>NC_137205.1:1825800-2434400 GCF_960531495.2 Zeus faber
CATTGTCTCTTTGTAGGTGAATGATTCAGAATGCTGCAGTACACCATATAACTTTAATTAATATGAGGAACAATTATTTTGCTTCTTAAGTCTTTCTCAAAGACAGTTTAAATACAATGATAAACTAGTATGTGCTGCTAAAGTGTTGTTTGTCAACCAGTTTTAGGCCCATATAAAATGTTTTTCTCGAGTTCTGATAATTTTCATCAAAGTCTACACATGTGGGAAAAAATGCATTTTCAGCCGATTTTAACGTTGATTTGGTGGAACGGTTAAACGCTTCAGTCATTACTCTATGTGACAGTGTCAGACAGTTTAAATACAATGATAAACTAGTATGTGCTGCTAAAATGTTGTTTGTCAAACAGTTTTAGGCCCATATAAAATGTATTTTTCGAGTTATGATCATTTTCAGAACTTTGGACGATTTGCTGTCTAGCTGAATTAGAGAAACACCGAAACATTGTCTCTTTGTAGGTGCATGATTTTGAATGCTGCAGTACACCATATAACTTTAATTAATATGAGGAACAATTATGTGCTTCTTAAGTCTTTCTCAAAGACAGTTTAAATACAATGATAAACTAGTATGTGCTGCTAAAGTCTTGTTTGTCAACCAGTTTTAGGCCCATATAAAATGTATTTTTCGAGTTCTGATAATTTTCATCAATGTCTACACATGTGGGAAAAAATGCATTTTCAGCCGATTTTAACGTCGATTTGGTGGAACGGTTAAACGCTTCAGTCATTACTCTATGTGACAGTGTCAGACAGTTTAAATACAATGATAAACTAGTATGTGCTGCTAAAGTGTTGTTTTTCAGCCAGTTTTAGGACCTTATAAAATGTATTTTTCGAGTTATGATCATTTTCAGAACTTTGGACGATTTGCTGTCTAGCTGAATTAGAGAAACACCGAACAATTGTTTCTTTGTAGGTGCATGATTCAGTATACTGCAGTACAGCATAGAAATTTAATTAATATGATGAACTATTATGTGCTTCTTAAGTGTTTCTCACAGAGTTCTAGGCCCATCTAACATGTATTTGTGGAGTTATGATCATTTTCAGAACTTTGGACGATTTGCTGTCGAGCTGAATTAGAGAAACACCGAACCATTGTCTCTTTGTAGGTGAATGATTCAGAATGCTGCAGTACACCATATAACTTTAATTAATATGAGGAACAATTATTTTGCTTCTTAAGTCTTTCTCAAAGACAGTTTAAATACAATGATAAACTAGTATGTGCAGCTAAAGTCTTGTTTGTCAACCAGTTTTAGGCCCATATAAAATGTATTTTTCGAGTTCTGATAATTTTCATCAATGTCTACACGTGGGAAAAAACGCATTTTCAGTCGATTTAAACGTCGATTTGGCAGAACGGTTAAACGCTTCAGTCATTACTCTATGTGACAGTGTCAGTCAGTTTAAATACAATGATAAACTAGTATGTGCTGCTAAAGTCTTGTTTGTCAACCAGTTTTAGGCCCATATAAAATGTATTTTTCGAGTTCTGATCATTTTCATCAAAGTCTACACGTGGGAAAAAACGCATTTTCGGCCGATTTTAACGTCGAAAAGGCGAATCGGTTAAACGCTTCAGTCATTACTCTATGTGACAGTGTCAGACAGTTTAAATACAATGATAAACTAGTATGTGCTGCTAAAGTGTTCTTTGTCAAACAGTTTTAGGCCCATATAAAATGTATTTTTCGAGTTATGATCATTTTCAGAACTTTGGACGATTTGCTGTGTGTTATTTGTCAACCAGTTTTAGGCCCATATAAAATGTATTTTTCGAGTTATGATCATTTTCAGAACTTTGGACGATTTGCTGTCTACCTGAATTAGAGAAACACCGAACAATTGTCTCTTTGTAGGTGCATGATTCAGTATACTGCAATACAGCATAGAAATTTAATTAATATGATGAACTATTATGTGCTTCTTAAGTGTTTCTCACAGAGTTCTAGTCCCATCTAACATGTATTTGTGGAGTTATGATCATTTTCAGAACTTTGGACGATTTGCTGTCGAGCTGAATTAGAGAAACACCGAACCATTGTCTCTTTGTAGGTGAATGATTCAGAATGCTGCAGTACACCATATAACTTTAATTAATATGAGGAACAATTATTTTGCTTCTTAAGTCTTTCTCAAAGACAGTTTAAATACAATGATAAACTAGTATGTGCTGCTAAAGTCTTGTTTGTCAACCAGTTTTAGGCCCATATAAAATGTATTTCTCGAGTTCTGATAATTTTCATCAAAGTCTACACATGTGGGAAAAAATGCATTTTCAGCCGATTTTAACGTCGATTTGGTGGAACGGTTAAACGCTTCAGTCATTACTCTATGTGACAGTGTCAGACAGTTTAAATACAATGGTCAACTAGTATGTGCTGCTAAAGTGTTGTTTGTCAAACAGTTTTAGGCCCATATAAAATGTATTTTTCGAGTTCTGATAATTTTCATCAAAGTCTACACGTGGGAAAAAACGCATTTTCAGCCGATTTTAACGTCGATTTGGCGGAACGGTTAAACGCTTCAGTCATTACTCTATGTGACAGTGTCAGACAGTTTTAATACAATGATAAACTAGTATGTGCTGCTAAAGTGTTGTTTGTCAAACAGTTTTAGGCCCATATAAAATGTATTTTTCGAGTTATGATCATTTTCAGAACTTTGGACGATTTGCTGTCTAGCTGAATTAGAGAAACACCGAACAATTGTCTCTTTGTAGGTGCATGATTTTGAATGCTGCAGTACACCATATAACTTTAATTAATATGAGGAACAATTATGTGCTTCTTAAGTCTTTCTCAAAGACAGTTTAAATACAATGATAAACTAGTATGTGCTGCTAAAGTCTTGTTTGTCAACCAGTTTTAGGCCCATATAAAATGTATTTTTCGAGTTCTGATAATTTTCATCAATGTCTACACGTGGGAAAAAACGCATTTTCAGTCGATTTAAACGTCGATTTGGCGGAACGGTTAAACGCTTCAGTCATTACTCTATGTGACAGTGTCAGTCAGTTTAAATACAATGATGAACTAGTATGTGCTGCTAACGTCTTGTTTGTCAACCAGTTTTAGGCCCATATAAAATGTATTTTTCGAGTTCAGATAATTTTCATCAAAGTCTACACATGTGGGAAAAAACGCATTTTCAGTCGATTTAAACGTCGATTTGGCGGAACAGTTAAACACTTCAGTCATTACTCTATGTGACAGTGTCAGACAGTTTAAATACAATGATAAACTAGTATGTGCTGCTAAAGTCTTGTTTGTCAACCAGTTATAGGCCCATATAAAAAGTATTTTTCGAGTTCTGATTACTTTCATCAAAGTCTACACGTGAGAAAAAACGCATTTTCAGCCGATTTAAACGTCGAAAAGGCGAATCGGTTAAACGCTTCAGTCATTACTCTATGTGACAGTGTCAGAAAGTGTGAATACAATGATAAACTAGTATGTGCTGCTAATGTGTTGTTTGTCAACCAGTTTTAGGCCCATATAAAATGTATTTTTCGAGTTATGATCATTTTCCGAACTTTGGACCGTTTGCTGTCTAGCTGAATTAGAGAAACACCGAACCATTGTCTCTTTGTAGGCGCATGATTTAGAATGCTGCAGTACACCATATAACTTTAATGAATATGAGGAACTATTATGTGCTTCTTAAGTCTTTCTCAAAGACAGTTTAAATACAATGATAAACTAGTATGTGCTGCTAAAGTCTTGTTTGTCAACCAGTTTTAGGCCCATATAAAATGTATTTTTCGAGTTCTGATAATTTTCATCAAAGGCTACACATGTGGGAAAAAACGCATTTTCAGTCGATTTAAACGTCGAAAAGGCGAATCGGTTAAACGCTTCAGTCATTACTCCATGTGACAGTGTCAGACAGTTTAAATACAATGATGAACTAGTATGTGCTGCTAAAGTGTTGTTTGTCAACCAGTTTTAGGCCCATATAAAATGTATTTTTCGAGTTCTGATCATTTTCAGAAATTTGGACGATTTGCTGTCTAGCTGAATTAGAGAAACACCGAACAATTGTCTCTTTGTAGGTGCATGATTTTGAATGTTGCAGTACACCATATAACTTTAATTAATATGAGGAACTATTATGTGCTTCTTAAGTCTTTCTCAAAGACAGTTTAAATACAATGATAAACTAGTATGTGCTGCTAAAGTCTTGTTTGTCAACCAGTTTCAGGCCCATATAAAATGTATTTTTCGAGTTCTGATAATTTTCATCAATGTCTACACGTGGGAAAAAACGCATTTTCAGTCGATTTAAACGTCGATTTGGCGGAACGGTTAAACGCTTCAGTCATTACTCTATGTGACAGTGTCAGACAGTTTAAATACAATGATGAACTAGTATGTGCTGCTAAAGTCTTGTTTGTCAACCAGTTTTAGGCCCATATAAAATGTATTTTTCGAGTTCAGATAATTTTCATCAAAGTCTACACGTGGGAAAAAACGCATTTTCAGTCGATTTAAACGTCGATTTGGCGGAACGGTTAAACACTTCAGTCATTACTCTATGTGACAGTGTCAGTCAGTTTAAATACAATGATGAACTAGTATGTGCTGCTAACGTCTTGTTTGTCAACCAGTTTTAGGCCCATATAAAATGTATTTTTCGAGTTCAGATAATTTTCATCAAAGTCTACACATGTGGGAAAAAACGCATTTTCAGTCGATTTAAACGTCGATTTGGCGGAACAGTTAAACACTTCAGTCATTACTCTATGTGACAGTGTCAGACAGTTTAAATACAATGATAAACTAGTATGTGCTGCTAAAGTCTTGTTTGTCAACCAGTTATAGGCCCATATAAAATGTATTTTTCGAGTTCTGATAACTTTCATCAAAGTCTACACGTGAGAAAAAACGCATTTTCAGCCGATTTAAACGTCGAAAAGGCGAATCGGTTGAACGCTTCAGTCATTACTCTATGTGACAGTGTCAGAAAGTGTGAATACAATGATAAACTAGTATGTGCTGCTAATGTGTTGTTTGTCAACCAGTTTTAGGCCCATATAAAATGTATTTTTCGAGTTATGATCATTTTCCGAACTTTGGACCGTTTGCTGTCTAGCTGAATTAGAGAAACACCGAACCATTGTCTCTTTGTAGGCGCATGATTTAGAATGCTGCAGTACACCATATAACTTTAATGAATATGAGGAACTATTATGTGCTTCTTAAGTCTTTCTCAAAGACAGTTTAAATACAATGATAAACTAGTATGTGCTGCTAAAGTCTTGTTTGTCAACCAGTTTTAGGCCCATATAAAATGTATTTTTCGAGTTCTGATAATTTTCATCAAAGGCTACACATGTGGGAAAAAACGCATTTTCAGTCGATTTAAACGTCGAAAAGGCGAATCGGTTAAACGCTTCAGTCATTACTCCATGTGACAGTGTCAGACAGTTTAAATACAATGATGAACTAGTATGTGCTGCTAAAGTGTTGTTTGTCAACCAGTTTTAGGCCCATATAAAATGTATTTTTCGAGTTCTGATCATTTTCAGAAATTTGGACGATTTGCTGTCTAGCTGAATTAGAGAAACACCGAACAATTGTCTCTTTGTAGGTGCATGAATTTGAATGCTGCAGTACACCATATAACTTTAATTAATATGAGGAACTATTATGTGCTTCTTAAGTCTTTCTCAAAGACAGTTTAAATACAATGATAAACTAGTATGTGCTGCTAAAGTCTTGTTTGTCAACCAGTTTCAGGCCCATATAAAATGTATTTTTCGAGTTCTGATAATTTTCATCAATGTCTACACGTGGGAAAAAACGCATTTTCAGTCGATTTAAACGTCGATTTGGCGGAACGGTTAAACGCTTCAGTCATTACTCTATGTGACAGTGTCAGACAGTTTAAATACAATGATGAACTAGTATGTGCTGCTAAAGTCTTGTTTGTCAACCAGTTTTAGGCCCATATAAAATGTATTTTTCGAGTTCAGATAATTTTCATCAAAGTCTACACGTGGGAAAAAACGCATTTTCAGTCGATTTAAACGTCGATTTGGCGGAACGGTGAAACACTTCAGTCATTACTTTAATGACTAAACTGTCTGACACTGTCACATAGAGATGTGACAGTGTCAGACAGTTTAAATACAATGATAAACTAGTATGTGCTGCTAAAGTCTTGTTTGTCAACCAGTTTTAGGCCCAAATAAAATGTATTTTTCGAGTTCTGATAATTTTCATCAAAGTCTACACGTGAGAAAAAACGCATTTTCAGCCGATTTAAACTTCGAAAAGGCGAATCGGTTGAACGCTTCAGTCATTACTCTATGTGACAGTGTCAGACAGTTTAAATACAATGAATAACTAGTATGTGCTGCTAAAGTGTTGTATGTCAAACAGTTTTAGGCCCATTTAAAATGTATTTGTTGAGTTATGATCATTTTCATCATAGTGTGCACATGTGGGAAAAAACGCATTTTCAGCCGATTTAAACGTCGAAAAGGCGTATTGGTTAAACACTTCAGTCAGTACTCTGTGTGACAGTGTCAGACAGTTTAAATACAATGGTGAACTAGTATATGCTGCTAAAGTGTTGTTTGTCAAACAGTTTTAGGCCCATACAACATGTATTTGTCGAGGTATGAGCATTTTCAGAACATTGGACGGTTTGCTGTCTAGCTGATTTAGAGAAACACCGAACCATTGTCTCTTCAGAGGTGAATGATTCAGAATGCTGCAGTACAGCATTGAAATTTAATTAATATGATGAACTATTATGTCCTTCTTAAGTGTTTCTCACAGAATTCTAGGCCCATCTAACATGTATTTGTGGAGTTATGATCATTTTCATCATAGTGTGCACATGTGGGAAAAAATGCATTTTCAGCCGATTTAAACGTCGAAAAGGAGAATTGGTCAAAAGCTTTAGTCATTACTTTGAGTGACAGAGTCAGACAGTTTAAATACAATGGTGAACTAGTATATGCTGCTAAAGTGTTGTTTGTCAAACAGTTTTAGGCCCATGTAAAATGTATTTGTCGAGTTATGATCATTTTCATCATAGTGTGCACATGTGGGAAAAAATGCATTTTCAGCCGATTTAAACGTCGAAAAGGAGAATTGGTCAAAAGCTTTAGTCATTACTTTGAGTGACAGAGTCAGACAGTTTAAATACAATGAATAACTAGTATGTGCTGCTAAAGTGTTGTATGTCAAACAGTTTTAGGCCCATTTAAAATGTATTTGTTGAGTTATGATCATTTTCATCATAGTGTGCACATGTGGGAAAATACGCATTTTCAGCCGATTTAAACGTCGAAAAGGCGAATTGGTTAAACGCTTCAGTCATTACTCTGTGTGACAGTGACAGACAGTTTAAATACAATGATGAACTAGTATATGCTGCTAAAGTGTTGTTTGTCAAACAGTTTTAGGCCCATAGAAAATGTATTTGTCGAGTTATGATCATTTTCATCATAGTGTGCACATGTGGGAAAAAACGCATTTTCAGCCGATTTAAACGTCGAAACGGCGAATTGGTTAAACGCTTCAGTCATTACTCTGTGTGACAGTGTCAGACAGTTTAAATACAATGAATAACTAGTATGTGCGGCTAAAGTGTTGTTTGTCAACCAGTGCGCATGCGCGACTGGCATCCGACAGCACCAGGAAGTGGAACACCGCGGGTGGAACACGGAAGGGAGTTTTTTCCGGACTCCAGAACGTCTTTACGGAATCTTTTTCATTTTTATGTGACTGATCCTCCAGCAGTGGTTGTTTTCAGTGCGTGGGGGGTCCCCCCCCCCACACACCCCAACCACCCTTTTTCTTGGGGTGTGCGATGACCGATCACATTGAAACAAACTCTGCGACCGGGAAAATGGATCACGTACGGCTGAATGAAGAAGCAAACGCACCAAAAGGTGGCGGCGAAGCAGACAGAAGCTATGGAAAAGAGCTTACAGTCTGTGTGGACCTGCAAGGGGAGGAAAGTATTACAAGATTCAAGATTCAAGATTCAAGATTTTTTATTTGTCACATACATATACATACTTCCATACATATATGCAGTGAAATGTAATGCATGTGATAGCACACAATAAGTCCTAGGAAAAAGTACAAAAATAAAATAAAATAAAAAGTAGAAAATTCCTTTCTAATAGACCGACTAACTGACTCCTAAAACGTAATACAGTAAGTGGAATACTTATAGAATAAGATAAAAAATATATAGAATAAAATACAATAAAAAATAAATTGAAATAAAATGGAATAGGTTGAAGGAATATGGGTATGTATATACAGATATGTGCATTTAAAGTGGCATGTGAATTAAAGTGGCATGTGAATGTGAATAGTGTGAGGTAGTGTTTGGGATAATACAGCACAGTATACAACAGTACGGCGCAGCAATACGGCATCACGAACAACCCTGAACAGTGATACAGTATGCGGTACAGTATGCTTCATACAGTACAGTAGGTAGTGGAGCCTAGTGCATGGCTCAGTTAGGACCCCTGGTGAGGTCAGCGTTGACAGTTCTGATGGCTTGAGGGAAGAAACTCCGTCTGAGTCTCTCTGTTCTCGCTGCGTGACTGCGGAGGCGCTTGCCTGACCGCAGCAGCTGAAACAGTCCGTTGTTGGGGTGATGAGGATCCTTCATGATCCTACGGGCTCTGCTACTACACCTCCTGGTGTATAACTCCTGCAAGGGGGGGAGGGTAGTTCCAGTGGTACGTTCAGCTGAACGCACCACCCTCTGCAGGGCCCGCCTGTCCTGGGCAGTACAGTTCCCAAACCAGGCAGTGATGTTGCCTGTCAGGATGCTCTCCACTGCTCCAGAGTAGGACTTGAGGATCCTCACCGAGACCCGGAATTTCCTCAGCTGCCTGAGGTGGTAGAGACGCTGCCTCGCCTTTCTCACCAGAGTGTCTGTATGAACAGTCCATGTTAAGTCCTCTGTGATGTGGACTCCCAGATATCTGAAGCTGCTCACCCTATCGACAGAAGTCCCATTAATCCACAAGGGCGCGTGCGTCCTCGATTGTGATCCACGCCTAAAGTCCACAATCAGCTCCTTGGTTTTGCTGACGTTCAGGTGGAGGCTGTTGTCCTGGCACCAGAGTGACAGGTCAGCCACCTCCTCGCGGTAGGCCTTCTCATCGCAGTCGGTGATCAGGCCCACGACCACGGTGTCGTCAGCAAACTTGATGATGGTGTTGGAGCTGGACCTGGCCACACAGTCATGTGTGTACAGGGAGTACAGTAGGGGGCTGAGGACGCAGCCCTGGGGGGATCCTGTATTCAGGGTGAGGGAGCTTGACATGTACTTCCCCACCTTGACCACCTGGGGGCGGCCTGTGAGGAAGTCCAGGATCCAGGTGCACAGCGGAGCATTCAATCCTAGCTCCAACAACTTGACAGCCAGTCTGGTGGGGACTATGGTGTTGAAAGCTGAACTATAATCAATGAACAGCATTCTCACATAGGCCCCCTTCTGGCCATCCAGGTGCGTGAGCGTGGTGTGCAGTACCTGGGAGACCGCGTCATCCGTGGATCTGTTCTGCCGGTACGCGAACTGCAACGGGTCCAAGGTGCGGGGGAGGGAGGCGCAGATGTAATCCTTAATCAGCCTCTCGAAACACTTCATGACCACCGAGGTGAGGGCCACCGGACGGTAGTCATTCAGGCAGGTTGGAGAGGCGATCTTCGGGACAGGAACGACGGTGGACCTCTTGAAACAGGACGGGACCACTGATTCAGCCAGGGAGATGTTGAATATTGTGGTGACCACCGGAGCTAGCTGGTTAGCACAGGTCTTCAGTACTCGTCCAGATATGCCATCTGGACCCGCAGCTTTCCTGGTGTTGACACGCATCAGAGCCCTCCTGACCTCGTGCACGGACACTGAGAGTGCGCGCTCGTCCCCAGCGGTGTAACTCCAATTAGCCGGCGAGCTAGCGGTGCTGCTGCCAGACTCGAACCGCGCATAAAAGGAGTTCAGTTGGTTGGCCAGGGAGGCGTCCACACTCGTGGCTGGGGAGGAGCTGCTCTTGTAGTTTGTTATTGTTCGCAGCCCCTCCCACAAGCGTCTTGTGTCCCCCCGCTCCATCTGCAGCTCCACGGTGTCTCTGTACGTCCGTTTGGCGTCCCTCACCGCCCTCCGCAGATTGTACGACGCCGCTTTGTAATTGTCCATGTTGCCAGATACAAGTCCGTCGTTGTAAGCGGCCGTGCGCGCATTCAGAGCGCAGCGGATGGATTTATCAACCCATGGTTTCTGGTTTGGAAATATCCGAACTTTCACCGTGGGAACGATTTCATCCGCGAGCGTAGCCACAAAACTCACTACAACCTCCGTAAACTCGCTGACGTCACTTGAGCTCGCTTGGAACACGTCCCAGTCTACGTCAGTAAGAGCGTCCTGAAGCGCAGCCTCTGATTGGTCCGTCCACCGCTTCACTTCCCTCGTCATCACCAGATCCCGCGCGATCAGAGGCCTGTAAACAGGAAGCAGCGAGATCGCGGCGTGATCTGATTTCCCGAAAGCAGGAAGCGACACGGGCTTGTATCCGTTCTTGTAAGGAGTGTAACAATGGTCCAGAGTTCTGTCTCCCCTGGTGGCACACGTGATGTGTTGGTGGAAATTCGGCAGAACTTTTTTCAGGTTGGCCCTGTTAAAGTCCCCAGTCACCACCACAGCCGCGTCGGGATGTCTGTTCTGAAATCCGCACAACACATCGTGCAGAACCGACAGAGCTGCGTCGGTGTCCGCTTGCGGTGGGATATAAACGGCTGTAATGATGACCGTGCTGAATTCCCGGGGGAGATAAAATGGACGGCATAGTATGGTCAGCTGTTCCAGGTTCGGCGAGCAGGAGTGGGAGAGGAATTTGGTGTTGTTGGCGTTACACCAGCGGTTGTTTACCATTAGGCAGACGCCTCCACCTTTGGATTTCCCCGACTCTCCCGTTCTGTCGCCGCGGAACACGGAGAAGGCCTCGGCTGGACGTATGGCTTCATCCGGCACCAGTGGGGTCAGCCATGTTTCCGTCAGGCAGAGGACGCAACAGTTCCTCGTGTCACGCTGGAATTGAATCCTCGCTCGAAGTTCATCCATCTTGTTCTCCAGGGACTGGACGTTAGCAAGAAGGATGCTTGGCAGAGGTGGACGGTAAGGTTGCGTCCTCATTCTGACCCGAATGCCGCCTCGTTTACCTCGGTGCTTCCTCCGTGGGCCGGCTCGTGGAACAGCGACTCCATTTTTGTTGTTGTTGCGAGTGTTCCCGCGTAGGATTTCCGCCGGCCACTCTGCTCCCACGGATAAAAAGTCCCAAAGTTGTTCGTTTAGGGAAATTTTTATATCCATGAGTGCATCGCGGCCGTATGAGTTAATTGTTGATGTTTTTCTGGCGAACATCGTGATAAAAAAAGGAAAAAAATACTAAAGAGTAAGAAAGTAACCGGAGCGCCGGCGCAGGCGACCGCTAGGGGCGGCGCCACTATCGCCACACATCGCCATACGACGACGGAATTGATGAAGAACGTGCGAGAGCTCTGCGGCGGTTTACTAGCTTGCCGCACCACCGGAGATCGACGATACGAACTTACAATGAGTCACCAAAGAGGGAAAGATCGCCTGCTGGAGGGATTCAAGATTGGAGAGGTAAGAATAATAGCCAGAGAATTGAGGAATGACGAGATGGTCGTTTCCTTCCTCAACCTCCCGGCTTATATTACTGACGACGAAATACTGGGGAAGCTACATGGTTGGGGCGTGTCGGCCACCTCGCCGATTAAGCGCAGAATGTGGCCAGGAACCCGTATTGCGGACGGTACACGGTTTATGAGAGTAAAATTCAATAAATTAGTTCAGAGTCTTCCATACTCTGCAAAGTTTCACACTGCCATAGGGCCAGAGTACTTCCGCGTCATTCACGATAGACAATCAAAGGTCTGCCGCCTCTGTATACAGCCTGGACATATCCTACGGGAATGTCCGGAGTTCTTCTGTCGCAAATGTGGATTGCAAGGACACTTTGCGAGAGAGTGCAAAAGTGCCAAGAAATGTGACCTGTGTCATAACACTTGGAATGAATGTGACTGCAATAAGAGCGAGGAGGACGGCGGCGCTCCGCTGGTCACGACGGCCGCTTCAACCGATAGGCAAGGCGAACTGCATAGCGAGGATGAAAATAAAATGGAGACTGAGACAGGGCAGGCGGATGTGAGGGATGAAACTCAACCTGCAGTGGCGGGTAGTATGAACCAAGCAAGCAAGGTGAGGCTAGATCTGAGCTCCGGCTCTGACGAGGAGAGCGGAGCGAGACGAGGAGCGAGGCTGAAGGCGGAGGTGGGAGGGGAGGTGCTAGCCTTGGGAGTGGGCCCCACCCCCGCTCCTACCCCGCTGCTGCTGAAGCAAATCAGAGATCCTGCATCTGAGATGGGAATGATGAATAGGTCATCATCTCAGTCCCAGCCCCTCCAGCGACTGCCTCTTGATAACCCGATCTCAAGTGCAAGTGAGGCCGAATCCGAGATAGACTTGTCTCATATGAACAGAATTGGGAAAAGGCTAAGTGAAAAGCAGATGAGAAGGAGAAGCAAGAGAAACAAAGACAGAGTTAATAACTAAATGTCGAAAATCATACTCTCTTCTCAGTGTGACTCTAATGATTAGCTTCACTTCTCTAAATGCTAACGGCCTACGCACAAAATCGAAAATAGATTCTGTACTGCAAACTTTGAACTCAGATGTAGTCTGCCTGCAAGAAACTTGGTGGGACCAGGAGCATCACGACTATGTGGCGAACCAGAGAAACAAGCAGGTATTTTCAAACCACGGGTCAGCAAGATCATGCGGGGTAGCAATCATATCTAAGATTGCTTCAGGCATGAGTGCTGAAGAGATATACAAAGACGATCAAGGCAGAGTATTAATTGTAGATTTTTCACTTAATAAACAACGATATAGAATAATTAACATATATGCACCAAACAATGAAAATCATAGAAAGCAGTTTTTCATTAAATTAAAGAAATGGTACGGAAACAATGTAATAATAACTGGAGACTTTAATGTGGCTCTAACAAAAATGGACGTGTCAGTAAACAATACCTTCAAGAGTGACGCCAGTCGAACAACCCTAATGAATTTGATAAATCACCATAACCTAGTAGAAATGTGGAGAATCTCAAACCCTTTGAAGCGGGACTTCTCGAGAAGGCAGATTGTAAAGGGGGTCCTCAAACAGTCCAGAATCGATCTCTGTCTGGCTTCCTCCAGCATTATCAGGGACATTAACAAAATTAAATATGAGTTCAATAGCTGGAGCGATCACGCATCTTTATACTGGCAATTAGGGGACGATGGAAGGCCCAGAGGTGGGGGCATCTGGTGCTTCAATGCCAGTCTCCTTGAGGACCAAACCTTCAAAAAAAAGATAAGGAATCTACTGAGCAATATAACAGATGAATTAGCTGTAGAAGAAAACTATATTAAATCATGGGACGATGTAAAAAGACGAATTAAGAGAGCCTGTATAAATTATAGTAAAGAGAAAGGATGGCGGGAAGGAATGGAGGAGAGAACATTAAGGCACCTCCTCGCAAAAGAAATTACATTACTTGACCATAACCCTGACAGAAGTTGTGCAAAATTTGAAGAATATGAAGCTAAACTTCACTCTTTTGAAAAGAAAAGATGCATAGGAGCAGCTGTTAGAAGTAGATTTAAAAATATCACAGATGGGGAGAAATGTACAGCTTTTTTCCTTGGCCTAGAAAAACAAAAACAAAACAAAGCCAGAATGGGTCAGATTGAAAATAGTAAGGGGGAAATAATAGCTGAGCAGGAAGACATACTGGACGAAATACATAGGTATTACGAGAACCTCTTTACTAGTAACAGCTCCAATCCAAAACAGACTAAAGAAATACTGGAATGTATTGATAGGGAAATCAATCACATCGACAAAGAAGAGTGCGACACGGTAATCACATTAGCGGAAGTAGAACTGGCAATAGATGGACAAAATAAGAACAAAAGCCCAGGCCCAGACGGAATCTCGACAGAGTTCTACCAGTGCTTCAAAGCCCAGCTGGCCCCCTTGCTGCTAAAACTTTACACTAGTATTAGAGTAAACCAGACAACTCCGGACTCCCTCACAAAAGGTATCATCACAATTGTATTTAAGAATAAAGGATGCCGGAACCAACTGAAAAACTATAGGCCAATTAGCCTACTCAATTCAGATTATAAGATTCTGGCAAAAATTCTGGCTAATAGACTTAAAGCAGTAATAGGCTCAATCATCAGCAATACGCAAACTTACAGTATCCCAGGCAGAGATATTACAGACTCCATCAATACAATTAGGGATACAGTAAAAACAATGACTATGCAGAGGGGCCTGCTGCTTGGAGTAGACCTAGAAAAAGCTTTTGACAGGGTTGAGCATCCGTTCCTCTGGTCCGTAATGGAAAAGTTCGGCTTCGGAGCAAAGTTCATCGATTGGATCAAGGTTTTATATCGAAGTGCGAGTAGCAGGGTGAAATGCAACGGACTTCTCACCAGGGACATTCGGATCGAGAGGTCGGTGAGACAGGGATGCCCCCTCTCAGCTCTGCTATACACCCTGGTCGCAGAACCCCTCGCACTCCTAATACTGAAAGACAAAAATATAAAAGGTATCTTAACGCCAAATGGCAGCAAAACCAAAATAGTCCAATATGCAGACGACATTAATATCATGGTCTCGGATGGTGACAGCATAGACCATGTCTTCAAACACCTAGGGGCCTATGAGAAAGCCTCTGGCGCAAGAATCAATAAAGAAAAATCTGCAATAATGTTCTGCGGTAAGAATCAAAAAACGATAAACAAATGGGGCCTTAAAGAGACCACAGGGTGCAGAGAAATCTGGGGTGTGTACATTGGGAAAGACGAGAGTGAAGCAAGAGATAAAACATGGAAGAGTGTGATAATTAAAATACAGTGTACCTTGAACCTGTGGAGGGCGAGGGGGCTTAGTCTAAAAGGAAAGGTAATAGTATCTAATGCCCTAGTGCTGTCAAAAATAAATCATGCTTTGGGAACCTGTGAGCTGCCCGATTGGGCACTAAATTCATTGAACGGTGAGATCTCCTCCTTTCTTTGGAAGGGTAAGGGAAATATGTTCGCCCACAGGACGTTAATTGCTAATAAACGGGAGGGGGGATTAGGGCTGATTGACATTGGTGCCAAAAGAGACGCACTGAGGGTTAAATTGATAGGGAAATTCTTGGATTCGACCAGGCAGTATCCCTGGGAGGACGCACTCGCAGGCTACCTGGCGGAGTTTGGGGAGAGGAGCAAATACAATCTCTGTACCCACTACCCCAGAAAAACTTACAGTGGCCTGCCGGGCTTCTACCAGGAGGTGCTGGAGGCATGGGGAAGGATACTCCCCCACCTCAGACCCGAGTGCAGTAAAAAAGAGCATGTGCTGCAGTTACCTTTCCTCTCGAATCCATGCTTCACCTATAATGGGAGAAACCTCGTCAGCAGTCACTTAACGGCAGCAGGCCTAACAAGAGTGGGACAGGTGACCGACCACAAAGGGAACTTTGATATAGGGAATGTACTATGGGAATTAGACAGATGGAAGGTGCAATACAGGGAAAAACTGATTGTCTCTTTCGGGGAAAAATTTGATCAAAGCCTACTACCTGAGTGGCGAGGCATGCTCAAAGAGAAAGGAACCAAGGTGCAGGATGATGCCCTGAACTTCCTCCTGTGCCTTAGAGGAAAATTCCCCACCATCCAATCAGTGAAAACCAGAGACTGGTATAGATTACTCATTTCAAAGATTGTGACAATTCCAGCTTCAGAAAAGGCCTGGTCAAGGATATTTCCTGGCTATTCAATTAGAAATATATGGAACAACATGGAAATCCCTTTTGCCACATCAGCCATCTTCCACCTGGATTTCAAGATAAGGCACAGGAGGATTTTTACTGGCATCATCCTGCATCAATAACACAAAGACTTGCACAAAAGGGAGTGTGTGGTCTGCATGGAAGAAGCAGAAGACATTGAGCACCTGTTCCTTAGGTGCACGGCCCTCACAAACTATAGGGAGAGGGTCAAGAGCCTACTGGTGGAACATTGTGGCCTTAGGAGACTAACAGGGCTTACATGGGACTGGGCCTACATGTTTGGCCCCCCCCCCAAAACAATGAGCCCAACGGAAAACTTACTGATAAACACTGTGCTGGCATTTGCCAGGCGCGCAACATGGACAAGAAGGAACTTGGCACTATATGAGGGTAGAGACGTAAGCATACAAAGCCTCTTTGGAAACTCACTAAAGGCCCACCTATTGTTGCTAAATGGAGGAAACAAAGACCTTTTTGTAATCCAATTTATGCAACAAACTACCCTACTCCAGGAAACTGAATGCCACTCTCTCTCCTTCGCATTCTGATAGGATAGAGAAGGGAGAAAAAGGGAAAACATGTATTTCCCAAGTGTTTAAAAATGTTTTCTTGGCATAATTGTTACTGTTGATGATTCTGTATTTTTATATTAAAAAAAAAAATGTATTTGTTGAGTTATGATCATTTTCATCATAGTGTGCACATGAGGGAAAAAACGCATTTTCAGGCGATTTAAACGTCGAAAAGGCGAATTGGTTAAACGCTTCAGTCATTACTCTGTGTGACAGTATCAGACAGTTTAAATACAATGATGAACTAGTATGTGCTGCTAAAGTGTTGTTTATCAAACAGTTTTAGTCCCATAGAAAATGTATTTGTCGAGTTATGATCATTTTCATCATAGTGTGCACATGTGGGAAAAAACGCATTTTCAGCCGATTTAAACGTCGAAAAGGCGTATTGGTTAAACACTTCAGTCATTACTCTGTGTGACAGTGTCAGACAGTTTAAATACAATGATTAACTAGTATGTGCTGCTAAAGTGTTGTTTGTCAACCAGTTTTAGGCCCATATAAAATGTATTTGTCGAGGTATGAGCATTTTCATAACATTGGACGGTTTGCTGTCTAGCTGAATTAGAGAAACACCGAACCATTGTCTCTTCAGAGGTGAATGATTCAGAATGCTGCAGTACAGCATAGAAATTTAATTAATATGATGAACTATTATGTGCTTCTTAAGTGTTTCTCTCAGATTTCTATGCCCATCTAACATGTATTTCTGGAGTTATGATCATTTTCAGAACTTGTGACGGTTTGCTGTCTAACTGAATTAGAGAAACACCGAACCATTGTCTCTTCAGAGGTGAATGATTCAGAATGCTGCAGTACAGCATAGAAATTTAATTAATATGATGAACTATTATGTGCTTCTTAAGTGTTTCTCTCAGATTTCTATGCCCATCTAACATGTATTTCTGGAGTTATGATCATTTTCAGAACTTGTGACGGTTTGCTGTCTAACTGAATTAGAGAAACACCGAACCATTGTCTCTTCAGAGGTGAATGATTCAGAATGCTGCAGTACAGCATAGAAATTTAATTAATATGATGAACTATTATGTGCTTCTTAAGTGTTTCTCACTGATTTCTATGCCCATCTAACATGTATTTGTGGAGTTAGGATCATTTTCATCATAGTGTGCACATGTGGGAAAAAACGCATTTTCAGCCGATTTAAACGTCGAAAAGGGGAATTGGTTAAACGCTTCAGTCATTACTCTGTGTGACAGTGTCAGACAGTTTAAATGCAATGGTGAACTAGTATATACTGCTAAAGTGTTGTTTGTCAACCAGTTTTAGGCCCATCTAACATGTATTTGTCGAGTTATGATCATTTTCATCATTATGTGTACGTGTGGGAAAAAACGCATTTTCAGCCGATTTAAACGTCGAAAAGGGGAATTGCTTGAACGCTTCAGTCAGTACTCTGTGTGACAGTGTCAGACAGTTTAAATACAATTGTGAACTAGTATATGCTGCTGAAGCGTTGTTTGTCAAACAGTTTTAGGCCCATACAACATGTATTTGTCGAGGTATGAGCATTTTCAGAACATTGGACGGTTTGCTGTCTAGCTGAATTAGAGAAACACCGAACCATTGTCTCTTCAGAGGTGAATGATTCAGAATGCTGCAGTACAGCATTGAAATTGTATTAATATGATGAACTATTATGTGCTTCCTAAGTGTTTCTCTCAGATTTCAATGCCCATCTAACATGTATTTGTGGAGTTATGATCATTTTCAGAACTTGTGACGGTTTGCTAGAGAAACACCGAACCATTGTCTCTTCAGAGGTGAATGATTCAGAATGCTGCAGTACAGCATAGAAAATTTAATTAATATGATGAACTATTATGTGCTTCTTAAGTGTTTCTCACAGATTTCTAGGCCCATCTAACATGTATTTGTGGAGTTATGATCATTCTCATCATTGTGTGCACATGTGGGAAAAAACGCATTTTCAGGCGATTTAAACGTCGAAAAGGGGAATTGGTTAAACGCTTCAGTCATTACTCTGTGTGACAGTGTCAGACAGTTTAAATACAATGGTGAACTAGTATATGCTGCTAAAGTGTTGTTTGTCAAACAGTTTTGGGCCCATGTAAAATGTATTTGTCGAGTTATGATTATTTTCATCATTGTGTGCACATGTGGGAAAAAACGCATTTTCAGCCGATTTAAACGTCGAAAAGGGGAATTGGTTAAACGCTTCAGTCATAACTCTATGTGACAGTGTCAGACAGTTTAAATACAATGGTGAACTAGTATATGCTGCTAAAGCGTTGTTTGTCAAACAGTTTTAGGCCCATACAACATGTATTTATCGAGGTATGAGCATTTTCAGAACATTGGACGGTTTGCTGTCTAGCTGAATTAGAGAAACACCGAACCATTGTCTCTTCAGAGGTGAATGATTCAGAATGCTGCAGTACAGCATAGAAATTTTATTAATATGATGAACTATTATGTGCTTCCTAAGTTTTTCTCTCAGATTTCTATGCCCATCTAACATGTATTTCTGGAGTTATGATCATTTTCAGAACTTGTGACGGTTTGCTGTCTAACTGAATTAGAGAAACACCGAACCATTGTCTCTTCAGAGGTGAATGATTCAGAATGCTGCAGTACAGCATAGAAATTTAATTAATATGATGAACTATTATGTGCTTCTTAAGTGTTTCTCACAGATTTCTAGGCCCATCTAACATGTATTTGTGGAGTTATGATCATTCTCATCATTGTGTGCACATGTGGGAAAAAACGCATTTTCAGGCGATTTAAACGTCGAAAAGGGGAATCGGTTAAACGCTTCAGTCATTACTCTGTGTGACAGTGTCAGACAGTTTAAAGACAATGGTGAACTAGTATATGCTGCTAAAGTGTTGTTTGTCAAACAGTTTTAGGCCCATGTAAAATGTATTTGTCGAGTTATGATCATTTTCATCATTGTGTGCACATGTGGGAAAAAACGCATTTTCAGCCGATTTAAACGTCGAAAGGGGGAATTGGTTAAACGCTTCAGTCATTACTCTGTGTGACAGTGTCAGACAGTTTAAATACAATGGTGAACTAGTATATGCTGCTAAAGTGTTGTTTGTCAACCAGTTTTAGGCCCATCTAACATGTATTTGTCGAGTTATGATCATTTTCATCATTATGTGTACATGTGGGAAAAAACGCATTTTCAGCCGATTTAAACGTCGAAAAGGGGAATTGCTTAAACGCTTCAGTCATTACTCTGCGTGACAGTGTCAGACAGTTTAAATACAATGGTGAACTAGTATATGCTGCTAAAGCGTTGTTTGTCAAACAGTTTTAGGCCCATACAACATGTATTTGTCGAGGTATGAGCATTTTCAGAACATTGGACGGTTTGCAGTCTAGCTGAATTAGAGAAACACCGAACCATTGTCTCTTCAGAGGGGAATGATTCAGAATGCTGCAGTACAGCATAGAAATTTAATTAATATGATGAACTATTATGTGCTTCCTAAGTTTTTCTCTCAGATTTCTATGCCCATCTAACATGTATTTCTGGAGTTATGATCACTTTCAGAACTTGTGACGGTTTGCTGTCTAACTGAATTAGAGAAACACCGAACCATTGTCTCTTCAGAGGTGAATGATTCAGAATGCTGCAGTACAGCATAGAAATTTAATTAATATGATGAACTATTATGTGCTTCTTAAGTGTTTCTCACAGATTTCTAGGCCCATCTAACATGTATTTGTGGAGTTATGATCATTTTCATCATTGTGTGCACATGTGGGAAAAAACGCATTTTCAGCCGATTTAAACGTCGAAAAGGGGAATTGGTTAAACGCTTCAGTCATTACTCTGTGTGACAGTGTCAGACAGTTTAAATACAATGGTGAACTAGTATATGCTGCTAAAGTGTTGTTTGTCAACCAGTTTTAGGCCCATCTAACATGTATTTGTCGAGTTATGATCATTTTCATCATTATGTGTACATGTGGGAAAAAATGCATTATCAGCCGATTTAAACATCGAAAAGGGGAATTGGTTAAACGCTTCAGTCATAACTCTGTGTGACAGTGTCAGACAGTTTAAATACAATGGTGAACTAGTATATGCTGCTAAAGCGTTGTTTGTCAACCAGTTTTAGGCCCATACAACATGTATTTGTCGAGGTATGAGCATTTTCAGAACATTGGACGGTTTGCTGTCTAACTGAATTAGAGAAACACCGAACCATTGTCTCTTCAGAGGTGAATGATTCAGAATGCTGCAGTACAGCATAGAACTTTTATTAATATGATGAACTATTATGTGCTTCTTAAGTGTTTCTCACAGATTTCTAGGCCCATCTAACATGTATTTGTGGAGTTATGATCATTTTCATCATTGTGTGCACATGTGGGAAAAAACGCATTTTCAGCCGATTTAAACGTCGAAAAGGGGAATTGGTTAAACGCTTCAGTCATTACTCTGTGTGACAGTGTCAGACAGTTTAAATACAATGGTGAACTAGTATATGCTGCTAAAGTGTTGTTTGTCAACCAGTTTTAGGCCCATCTAACATGTATTTGTCGAGTTATGATCATTTTCATCATTATGTGTACATGTGGGAAAAAACGCATTTTCAGCCGATTTAAACGTCGAAAAGGGGAATTGCTTAAACGCTTCAGTCATTACTCTGTGTGACAGTGTCAGACAGTTTAAATACAATGGTGAACGAGTATATGCTGCTAAAGTGTTGTTTGTCAAACAGTTTTGGGCCCATGTAAAATGTATTTGTCGAGTTATGATTATTTTCATCATTGTGTGCACATGTGGGAAAAAACGCATTTTCAGCCGATTTAAACGTCGAAAAGGGGAATTGGTTAAACGCTTCAGTCATTACTCTGTGTGACAGTGTCAGACAGTTTAAAGACAATGGTGAACTAGTATATGCTGCTAAAGTGTTGTTTGTCAACAAGTTTTAGGCCCATCTAACATGTATTTATTGAGTTATGATCATTTTCATCATTATGTGTACATGTGGGAAAAAACGCATTTTCAGCCGATTTAAACGTCGAAAAGGGGAATTGGTTAAACGCTTCAGTCATAACTCTATGTGACAGTGTCAGACAGTTTAAATACAATGGTGAACTAGTATATGCTGCTAAAGCGTTGTTTGTCAAACAGTTTTAGGCCCATACAACATGTATTTATCGAGGTATGAGCATTTTCAGAACATTGGACGGTTTGCTGTCTAGCTGAATCAGAGAAACACCGAACCATTGTCTCTTCAGAGGTGAATGATTCAGAATGCTGCAGTACAGCATAGAAATTTTATTAATATGATGAACTATTATGTGCTTCCTAAGTTTTTCTCTCAGATTTCTATGCCCATCTAACATGTATTTCTGGAGTTATGATCATTTTCAGAACTTGTGAAGGTTTGCTGTCTAACTGAATTAGAGAAACACCGAGCCATTGTCTCTTCAGAGGTGAATGATTCAGAATGCTGCAGTACAGCATAGAAATTTAATTAATATGATTAACTATTATGTGCTTCTTAAGTGTTTCTCACAGATTTCTAGGCCCATCTAACATGTATTTGTGGAGTTATGATCATTCTCATCATTGTGTGCACATGTGGGAAAAAACGCATTTTCAGGCGATTTAAACGTCGAAAAGGGGAATCGGTTAAACGCTTCAGTCATTACTCTGTGTGACAGTGTCAGACAGTTTAAAGACAATGGTTAACTAGTATATGCTGCTAAAGTGTTGTTTGTCAAACAGTTTTAGGCCCATGTAAAATGTATTTGTCGAGTTATGATCATTTTCATCATTGTGTGCACATGTGGGAAAAAACGCATTTTCAGCCGATTTAAACGTCGAAAAGGGGAATTGGTTAAACGCTTCAGTCATTACTCTGTGTGACAGTGTCAGACAGTTTAAATACATTGGTGAACTAGTATATGCTGCTAAAGTGTTGTTTGTCAACCAGTTTTAGGCCCATCTAACATGTATTTGTCGAGTTATGATCATTTTCATCATTATGTGTACATGTGGGAAAAAACGCATTTTCAGCCGATTTAAACGTCGAAAAGGGGAATTGCTTAAACGCTTCAGTCATTTCTCTGTGTGACAGTGTCAGACAGTTTAAATACAATGGTGAACTAGTATATGCTGCTAAAGCGTTGTTTGTCAAACAGTTTTAGGCCCATACAACATGTATTTGACGAGGTATGAGCATTTTCAGAACATTGGACGGTTTGCTGTCTAGCTGAATTAGAGAAACACCGAACCATTGTCTCTTCAGAGGTGAATGATTCAGAATGCTGCAGTACAGCATAGAAATTTTATTAATATGATGAACTATTATGTGCTTCTTAAGTGTTTCTCACAGATTTCTAGGCCCATCTAACATGTATTTGTGGAGTTATGATCATTTTCATCATTGTGTGCACATGTGGGAAAAAACGCATTTTCAGCCGATTTAAACGTCGAAAAGGGGAATTGGTTAAACGCTTCAGTCATTACTCTGTGTGACAGTGTCAGACAGTTTAAATACAATGGTGAACTAGTATATGCTGCTAAAGTGTTGTTTGTCAACCAGTTTTAGGCCCATCTAACATGTATTTGTCGAGTTATGATCATTTTCATCATTATGTGTACATGTGGGAAAAAATGCATTTTCAGCCGATTTAAACATCGAAAAGGGGAATTGGTTAAACGCTTCAGTCATAACTCTGTGTGACAGTGTCAGACAGTTTAAATACAATGGTGAACTAGTATATGCTGCTAAAGTGTTGTTTGTCAACCAGTTTTAGGCCCATCTAACATGTATTTGTGGAGTTAGGATCATTTTCATCATAGTGTGCACATGTGGGAAAAAACGCATTTTCAGCCGATTTAAACGTCGAAAAGGGGAATTGGTTAAACGCTTCAGTCATTACTCTGTGTGACAGTGTCAGACAGTTTAAATACAATGGTGAACTAGTATATGCTGCTAAAGCGTTGTTTGTCAACCAGTTTTAGGCCCATACAACATGTATTTGTCGAGGTATGAGCATTTTCAGAACATTGGACGGTTTGCTGTCTAACTGAATTAGAGAAACACCGAACCATTGTTTCTTCAGAGGTGAATGATTCAGAATGCTGCAGTACAGCATAGAAATTTTATTAATATGATGAACTATTATGTGCTTCCTAAGTTTTTCTCTCAGATTTCTATGCCCATCTAACATGTATTTGTCGAGGTATGAGCATTTTCAGAACATTGGACGGTTTGCTGTCTAGCTGAATTAGAGAAACACCGAACCATTGTCTCTTCAGAGGTGAATGATTCAGAATGCTGCAGTACAGCATAGAAATGTTATTAATATGATGAACTATTATGTGCTTCCTAAGTTTTTCTCTAAGATTTCTATGCCCATCTAACATGTATTTGTGGAGTTAGGATCATTTTCATCATAGTGTGCACATGTGGGAAAAAACGCATTTTCAGCCGATTTAAACGTCGAAAAGGGGAATTGGTTAAACGCTTCAGTCATTACTCTGTGTGACAGTGTCAGACAGTTTAAATACAATGGTGAACTAGTATATCCTGCTAAAGTGTTGTTTGTCAAACAGTTTTAGGCCCATGTAAAATGTATTTGTCGAGTTATGATCATTTTCATCATTGTGTGCACATGTGGGAAAAAACGCATTTTCAGCCGATTTAAACGTCGAAAAGGGGAATTGGTTAAACGCTTCAGTCATTACTCTGTGTGACAGTGTCAGACAGTTTAAATACAATGGTGAACGAGTATATGCTGCTAAAGTGTTGTTTGTCAAACAGTTTTGGGCCCATGTAAAATGTATTTGTCGAGTTATGATTATTTTCATCATTGTGTGCACATGTGGGAAAAAACGCATTTTCAGCCGATTTAAACGTCGAAAAGGGGAATTGGTTAAACGCTTCAGTCATTACTCTGTGTGACAGTGTCAGACAGTTTAAAGACAATGGTGAACTAGTATATGCTGCTAAAGTGTTGTTTGTCAACAAGTTTTAGGCCCATCCAACATGTATTTATTGAGTTATGATCATTTTCATCATTATGTGTACATGTGGGAAAAAACGCATTTTCAGCCGATTTAAACGTCGAAAAGGGGAATTGGTTAAACGCTTCAGTCATAACTCTATGTGACAGTGTCAGACAGTTTAAATACAATGGTGAACTAGTATATGCTGCTAAAGTGTTGTTTGTCAACCAGTTTTAGGCCCATCTAACATGTATTTGTCGAGTTATGATCATTTTCATCATTATGTGTACATGTGGGAAAAAATGCATTTTCAGCCGATTTAAACATCGAAAAGGGGAATTGGTTAAACGCTTCAGTCATAACTCTGTGTGACAGTGTCAGACAGTTTAAATACAATGGTGAACTAGTATATGCTGCTAAAGCGTTGTTTGTCAACCAGTTTTAGGCCCATACAACATGTATTTGTCGAGGTATGAGCATTTTCAGAACATTGGACGGTTTGCTGTCTAACTGAATTAGAGAAACACCGAACCATTGTTTCTTCAGAGGTGAATGATTCAGAATGCTGCAGTACAGCATAGAAATTTTATTAATATGATGAACTATTATGTGCTTCCTAAGTTTTTCTCTCAGATTTCTATGCCCATCTAACATGTATTTCTGGAGTTATGATCATTTTCAGAACTTGTGACGGTTTGCTGTCCAACTGAATTAGAGAAACACCGAACCATTGTCTCTTCAGCGGTGAATGATTCAGAATGCTGCAGTACAGCATAGAAATTTTATTAATATGATGAACTATTATGTGCTTCTTAAGTGTTTCTCACAGATTTCTAGGCCCATCTAACATGTATTTGTGGAGTTATGATCATTTTCATCATTGTGTGCACATGTGGGAAAAAACGCATTTTCAGCCGATTTAAACGTCGAAAAGGGGAATTGGTTAAACGCTTCAGTCATTACTCTGTGTGACAGTGTCAGACAGTTTAAATACAATGGTGAACTAGTATATGCTGCTAAAGTGTTGTTTGTCAACCAGTTTTAGGCCCATCTAACATGTATTTGTCGAGTTATGATCATTTTCATCATTATGTGTACATGTGGGAAAAAACGCATTTTCAGCCGATTTAAACGTCGAAAAGGGGAATTGCTTAAACGCTTCAGTCATTACTCTGCGTGACAGTGTCAGACAGTTTAAATACAATGGTTGAACTAGTATATGCTGCTAAAGCGTTGTTTGTCAAACAGTTTTAGGCCCATACAACATGTATTTGTCGAGGTATGAGCATTTTCAGAACATTGGACGGTTTGCTGTCTAGCTGAATTAGAGAAACACCGAACCATTGTCTCTTCAGAGGTGAATGATTCAGAATGCTGCAGTACAGCATAGAAATGTTATTAATATGATGAACTATTATGTGCTTCCTAAGTTTTTCTCTAAGATTTCTATGCCCATCTAACATGTATTTGTGGAGTTAGGATCATTTTCATCATAGTGTGCACATGTGGGAAAAAACGCATTTTCAGCCGATTTAAACGTCGAAAAGGGGAATTGGTTAAACGCTTCAGTCATTACTCTGTGTGACAGTGTCAGACAGTTTAAATACAATGGTGAACTAGTATATCCTGCTAAAGTGTTGTTTGTCAAACAGTTTTAGGCCCATGTAAAATGTATTTGTCGAGTTATGATCATTTTCATCATTGTGTGCACATGTGGGAAAAAACGCATTTTCAGCCGATTTAAACGTCGAAAAGGGGAATTGGTTAAACGCTTCAGTCATTACTCTGTGTGACAGTGTCAGACAGTTTAAATACAATGGTGAACGAGTATATGCTGCTAAAGTGTTGTTTGTCAAACAGTTTTGGGCCCATGTAAAATGTATTTGTCGAGTTATGATTATTTTCATCATTGTGTGCACATGTGGGAAAAAACGCATTTTCAGCCGATTTAAACGTCGAAAAGGGGAATTGGTTAAACGCTTCAGTCATTACTCTGTGTGACAGTGTCAGACAGTTTAAAGACAATGGTGAACTAGTATATGCTGCTAAAGTGTTGTTTGTCAACAAGTTTTAGGCCCATCTAACATGTATTTATTGAGTTATGATCATTTTCATCATTATGTGTACATGTGGGAAAAAACGCATTTTCAGCCGATTTAAACGTCGAAAAGGGGAATTGGTTAAACGCTTCAGTCATAACTCTATGTGACAGTGTCAGACAGTTTAAATACAATGGTGAACTAGTATATGCTGCTAAAGCGTTGTTTGTCAAACAGTTTTAGGCCCATACAACATGTATTTATCGAGGTATGAGCATTTTCAGAACATTGGACGGTTTGCTGTCTAGCTGAATCAGAGAAACACCGAACCATTGTCTCTTCAGAGGTGAATGATTCAGAATGCTGCAGTACAGCATAGAAATTTTATTAATATGATGAACTATGATGTGCTTCCTAAGTTTTTCTCTCAGATTTCTATGCCCATCTAACATGTATTTCTGGAGTTATGATCATTTTCAGAACTTGTGACGGTTTGCTGTCTAACTGAATTAGAGAAACACCGAACCATTGTCTCTTCAGAGGTGAATGATTCAGAATGCTGCAGTACAGCATAGAAATTTAATTAATATGATGAACTATTATGTGCTTCTTAAGTGTTTCTCACAGATTTCTCGGCCCATCTAACATGTATTTGTCGAGTTATGATCATTTTCATCATTGTGTGCACATGTGGGAAAAAACGCATTTTCAGCCGATTTAAACGTCGAAAAGGGGAATTGGTTAAACGCTTCAGTCATTACTCTGTGTGACAGTGTCAGACAGTTTAAATACAATGGTGAACTAGTATATGCTGCTAAAGTGTTGTTTGTCAACCAGTTTTAGGCCCATCTAACATGTATTTGTCGAGTTATGATCATTTTCATCATTATGTGTACATGTGGGAAAAAACGCATTTTCAGCCGATTTAAACGTCGAAAAGGGGAATTGCTTAAACGCTTCAGTCATTACTCTGCGTGACAGTGTCAGACAGTTTAAATACAATGGTGAACTAGTATATGCTGCTAAAGCGTTGTTTGTCAAACAGTTTTAGGCCCATACAACATGTATTTGTCGAGGTATGAGCATTTTCAGAACATTGGACGGTTTGCAGTCTAGCTGAATTAGAGAAACACCGAACCATTGTCTCTTCAGAGGTGAATGATTCAGAATGCTGCAGTACAGCATAGAAATTTTATTAATATGATGAACTATTATGTGCTTCCTAAGTTTTTCTCTAAGATTTCTATGCCCATCTAACATGTATTTGTGGAGTTAGGATCATTTTCATCATAGTGTGCACATGTGGGAAAAAACGCATTTTCAGCCGATTTAAACGTCGAAAAGGGGAATTGGTTAAACGCTTCAGTCATTACTCTGTGTGACAGTGTCAGACAGTTTAAATACAATGGTGAACTAGTATATGCTGCTAAAGCGTTGTTTGTCAACCAGTTTTAGGCCCATACAACATGTATTTGTCGAGGTATGAGCATTTTCAGAACATTGGACGGTTTGCTGTCTAACTGAATTAGAGAAACACCGAACCATTGTCTCTTCAGAGGTGAATGATTCAGAATGCTGCAGTACAGCATAGAAATTTTATTAATATGATGAACTATTATGTGCTTCCTAAGTTTTTCTCTCAGATTTCTATGCCCATCTAACATGTATTTCTGGAGTTATGATCATTTTCAGAACTTGTGACGGTTTGCTGTCCAACTGAATTAGAGAAACACCGAACCATTGTCTCTTCAGCGGTGAATGATTCAGAATGCTGCAGTACAGCATAGAAATTTTATTAATATGATGAACTATTATGTGCTTCTTAAGTGTTTCTCACAGATTTCTAGGCCCATCTAACATGTATTTGTGGAGTTATGATCATTTTCATCATTGTGTGCACATGTGGGAAAAAACGCATTTTCAGCCGATTTAAACGTCGAAAAGGGGAATTGGTTAAACGCTTCAGTCATTACTCTGTGTGACAGTGTCAGACAGTTTAAATACAATGGTGAACTAGTATATGCTGCTAAAGTGTTGTTTGTCAACCAGTGCGCATGCGCGACTGGCATCCGACAGCACCAGGAAGTGGAACACCGCGGGTGGAACACGGAAGGGAGTTTTTTCCGGACTCCAGAACGTCTTTACGGAATCTTTTTCATTTTTATGTGACTGATCCTCCAGCAGTGGTTGTTTTCAGTGCGTGGGGGGTCCCCCCCCCCACTCACCCCAACCACCCTTTTTCTTCGGGTGTGCGATGACCGATCACATTGAAACAAACTCTGCGACCGGGAAAATGGATCACGTACGGCTGAATGAAGAAGCAAACGCACCAAAAGGTGGCGGCGAAGCAGACAGAAGCTATGGAAAAGAGCTTACAGTCTGTGTGGAACTGCAAGGGGAGGAAAGTATTACGACGACGGAATTGATGAAGAACGTGCGAGAGCTCTGCGGCGGTTTACTAGCTTGCCGCACCACCGGAGATCGACGATACGAACTTACAATGAGTGACCAAAGAGGGAAAGATCGCCTGCTGGAGGGATTCAAGATTGGAGAGGTAAGAATAATAGCCAGAGAATTGAGGAATGACGAGATGGTCGTTTCCTTCCTCAACCTCCCGGCTTATATTACTGACGACGAAATACTGGGGAAGCTACATGGTTGGGGCGTGTCGGCCACCTCGCCGATTAAGCGCAGAATGTGGCCAGGAACCCGTATTGCGGACGGTACACGGTTTATGAGAGTAAAATTCAATAAATTAGTTCAGAGTCTTCCATACTCTGCAAAGTTTCACACTGCCATAGGGCCAGAGTACTTCCGCGTCATTCACGATAGACAATCAAAGGTCTGCCGCCTCTGTATACAGCCTGGACATATCCTACGGGAATGTCCGGAGTTCTTCTGTCGCAAATGTGGATTGCAAGGACACTTTGCGAGAGAGTGCCAAAGTGCCAAGAAATGTGACCTGTGTCATAACACTTGGAATGAATGTGACTGCAATAAGAGCGAGGAGGACGGCGGCGCTCCGCTGGTGACGACGGCCGCTTCAACCGATAGGCAAGGCGAACTGCAAAGCGAGGATGAAAATAAAATGGAGACTGAGACGGGGCAGGCGGATGTGAGGGATGAAACTCAACCTGCAGTGGCGGGTAGTATGAACCAAGCAAGCGAGGTGAGGCTAGATCTGAGCCCCGGCTCTGACGAGGAGAGCGGAGCGAGACGAGGAGCGAGGCTGAAGGCGGAGGTGGGAGGGGAGGTGCTAGCCTTGGGAGTGGGCCCCACCCCCGCTCCTACCCCGCTGCTGCTGAAGCAAATCAGAGATCCTGCATCTGAGATGGGAATGATGAATAGGTCATCATCTCAGTCCCAGCCCCTCCAGCGACTGCCTCTTGATAACCTGATCTCAAGTGCAAGTGAGGCCGAATCCGAGATAGACTTGTCTCATATGAACAGAATTGGGAAAAGGCTAAGTGAAAAGCAGATGAGAAGGAGAAGCAAGAGAAACAAAGACAGACTTAATAACTAAATGTCGAAAATCATACTCTCTTCTCAGTGTGACTCTTATGATTAGCTTCACTTCTCTAAATGCTAACGGCCTGCGCTCAAAATCGAAAATAGATTCTGTACTGCAAACTTTGAACTCGGATGTAGTCTGCCTGCAAGAAACTTGGTGGGACCAGGAGCATCACGACTATGTGGCGAACCAGAGAAACAAGCAGGTATTTTCAAACCACGGGTCAGCAAGATCATGCGGGGTGGCAATCATATCTAAGATTGCTTTAGGCATGAGTGCTGAAGAGATATACAAAGACGATCAAGGCAGAGTATTAATTGTAGATTTTTCACTTAATAAACAACGATATAGAATAATTAACATATATGCACCAAACAATGAAAATCATAGAAACCAGTTTTTTATTGAATTAAAGAAATGGTACGGAAACAATGTAATAATAACTGGAGACTTTAATGTGGCTCTAACAAAAATGGACGTGTCAGTAAACAATACCTTCAAGAGTGACGCCAGTCGAACAACCCTAATGAATTTGATAAATCACCATAACCTAGTAGAAATGTGGAGAATCTCAAACCCTTTGAAGCGGGACTTCTCGAGAAGGCAGATTGTAAAGGGGGTCCTCAAACAGTCCAGAATCGATCTCTGTCTGGCTTCCTCCAGCATTATCAGAGACATTAACAAAATTAAATATGAGTTCAATAGCTGGAGCGATCACGCATCTTTATATTGGCAATTAGGGGACGATGGAAGGCCCAGAGGTGGGGGCATCTGGTGCTTCAATGCCAGTCTCCTTGAGGACCAAACCTTCAAAAAAAAGATAAGGAATCTACTGAGCAATATAACAGATGAATTAGCTGTAGAAGGAAACTACATTAAATCATGGGACGATGTAAAAAGACGAATTAAGAGAGCCTGTATAAATTATAGTAAAGAGAAAGGATGGCGGGAAGGAATGGAGGAGAGAACATTAAGGGACCTCCTCGCAAAAGAAATTACATTACTTGACCATGACCCTGACAGAAGTTGTGCAAAATTTGAAGAATATGAAGCTAAACTTCACTCTTTTGAAAAGAAAAGATGCATAGGAGCAGCTGTTAGAAGTAGATTTAAAAATATCACAGATGGGGAGAAATGTACAGCTTTTTTCCTTGGCCTAGAAAAAAAAAACCAAAACAAAGCCAGAATGGGTCCGATTGAAAATAGTAAGGGGGAAATAATAGTTGAGCAGGAAGACATACTGGACGAAATACATAGGTATTACGAGAACCTCTTTACTAGTAACAGCTCCAATCCAAAACAAACTAAAGAAATACTGGAATGTATTGATAGGGAAATAAATCACATCGACAAAGAAGAGTGCGACACGGTAATCACATTAGCGGAAGTAGAACTGGCAATAGATGGACTAAATAAGAACAAAAGCCCAGGCCCAGACGGAATCTCGACAGAGTTCTACCAGTGCTTCAAAGCCCAGCTGGCCCCCTTGCTGCTAAAACTTTACGCTAGTATTAGAGTAAACCAGACAACTCCGGACTCCCTCACAAAAGGTATCATCACAATTGTATTTAAGAATAAAGGATGCCGGAACCAACTGAAAAACTATAGGCCAATTAGCCTACTCAATTCAGATTATAAGATTCTGGCAAAAATTCTGGCTAATAGACTTAAAGCAGTAATAGGCTCAATCATCAGCAATACGCAAACTTACAGTATCCCAGGCAGAGATATTACAGACTCCATCAATACAATTAGGGATACAGTAAAAACAATGACTATGCAGAGGGGCCTGCTGCTTGGAGTAGACCTAGAAAAAGCTTTCGACAGGGTTGAGCATCCGTTCCTCTGGTCCGTAATGGAAAAGTTCGGCTTCGGAGCAAAGTTCATCGATTGGATCAAGGTGTTATATCGAAGTGCGAGTAGCAGGGTGAAATGCAACGGACTTCTCACCAGGGACATTCGGATCGAGAGGTCTGTGAGACAGGGATGCCCCCTTTCAGCTCTGCTATACACCCTGGTCGCAGAACCCCTCGCACTCCTAATACTGAAAGACAAAAATATAAAAGGTATCTTAACGCCAAATGGCAACAAAACTAAAATAGTCCAATATGCAGACGACATTAATATCATGGTCTCGGATGGTGACAGCATAGACCATGTCTTCAAACACCTAGGGGCCTATGAGAAAGCCTCTGGCGCAAGAATCAATAAAGAAAAATCTGCAATAATGTTCTGCGGTAAGAATCAAAAAACGATAAACAAATGGGGCCTTAAAGAGACCACAGGGTGCAGAGAAATCTTGGGTGTGTACATTGGGAAAGACGAGAGTGAAGCAAGAGATAAAACATGGAAGAGTGTGATAATTAAAATACAGTGTACCTTGAACCTGTGGAGGGCGAGGGGGCTTAGTCTAAAAGGAAAGGTAATAGTATCTAATGCCTTAGTGCTGTCAAAAATTAATCATGCTTTGGGAACCTGTGAGCTGCCCGATTGGGCACTAAATTCATTGAACGGTGAGATATCCTCCTTTCTTTGGAAGGGTAAGGGAAATATGATCGCCCACAGGACGTTAATTGCTAATAAACGGGAGGGGGGATTAGGGCTGATTGACATTGGTGCCAAAAGAGACGCACTGAGGGTTAAATTGATAGGGAAATTCTTGGATTCGACCAGGCAGTATCCCTGGGAGGACGCACTCGCAGGCTACCTGGCGGAGTTTGGGGAGAGGAGCAAATACAATCTCTGTACCCACTACCCCAGAAAAACCTACAGTGGCCTGCCGGGCTTCTACCAGGAGGTGCTGGAGGCATGGGGAAGGATACTCCCCCACCTCAGACCCGAGTGCAGTAAAAAAGAGCATGTGCTGCAGTTACCTTTCCTCTCGAATCCATGCTTCACCTATAATGGGAGAAACCTCGTCAGCAGTCACTTGACGGCAGCAGGCCTAACAAGAGTGGGACAGGTGACCGACCACAAAGGGAACTTTGATACAGGGAATGTACTTTGGGAATTAGACAGATGGAAGGTGCAATACAGGGAAAAACTGATTGTCTCTTTCGGGGAAAAATTTGATCAAAGCCTACGACCTGAGTGGCGAGGCATGCTCAAAGAGAAAGGACCCAAGGTGCAGGATGATGCCCTGAACTTCCTCCTGTGCCTTAGAGGAAAATTCCCCACCATCCAATCAGTGAAAACCAGAGACTGGTATAGATTACTCATTTCAAAGATTGTGACAATTCCAGCTTCAGAAAAGGCCTGGTCAAGGATATTTCCTGGCTATTCAATTAGAAATATATGGAACAACATGGAAATCCCTTTTGCCACATCAGCCATCTTCCACCTGGATTTCAAGATAAGGCACAGGAGGATTTTTACTGGCATCATCCTGCATCAAATACACAAAGACTTGCACAAGAGGGAGTGTGCGGTCTGCATGGAAGAAGCAGAAGACATTGAGCACCTGTTCCTTAGGTGCACGGCCCTCACGAACTATAGGGAGAGGGTCAAGAGCCTACTGGTGGAACATTGTGGCCTTAGGAGACTAACAGGGCTTACATGGGACTGGGCCTACATGTTTGCCCCCCCCCCCAAAACAAAGAGTCCAACGGAAAACTTACTGATAAACACTGTGCTGGCATTTGCCAGGCGCGCAACATGGACAAGAAGGAACTTGGCACTATATGAGGGTAGAGACGTAAGCATACAAAGCCTCTTTGGAAACTCACTAAAAGCCCACCTATCGTTGGTATATGGAGGAAACAAAGACCTTTTTGTAAGCCAATTCATGCAACAAACTACCCTACTCCAGGAAACTGAATGCCACTCTCTCTCCTTCGCATTCTGATAGGATAGAGAATGGGAGAAAAAGGGAAAACATGTATTTCCCAAGTGTTTAAAAATGTTTTCTTGGCATAATTGTTACTGTTGATGATTCTGTATTTTTATATTAAAAAAAAACAAAAAAAAAAAAAAACATGTATTTGTCGAGTTATGATCATTTTCATCATTATGTGTACATGTGGGAAAAAACGCATTTTCAGCCGATTTAAACGTCGAAAAGGGGAATTGCTTAAACGCTTCAGTCATTACTCTGCGTGACAGTGTCAGACAGTTTAAATACAATGGTGAACTAGTATATGCTGCTAAAGCGTTGTTTGTCAAACAGTTTTAGGCCCATACAACATGTATTTGTCGAGGTATGAGCATTTTCAGAACATTGGACGGTTTGCTGTCTAGCTGAATTAGAGAAACACCGAACCATTGTCTCTTCAGAGGTGAATGATTCAGAATGCTGCAGTACAGCATAGAAATGTTATTAATATGATGAACTATTATGTGCTTCCTAAGTTTTTCTCTAAGATTTCTATGCCCATCTAACATGTATTTGTGGAGTTAGGATCATTTTCATCATAGTGTGCACATGTGGGAAAAAACGCATTTTCAGCCGATTTAAACGTCGAAAAGGGGAATTGGTTAAACGCTTCAGTCATTACTCTGTGTGACAGTGTCAGACAGTTTAAATACAATGGTGAACTAGTATATCCTGCTAAAGTGTTGTTTGTCAAACAGTTTTAGGCCCATGTAAAATGTATTTGTCGAGTTATGATCATTTTCATCATTGTGTGCACATGTGGAAAAAAACGCATTTTCAGCCGATTTAAACGTCGAAAAGGGGAATTGCTTGAACGCTTCAGTCATTACTCTGTGTGACAGTGTCAGACAGTTTAAATACAATGGTGAACTAGTATATGCTGCTGAAGCGTTGTTTGTCAAACAGTTTTAGGCCCATACAACATGTATTTGTCGAGGTATGAGCATTTTCAGAACATTGGACGGTTTGCTGTCCAGCTGAATTAGAGAAACACCGAACCATTGTCTCTTCAGAGGGGAATGATTCAGAATGCTGCAGTACAGCATAGAAAATTTATTAATATGATGAACTATTATGTGCTTCTTAAGTGTTTCTCTCAGATTTCTATGCCCATCTAACATGTATTTCTGGAGTTATGATCATTTTCAGAACTTGTGACGGTTTGCTGTCTAACTGAATTAGAGAAACACCGAACCATTGTCTCTTCAGAGGTGAATGATTCAGAATGCTGCAGTACAGCATAGAAATTTAATTAATATGATGAACTATTATGTGCTTCTTAAGTGTTTCTCACAGATTTCTAGGCCCATCTAACATGTATTTGTGGAGTTATGATCATTTTCATCATTGTGTGCACATGTGGGAAAAAACGCATTTTCAGCCGATTTAAACGTCGAAAAGGGGAATTGGTTAAACGCTTCAGTCATTACTCTGTGTGACAGTGTCAGACAGTTTAAATACAATGGTGAACTAGTATATGCTGCTAAAGTGTTGTTTGTCAAACAGTTTTAGGCCCATCTAACATGTATTTGTCGAGTTATGATCATTTTCATCATTATGTGTACGTGTGGGAAAAAACGCATTTTCAGCCGATTTAAACGTCGAAAAGGGGAATTGCTTAAACGCTTCAGTCATTACTCTGTATGACAGTGTCAGACAGTTTAAATACAATGGTGAACTAGTATATGCTGCTAAAGCGTTGTTTGTCAAACAGTTTTAGGCCCATACAACATGTATTTATCGAGGTATGAGCATTTTCAGAACATTGGACGGTTTGCTGTCTAGCTGAATTAGAGAAACACCGAACCATTGTCTCTTCAGAGGTGAATGATTCAGAATGCTGCAGTACAGCATAGACATTTTATTAATATGATGAACTATTATGTGCTTCCTAAGTTTTTCTCTCAGATTTCTATGCCCATCTAACATGTATTTCTGGAGTTATGATCATTTTCAGAACTTGTGACGGTTTGCTGTCTAACTGAATTAGAGAAACACCGAACCATTGTCTCTTCAGAGGTGAATGATTCAGAATGCTGCAGTACAGCATAGAAATTTAATTAATATGATGAACTATTATGTGCTTCTTAAGTGTTTCTCACAGATTTCTAGGCCCATCTAACATGTATTTGTGGAGTCATGATCATTTTCATCATTATGTGTACATGTGGGAAAAAACGCATTTTCAGCCGATTTAAACGTCGAAAAGGGGAATTGCTTGAACGCTTCAGTCATTACTCTGTGTGACAGTGTCAGACAGTTTAAATACAATGGTGAACTAGTATATGCTGCTGAAGCGTTGTTTGTCAAACAGTTTTAGGCCCATACAACATGTATTTATCGAGGTATGAGCATTTTCAGAACATTGGACGGTTTGCTGTCTAGCTGAATTAGAGAAACACCGAACCATTGTCTCTTCAGAGGTGAATGATTCAGAATGCTGCAGTACAGCATAGAAAATTTATTAATATGATGAACTATTATGTGCTTCCTAAGTTTTTCTCTCAGATTTCTATGCCCATCTAACATGTATTTGTGGAGTTAGGATCATTTTCATCATAGTGTGCACATGTGGGAAAAAACGCATTTTCAGCCGATTTAAACGTCGAAAAGGGGAATTGGTTAAACGCTTCAGTCATTACTCTGTGTGACAGTGTCAGACAGTTTAAATACAATGGTGAACTAGTATATGCTGCTAAAGTGTTGTTTGTCAACCAGTTTTAGGCCCATCTAACATGTATTTGTCGAGTTATGATCATTTTCATCATTATGTGTACGTGTGGGAAAAAACGCATTTTCAGCCGATTTAAACGTCGAAAAGGGGAATTGGTTAAACGCTTCAGTCATTACTCTGTGTGACAGTGTCAGACAGTTTAAATACAATGGTGAACTAGTATATGCTGCTAAAGTATTGTTTGTCAACCAGTTTTAGGCCCATCTAACATGTATTTGTCGAGTTATGATCATTTTCATCATTATGTGTACGTGTGGGAAAAAACGCATTTTCAGCCGATTTAAACGTCGAAAAGGGGAATTGCTTAAACGCTTCAGTCATTACTCTGTGTGACAGTGTCAGACAGTTTAAATACAATGGTGAACTAGTATATGCTGCAAAAGTGTTGTTTGTCAAACAGTTTTGGGCCCATACAACATGTATTTGACGAGGTATGAGCATTTTCAGAACATTGGACGGTTTGCTGTCTAGCTGAATTAGAGAAACACCGAACTATTGTCTCTTCAGAGGTGAATGATTCAGAATGCTGCAGTACAGCATAGAAAATTTATTAATATGATGAACTATTATGTGCTTCCTAAGTTTTTCTCTCAGATTTCTATGCCCATCTAACATGTATTTGTCGAGGTATGAGCATTTTCAGAACATTGGACGGTTTGCTGTCTAGCTGAATTAGAGTAACACCGAACCATTGTCTCTTCAGAGGGGAATGATTCAGAATGCTGCAGTACAGCATAGAAAATGTATTAATATGATGAACTATTATGTGCTTCCTAAGTTTTTCTCTCAGATTTCTATGCCCATCTAACATGTATTTGTGGAGTTAGGATCATTTTCATCATAGTGTGCACATGTGGGAAAAAAGGCATTTTCAGCCGATTTAAACGTCGAAAAGGGGAATTGGTTAAACGCTTCAGTCATTACTCTGTGTGACAGTGTCAGACAGTTTAAATACAATGGTGAACTAGTATATGCTGCTAAAGTGTTGTTTGTCAACCAGTTTTAGGCCCATCTAACATGTATTTGTCGAGTTATGATCATTTTCATCATTATGTGTACGTGTGGGAAAAAACGCATTTTCAGCCGATTTAAACGTCGAAAAGGGGAATTGGTTAAACGCTTCAGTCATTACTCTGTGTGACAGTGTCAGACAGTTTAAATACAATGGTGAAGTATATGCTGCTAAAGTGTTGTTTGTCAAACAGTTTTAGTCCCATACAACATGTATTTGTCGAGTCGAAAAACTTCAAAATATACAACGCCGAAAAATATCACAAATACTTCAAAATTTACAACCCAGATAAATATCCCAAAAACGACTTACGGAAAATGTCGAAAAACGTCAAAATACACAACGCCAAAAAATGTCCCAAAAACGTCAAAATATACAACCCAGGTAATATCCCAAAAACGATATAAAACTATGTCGAAAAACGTCAAAATATACAACGCCAAAAAATATCCCAAAAACTACATAATACTATGTCGAAAAACATCAAAATATACCACGTCGAAAAATATCACAATAACGTAAAAATATACAACCCAGATAAATATCCCAAAAAACGACATAATATACGATGTCGAAAAAAGTCAACATATACAACACCAAAAAATGTCCCAAAAACGTCAAAATATACAACCCAGAAAAAAATCCCAAAAACGATATATTACTATGTCGAAAAACGTCAAAATATACAACGCCAAAAAATATCCCAGATAATACATTATACTATGTCGAAAAAAGTCAAAATATACAACGCCAAATATGTCCCAAAAACGTCAAAATATACAACCCAGAGAAATATCCCAAAAACGACATAATACTATGTCAAAAAACGTCCAAATATACAACACGAAAAAATTTCCCAAAAACGACATAATACTATGTTGAAAAACGTCAAAATATACCACGTCGAAAAATATCACAATAACGTAAAAATATACAACCCAGATAAATATTCCAAAAACGACATACTTGTTACGTCGAAAAAAGTCAAAATATACAATGCCAAAATATGTCCAAAGACGTCAAAATATACAACCCAGATAAATATCCCAAGAACGACATACTTGTTACGTCGAAAAAAGGCAAAATATACAACACCAAAAAATATCCCAAAAACTACATAATACTATGTCGAAAAACGTCAAAATATACAACGCCAAAATATGTCCCAAAAACGTCAAAATATACAACCCAGATAAATATCCCAAAAACAATATATTACTATGTCGAAAAACGTCAAAAAATACAACGCCAAAAAATATCCCAAAAACTACATAATACTATGTCGAAGAACGTCAAAATATACAACGCCGAAAAATATCACAAATACTTCAAAATTTACAACCCAGATAAATATTCCAAAAATGACATGATACTATCCCGAAAAACGTCAAAATATACAACGCCGAAAAATATCCCAAAAACGACATACTATACTATGTCAAAAAAAGTCAAAATATACAACACCAAAAAATATCCCAAAAACTACATAATACTATGTCGAAAAACATCAAAATATACAACACCAAAAAATATCCCAAAAACTACATAATACTATGTCGAAAAACATCAAAATATACCACGTCGAAAAATATCACAATAACGTAAAAATATACAACCCAGATAAATATCCCAAAAAACGACATAATATACTATGTCGAAAAAAGTCAAAATATACAGCGCCAAAAAATGTCCCAAAAACGTCAAAATATACAACCCAGATAAAAATCCCAAAAACGATATATTACTATGTCGAAAAACGTCAAAATATACAACGCCAAAAATTATCCCAAAAACTACATAATACTATGTCGAAAAACGTCAAAATATACCACGTCGAAAAATATCACAAAAACTTCAAAATATACAACCCAGATAAATATTCCAAAAATGACTTACTAAACTATGTCGAAAAAAGCCAAAATATACAACGCCAAAATATGTCCCAAAAACGTCAAACTTTACAACCCAGATAAATATCCCAAAAATGACATAATACTATGCCGAAAAACGTCAAAATATACAACGCCAAAAAATATCCCAAAAACGACATAATACTATATCGAAAAACGTCAAAATATACAACGCCAAAATATGTCCCAAAAACGTCAAACTTTACAACCCAGATAAATATCCCAAAAATGACATAATACTATGCCGAAAAACGTCAAAATATACAACGCCGAAAAATATCCCAAAAACGACATACTATATTTGTCAAAAAAAGTCAAAATATACAGCGCCAAAAAATGTCCCAAAAACGTCAAAATATACAACCCAGATAAAAATCCCAAAAACGATTTATTACCATGTCGAAAAACGTCAAAATATACAACGCCAAAAAATATCCCAAAAACTGCATAATACTATGTCGAAAAACGTCAAAATATACCACGTCGAAAAATATCACAATAACGTAAAAATATACAACCCAGATAAATATTCCAAAAATGACATACTAAACTATGTCGAAAAAAGCCAAAATATACAGCGCCAAAATATGTCCAAAAACGTCAAAATATACAACCCAGATAAATATCCCAAAAAAGGACATAATATACTATGTCGAAAAAAGTCAACATACACAACACCAAAAAATATCCCAAAAACTACATAATACTATGTCAAAAAACGTAAAAAAATATACCATGCCGAAAAATATCACAAATACTTCAAAATATACAACCCAGAGAAATATCCCAAAAACGACATAATACTATGTCAAAAAACGTCCAAATATACAACACGAAAAAATTTCCCAAAAACGACATAATACTATGTTGAAAAACGTCAAAATATACCACGTCGAAAAATATCACAATAACGTAAAAATATACAACCCAGATAAATATTCCAAAAACGACATACTTGTTACGTCGAAAAAAGTCAAAATATACAATGCCAAAATATGTCCAAAGACGTCAAAATATACAACCCAGATAAATATCCCAAGAACGACATACTTGTTACGTCGAAAAAAGGCAAAATATACAACACCAAAAAATATCCCAAAAACTACATAATACTATGTCGAAAAACGTCAAAATATACAACGCCAAAATATGTCCCAAAAACGTCAAAATATACAACCCAGATAAATATCCCAAAAACAATATATTACTATGTCGAAAAACGTCAAAAAATACAACGCCAAAAAATATCCCAAAAACTACATAATACTATGTCGAAGAACGTCAAAATATACAACGCCGAAAAATATCACAAATACTTCAAAATTTACAACCCAGATAAATATTCCAAAAATGACATGATACTATCCCGAAAAACGTCAAAATATACAACGCCGAAAAATATCCCAAAAACGACATACTATACTATGTCAAAAAAAGTCAAAATATACAACACCAAAAAATATCCCAAAAACTACATAATACTATGTCGAAAAACATCAAAATATACAACACCAAAAAATATCCCAAAAACTACATAATACTATGTCGAAAAACATCAAAATATACCACGTCGAAAAATATCACAATAACGTAAAAATATACAACCCAGATAAATATCCCAAAAAACGACATAATATACTATGTCGAAAAAAGTCAAAATATACAGCGCCAAAAAATGTCCCAAAAACGTCAAAATATACAACCCAGATAAAAATCCCAAAAACGATATATTACTATGTCGAAAAACGTCAAAATATACAACGCCAAAAATTATCCCAAAAACTACATAATACTATGTCGAAAAACGTCAAAATATACCACGTCGAAAAATATCACAAAAACTTCAAAATATACAACCCAGATAAATATTCCAAAAATGACTTACTAAACTATGTCGAAAAAAGCCAAAATATACAACGCCAAAATATGTCCCAAAAACGTCAAACTTTACAACCCAGATAAATATCCCAAAAATGACATAATACTATGCCGAAAAACGTCAAAATATACAACGCCAAAAAATATCCCAAAAACGACATAATACTATATCGAAAAACGTCAAAATATACAACGCCAAAATATGTCCCAAAAACGTCAAACTTTACAACCCAGATAAATATCCCAAAAATGACATAATACTATGCCGAAAAACGTCAAAATATACAACGCCGAAAAATATCCCAAAAACGACATACTATATTTGTCAAAAAAAGTCAAAATATACAGCGCCAAAAAATGTCCCAAAAACGTCAAAATATACAACCCAGATAAAAATCCCAAAAACGATTTATTACCATGTCGAAAAACGTCAAAATATACAACGCCAAAAAATATCCCAAAAACTGCATAATACTATGTCGAAAAACGTCAAAATATACCACGTCGAAAAATATCACAATAACGTAAAAATATACAACCCAGATAAATATTCCAAAAATGACATACTAAACTATGTCGAAAAAAGCCAAAATATACAGCGCCAAAATATGTCCAAAAACGTCAAAATATACAACCCAGATAAATATCCCAAAAAAGGACATAATATACTATGTCGAAAAAAGTCAACATACACAACACCAAAAAATATCCCAAAAACTACATAATACTATGTCAAAAAACGTAAAAAAATATACCATGCCGAAAAATATCACAAATACTTCAAAATATACAACTCAGATAAATAAGCCAAAAACGACATCCAAAAAAAGTCGAAAAACGTCTATATATACAACGCCAAAAAATATCCCAAAAATGACATAATACCATGTCGAAAAACGTCAAAATATAAAACGCCGAAAAATATCCCAAAAACTACATATTATACTATGTCGAAAAAAGTCAAAATATACAACTCCAAAAAATATCCCAAAAACTAGAGAATACTATGTCGAAAAATGTCAAAATATACAACGCCGAAAAATGTCACAAATACTTCAAAGTATACAACCCAGATAAATATTCCAAAAACGACATACTTGTTACGTCGAAAAAAGTCAAAATATACAACGCCAAAATATGTCCAAAGACGTCAAAATATACAACCCAGATAAAAATCCCAAGAACGACATACTTGTTACGTCGAAAAAAGTCAAAATATACAACACCAAAAAATATCCCAAAAACTACATAATACTATGTCAAAAAACGTCAAAATATACAACGCCAAAATATGTCCCTAAAACGTCAAAATATACAACCCTGAGAAATATCCCAAAAACAATTTATTACTATGTCGAAAAACGTCAAAAAATACAACGCCAAAAAATATCCCAAAAACTACATAATAATAGGTCGAAGAACGTCAAAATATACAACACCAAAAAACATCCCAAAAACTACATAATTCCTATCTGTCACTGTCACACAGAGTAATGACTGTAGCTTTTAACCAATTCGCCTTTTTTCGACGTTTAAATCGGCTGAAAATGCATTTTTTCCCACATGTGCACACTATGATGAAAATGATCATAACTCCACAAATACATGTTAGATGGGCATAGAAATCTGTGAGAAACATTTAAGAAGCACATAATAGTTCATCATATTAATTTAATTTCTATGCTGTACTGCAGCATTCTGAATCATTCACCTCTGAAGAGACAATGGTTCAGTGTTTCTCTAATTCAGCTAGACAGCAAACCGTCCAAAGTTCTGAAAATTATCATAACTCGAAAAATTCATGTTAGATGGGCTTAAAACTCTGTGAGAAACACTTATGGACCACATAATAGTTCATCATATTAATCAAATTTCTATGCTGTACTGCAGCATTCTGAACCATTCACCTTTGATGAGACAATGGTTCAGTGTTTCAGATTCAGCTAGACAGCAAACCGTCCAAAGTTCTGACGTGATCAAAACTCCACAAATACATGTTAGATGGGCCTAGAGGTCTGTGAGAAACACTTAAGAAGCACATAATAGTTCCTCATATTAGATTTCAATGGTGTACGGCAGCATTCTGAATCATTCACCTATAAAGAGACAAAGGTTCGGTGTTTCTCTAATTCAGCTAGACCGCAAATCGTCCAAAGTTCTGAAAATGATCATAACTCGAAAAATACATTTTATATGGGCCTAAAACTGTTTGACCAACAACACTTTAGCAGCATATACTAGTTCATCATTGTATTTAAACTGTCTGTCACTGTCACACAGAGTAATGACTGTAGCTTATAACCAATTCGCCTTTTCGACGTTTAAATCGGCTGAAAATGCGTTTTTTCCCACATGTGCACACTATGATGAAAATGATCATAACTCGACAAATACATTTTATTTGGGCCTAAAACTGTTTGACAAACAACACTTTAGCAGCATATACTAGTTCACTATTGTATTTAAACTGTCTGGCACTGTCACACAGAGTAATGACTGAAGTGTTTAACCAATTCGCCTTTTCGACGTTTAAATCGGCTGAAAATGTGTATTTTCCCACATGTGCACACTATGATCAAAATGATCAAACCCTGACAAATACATTTTAAATGGGCCTAAAACTGTTTGACATACAACACTTTAGCAGCACATACTAGTTATTCATTGTATTTAAACTGTCTGACACTGTCACACAGAGTAATGACTGAAGCTTTAAACCAAATCGCCTTTTCGACGTTTAAATCGGCTGAAAACGCATTTTTTCCCACATGTGCACACTATGATGAAAATGATCATAACTCAACAAATACATATTAGATGGGCCTAGAACTCTGTGAGAAACACTTAAGAAGGACATAATAGTTCATCATATTAATTACATTTCTATGCTGTACTGCAGCATTCTGAATCATTCACCGCTGAAGAGACAATGGTTCGGTGTTTCTCTAATTCAGCTAGACAGCAAACCGTTCAAAGTTCTGAAAATGCTCATAACTCAACAAATACATGTTGTATGGGACTAAAACTGTTTGACAAACAACACTTTAGCAGCACATACTAGTTCATCATAGTATTTAAACTGAAGTATTTTAATGACTGAAGCATTTAACCAATTCGCCTTTTCGATGTTTCAATCGGCTGAAAATGCGTTTTTTCCCACATGTGGACACTATGATGAAAATGATCATAACTCGACAAATACATTTTAAATGGGCCTAAAACTGTTTGACAAACAACACTTTAGCAGCACATACTAGTTCATCATTGCATTTAAACTGTCTGACACTGTCACACAGAGTAATGACTGAAGCTTTTAACCAATTCGCCATTTCGACGTTTAAATATGCTGAAAATGCGGTTTTTCCCACATGTGCACACTATGATGAAAATGATCAGAACTCCAGAAATACATGTTAGATGGGCCTAAAACTGTGAGAAACACTTAAGAAGCACAAAATAGTTCATCATATAAATTACATTTCTATGCTGTACTGCAGCATTCTGAATCATTCACCGCTGAAGAGACAATGGTTCGGTGTTTCTCTAATTCAGCTAGACAGCAAACCGTCAAAAGTTCTGAAAATGATCATAACTCCACAAATACATGTTAGATGGGCATAGTAATCCGTGAGAAACACTTAAGAAGCACATAATAGTTCATCATTTTAATTAAATTTCTATGCTGTACTGCAGCATTCTGAATCATTCACTTATGAAGAGACAATGGTTTGGTGTTTCTCTAACACAGCTAGACAGCAAACCGTTCAAAGTTCTGAAAATGCTCATAACTCGACAAATACATGTTGTATGGGACTAAAACTGTTTGACAAGCAACACTTTAGCAGCACAGACTAGTTCATCATATTAATTAAATTTCTATGCTGTACTGCAGCATTCTGAATCATTCACCTCTGAAGAGACAATGGTTCGGTGTTTCTCTAATTCAGCTAGATACCAAACCGTCCAAAGTTCTGAAAATGATCATAACTCGAAAAATACATGTTGTATGGGACTAAAACTGTTTGACAAGCAACACTTTAGCAGCACAGACTAGTTCATCATATTAATTAAATTTCTATGCTGTACTGCAGCATTCTGAATCATTCACCTCTGAAGAGACAATGGTTCGGTGTTTCTCTAATTCAGCTAGATACCAAACCGTCCAAAGTTCTGAAAATGATCATAACTCGAAAAATACATGTTAGATGGGCCTAAAACTCTGTGAGAAACACTTATGGGGCTCATAATAGTTCATCATATTAATCAAATTTCTATGCTGTACTGTAGCATTGTGAATCATTCACTTATGAAGAGACAATGGTTCGGTGTTTCTCTAATTCAGCTAGACAGCAAACTGTCCAAAGTTCTGAAAATGATCATAACTCCACAAATACATGTTAGATGGGTCTAGAACTCTGTGAGAAAAACTGAAGAAGCACATAAAAGTTCATCAAATTAATTAAATTCATATGCTGTACTGCAGCATTCTGAACCATTCACCTTTGATGAGACAATGGTTCAGTGTTTCAGATTCAGCTAGACAGCAAACCGTCCAAAGTTCTGACGTGATCAAAACTCCACAAATACATGTTAGATGGGCCTAGAGGTCTGTGAGAAACACTTAAGAAGCACATAATAGTTCCTCATATTAGATTTCAATGGTGTACGGCAGCATTCTGAATCATTCACCTATAAAGAGACAAAGGTTCGGTGTTTCTCTAATTCAGCTAGACCGCAAATCGTCCAAAGTTCTGAAAATGATCATAACTCGAAAAATACATTTTATATGGGCCTAAAACTGTTTGACCAACAACACTTTAGCAGCATATACTAGTTCATCATTGTATTTAAACTGTCTGACACTGTCACCGAGAGTAATGACTGAAGCTTTTAACCAATTCGCCTTTTCGACGTTTAAATCGGCTGAAAATGCATTTTTCCCCACATGTGCACACTATGATGAAAATTATCATAACTCCACAAAAACATGTTAGATGGGTCTAGAAGTCTGTGAGAAACACTTAAGAAGCACATAATAGTTCATCATATTAATTAAATTTCTATGCTGTACTGCAGCATTCTGAATCATTCACCTCTGAAGAGACAATGGGTCGGTGTTTCTCTAATTCAGTTAGACAGCAAACCGTCCAAAGTTCTGAAAATTATCATAACTCGAAAAATTCATGTTAGATGGGCTTAAAACTCTGTGAGAAACACTTATGGACCACATAATAGTTCATCATATTAATCAAATTTCTATGCTGTACTGCAGCATTCTGAACCATTCACCTTTGATGAGACAATGGTTCAGTGTTTCTCTAATTCAGCTAGAAAGCAAACCGTTCAAAGTTCTGAAACTGCTCATAACTCGACAAATAGATGTTGTATGGGACTAAAACTGTTTGACAAACAACACTTTAGCAGCACAGACTAGTTCATCATATTAATTACATTTCTATGCTGTACTGCAGCATTCTGAATCATTCACCTCTGAAGAGACAATGGTTCGGTGTTTCTCTAATTCAGCTAGACAGCAAACCGTCCACAGTTCTGAAAATGATCATAACTCCACAGATACATGTTAGATGGTTCTAGAACTCTGTGAGAAAAAACTTTAGAAGCACATAATAGTTCATCAAATTAATCAAATTTCTATGCTGTACTGCACCATTCTGAATCATTCACCGCTGAAGAGACAATGGTTCGGTGTTTCTCTAATTCAGCTAGACAGCAAACCATCAAAAGTTCTGAAAATGATCGTAACTCCACAAATACATGTTATATGGGACTAAAACTGTTTGACAAACAACACTTTAGCAGCACAGACTAGTTAGTCATAGTATTCAAACTGTCTGACACTGTCACACAGAGTAATGACTGAAGCGTTTAACCTATTCGCCTTTTCGACGTTTAAATCGTTTGAAAATTTGTTTTTTCCCACATGTGCACACTATGATGAAGATGATCATAACTCGACAAATACATGTTGTATGGGACTAAAACTGTTTGACAAGCAACACTTTAGCATCACATACTTGTTCCTCATAGTATTTAAACTGTCTGACACTGTCACACAGAGTAATGACTGTCTGAAAATGATCATAACTCGAAAAATACATGTTAGATGGGCCTAAAACTGTGAGAAACACTTATGGAGCACATAATAGTTCATCATATTAATCATCATATTATGTACTGCAGCATTCTGAACCATTCACCTTTGATGAGACAATGGTTCGGTATTGAAAGAAAGATTGAATGATTGAAAGAAATGTAGATTGAAATAAAGAATGAAAGAAAGATTTGAAGTAAGAATGAAATATTGAAAGAAAGATTTTAGGAAAGGTTGAAAGACTGAAAGAAAGAATGAAAGATTGAAAGAAAGATTGAAAGATTGAAAGAAATATTGAAAGAAAGAGAATTTGAAAGTAAAAAAGATTGAAAGAAAGATTGAAAGTAATAAAGATTGAAAGAAAGAATAAAAGAAAAATTGAAAGATTGAAAGATTGAAAGATTGAAAGATTGAAAGAAAGATTGAAAGAAAGATTTAACGAAAATTGAAAGACTGAAAGTAAGAATGAAAGAAAGATTGAAAGTTTGAAAGAAAGAATGAAAGAATTAAAGAAAGATTGAAAGAAATATTGAAAGAAAGAATAAAAGATTGAAAGAAAGAATGAAAGAATGAAAGAAATACTGAAAGAAAGAAAGATTGAAAGTAAGAACGATTGAAAGAAAGATTTATAGAAAGATTGAAAGACTGAAAGAAAGAATGAAAGATTGAAAGAAATATTGAAAGAAAGAGAGATTGAAAGATTAAAAGATTGAAAGAAAGATTGAAAGTAATAAAGATTGAAAGAAAGAATGGAGGAATAATTGAAAGATTGAAAGAAAAAATGAAAGAATTAAAGAAAGATTGTAAGAAATATTGAAAGAAAGATTGAAAGAAAGAATGAAAGAAAGATTGTAAGAAAGAATGAAAGTAAGAAAGAAATATTGAAAGATTGAAAGAAATATTGAAAGAAAGAAAGATTGAAAGTAAGAACGATTGAAAGAAAGATTGAAAGAAAGACTGAAAGCTTGAAAGAAAGAATGAAAGAAAGATTTTAAGAAAGGTTGAAAGACTGAAAGAAAGAATGAAAGATTGAAAGAAAGAATGAAAGAACGATTGAAAGAAAAAATGAAAGAATGATAGAAAGATTGAAAGATTGAAAGAAAGATTGAATGTTTGAAAGAAAGATTGAAAGTATTAAAGATCGAAAGAAATATTTAAAGAAAGATTGAAAGATTGAAAGAAAGAATGAAATAACGATTGAAAGAAAGAATGAAAGAATGAAAGAAATATTGAAAGATTGAAAGAAATATTGAAAGAAAAAGAGATTGAAAGATTAAAAGATTGAAAGAAAGATTGAAAGTGATGAAGTTTGAAAGAAAGAATGAAGGAAAAACTGAAAGATTGAAATACTGAAAGAATGAATGAAAGATTGATTGAAAGATTGAATGAAAAAATGAAAAACTTAAAGAAAGATTGAAAGAAATATTGAAAGATAGATTGAAAGATTGAAAGAAAGAAAGATTGAAAGAAAGAATGAAAGAAAGATTGTAAGAAAGAATGAAAGTAAGAAAGAAAGATTGAAATATTGAAAGAAATTTTGAAAGAAAGAAAGATTGAAACTAAGAACGATTGAAAGAAAGATTGAAAGAAAGATTGAAAGCTTGAAAGAAAGATTGAAAGAAAGATTTTAAGAAAGGTTGAAAGACTGAAAAAAAGAATGAAAGATTGAAAGAAAGAATGAAAGAATGAAAGAAAGATTGAAAGATTGAAAGAAATATTGAAAGAAAGAGAGAATGAAAATAAGAAAGATTGAAAGAAAGATTGAAAGTAATAAAGATTGAAAGAAATAACAAAAGAAAGATTGAAAGAAAGAATGAAAGAAAGATTGAACGATTGGAAGAAATTTTGAAAGATAGAAAAATTTAAAGTAAGAAAGATTGAAAGAAAGAATCAAAGAAAGATTGAAAGATTGAAAGATTGAAAGAAAGATTGAATGTTTGAAAGAAAGATTGAAAGTATTAAAGATCAAAAGAAATATTTAAAGAAAGATTGAAAGATTGAAAGAAAGAATGAAATAACGATTGAAAGAAAGAATGAAAGAATGATAGAAAGATTGAAAGATTGAAAGAAAGATTGAATGTTTGAAAGAAAGATTGAAAGTATTAAAGATCGAAAGAAATATTTAAAGAAAGATTGAAAGATTGAAAGAAAGAATGAAATAACGATTGCAAGAAAGAATGAAAGAAAAATTGAAAGATTGAAAGAAATATTGAAAGAAAGAGAGATTGAAAGATTACAAGATTGAAAGAAAGATTGAAAGTGATGAAGTTTGAAAGAAAGAATGAAGGAAAAACTGAAAGATTGAAAGACTGAAAGAATGAATGAAAGAAAGATTGAAAGATTGAATGAAAAAATGAAAAACTTAAAGAAAGATTGAAAGAAATATTGAAAGATAGATTGAAAGATTGAAAGAAAGAAAGATTGAAAGAAAGAATGAAAGAAAGATTGTAAGAAAGAATGAAAGTAAGAAAGAAAGATTGAAAGATTGAAAGAAATATTGAAAGAAAGAAAGATCGAAACTAAGAACGATTGAAAGAAAGATTGAAAGAAAGATTGAAAGCTTGAAAGAAAGATTGAAAGAAAGATTTTAAGAAAGGTTGAAAGACTGAAAGAAAGAATGAAAGATTGAAAGAAAGAATGAAAGAACGATTGAAAGAAAGAATGAAAGAATGAAAGAAAGATTGAAAGATTGAAAGAAATATTGAAAGAAAGAGAGAATGAAAATAAGAAAGATTGAAAGAGAGATTGAAAGTAATAAAGATTGAAAGAAAAAATGAACGAAAAATTGAAAGATTGATAGATTGAAAGAAAGATTGAAAGAAAGATTTAAAGAAAGATTGAAAGACTGAAAGAAAGAATGAATAAAATAATTAAAGAAAGATTGAAGGTTTGAAAGATTGAAAGAAAGATTGAAAGAAAGAATGAAAAAAAGATTGAAAAAAAGAAAAATTGAAAGAAAGATTGAAAGAAATATTGAAAGACTGAAGGAAAGAATGAAAGAAAGATGGAAAGAAAGATTGAAAGAAAGAAAGATTGAAAGAAATATTGAAAGAAAGATTGAAAGAAAGATTGAAAGATTGAAAGATTGAAAGATTGAAAGAAAGAATGAAAGAAAGACTGAAAGATTGAAAGAAAAATTGAAAGAAAGATTGAAAGATTGAAAGATTGAAAGAAAAATTGAAAGTTTGAAAGAAATATTGAAAAACTGAAAGAAAGATTGCAAGAAAGATTGAAAAAAAAGAAAGATTTAAAGATAGAATAAAAGAAAGATTGAAAGAAATATTGAAAGACAGAAAGATTGAAAGAAACAATGAAAGAAATATTGAAAGATTAAAAGAAAGAATGAAAGAAAGATTGAAAAATTGAAAGATTGAAAGAAAGACTAAAAGAAAGAAAGAACGATTGAAAGAAAGATTGAAAGAAAGATTGAAAGAAAGAAAGATTGTAAGAGAGAATGAAACAAAGATTGAAATAAAGAATGAAAGAAAGATTGAAAGAAAAAATGAAAGAAAGATGGAAAGAAAGTTTGAAAGAAAGAAAGATTGAAAGAAATAACAAAAGAAAGATTGAAAGAAATAATGAAAGAAAGATTGAACGATTGGAAGAAATATTGAAAGATAGAAAAATTGAAAGTAAGAAAGATTGAATGTTTGAAAAAAGAATGAAAGAAAGTTTGAAAGATTGAAAGATTGAAAGAAAGAATGAAAGAAAGATTGAAATATTGAAAGAAAGAATGAAAGAAAGATTGAAAGTTTGAAAGAAAGAATGAAAGAATGAAAGAAAGATTGAAAGAAATATTGAAAGAAAGAATGAAAGATTAAAAGAAAGAATGAAAGAATGAAAGAAATACTGAAAGAAAGAAAGATTGAAAGTAAGAACGATTGAAAGAAAGATTTATAGAAAGAATGAAAGAATGAAAGAAAGATTGAAAGATTGAAAGAAATATTGAAAGAAAGAGAGAATGAAAATAAGAAAGATTGAAAGAAAGATTGAAAGTAATAAAGATTGAAAGAAAGAATGGAGGAATAATTGAAAGATTGAATGAAAAAATGAAAGAATGAAAGAAAGATTGTAAGAAAGAATGAAAGTATGAAAGAAATATTGAAAGATTGAAAGAAATATTGAAAGAAAGAAAGATTGAAAGTAAGAACGATTGAAAGAAAGATTGAAAGAAAGACTGAAAGCTTGAAAGAAAGAATGAAAGAAAGATTTTAAGAAAGGTTGAAAGACTGAAAGAAAGAATGAAAGATTGAAAGAAAGAATGAAAGAACGATTGAAAGAAAAAATGAAAGAATGATAGAAAGATTGAAAGATTGAAAGAAAGATTGAATGTTTGAAAGAAAGATTGAAAGTATTAAAGATCGAAAGAAATATTTAAAGAAAGATTGAAAGATTGAAAGAAAGAATGAAATAACGATTGAAAGAAAGAATGAAAGAATGAAGGAAAAACTGAAAGATTGAAATACTGAAAGAATGAATGAAAGATTGATTGAAAGATTGAATGAAAAAATGAAAAACTTAAAGAAAGATTGAAAGAAATATTGAAAGATAGATTGAAAGATTGAAAGAAAGAAAGATTGAAAGAAAGAATGAAAGTAAGAAAGAAAGATTGAAATATTGAAAGAAATATTGAAAGAAAGAAAGATTGAAACTAAGAACGATTGAAAGAAAGATTGAAAGAAAGATTGAAAGCTTGAAAGAAAGATTGAAAGAAAGATTTTAAGAAAGGTTGAAAGACTGAAAAAAAGAATGAAAGATTGAAAGAAAGAATGAAAGAATGAAAGAAAGATTGAAAGATTGAAAGAAATATTGAAAGAAAGAGAGAATGAAAATAAGAAAGATTGAAAGAAAGATTGAAAGTAATAAAGATTGAAAGAAATAACAAAAGAAAGATTGAAAGAAAGAATGAAAGAAAGATTGAACGATTGGAAGAAATTTTGAAAGATAGAAAAATTTAAAGTAAGAAAGATTGAAAGAAAGAATGAAAGAAAGATTGAAAGATTGAAAGGAAGATTGAATGTTTGAAAGAAAGATTGAAAGTATTAAAGATCGAAAGAAATATTTAAAGAAAGATTGAAAGATTGAAAGAAAAAATGAAAAACTTAAAGAAAGATTGAAAGAAATATTGAAAGACAGATTGAAAGATTGAAAGAAAGAAAGATTGAAAGAAAGAATGAAAGAAAGATTGTAAGAAAGAATGAAATATTGAAAGAAAGAATGAAAGAAAGACTGAAAAAAACAAAGAAAGATTGAAAGAAATAAAGATTTAAAGAAAAAAAGATTTAAAGAAAGATTGAAAGACTAAAAGTAAGAATGAAAAAAAGATTGAAAGAAAGATTGAAAAAAGAAAGAAAGATTGAAAGAAAGATTGAAAGAAAGAATGAAAGTTTGAAAGAAAGATTGAAAGAAAGATTGAAAGAAAGATTGAAAGACTGAAAGAAAAAATGAAAGAAAGATTAAAAGAGAGATTGAAAGATTGAAAGAAGGAATGAAAGAAAGATTGAATGATTGAAAGATTGAAATAAAGAATGAAAGATTGAAAGAAAGAATAAAAGAACGATTGAAAGAAAGAATGAAAGAATGAAAGAAAGATTGAAAGATTGAAAGAATATTGAAAGAAAGAGAGAATGAAAGTAAGAACAATTGAAAGAAAGATTGAAAGTAAAAAAGATTGAAAGAAAGAATGAAAGAAAAATTGAAAGATTGAAAGATTGAAAGAAAGATTTAAAGAAAGATTTAAAGAAAGATTGAAAGACTGGAAGAAAGAATGAATAAAAGAATTAAAGAAAGATTGAAAGATTGAAAGATTGAAAGATTGAAAGAAAGATTGAAAAAAGAATGATTGAAAGAAAGAAAGATTTAAAGAATGAAAGATTTAAAGAAAGATTGAAAGACTAAAAGTAAGAATGAAAAAAAAGAATGAAAGCAAGATTGAAAGATTGAAAGATTGAAGGAAAGAATGAAAGATTGAAAGAAAGAATGAAAGAATGAAAGATAGATTGAAAGACTGAAAGAAATATTGAAAGAAGGAGAGAATGAAAGTAAGAAAGATTGAATGAAAAATTGAAAGATTGAAAGATTGAAAGAAAGAATGAAAGAAAGATTGAAAGATTGAAAGAAATACTGAAAGAAAGAAAGAAAGATTGAAAGTAAGAACGATTGAAAGAAAGCTTGAAACGAAAGATTGAAAGAAAGAATGAAAGAAAGATTGAAAGATTGAACGATTGAAAGACAGAATGAAAGATTGAAAGAAAGAATAAAAGAACGATTGAAAGAAAGAATGAAAGAATGAAAGAAAGATTGAAAGATTGAAAGAATATTGAAAGAAAGAGAGAATGAAAGTAAGAAAGATTGAAAGAAAGATTGAAAGTAAAAAAGATTGAAAGAAAGAATGAAAGAAAAATTGAAAGATTGAAAGATTGAAAGAAAGATTTAAAGAAAGATTTAAAGAAAGATTGAAAGACTGAAAGAAAGAATGAATAAAATAATTAAAGAAAGATTGAAAGATCGAAAGATTGAAAGATTGAAAGAAAGATTGAAAAAAGAATGATTGAAAGAAAGAAAGATTTAAAGAATGAAAGATTTAAAGAAAGATTGAAAGACTAAAAGTAAGAATGAAAGAAAGAGAGAATGAAAGTAAGAAAGATGGAAAGAAAAATTGAAAGATTGAAAGATTGAAAGAAAGAATTAAAGAAAGATTGAAGAAAGAAAGATTTAAAGAAAAAAAGATTTAAAGAAAGATGGAAAGACTAAAAGTAAGAATGAAAAAAAAGATTGAAAGAAAGATTGAAAAAAGAAAGAAAGATTGAAAGAAAGATTGAAAGAAAGATTGAAAGAAAGAATGAAAGTTTGAAAGAAAGATTGAAAGAAAGATTGAAAGACTGAAAGAAAAAATGAAAGAAAGATTAAAAGAGAGATTGAAAGATTGAAAGATTGAAAGAAAGAATGAAAGATTGAAAGAAAGAATGAAAGAATGAATGAAAGATTAAAAGATTGAAAGAAATATTGAAAAAAAGAAAGATTGAAAGTAAGAAAAATTGAAAGAATGAATGAAAGAAACAAAAAAAGACTGATAAAAAGAAAGAAAGTTTGAGAGATCAAAATATTTAAAGAAAGAAAGATTGAAAGAAAGGTTGAAAGATAGAATGAAAGAAAGATTGAAAGATTGAAAGTTGTAAAGAAAGATTGAAAGAAAGATTTAAAGAAAGATTGAAAGACTAAAAAAAAGAATGAAAGAAAGATTGAAAGGTTGAAAGAAAGAATGAAAGAATGAAAGAAAGATTGAAAGATTGAAAGAAAGATTGGAAGAAAGAATGAAAGTATGAAAGAAAGATTGAAAGATCGAAGGAAAGATTGAAAGAACGATTGAAAGAAAGAATGAAAGAATGAAAGAAAGATTGAAAGCTTGAAAGAAAGATTGAAAGAAAGATTTTAAGAAAGGTTGAAAGACTGAAAGAAAGAATTAAAGAAAGAATGATTGAAAGATTGAAAGAAAGAATGAAAGATTGAAAGAAAGAATATAAGAACGATTGAAAGAAAGATTGAAAGTAAGATTGAAAGTTTGAAAGAAAGATTGAAAGAAAAATTGAAAGAAAGATTGAAAGACTGAAGGAAAGAATGAGTGAAAGATTGAAAGAAAGATTAAAAGAAAAAAAGATTGAAAGTATTAAACACTGAAAAAAATATTGAAAGAAAGATTGAAAGATTGAAAGATAGAATGAAAGAAAGATTGAAAGATTGAAAGATTGAAAGAAAGAATTAAAGAAAGATTGAAAGACTGAAAAAAATATTGAAAGAAAGATTGAAAGATTGAAAGATAGAATGAAAGAAAGATTGAAAGATTGAAAGATTGAAAGAAAGAATGAAAGAAAGATTGAAAGACTGAAAGAAAGAATGAAAGAAAGATTGAAAGTGCGAAAGAAAGAATGAAAGAATTAAAGAAAGATTGAAAGAAATATTGAAAGAAAGAATGAAAGATTGAAAGAAAGAATGAAAGTAATAAAGATTAAAAGAAGGAATGAAGGAAAAATTGAATGTTTGAAAGACTGAAAGAATGAATGAAACAAAGCTTGAAAGAAAGATTGAAAGAAAGATTTTAAGAAAGGTTGAAAGAATGAAAGAAAGAATGAAAGAAAGAATGATTGAAAGATTGAAAGAAAGAATGAAAGATTGAAAGAAAGAATATAAGAACGATTGAAAGAAAGATTGAAAGTAAGATTGAAAGTTTGAAAGAAAGATTGAAAGAAAAATTGAAAGAAAGATTGAAAGACTGAAGGAAAGAATGAGTGAAAGATTGAAAGAAAGATTAAAAGAAAAAAAGATTGAAAGTATTAAAGACTGAAAAAAATATTGAAAGAAAGATTGAAAGATTGAAAGATAGAATGAAAGAAAGATTGAAAGATTGAAAGATTGAAAGAAAGAATGAAAGAAAGATTGAAAGACTGAAAAAAATATTGAAAGAAAGATTGAAAGATTGAAAGATAGAATTAAAGAAAGATTGAAAGATTGAAAGATTGAAAGAAAGAATGAAAGAAAGATTGAAAGACTGAAAGAAAGAATGAAAGAAAGATTGAAAGTGCAAAAGAAAGAATGAAAGAATTACAGAAAGATTGAAAGAAATATTGAAAGAAAGAATGAAAGATTGAAAGAAAGAATGAAAAAAAGATTGTAAGAAAGAATGAAAGAAAGATTGAAAGATTGAAAGAAAGATTGAAAGAAAGATTGAATGTTTGAAAGAAAGATTGAAAGAAAGATTTAAAGAAAGATTGAAAGATTGAAAGAAAGATTGAAAGATAGATTTAAAGAAAGATTGAAAGACTGAAAGAAAGATTGAAAGAAAGAAAGATTTATAGAAAGAATGAAAGAAAGATTGAAAAAAGAAAGATAGATTGAAAGAAAGATTGAAAGATTGAAAGAAAGAATGAAAAAAAGATTTAAAAAAGATTGAAAAAAAGAAAGATTGAAAGAAAGATTGAAAGACAGATTGAAAGACTGAAGGAAAGAATGAAAGAAAGATGGAAAGAAAGATTGAAAGAAAGAAAGATTGAAAGAAATATTGAAAGAAAGATTGAAAGATTGAAAGAAAGAATGAAAGAAAGATTGAAAGATTGAAAGAAAGAATGAAAGAAAGATTGAAAGAAAGATGGAAAGAAAGATTGAAAGAAAGAAAGATTGAAAGAAATAATGAAAGAAAGATTGAACGATTGGAAGAAATTTTGAAAGATAGAAAAATTGAAAGTAGGAAAGATTGAAAGAAAGAATGAAAGAAAGATTGAAAGATTGAAAGAAAGAATGAAAGAAAGATTGAAAGATTGAAATATTGAAAGAAAGAATGAAAAAAAGATTGAAAGACTGAAAGAAAGAATGAAAGAAAGATTGAAAGATTAAACAATTGAAATAAAGTTTGCAAGAAAGTTTGAAAAAAGAAAGATTGAAAGAAAGAATGAAAGAAAGATTGAAAGATAGATGTATAGAAAGATTGAAGGAAAGAAAGATTGAAAGAATAACAAAAGAAAGATTGAAAGATTGGAAGAAATATTGAAAGATAGAAAAATTGAAAGTAAGAAAGATTGAAAGAAAGAATTAAAGACAGATTGAAAGATTGAAAAAAAGAATGAAAGAAAGATTGAAATATTGAAAGAAAGAATGAAAGAAAGATTGAAAGATTGAAATAAAGATTGAAAGAAAGATTGAACGATTGAAAGATTGAAATAAAGATTGAAAGTTTGAAAGAAAGATTCAAAGAAAGAAAGATTGAAAGAAATATTGAAAGAAAGATTGAAAGATTGAAAGAAAGATTGAAAGAAAGAATGAAAGAAAGATTAAAAGATGGAAATAAAGAATGAAAGAAAGATTGAAAGATTGAAAGATTGAAATAAAGAATGAAAGTTTGAAAGAAAGATTGAAAGAAAGATTTAAAAAAAGAAAGATTGAAAGTAAGAAAGATTGAAAGACATATTGAAAGATTGAAAGAAAGATTGAAAGAAAGAATGAAAGAAATATTGAAAGAAAGATTGAAAGACTGAAGGAAAGAATGAAAGAAAGATTGAAAGAAAGATTGAAAGAAAGAAAGATTGAAAGAATGAATGATTGAAAGATTGAATGATTGAAAGATTGAAAGAAAGATTGAAAGAAAAATTGAAAGAAAGATTGAAAGAAAGATTGAACGACTGAAAGATTGAAAGAAAGATTGAAAGTTTGAAAGAGAGATTGAAAGACTGAAAGATAGATTGAAAGATTGAAGATTGAAAGATTGAAAGAAAGATTGAAAGAAAGATTGAACGACAGAAAGATTGAAAGAAAGATTGAAAGTTTGAAAGAAAGATTGAAAGACTGAAAGAAATAATGAAAGAAAGATTGAAAGACTGAAAGAAATAATGAAAGAAAGATTGAAAGAAAGAATGAAAGAAAGATTGAAAGAAAGATGGATAGAAAGATTGAAAGAAAGAAAGATTGAAAGAAATAACAAAAGAAAGATTGAAAGAAATAATGAAAGAAAGATTGAACGATTGGAAGAAATATTGAAAGATAGAAAAATTGAAAGTAAGAAAGATTGAAAGAAAGAATGAAAGAAAGATTGAAAGATTGAAAGAAAGAATGAAAGAAAGATTGAAAGATTGAAATATTGAAAGAAAGAATGAAAGAAAGACTGAAAGATTGAAAGAAAGATTGAAAGAAAGATTGAAAGATTGAAATATTTAAAGAAAGATTGAAAGAAAGAATGAAAGAACAATTGAAAGAAAGAATGAAAGAATGAAAGAAAAATTGAAAGATTGAAAGAAAGAATGAAAGAACGATTGAAAGATTGAAAGATTGAAAGATTGAAAGAAAGAATGAAAGAAAGATTGAAAGAAAGATGGAAAGAAAGATTGAAAGAAAGAAAGATTGAAAGAAATAATAAAAGAAAGATTGAACGATTGGAAGAAATATTGAAAGATAGAAAAATTGAAAGTAAGAAAGATCGAAAGAAAGAATGAAAGAAAGATTGAAAGATTGACAGAAAGAATGACGGAAAGATTGAAAGATTGAAATATTGAAAGAAAGAATGAAAAAAAGATTGAAAGACTGAAAGAAATATTGAAAGAAAGATTGAACGATTGAAAGATTGAAATAAAGATTGAAAGTTTGAAAGAAAGATTCAAAGAAAGAAAGATTGAAAGAAATATTGAAAGAAAGATTGAAAGATTGAAAGAAATATTGAAAGAAAGAAAGATTGAAACTAAGAACGATTGAAAGAAAGATTGAAAGAAAGATTGAAAGCTTGAAAGAAAGATTGAAAGAAAGATTTTAAGAAAGGTTGAAAGACTGAAAAAAAGAATGAAAGATTGAAAGAAAGAATGAAAGAATGAAAGAAAGATTGAAAGATTGAAAGAAATATTGAAAGAAAGAGAGAATGAAAATAAGAAAGATTGAAAGAAAGATTGAAAGTAATAAATATTGAAAGAAATAACAAAAGAAAGATTGAAAGAAAGAATGAAAGAAAGATTGAACGATTGGAAGAAATTTTGAAAGATAGAAAAATTTAAAGTAAGAAAGATTGAAAGAAAGAATGAAAGAAAGATTGAAAGATTGAAAGATTGAAAGGAAGATTGAATGTTTGAAAGAAAGATTGAAAGTATTAAAGATCGAAAGAAATATTTAAAGAAAGATTGAAAGATTGAAAGAAAAAATGAAAAACTTAAAGAAAGATTGAAAGAAATATTGAAAGACAGATTGAAAGATTGAAAGAAAGAAAGATTGAAAGAAAGAATGAAAGAAAGATTGTAAGAAAGAATGAAATATTGAAAGAAAGAATGAAAGAAAGACTGAAAAAAACAAAGAAAGATTGAAAGAAATAAAGATTTAAAGAAAAAAAGATTTAAAGAAAGATTGAAAGACTAAAAGTAAGAATGAAAAAAAGATTGAAAGAAAGATTGAAAAAAGAAAGAAAGATTGAAAGAAAGATTGAAAGAAAGAATGAAAGTTTGAAAGAAAGATTGAAAGAAAGATTGAAAGAAAGATTGAAAGACTGAAAGAAAAAATGAAAGAAAGATTAAAAGAGAGATTGAAAGATTGAAAGATTGAAAGAAGGAATGAAAGAAAGATTGAATGATTGAAAGATTGAAATAAAGAATGAAAGATTGAAAGAAAGAATAAAAGAACGATTGAAAGAAAGAATGAAAGAATGAAAGAAAGATTGAAAGATTGAAAGAATATTGAAAGAAAGAGAGAATGAAAGTAAGAACAATTGAAAGAAAGATTGAAAGTAAAAAAGATTGAAAGAAAGAATGAAAGAAAAATTGAAAGATTGAAAGATTGAAAGAAAGATTTAAAGAAAGATTTAAAGAAAGATTGAAAGACTGGAAGAAAGAATGAATAAAAGAATTAAAGAAAGATTGAAAGATTGAAAGATTGAAAGATTGAAAGAAAGATTGAAAAAAGAATGATTGAAAGAAAGAAAGATTTAAAGAATGAAAGATTTAAAGAAAGATTGAAAGACTAAAAGTAAGAATGAAAAAAAAGAATGAAAGCAAGATTGAAAGATTGAAAGATTGAAGGAAAGAATGAAAGATTGAAAGAAAGAATGAAAGAATGAAAGATAGATTGAAAGACTGAAAGAAATATTGAAAGAAGGAGAGAATGAAAGTAAGAAAGATTGAATGAAAAATTGAAAGATTGAAAGATTGAAAGAAAGAATGAAAGAAAGATTGAAAGATTGAAAGAAATACTGAAAGAAAGAAAGAAAGATTGAAAGTAAGAACGATTGAAAGAAAGCTTGAAACGAAAGATTGAAAGAAAGAATGAAAGAAAGATTGAAAGATTGAACGATTGAAAGACAGAATGAAAGATTGAAAGAAAGAATAAAAGAACGATTGAAAGAAAGAATGAAAGAATGAAAGAAAGATTGAAAGATTGAAAGAATATTGAAAGAAAGAGAGAATGAAAGTAAGAAAGATTGAAAGAAAGATTGAAAGTAAAAAAGATTGAAAGAAAGAATGAAAGAAAAATTGAAAGATTGAAAGATTGAAAGAAAGATTTAAAGAAAGATTTAAAGAAAGATTGAAAGACTGAAAGAAAGAATGAATAAAATAATTAAAGAAAGATTGAAAGATCGAAAGATTGAAAGATTGAAAGAAAGATTGAAAAAAGAATGATTGAAAGAAAGAAAGATTTAAAGAATGAAAGATTTAAAGAAAGATTGAAAGACTAAAAGTAAGAATGAAAGAAAGAGAGAATGAAAGTAAGAAAGATGGAAAGAAAAATTGAAAGATTGAAAGATTGAAAGAAAGAATTAAAGAAAGATTGAAGAAAGAAAGATTTAAAGAAAAAAAGATTTAAAGAAAGATGGAAAGACTAAAAGTAAGAATGAAAAAAAAGATTGAAAGAAAGATTGAAAAAAGAAAGAAAGATTGAAAGAAAGATTGAAAGAAAGATTGAAAGAAAGAATGAAAGTTTGAAAGAAAGATTGAAAGAAAGATTGAAAGACTGAAAGAAAAAATGAAAGAAAGATTAAAAGAGAGATTGAAAGATTGAAAGATTGAAAGAAAGAATGAAAGATTGAAAGAAAGAATGAAAGAATGAATGAAAGATTAAAAGATTGAAAGAAATATTGAAAAAAAGAAAGATTGAAAGTAAGAAAAATTGAAAGAATGAATGAAAGAAACAAAAAAAGACTGATAAAAAGAAAGAAAGTTTGAGAGATCAAAATATTTAAAGAAAGAAAGATTGAAAGAAAGGTTGAAAGATAGAATGAAAGAAAGATTGAAAGATTGAAAGTTGTAAAGAAAGATTGAAAGAAAGATTTAAAGAAAGATTGAAAGACTAAAATAAAGAATGAAAGAAAGATTGAAAGGTTGAAAGAAAGAATGAAAGAATGAAAGAAAGATTGAAAGATTGAAAGAAAGATTGGAAGAAAGAATGAAAGTATGAAAGAAAGATTGAAAGATCGAAGGAAAGATTGAAAGAACGATTGAAAGAAAGAATGAAAGAATGAAAGAAAGATTGAAAGCTTGAAAGAAAGATTGAAAGAAAGATTTTAAGAAAGGTTGAAAGACTGAAAGAAAGAATTAAAGAAAGAATGATTGAAAGATTGAAAGAAAGAATGAAAGATTGAAAGAAAGAATATAAGAACGATTGAAAGAAAGATTGAAAGTTTGAAAGAAAGATTGAAAGAAAAATTGAAAGAAAGATTGAAAGACTGAAGGAAAGAATGAGTGAAAGATTGAAAGAAAGATTAAAAGAAAAAAAGATTGAAAGTATTAAAGACTGAAAAAAATATTGAAAGAAAGATTGAAAGATTGAAAGATAGAATGAAAGAAAGATTGAAAGATTGAAAGATTGAAAGAAAGAATTAAAGAAAGATTGAAAGACTGAAAAAAATATTGAAAGAAAGATTGAAAGATTGAAAGATAGAATGAAAGAAAGATTGAAAGATTGAAAGATTGAAAGAAAGAATGAAAGAAAGATTGAAAGACTGAAAGAAAGAATGAAAGAAAGATTGAAAGTGCGAAAGAAAGAATGAAAGAATTAAAGAAAGATTGAAAGAAATATTGAAAGAAAGAATGAAAGATTGAAAGAAAGAATGAAAGTAATAAAGATTAAAAGAAGGAATGAAGGAAAAATTGAATGTTTGAAAGACTGAAAGAATGAATGAAAGAAAGCTTGAAAGAAAGATTGAAAGAAAGATTTTAAGAAAGGTTGAAAGAATGAAAGAAAGAATGATTGAAAGATTGAAAGAAAGAATGAAAGATTGAAAGAAGGAATATAAGAACGATTGAAAGAAAGATTGAAAGTAAGATTGAAAGTTTGAAAGAAAGATTGAAAGAAAAATTGAAAGAAAGATTGAAAGACTGAAGGAAAGAATGAGTGAAAGATTGAAAGAAAGATTAAAAGAAAAAAAGATTGAAAGTATTAAAGACTGAAAAAAATATTGAAAGAAAGATTGAAAGATTGAAAGATAGAATGAAAGAAAGATTGAAAGATTGAAAGATTGAAAGAAAGAATGAAAGAAAGATTGAAAGACTGAAAAAAATATTGAAAGAAAGATTGAAAGATTGAAAGATAGAATTAAAGAAAGATTGAAAGATTGAAAGATTGAAAGAAAGAATGAAAGAAAGATTGAAAGACTGAAAGAAAGAATGAAAGAAAGATTGAAAGTGCAAAAGAAAGAATGAAAGAATTACAGAAAGATTGAAAGAAATATTGAAAGAAAGAATGAAAGATTGAAAGAAAGAATGAAAAAAAGATTGTAAGAAAGAATGAAAGAAAGATTGAAAGATTGAAAGAAAGATTGAAAGAAAGATTGAATGTTTGAAAGAAAGATTTAAAGAAAGATTGAAAGATTGAAAGAAAGATTGAAAGATAGATTTAAAGAAAGATTGAAAGACTGAAAGAAAGATTGAAAGAAAGAAAGATTTATAGAAAGAATGAAAGAAAGATTGAAAAAAGAAAGATAGATTGAAAGAAAGATTGAAAGATTGAAAGAAAGAATGAAAGAAAGATTTAAAAAAAGATTGAAAGAAAGATTGAAAGACGGATTGAAAGACTGAAGGAAAGAATGAAAGAAAGATGGAAAGAAAGATTGAAAGAAAGAAAGATTGAAAGAAATATTGAAAGAAAGAATGAAAGAAAGATTGAAAGATTGAAAGAAAGAATGAAAGAAAGATTGAAAGAAAGATGGAAAGAAAGATGGAAAGAAAGAAAGATTGAAAGAAATAATGAAAGAAAGATTGAACGATTGGAAGAAATTTTGAAAGATAGAAAAATTGAAAGTAGGAAAGATTGAAAGAAAGAATGAAAGAAAGATTGAAAGATTGAAAGAAAGAATGAAAGAAAGATTGAAAGATTGAAATATTGAAAGAAAGAATGAAAAAAAGATTGAAAGACTGAAAGAAAGAATGAAAGAAAGATTGAAAGATTAAACAATTGAAATAAAGTTTGCAAGAAAGTTTGAAAAAAGAAAGATTGAAAGAAAGAATGAAAGAAAGATTGAAAGATAGATGGATAGAAAGATTGAAGGAAAGAAAGATTGAAAGAATAACAAAAGAAAGATTGAAAGATTGGAAGAAATATTGAAAGATAGAAAAATTGAAAGTAAGAAAGATTGAAAGAAAGAATTAAAGAAAGATTGAAAGATTGAAAAAAAGAATGAAAGAAAGATTGAAATATTGAAAGAAAGAATGAAAGAAAGATTGAAAGATTGAAATAAAGATTGAAAGAAAGATTGAACGATTGAAAGATTGAAATAAAGATTGAAAGTTTGAAAGAAAGATTCAAAGAAAGAAAGATTGAAAGAAATATTGAAAGAAAGATTGAAAGATTGAAAGAAAGATTGAAAGAAAGAATGAAAGAAAGATTGAAAGATGGAAATAAAGAATGAAAGAAAGATTGAAAGATTGAAAGATTGAAATAAAGAATGAAAGTTTGAAAGAAAGATTGAAAGAAAGATTTAAAAAAAGAAAGATTGAAAGTAAGAAAGATTGAAAGACATATTGAAAGATTGAAAGAAAGATTGAAAGAAAGAATGAAAGAAATATTGAAAGAAAGATTGAAAGAAAGATTGAAAGACTGAAGGAAAGAATGAAAGAAAGATTGAAAGAAAGATTGAAAGAAAGAAAGATTGAAAGAATGAATGATTGAAAGATTGAATGATTGAAAGATTGAAAGAAAGATTGAAAGAAAAATTGAAAGAAAGATTGAAAGAAAGATTGAACGACTGAAAGATTGAAAGAAAGATTGAAAGTTTGAAAGAGAGATTGAAAGACTGAAAGATAGATTGAAAGATTGAAGATTGAAAGATTGAAAGTAAGAAAGATTGAAAGACATATTGAAAGATTGAAAGAAAGATTGAAAGAAAGAATGAAAGAAATATTGAAAGAAAGATTGAAAGACTGAAGGAAAGAATGAAAGAAAGATTGAAAGAAAGATTGAAAGAAAGAAAGATTGAAAGAATGAATGATTGAAAGATTGAATGATTGAAAGATTGAAAGAAAGATTGAAAGAAAAATTGAAAGAAAGATTGAAAGAAAGATTGAACGACTGAAAGATTGAAAGAAAGATTGAAAGTTTGAAAGAGAGATTGAAAGACTGAAAGATAGATTGAAAGATTGAAGATTGAAAGATTGAAAGAAAGATTGAAAGAAAGATTGAACGACAGAAAGATTGAAAGAAAGATTGAAAGTTTGAAAGAAAGATTGAAAGACTGAAAGAAATAATGAAAGAAAGATTGAAAGACTGAAAGAAATAATGAAAGAAAGATTGAAAGAAAGAATGAAAGAAAGATTGAAAGAAAGATGGATAGAAAGATTGAAAGAAAGAAAGATTGAAAGAAATAACAAAAGAAAGATTGAAAGAAATAATGAAAGAAAGATTGAACGATTGGAAGAAATATTGAAAGATAGAAAAATTGAAAGTAAGAAAGATTGAAAGAAAGAATGAAAGAAAGATTGAAAGATTGAAAGAAAGAATGAAAGAAAGATTGAAAGATTGAAATATTGAAAGAAAGAATGAAAGAAAGACTGAAAGATTGAAAGAAAGATTGAAAGAAAGATTGAAAGATTGAAATATTTAAAGAAAGATTGAAAGAAAGAATGAAAGAACAATTGAAAGAAAGAATGAAAGAATGAAAGAAAAATTGAAAGATTGAAAGAAAGAATGAAAGAACGATTGAAAGATTGAAAGATTGAAAGATTGAAAGAAAGAATGAAAGAAAGATTGAAAGAAAGATGGAAAGAAAGATTGAAAGAAAGAAAGATTGAAAGAAATAATAAAAGAAAGATTGAACGATTGGAAGAAATATTGAAAGATAGAAAAATTGAAAGTAAGAAAGATCGAAAGAAAGAATGAAAGAAAGATTAAAAGATTGACACAAAGAATGACGGAAAGATTGAAAGATTGAAATATTGAAAGAAAGAATGAAAAAAAGATTGAAAGACTGAAAGAAATATTGAAAGAAAGATTGAACGATTGAAAGATTGAAATAAAGATTGAAAGTTTGAAAGAAAGATTCAAAGAAAGAAAGATTGAAAGAAATATTGAAAGAAAGATTGAAAGATTGAAAGAAATATTGAAAGAAAGAAAGATTGAAACTAAGAACGATTGAAAGAAAGATTGAAAGAAAGATTGAAAGCTTGAAAGAAAGATTGAAAGAAAGATTTTAAGAAAGGTTGAAAGACTGAAAAAAAGAATGAAAGATTGAAAGAAAGAATGAAAGAATGAAAGAAAGATTGAAAGATTGAAAGAAATATTGAAAGAAAGAGAGAATGAAAATAAGAAAGATTGAAAGAAAGATTGAAAGTAATAAATATTGAAAGAAATAACAAAAGAAAGATTGAAAGAAAGAATGAAAGAAAGATTGAACGATTGGAAGAAATTTTGAAAGATAGAAAAATTTAAAGTAAGAAAGATTGAAAGAAAGAATGAAAGAAAGATTGAAAGATTGAAAGATTGAAAGGAAGATTGAATGTTTGAAAGAAAGATTGAAAGTATTAAAGATCGAAAGAAATATTTAAAGAAAGATTGAAAGATTGAAAGAAAAAATGAAAAACTTAAAGAAAGATTGAAAGAAATATTGAAAGACAGATTGAAAGATTGAAAGAAAGAAAGATTGAAAGAAAGAATGAAAGAAAGATTGTAAGAAAGAATGAAATATTGAAAGAAAGAATGAAAGAAAGACTGAAAAAAACAAAGAAAGATTGAAAGAAATAAAGATTTAAAGAAAAAAAGATTTAAAGAAAGATTGAAAGACTAAAAGTAAGAATGAAAAAAAGATTGAAAGAAAGATTGAAAAAAGAAAGAAAGATTGAAAGAAAGATTGAAAGAAAGAATGAAAGTTTGAAAGAAAGATTGAAAGAAAGATTGAAAGAAAGATTGAAAGACTGAAAGAAAAAATGAAAGAAAGATTAAAAGAGAGATTGAAAGATGGAAAGATTGAAAGAAGGAATGAAAGAAAGATTGAATGATTGAAAGATTGAAATAAAGAATGAAAGATTGAAAGAAAGAATAAAAGAACGATTGAAAGAAAGAATGAAAGAATGAAAGAAAGATTGAAAGATTGAAAGAATATTGAAAGAAAGAGAGAATGAAAGTAAGAACAATTGAAAGAAAGATTGAAAGTAAAAAAGATTGAAAGAAAGAATGAAAGAAAAATTGAAAGATTGAAAGATTGAAAGAAAGATTTAAAGAAAGATTTAAAGAAAGATTGAAAGACTGGAAGAAAGAATGAATAAAAGAATTAAAGAAAGATTGAAAGATTGAAAGATTGAAAGATTGAAAGAAAGATTGAAAAAAGAATGATTGAAAGAAAGAAAGATTTAAAGAATGAAAGATTTAAAGAAAGATTGAAAGACTAAAAGTAAGAATGAAAAAAAAGAATGAAAGCAAGATTGAAAGATTGAAAGATTGAAGGAAAGAATGAAAGATTGAAAGAAAGAATGAAAGAATGAAAGATAGATTGAAAGACTGAAAGAAATATTGAAAGAAGGAGAGAATGAAAGTAAGAAAGATTGAATGAAAAATTGAAAGATTGAAAGATTGAAAGAAAGAATGAAAGAAAGATTGAAAGATTGAAAGAAATACTGAAAGAAAGAAAGAAAGATTGAAAGTAAGAACGATTGAAAGAAAGCTTGAAACGAAAGATTGAAAGAAAGAATGAAAGAAAGATTGAAAGATTGAACGATTGAAAGACAGAATGAAAGATTGAAAGAAAGAATAAAAGAACGATTGAAAGAAAGAATGAAAGAATGAAAGAAAGATTGAAAGATTGAAAGAATATTGAAAGAAAGAGAGAATGAAAGTAAGAAAGATTGAAAGAAAGATTGAAAGTAAAAAAGATTGAAAGAAAGAATGAAAGAAAAATTGAAAGATTGAAAGATTGAAAGAAAGATTTAAAGAAAGATTTAAAGAAAGATTGAAAGACTGAAAGAAAGAATGAATAAAATAATTAAAGAAAGATTGAAAGATCGAAAGATTGAAAGATTGAAAGAAAGATTGAAAAAAGAATGATTGAAAGAAAGAAAGATTTAAAGAATGAAAGATTTAAAGAAAGATTGAAAGACTAAAAGTAAGAATGAAAGAAAGAGAGAATGAAAGTAAGAAAGATGGAAAGAAAAATTGAAAGATTGAAAGATTGAAAGAAAGAATTAAAGAAAGATTGAAGAAAGAAAGATTTAAAGAAAAAAAGATTTAAAGAAAGATGGAAAGACTAAAAGTAAGAATGAAAAAAAAGATTGAAAGAAAGATTGAAAAAAGAAAGAAAGATTGAAAGAAAGATTGAAAGAAAGATTGAAAGAAAGAATGAAAGTTTGAAAGAAAGATTGAAAGAAAGATTGAAAGACTGAAAGAAAAAATGAAAGAAAGATTAAAAGAGAGATTGAAAGATTGAAAGATTGAAAGAAAGAATGAAAGATTGAAAGAAAGAATGAAAGAATGAATGAAAGATTAAAAGATTGAAAGAAATATTGAAAAAAAGAAAGATTGAAAGTAAGAAAAATTGAAAGAATGAATGAAAGAAACAAAAAAAGACTGATAAAAAGAAAGAAAGTTTGAGAGATCAAAATATTTAAAGAAAGAAAGATTGAAAGAAAGGTTGAAAGATAGAATGAAAGAAAGATTGAAAGATTGAAAGTTGTAAAGAAAGATTGAAAGAAAGATTTAAAGAAAGATTGAAAGACTAAAAAAAAGAATGAAAGAAAGATTGAAAGGTTGAAAGAAAGAATGAAAGAATGAAAGAAAGATTGAAAGATTGAAAGAAAGATTGGAAGAAAGAATGAAAGTATGAAAGAAAGATTGAAAGATCGAAGGAAAGATTGAAAGAACGATTGAAAGAAAGAATGAAAGAATGAAAGAAAGATTGAAAGCTTGAAAGAAAGATTGAAAGAAAGATTTTAAGAAAGGTTGAAAGACTGAAAGAAAGAATTAAAGAAAGAATGATTGAAAGATTGAAAGAAAGAATGAAAGATTGAAAGAAAGAATATAAGAACGATTGAAAGAAAGATTGAAAGTTTGAAAGAAAGATTGAAAGAAAAATTGAAAGAAAGATTGAAAGACTGAAGGAAAGAATGAGTGAAAGATTGAAAGAAAGATTAAAAGAAAAAAAGATTGAAAGTATTAAAGACTGAAAAAAATATTGAAAGAAAGATTGAAAGATTGAAAGATAGAATGAAAGAAAGATTGAAAGATTGAAAGATTGAAAGAAAGAATTAAAGAAAGATTGAAAGACTGAAAAAAATATTGAAAGAAAGATTGAAAGATTGAAAGATAGAATGAAAGAAAGATTGAAAGATTGAAAGATTGAAAGAAAGAATGAAAGAAAGATTGAAAGACTGAAAGAAAGAATGAAAGAAAGATTGAAAGTGCGAAAGAAAGAATGAAAGAATTAAAGAAAGATTGAAAGAAATATTGAAAGAAAGAATGAAAGATTGAAAGAAAGAATGAAAGTAATAAAGATTAAAAGAAGGAATGAAGGAAAAATTGAATGTTTGAAAGACTGAAAGAATGAATGAAAGAAAGCTTGAAAGAAAGATTGAAAGAAAGATTTTAAGAAAGGTTGAAAGAATGAAAGAAAGAATGATTGAAAGATTGAAAGAAAGAATGAAAGATTGAAAGAAAGAATATAAGAACGATTGAAAGAAAGATTGAAAGTAAGATTGAAAGTTTGAAAGAAAGATTGAAAGAAAAATTGAAAGAAAGATTGAAAGACTGAAGGAAAGAATGAGTGAAAGATTGAAAGAAAGATTAAAAGAAAAAAAGATTGAAAGTATTAAAGACTGAAAAAAATATTGAAAGAAAGATTGAAAGATTGAAAGATAGAATGAAAGAAAGATTGAAAGATTGAAAGATTGAAAGAAAGAATGAAAGAAAGATTGAAAGACTGAAAAAAATATTGAAAGAAAGATTGAAAGATTGAAAGATAGAATTAAAGAAAGATTGAAAGATTGAAAGATTGAAAGAAAGAATGAAAGAAAGATTGAAAGACTGAAAGAAAGAATGAAAGAAAGATTGAAAGTGCAAAAGAAAGAATGAAAGAATTACAGAAAGATTGAAAGAAATATTGAAAGAAAGAATGAAAGATTGAAAGAAAGAATGAAAAAAAGATTGTAAGAAAGAATGAAAGAAAGATTGAAAGATTGAAAGAAAGATTGAAAGAAAGATTGAATGTTTGAAAGAAAGATTTAAAGAAAGATTGAAAGATTGAAAGAAAGATTGAAAGATAGATTTAAAGAAAGATTGAAAGACTGAAAGAAAGATTGAAAGAAAGAAAGATTTATAGAAAGAATGAAAGAAAGATTGAAAAAAGAAAGATAGATTGAAAGAAAGATTGAAAGATTGAAAGAAAGAATGAAAGAAAGATTTAAAAAAAGATTGAAAGAAAGATTGAAAGACAGATTGAAAGACTGAAGGAAAGAATGAAAGAAAGATGGAAAGAAAGATTGAAAGAAAGAAAGATTGAAAGAAATATTGAAAGAAAGAATGAAAGAAAGATTGAAAGATTGAAAGAAAGAATGAAAGAAAGATTGAAAGAAAGATGGAAAGAAAGATGGAAAGAAAGAAAGATTGAAAGAAATAATGAAAGAAAGATTGAACGATTGGAAGAAATTTTGAAAGATAGAAAAATTGAAAGTAGGAAAGATTGAAAGAAAGAATGAAAGAAAGATTGAAAGATTGAAAGAAAGAATGAAAGAAAGATTGAAAGATTGAAATATTGAAAGAAAGAATGAAAAAAAGATTGAAAGACTGAAAGAAAGAATGAAAGAAAGATTGAAAGATTAAACAATTGAAATAAAGTTTGCAAGAAAGTTTGAAAAAAGAAAGATTGAAAGAAAGAATGAAAGAAAGATTGAAAGATAGATGGATAGAAAGATTGAAGGAAAGAAAGATTGAAAGAATAACAAAAGAAAGATTGAAAGATTGGAAGAAATATTGAAAGATAGAAAAATTGAAAGTAAGAAAGATTGAAAGAAAGAATTAAAGAAAGATTGAAAGATTGAAAAAAAGAATGAAAGAAAGATTGAAATATTGAAAGAAAGAATGAAAGAAAGATTGAAAGATTGAAATAAAGATTGAAAGAAAGATTGAACGATTGAAAGATTGAAATAAAGATTGAAAGTTTGAAAGAAAGATTCAAAGAAAGAAAGATTGAAAGAAATATTGAAAGAAAGATTGAAAGATTGAAAGAAAGATTGAAAGAAAGAATGAAAGAAAGATTGAAAGATGGAAATAAAGAATGAAAGAAAGATTGAAAGATTGAAAGATTGAAATAAAGAATGAAAGTTTGAAAGAAAGATTGAAAGAAAGATTTAAAAAAAGAAAGATTGAAAGTAAGAAAGATTGAAAGACATATTGAAAGATTGAAAGAAAGATTGAAAGAAAGAATGAAAGAAATATTGAAAGAAAGATTGAAAGAAAGATTGAAAGACTGAAGGAAAGAATGAAAGAAAGATTGAAAGAAAGATTGAAAGAAAGAAAGATTGAAAGAATGAATGATTGAAAGATTGAATGATTGAAAGATTGAAAGAAAGATTGAAAGAAAAATTGAAAGAAAGATTGAAAGAAAGATTGAACGACTGAAAGATTGAAAGAAAGATTGAAAGTTTGAAAGAGAGATTGAAAGACTGAAAGATAGATTGAAAGATTGAAGATTGAAAGATTGAAAGAAAGATTGAACGACAGAAAGATTGAAAGAAAGATTGAAAGTTTGAAAGAAAGATTGAAAGACTGAAAGAAATAATGAAAGAAAGATTGAAAGACTGAAAGAAATAATGAAAGAAAGATTGAAAGAAAGAATGAAAGAAAGATTGAAAGAAAGATGGATAGAAAGATTGAAAGAAAGAAAGATTGAAAGAAATAACAAAAGAAAGATTGAAAGAAATAATGAAAGAAAGATTGAACGATTGGAAGAAATATTGAAAGATAGAAAAATTGAAAGTAAGAAAGATTGAAAGAAAGAATGAAAGAAAGATTGAAAGATTGAAAGAAAGAATGAAAGAAAGATTGAAAGATTGAAATATTGAAAGAAAGAATGAAAGAAAGACTGAAAGATTGAAAGAAAGATTGAAAGAAAGATTGAAAGATTGAAATATTTAAAGAAAGATTGAAAGAAAGAATGAAAGAACAATTGAAAGAAAGAATGAAAGAATGAAAGAAAAATTGAAAGATTGAAAGAAAGAATGAAAGAACGATTGAAAGATTGAAAGATTGAAAGATTGAAAGAAAGAATGAAAGAAAAATTGAAAGATTGAAAGAAAGAATGAAAGAACGATTGAAAGATTGAAAGATTGAAAGATTGAAAGAAAGAATGAAAGAAAGATTGAAAGAAAGATGGAAAGAAAGATTGAAAGAAAGAAAGATTGAAAGAAATAATAAAAGAAAGATTGAACGATTGGAAGAAATATTGAAAGATAGAAAAATTGAAAGTAAGAAAGATCGAAAGAAAGAATGAAAGAAAGATTGAAAGATTGACAGAAAGAATGACGGAAAGATTGAAAGATTGAAATATTGAAAGAAAGAATGAAAAAAAGATTGAAAGACTGAAAGAAATATTGAAAGAAAGATTGAACGATTGAAAGATTGAAATAAAGATTGAAAGTTTGAAAGAAAGATTCAAAGAAAGAAAGATTGAAAGAAATATTGAAAGAAAGATTGAAAGATTGAAAGAAAGATTGAAAGAAACAATGAAAGAAAGATTGAAAGATTGAAATAAAGAATGAAAGAAAGATTGAAAGATTGAAAGATTGAAATAAAGAATGAAAGAAAGATTGAAAGATTGAAAGATTGAAATAAAGAATGAAAGTTTGAAAGAAAGATTGAAAGAAAGATTTAAAAAAAGAAAGATTGAAAGTAAGAAAGATTGAAAGACATATTGAAAGAAAGATTGAAAGATTGAAAGAAAGAATGAAAGAAATATTGAAAGAAAGATTGAAAGAAAGATTGAAAGACTGAAGGAAAGAATGAAAGAAAGATTGAAAGAAAGATTGAAAGAAAGAAAGATTGAAAGAATGAATGATTGAAAGATTGAATGATTGAAAGATTGAAAGAAAGATTGAAAGAAAGATTGAACGACTGAAAGATTGAAAGAAAGATTGAAAGTTTGAAAGAGAGATTGAAAGACTGAAAGATAGATTGAAAGATTGAAGATTGAAAGATTGAAAGAAAGATTGAACGACTGAAAGATTGAAAGAAAGATTGAAAGTTTGAAAGAAAGATTGAAAGACTGAAAGAAATAATGAAAGAAAGATTGAAAGAAAGAATGAAAGAAAGATTGAAAGAAAGAATGAAAGAAAGATTGAAAGAAAGATGGATAGAAAGATTGAAAGAAAGAAAGATTGAAAGAAATAACAAAAGAAAGATTGAAAGAAATAATGAAAGAAAGATTGAACGATTGGAAGAAATATTGAAAGATAGAAAAATTGAAAGTAAGAAAGATTGAAAGAAAGAATGAAAGAAAGATTGAAAGATTGAAAGAAAGAATGAAAGAAAGATTGAAAGATTGAAATATTGAAAGAAAGAATGAAAGAAAGACTGAAAGATTGAAAGAAAGATTGAAAGAAAGATTGAAAGATTGAAATATTTAAAGAAAGATTGAAAGAAAGAATGAAAGAACAATTGAAAGAAAGAATGAAAGAAAAATTGAAAGATTGAAAGAAAGAATGAAAGAACGATTGAAAGATTGAAAGATTGAAAGATTGAAAGAAAGAATGAAAGAAAGATTGAAAGAAAGATGGAAAGAAAGATTGAAAGAAAGAAAGATTGAAAGAAATAATAAAAGAAAGATTGAACGATTGGAAGAAATTTTGAAAGATAGAAAAATTGAAAGTAAGAAAGATTGAAAGAAAGAATGAAAGAAAGATTGAAAGATTGACAGAAAGAATGACAGAAAGATTGAAAGATTGAAATATTGAAAGAAAGAATGAAAAAAAGATTGAAAGACTGAAAGAAAGAATGAAAGAAAGATTGAAAGATTAAACAATTGAAAGAAAGTTTGCAAGAAAGATTGAAAAAAGAAAGATTGAAAGAAAGAATGAAAAAAAGATTGATAGATAGATGGATAGAAAGATTGAAAGAAAGAAAGATTGAAAGAATAACAAAAGAAAGATTGAAAGATTGGAAGAAATATTGAAAGATAGAAAAATTGAAAGTAAGAAAGATTGAAAGAAAAAATTAAAGAAAGATTGAAAGATTGAAAGAAAGAATGAAAGAAAGGTTGAAAGATTGAAATATTGAAAGAAAGAATGAAAGAAAGATTGAAAGATTGAATGAAAAATTGAAAGAAAGATTGAAAGATTGAAAGATTGAAATAAAGATTGAAAGTTTGAAAGAAAGATTGAAAGAAAGATTTAAAGAAAGAAAGATTGAAAGAAATATTGAAAGAAAGATTGAAAGATTGAAAGAAAGATTGAAAGAAAGAATGAAAGAAAGATTGAAAGATTGAAAGATTGAAATAAAGAATGAAAGTTTGAAAGAAAGATTGAAAGAAAGATTTTAAGAAAGAAAGATTGAAAGTAAGAAAGATTGAAAGAAATATTGAAAGAAAGATTGAAAGATTGAAAGAAAGATTGAAAGAAAGAATGAAAGAAAGATTGAAAGAAAGATTGAAAGAAAGATTGAAAGAAAGATTGAAAGACTGAAGGAAAGAATGAAAGAAAGATTGAAAGAAAGATTGAAAGATAGAAATATTGAAAGATTGAATGATTGAAAGAAAGACTGAAAGATAGATTGAAAGATTGAAGATTGAAAGATTGAAAGAAAGATTGAACGACTGAAAGATTGAAAGAAAGATTGAAAGTTTGAAACAAATTTTCAAAGACTGAAAGAACGAATGAAAGAAAGATTGAAAGAAAGATTGAAAAAAGAAAGATTGAAAGAAAATTTGAAAGAAAGATTGAAAGAAGGAATGAAAGAAAGATTGAATGAAATATTGAAAGACAGAAAGATTGAAAGAAACAATGAAAGAAAGATTGAAAGATTAAAAGAAAGAATGAAAGAAAGATTGAAAAATTGAAAGATTGTAAGAAAGATTGAAAAAAAGATTGAAAGACTGGAAGAAAGAATGAAAGAAAGATTGAAAGATTCAACAAATAAAAGAATGATTGCAAGAAAGATTAAAAAAAGAAAGATTGAAAGAAAATGTGAAAGTATGATTGAAGAAGGAATGAAAGAAAGATTGAATGAAAAATTGAAAGACAGAAAGATTGAAAGAAAGAATGAAAGAAAGATTGAAGGATTCAACAATTGAAAGAAAGATTGCAAGTAAGATTTAAAAAAGAAAGATTGAAAGAAAGAATGAAAGAATGAAAGAAAGATTGAAAGATTGAAAGAAAGAAAGATTGAAAGATTGAATGATTGAAAGAAAGACTGAAAGAAAGATTGACAGACTGAAAGAAAGAATGAAAGAAAGATTGAAATATTCAAAAATTGAAAGAAAGATTGCAAGAAAGATTGAAAAAAGAAAGATTGAAAGAAAGATTGACAGACTGAAATATTGAAAGAAAGAAAGATTGAAAGAAATAACAAAAGAAAGATTGAAAGAAAGAATGAAAGAAAGATAGATGGAAAGAAAGATTGAAAGAAATAAAGATAGAAAAATTGAAAGTAAGAAAGAATGAAAGAAAGATTGAAAGATTGAAATATTGAAAGAAAGAATGAAAGAAAGATTGAAAGATGAAAGAAAGATTGAAAGATTGAAATAAAGATTAAAAGTTTGAAAGAAAGATTGAAAGAAAGATTTAAAGAAAGAAAGATTGAAAGTAAGAAAGATTGAAAGAAATATTGAAAGAAAGATTGAAAAAAGAAAGATTGAAAGAAAGATTGAAAGAAAGATTGAAAGACTGATGGAAAGAATGAAATAAAGATTGAAAGAAAGATTGAAAGAAAGAAATATTGAAGGAAAGATTGAAAGATTGAATGATTGAAAGAAAGACTGAAAGAAAGATTGACGGAGAGAAAGATTGAAAGAAAGAATGAAAGAAAGATTGAAAGAAAGAATGAAAGAAAGATTGAAAGATTAAACAATTGAAAGAAAGATTGCAAGAAAGATTGAAAAAAGAAAGATTGAAAGAAATAATAAAAGAAAGATTGAAAGAAAGATGGAAAGAAAGAAAGATTGAAAGAAATAACAAAAGAAAGATTGAAAGAAAGAATGAAAGAAAGATTGAACGATTGGAAACAATATTGAAAGAAAGAAAGATTGAAAGTAAGATAGATTGAAAGAAAGAATGAAAGAAAGATTGAAAGATTGAAAGAAAGAATGAAAGAAAGATTGAAAGATTGAAAGAAAGATTGAAAGATTGAAAGATTTAAATAAAGATTGAAAGTTTGAAAGAAAGATTGAAAGAAAGATTTAAAGAAAGATTGAAAGACTGAAAGAAAGAATGAAAGGCAGATTGAAAGAAAGATTGAAAGATTGCAAGAAAGAATGAAAGAAAGATTGAAAGATTGAAATATTGAAAGAAAGAATGAAAGAAAGATTGAAAGATTGAAAGATTGAAAGATTGAAATAAAGATTGAAAGTTTGAAAGAAAGATTGAAAGAAAGACTGAAAGAAAGATTGAAAGATTGAAAGAAAGATTGAAAGAAAGATTGAAAGATTGAAATATTGAAAGAAAGAATGAAAGAAAGATTGAAAGATTGAAAGAAAGATTGAAAGAATGAAAGATTGAAATAATGATTCAAAGTTTGAAGAAAGATTGAAAGAAAGATTTAAACAAAGAAAGATTGAAAGTAAGAAAGATTGAAAGAAAGATTGAAAAAAAGAAAGATTGAAAGAAAGATTTAAACAAAGAAAGATTGAAAGTAAGAAAGATTGAAAGAAAGATTGAAAAAAGAAAGATTGGAAGAAAGATTGAACGACTGAAGGAAAGGATGAAAGAAAGATTGAAAGAAAGATTGAAAGAAAGAAATATTGAAGGAAAGATTGAAAGATTGAATGATTGAAAGAAAGACTGAAAGAAAGATTGACAGACAGAAAGATTGAAAGAAAGAATGAAAGAAAGATTGAAAGAAAGAATAAAAGAAATATTGAAAGATTAAACAATTGAAAGAAAGATTGCAAGAAAGATTGAAAAAAGAAAGATTGAAAGAAAGAAAGATTGAAAGAAATAAGAAAAGAAAGATTGAAAGAAAGAATGAAAGAAAGATTGAACGATTGGAAGAAATACTGAAAGAAAGAAAGATTGAAAGTAAGATAGATTGAAAGTAAGAATGAAAGAAAGATTGAAAGATTTAAAGAAAGAATGAAAGAAAGATTGAAAGATTGAAATATTGAAAGAAAGAATGAAAGAAAGATTGAAAGATTGAAAGAAAGATTGAAAGATTGAAAGATTGAAATAAAGATTGAAAGTTTGAAAGAATGATTGAAAGAAAGATTTAAAGAAAGATTTAAAGACTGAAAGAAAGAATGAAAGGCAGATTGAAAGAAAGATTGAAAGTAAGAAAGATTGACAGAAAGAATGAAAGAAAGATTGAAAGATTGCAATAAAGAATGAAAGAAATATTGAAAGATTGAAATATTGAAAGAAAGACTGAAAGAAAGATTGAAAGTAAGAAAGAAAGATTGAAAGAAAGATTGAAAGAAAGATTTAAAGAAAGAAAGAAAGATTGAAAGAAAGATTGAAAGAAAGATTGAAAGAAAGATTGAAACAAAGATTGAAATAAAGAATGAAAGAAAGATTGAAAGAAAGATTGAAAGAAAGAAAGATTGAAAGATTGAATGATTGATAGAAAGACTGAAAGAAAGAATGACGGACGGAAAGATTGAAAGAAAGAATGAAAGAAAGATTGAAAAAAAGATTGAAAGACTGAAAGAAAGAATGAAAGAAACATTGAAAGATTAAACAATTGAAAGAAAGATTGCAAGAAAGATGGAAAGAATGAAAGGTTGAAATAATGATTGAAAGTTTGAAAGAATGATTGAAAGAAAGATTTAAACAAAGAAAGATTACATTTACATTTACATTTAGTCATTTAGCAGACGCTTTTATCCAAAGCGACTGACAAGGGAGAATAACATTCAGCTACATTGCGACAGAGATTAGTGTAACAACAACATTGGTGTAACAATAAATTCTGCAAGGTGGTGCTAAGTAATTGTAGATTAGGACAGGAGGTACTCACTGAAGAGCTGGGTCTTCAGGTGCTTCTTAAAGACAGAGAGGGAGGTCCCCGCTCTGGTCATTTTTGGCAGCTCGTTCCACCAACGTGGAAGATTGAAAGATTGAAAGAAAGAATGAAAGATTGAAAGAAAGAATGAAAGAACGATTGAAAGAAAGAATGAAAGAATGAAAGAAAGATTGAAAGATTGAAAGAAATATTGAAAGAAAGAGAGAATGAAAGTAAGAAAGATGGAAAGAAAAATTGAAAGATTGAAAGATTGAAAGAAAGAATTAAAGAAAGATTGAATGATTGAAAGATTGAAAGAAAAATTGAAAGAAAGATTGAAGAAAAAAAGATTTAAAGAAAACAATATTTAAAGAAAGATTGAAAGACTAAAAGTAAGAATGAAAAAAAAGATTGAAAGAAAGATTGAAAAAAGAAAGAACGATTGAAAGAAAGATTGAAAGAAAGATTGAAAGAAAGAATGAAAGTTTGAAAGAAAGATTGAAAGAAAGATTGAAAGAAAGATTGAAAGAAAGATTGAAAGACTGAAAGAAAAAATGAAAGAAAGATTAAAAGAGAGATTGAAAGATTGAAAGATTGAAAGAAAGAATGAAAGATTGAAAGAAAGAATGAAAGAATGAATGAAAGATTAAAAGATTGAAAGAAATATTGAAAAAAAGAAAGATTGAAAGTAAGAAAAATTGAAAGAATGAATGAAAGAAACAAAAAAAGACTGATAAAAAGAAAGAATGTTTGAGAGATCAAAATATTTAAAGAAAGAAAGATTGAAAGAAAGATTTTAAGACTGAATTAAAGAATTAAAGAAAGATTGAAAGAAAGGTTGAAAGATAGAATGAAAGAAAGATTGAAAGATTGAAAGTTGTAAAGAAAGATTGAAAGAAAGATTTAAAGAAAGATTGAAAGACTAAAAAAAAGAATGAAAGAAAGATTGAAAGGTTGAAAGAAAGAATGAAAGAATGAAAGAAAGATTGAAAGATTGAAAGAAAGATTGGAAGAAAGAATGAAAGTATGAAAGAAAGATTGAAAGATCGAAGGAAAGATTGAAAGAACGATTGAAAGAAAGAATGAAAGAATGAAAGAAAGATTGAAAGATTGAAAGAAAGATTGAAAGTAATAAAGATTGAAAGAAGGAATGAAGGAAAAATTGAATGTTTGAAAGACTGAAAGAATGAATGTAAGAAAGCTTGAAAGAAAGATTGAAAGAAAGATTTTAAGAAAGGTTGAAAGACTGAAAGAAAGAATGAAAGAAAGAATGATTGAAAGATTGAAAGAAAGAATGAAAGATTGAAAGAAAGAATATAAGAACGATTGAAAGAAAGATTGAAAGTAAGATTGAAAGTTTGAAAGAAAGATTGAAAGACTGAAGGAAAGAATGAGTGAAAGATTGAAAGAAAGATTAAAAGAAAAAAAGATTGAAAGTATTAAAGACTGAAAAAAATATTGAAAGAAAGATTGAAAGATTGAAAGATAGAATGAAAGAAAGATTGAAAGATTGAAAGATTGAAAGAAAGAATGAAAGAAAGATTGAAAGAAAAAAATATTGAAGGAAAGATTGAAAGATTGAATGACTGAAAGAAAGAATGACTGAAAGAAAGATTGACAGACAGAAAGATTGAAAGAAAGAATGAAAGAAAGATTGAAAGAAAGAATGAAAGAAAGATTGAAAGTTTGAAAGAAAGATTGAAAGAAAGATTTAAAGAAAGATTGAAAGACTGAAAGAAAGAATGAAAGGCAGATTGAAAGAAAGATTGAAAGTAAGAAAGATTGAAAGAAAGAATGAAAGAAAGATTGAAAGATTGCAAGAAAGAATGAAAGAAATATTGAAAGATTGAAATATTGAAAGAAAGAATGAAAGAAAGATTGAAAGATTGAAAGAAAGATTGAAAGAAAGATTGAAAGAAAGAATGAAAGAAAGATTGAAAGAAAGAATGAAAGAAAGATTGAAAGTTTGAAAGAAAGATTGAAAGAAAGATTTATAGAAAGATTGAAAGACTGAAAGAAAGAATGAAAGAAAGATTGAAAGATTGAAAGATTGAAAGAAAGAATGAAAGAAAGATTGAAAGAAAAAAATATTGAAGGAAAGATTGAAAGATTGAATGACTGAAAGAAAGAAAGACTGAAAGAAAGATTGACAGACAGAAAGATTGAAAGAAAGAATGAAAGAAAGATTGAAAGAAAGAATGAAAGAAAGATTGAAAGTTTGAAAGAAAGATTGAAAGAAAGATTTAAAGAAAGATTGAAAGACTGAAAGAAAGAATGAAAGGCAGATTGAAAGAAAGATTGAAAGTAAGAAAGATTGAAAGAAAGAATGAAAGAAAGATTGAAAGATTGCAAGAAAGAATGAAAGAAATATTGAAAGATTGAAATATTGAAAGAAAGAATGAAAGAAAGATTGAAAGATTGAAAGAAAGATTGAAAGAAAGATTGAAAGAAAGAATGAAAGAAAGATTGAAAGATTGAAAGAAAGATTGAAAGAAAGATTGAAAGAAAGAATGAAAGAAAGATTGAAAGAAAGAATGAAAGAAAGATTGAAAGTTTGAAAGAAAGATTGAAAGAAAGATTTATAGAAAGATTGAAAGACTGAAAGAAAGAATGAAAGGCAGATTGAAAGAAAGATCGAAAGATTGAAAGATTGAAAGAAAGATTGAAAAAAGAATGATTAAAAGAAAGAAAGATTTAAAGAATGAAAGATTTAAAGAAAGATTGAAAGACTAAAAGTAAGAATGAAAAAAAAGAATGAAAGAAAGATTGAAAGATTGAAAGATTGAAAGAAAGAATGAAAGATTGAAAGAAAGAATGAAAGAACGATTGAAAGAAAGAATGAAAGAATGAAAGAAAGATTGAAAGATTGAAAGAAATATTGAAAGAAAGAGAGAATGAAAGTAAGAAAGATGGAAAGAAAAATTGAAAGATTGAAAGATTGAAAGAAAGAATTAAAGAAAGATTGAATGATTGAAAGATTGAAAGAAAAATTGAAAGAAAGATTGAAAAAAAGATTGAAAGAAATAAAGATTGAAAGAAATAACAAAAGAAAGATTGAAAGAAATAATGAAAGAAATATTGAAAGACTGAAAGAAAGAATGAAAGGCAGATTGAAAGAAAGATTGAAAGTAAGAAAAATTGAAAGAAAGAATCAAAGAAAGATTGAAAGATTGCAAGAAAGAATGAAAGAAATATTGAAAGATTGAAATATTGAAAGAAAGAATGAAAGAAAGATTGAAAGATTGAAAGAAAGATTGAAAGAAAGATTGAATGAAAGATTGAAAGAAAGATTGTAAGAATGATTTAAACAAAGAAAGATTGAAAGTAAGAAAGATTGAAAGAAATATTGAACGAAAGATTGAAAGAAAGGATGAAAGAAAGATTGAAAGAAAGATTGAAAGATTGAAATATTGAAAGAAAGAATGAAAGAAAGATTGAAAGATTGAAAGATTGAAAGATTGAAAGATTGAAATAAAGATTGGAAGTTTGAAAGAAAGATTGAAAGAAAGATTTAAAGAAAGATTGAAAGACTGAAAGAAAAAATGAAAGGCAGTTTGAAAGAAAGATTGAAAGTAAGAAAGATTGAAAGACAGAATGAAAGAAAGATTGAAAGATTGCAAGAAAGAATGAAAGAAATATTGAAAGATTGAAATATTGAAAGAAAGAATGAAAGAAAGATTGAAAGATTGAAAGAATGATTGAAAGAAAGATTGAAATAAAGATTGAAAGTTTGAAAGAAAGAAAGAAAGATTGAAAGAAAGATTGAAAGAAAGATTGAAAAAAAGAATGAAACAAAGATTGAAATAAAGAATGAAAGAAAGATTGAAAGAAAAATTGAAAGAAAGAAAGATTGAAAGATTGAATGATTGAAAGAAAGACTGAAATAAAGAATGACGGACAGAAAGATTGAAAGAAAGAATGAAAGAAATATTGAAAAAAAGATTGAAAGATTAAACAATTGAAAGAAAGATTGCAAGAAAGATGGAAAGAATGAAAGATTGAAATAATGATTGAAAGTTTGAAAGAAAGATTGAAAGAAAGATTGAAAGATTTAAAGAAAGAATGAAAGAAAGATTGAAAGATTGAAATATTGAAAGAAAGAATGAAAGAATGAAAGATAGATTGAAAGACTGAAAGAAATATTGAAAGAAGGATAGAATGAAAGTAAGAAAGATTGAATGAAAAATTGAAAGATTGAAAGATTGAAAGAAAGAATGAAAGAAAGATTGAAAAATTGAAAGAAATACTGAAAGAAAGAAAGAAAGATTGAAAGTAAGAACGATTGAAAGAAAGCTTGAAACGAAAGATTGAAAGAAAGAATGAAAGAAAGATTGAAAGATTGAACGATTGAAAGAAAGAATGAAAGATTGAAAGAAAGAATAAAAGAACGATTGAAAGAAAGAATGAAAGAATGAAAGAAAGATTGAAAGATTGAAAGAATATTGAAAGAAAGAGAGAATGAAAGTAAGAAAGATTGAAAGAAAGATTGAAAGTAAAAAAGATTGAAAGAAAGAATGAAAGAAAAATTGAAAGATTGAAAGATTGAAAGAAAGATTTAAAGAAAGATTTAGAGAAAGATTGAAAGACTGAAAGAAAGAATGAATAAAAGAATTAAAGAAAGATTGAAAGAAAGATTGAAAGAAAGATTGAAAGAAAGATTGAAACAAAGATTGAAATAAAGAATGAAAGAAAGATTGAAAGAAAGATTGAAAGAAAGAAAGATTGAAAGATTGAATGATTGATAGAAAGACTGAAAGAAAGAATGACGGACGGAAAGATTGAAAGAAAGAATGAAAGAAAGATTGAAAAAAAGATTGAAAGACTGAAAGAAAGAATGAAAGAAACATTGAAAGATTAAACAATTGAAAGAAAGATTGCAAGAAAGATGGAAAGAATGAAAGGTTGAAATAATGATTGAAAGTTTGAAAGAATGATTGAAAGAAAGATTTAAACAAAGAAAGATTACATTTACATTTACATTTAGTCATTTAGCAGACGCTTTTATCCAAAGCGACTGACAAGGGAGAATAACATTCAGCTACATTGCGACAGAGATTAGTGTAACAACAACATTGGTGTAACAATAAATTCTGCAAGGTGGTGCTAAGTAATTGTAGATTAGGACAGGAGGTACTCACTGAAGAGCTGGGTCTTCAGGTGCTTCTTAAAGACAGAGAGGGAGGTCCCCGCTCTGGTCATTTTTGGCAGCTCGTTCCACCAACGTGGAAGATTGAAAGATTGAAAGAAAGAATGAAAGATTGAAAGAAAGAATGAAAGAACGATTGAAAGAAAGAATGAAAGAATGAAAGAAAGATTGAAAGATTGAAAGAAATATTGAAAGAAAGAGAGAATGAAAGTAAGAAAGATGGAAAGAAAAATTGAAAGATTGAAAGATTGAAAGAAAGAATTAAAGAAAGATTGAATGATTGAAAGATTGAAAGAAAAATTGAAAGAAAGATTGAAGAAAAAAAGATTTAAAGAAAACAATATTTAAAGAAAGATTGAAAGACTAAAAGTAAGAATGAAAAAAAAGATTGAAAGAAAGATTGAAAAAAGAAAGAACGATTGAAAGAAAGATTGAAAGAAAGATTGAAAGAAAGAATGAAAGTTTGAAAGAAAGATTGAAAGAAAGATTGAAAGAAAGATTGAAAGAAAGATTGAAAGACTGAAAGAAAAAATGAAAGAAAGATTAAAAGAGAGATTGAAAGATTGAAAGATTGAAAGAAAGAATGAAAGATTGAAAGAAAGAATGAAAGAATGAATGAAAGATTAAAAGATTGAAAGAAATATTGAAAAAAAGAAAGATTGAAAGTAAGAAAAATTGAAAGAATGAATGAAAGAAACAAAAAAAGACTGATAAAAAGAAAGAATGTTTGAGAGATCAAAATATTTAAAGAAAGAAAGATTGAAAGAAAGATTTTAAGACTGAATTAAAGAATTAAAGAAAGATTGAAAGAAAGGTTGAAAGATAGAATGAAAGAAAGATTGAAAGATTGAAAGTTGTAAAGAAAGATTGAAAGAAAGATTTAAAGAAAGATTGAAAGACTAAAAAAAAGAATGAAAGAAAGATTGAAAGGTTGAAAGAAAGAATGAAAGAATGAAAGAAAGATTGAAAGATTGAAAGAAAGATTGGAAGAAAGAATGAAAGTATGAAAGAAAGATTGAAAGATCGAAGGAAAGATTGAAAGAACGATTGAAAGAAAGAATGAAAGAATGAAAGAAAGATTGAAAGATTGAAAGAAAGATTGAAAGTAATAAAGATTGAAAGAAGGAATGAAGGAAAAATTGAATGTTTGAAAGACTGAAAGAATGAATGTAAGAAAGCTTGAAAGAAAGATTGAAAGAAAGATTTTAAGAAAGGTTGAAAGACTGAAAGAAAGAATGAAAGAAAGAATGATTGAAAGATTGAAAGAAAGAATGAAAGATTGAAAGAAAGAATATAAGAACGATTGAAAGAAAGATTGAAAGTAAGATTGAAAGTTTGAAAGAAAGATTGAAAGACTGAAGGAAAGAATGAGTGAAAGATTGAAAGAAAGATTAAAAGAAAAAAAGATTGAAAGTATTAAAGACTGAAAAAAATATTGAAAGAAAGATTGAAAGATTGAAAGATAGAATGAAAGAAAGATTGAAAGATTGAAAGATTGAAAGAAAGAATGAAAGAAAGATTGAAAGAAAAAAATATTGAAGGAAAGATTGAAAGATTGAATGACTGAAAGAAAGAATGACTGAAAGAAAGATTGACAGACAGAAAGATTGAAAGAAAGAATGAAAGAAAGATTGAAAGAAAGAATGAAAGAAAGATTGAAAGTTTGAAAGAAAGATTGAAAGAAAGATTTAAAGAAAGATTGAAAGACTGAAAGAAAGAATGAAAGGCAGATTGAAAGAAAGATTAAAAGTAAGAAAGATTGAAAGAAAGAATGAAAGAAAGATTGAAAGATTGCAAGAAAGAATGAAAGAAATATTGAAAGATTGAAATATTGAAAGAAAGAATGAAAGAAAGATTGAAAGATTGAAAGAAAGATTGAAAGAAAGATTGAAAGAAAGAATGAAAGAAAGATTGAAAGAAAGAATGAAAGAAAGATTGAAAGTTTGAAAGAAAGATTGAAAGAAAGATTTATAGAAAGATTGAAAGACTGAAAGAAAGAATGAAAGAAAGATTGAAAGATTGAAAGATTGAAAGAAAGAATGAAAGAAAGATTGAAAGAAAAAAATATTGAAGGAAAGATTGAAAGATTGAATGACTGAAAGAAAGAAAGACTGAAAGAAAGATTGACAGACAGAAAGATTGAAAGAAAGAATGAAAGAAAGATTGAAAGAAAGAATGAAAGAAAGATTGAAAGTTTGAAAGAAAGATTGAAAGAAAGATTTAAAGAAAGATTGAAAGACTGAAAGAAAGAATGAAAGGCAGATTGAAAGAAAGATTGAAAGTAAGAAAGATTGAAAGAAAGAATGAAAGAAAGATTGAAAGATTGCAAGAAAGAATGAAAGAAATATTGAAAGATTGAAATATTGAAAGAAAGAATGAAAGAAAGATTGAAAGATTGAAAGAAAGATTGAAAGAAAGATTGAAAGAAAGAATGAAAGAAAGATTGAAAGATTGAAAGAAAGATTGAAAGAAAGATTGAAAGAAAGAATGAAAGAAAGATTGAAAGAAAGAATGAAAGAAAGATTGAAAGTTTGAAAGAAAGATTGAAAGAAAGATTTATAGAAAGATTGAAAGACTGAAAGAAAGAATGAAAGGCAGATTGAAAGAAAGATCGAAAGATTGAAAGATTGAAAGAAAGATTGAAAAAAGAATGATTAAAAGAAAGAAAGATTTAAAGAATGAAAGATTTAAAGAAAGATTGAAAGACTAAAAGTAAGAATGAAAAAAAAGAATGAAAGAAAGATTGAAAGATTGAAAGATTGAAAGAAAGAATGAAAGATTGAAAGAAAGAATGAAAGAACGATTGAAAGAAAGAATGAAAGAATGAAAGAAAGATTGAAAGATTGAAAGAAATATTGAAAGAAAGAGAGAATGAAAGTAAGAAAGATGGAAAGAAAAATTGAAAGATTGAAAGATTGAAAGAAAGAATTAAAGAAAGATTGAATGATTGAAAGATTGAAAGAAAAATTGAAAGAAAGATTGAAAAAAAGATTGAAAGAAATAAAGATTGAAAGAAATAACAAAAGAAAGATTGAAAGAAATAATGAAAGAAATATTGAAAGACTGAAAGAAAGAATGAAAGGCAGATTGAAAGAAAGATTGAAAGTAAGAAAAATTGAAAGAAAGAATCAAAGAAAGATTGAAAGATTGCAAGAAAGAATGAAAGAAATATTGAAAGATTGAAATATTGAAAGAAAGAATGAAAGAAAGATTGAAAGATTGAAAGAAAGATTGAAAGAAAGATTGAATGAAAGATTGAAAGAAAGATTGTAAGAATGATTTAAACAAAGAAAGATTGAAAGTAAGAAAGATTGAAAGAAATATTGAACGAAAGATTGAAAGAAAGGATGAAAGAAAGATTGAAAGAAAGATTGAAAGATTGAAATATTGAAAGAAAGAATGAAAGAAAGATTGAAAGATTGAAAGATTGAAAGATTGAAAGATTGAAATAAAGATTGGAAGTTTGAAAGAAAGATTGAAAGAAAGATTTAAAGAAAGATTGAAAGACTGAAAGAAAAAATGAAAGGCAGTTTGAAAGAAAGATTGAAAGTAAGAAAGATTGAAAGACAGAATGAAAGAAAGATTGAAAGATTGCAAGAAAGAATGAAAGAAATATTGAAAGATTGAAATATTGAAAGAAAGAATGAAAGAAAGATTGAAAGATTGAAAGAATGATTGAAAGAAAGATTGAAATAAAGATTGAAAGTTTGAAAGAAAGAAAGAAAGATTGAAAGAAAGATTGAAAGAAAGATTGAAAAAAAGAATGAAACAAAGATTGAAATAAAGAATGAAAGAAAGATTGAAAGAAAAATTGAAAGAAAGAAAGATTGAAAGATTGAATGATTGAAAGAAAGACTGAAATAAAGAATGACGGACAGAAAGATTGAAAGAAAGAATGAAAGAAATATTGAAAAAAAGATTGAAAGATTAAACAATTGAAAGAAAGATTGCAAGAAAGATGGAAAGAATGAAAGATTGAAATAATGATTGAAAGTTTGAAAGAAAGATTGAAAGAAAGATTGAAAGATTTAAAGAAAGAATGAAAGAAAGATTGAAAGATTGAAATATTGAAAGAAAGAATGAAAGAATGAAAGATAGATTGAAAGACTGAAAGAAATATTGAAAGAAGGATAGAATGAAAGTAAGAAAGATTGAATGAAAAATTGAAAGATTGAAAGATTGAAAGAAAGAATGAAAGAAAGATTGAAAAATTGAAAGAAATACTGAAAGAAAGAAAGAAAGATTGAAAGTAAGAACGATTGAAAGAAAGCTTGAAACGAAAGATTGAAAGAAAGAATGAAAGAAAGATTGAAAGATTGAACGATTGAAAGAAAGAATGAAAGATTGAAAGAAAGAATAAAAGAACGATTGAAAGAAAGAATGAAAGAATGAAAGAAAGATTGAAAGATTGAAAGAATATTGAAAGAAAGAGAGAATGAAAGTAAGAAAGATTGAAAGAAAGATTGAAAGTAAAAAAGATTGAAAGAAAGAATGAAAGAAAAATTGAAAGATTGAAAGATTGAAAGAAAGATTTAAAGAAAGATTTAGAGAAAGATTGAAAGACTGAAAGAAAGAATGAATAAAAGAATTAAAGAAAGATTGAAAGATCGAAAGATTGAAAGATTGAAAGAAAGATTGAAAAAAGAATGATTAAAAGAAAGAAAGATTTAAAGAATGAAAGATTTAAAGAAAGATTGAAAGACTAAAAGTAAGAATGAAAAAAAAGAATGAAAGAAAGATTGAAAGATTGAAAGATTGAAAGAAAGAATGAAAGATTGAAAGAAAGAATGAAAGAACGATTGAAAGAAAGAATGAAAGAATGAAAGAAAGATTGAAAGATTGAAAGAAATATTGAAAGAAAGAGAGAATGAAAGTAAGAAAGATGGAAAGAAAAATTGAAAGATTGAAAGATTGAAAGAAAGAATTAAAGAAAGATTGAATGATTGAAAGATTGAAAGAAAAATTGAAAGAAAGATTGAAGAAAGAAAGATTTAAAGAAAAAAAGATTTAAAGAAAGATTGAAAGACTAAAAGTAAGAATGAAAAAAAAGATTGAAAGAAAGATTGAAAAAAGAAAGAAAGATTGAAAGAAAGCTTGAAAGAAAGATTGAAAGAAAGAATGAAAGTTTGAAAGAAAGATTGAAAGAAAGATTGAAAGACTGAAAGAAAAAATGAAAGAAAGATTAAAAGAGAGATTGAAAGATTGAAAGATTGAAAGAAAGAATGAAAGATTGAAAGAAAGAATGAAAGAATGAATGAAAGATTAAAAGATTGAAAGAAATATTGAAAAAAAGAAAGATTGAAAGTAAGAAAAATTGAAAGAATGAATGAAAGAAACAAAAAAAGACTGATAAAAAGAAAGAATGTTTGAAAGATCAAAATATTTAAAGAAAGAAAGATTGAAAGAAAGGTTGAAAGATAGAATGAAAGAAAGATTGAAAGATTGAAAGTTGTAAAGAAAGATTGAAAGAAAGATTTAAAGAAAGATTGAAAGACTAAAAAAAAGAATGAAAGAAAGATTGAAAGGTTGAAAGAAAGAATGAAAGAATGAAAGAAAGATTGAAAGATTGAAAGAAAGATTGGAAGAAAGAATGAAAGTATGAAAGAAAGATTGAAAGATCGAAGGAAAGATTGAAAGAACGATTGAAAGAAGAATGAAAGAAAGATTGAAAGCTTGAAAGAAGGATTGAAAGAAAGATTTTAAGAAAGGTTGAAAGACTGAAAGAAAGAATGAAAGAAAGAATGATTGAAAGATTGAAAGAAAGAATGAAAGATTGAAAGAAAGAATATAAGAACGATTGAAAGAAAGATTGAAAGTAAGATGAAAGTTTGAAAGAAAAATTGAAAGAAAAATTGAAAGAAAGATTGAAAGACTGAAGGAAAGAATGAGTGAAAGATTGAAAGAAAGATTAAAAGAAAAAAAGATTGAAAGTATTAAAGACTGAAAAAAATATTGAAAGAAAGATTGAAAGATTGAAAGATAGAATGAAAGAAAGATTGAAAGATTGAAAGATTGAAAGAAAGAATTAAAGAAAGATTGAAAGACTGAAAAAAATATTGAAAGAAAGATTGAAAGATTGAAAGATAGAATGAAAGAAAGATTGAAAGATTGAAAGATTGAAAGAAAGAATGAAAGAAAGATTGAAAGACTGAAAGAAAGAATGAAAGAAAGATTGAAAGTGCGAAAGAAAGAATGAAAGAATTAAAGAAAGATTGAAAGAAATATTGAAAGAAAGAATGAAAGATTGAAAGAAAGAATGAAAGTAATAAAGATTAAAAGAAGGAATGAAGGAAAAATTGAATGTTTGAAAGACTGAAAGAATGAATGAAAGAAAGCTTGAAAGAAAGATTGAAAGAAAGATTTTAAGAAAGGTTGAAAGAATGAAAGAAAGAATGAAAGAAAGAATGATTGAAAGATTGAAAGAAAGAATGAAAGATTGAAAGAAAGAATATAAGAACGATTGAAAGAAAGATTGAAAGTAAGATTGAAAGTTTGAAAGAAAGATTGAAAGAAAAATTGAAAGAAAGATTGAAAGACTGAAGGAAAGAATGAGTGAAAGATTGAAAGAAAGATTAAAAGAAAAAAAGATTGAAAGTATTAAAGACTGAAAAAAATATTGAAAGAAAGATTTAAAGACTGAAAGATAGAATGAAAGAAAGATTGAAAGATTGAAAGATTGAAAGAAAGAATGAAAGAAAGATTGAAAGACTGAAAAAAATATTGAAAGAAAGATTGAAAGATTGAAAGATAGAATGAAAGAAAGATTGAAAGATTGAAAGATTGAAAGAAAGAATGAAAGAAAGATTGAAAGACTGAAAGAAAGAATGAAAGAAAGATTGAAAGTGCGAATAAAAGAATGAAAGAATTAAAGAAAGATTGAAAGAAATATTGAAAGAAAGAATGAAAGATTGAAAGAAAGAATGAAAGTAATAAAGATTGAAAGAAGGAATGAAGGAAAAATTGAATGTTTGAAAGACTGAAAGAATGAATGAAAGAAAGCTTGAAAGAAAGATTGAAAGAAAGATTTTAAGAAAGGTTGAATGACAGAAAGAAAGAATGAAAGAAAGAATGATTGAAAGATTGAAAGAAAGAATGAAAGATTGAAAGAAAGAATATAAGAACGATTGAAAGAAAGATTGAAAGTAAGATTGAAAGTTTGAAAGAAAGATTGAAAGAAAAATTGAAAGAAAGATTGAAAGACTGAAGGAAAGAATGAGTGAAAGATTGAAAGAAAGATTAAAAGAAAAAAAGATTGAAAGTATTAAAGACTGAAAAAAATATTTAAAGAAAGATTGAAAGATTGAAAGATAGAATGAAAGAAAGATTGAAAGATTGAAAGATTGAAAGAAAGAATGAAAGAAAGATTGAAAGACTGAAAGAAAGAATGAAAGAAAGATTGAAAGTGCGAAAGAAAGAATGAAAGAATTAAAGAAAGATTGAAAGAAATATTGAAAGAAAGAATGAAAGATTGAAAGAAAGAATGAAAAAAAGATTGTAAGAAAGAATGAAAGAAAGATTGAAAGATTGAAAGAAAGATTGAAAGAAAGATTGAATGTTTGAAAGAAAGATTGAAAGAAAGATTTAAAGAAAGATTGAAAGATTGAAAGAAAGATTGAAAGATAGATTTAAAGAAAGATTGAAAGACTGAAAGAAAGATTGAAAGAAAGAAAGATTTATAGAAAGAATGAAAGAAAGATTGAAAAAAGAAAGATAGATTGAAAGAAAGATTGAAAGATTGAAAGAAAGAATGAAAGAAAGATTTAAAAAAAGATTGAAAAAAAGAAAGATTGAAAGAAAGATTGAAAGACAGATTGAAAGACTGAAGGAAAGAATGAAAGAAAGATGGAAAGAAAGATGGAAAGAAAGATTGAAAGAAAGAAAGATTGAAAGAAATATTGAAAGAAAGATTGAAAGATTGAAAGAAAGAATGAAAGAAAGATTGAAAGATTGAAAGAAAGAATGAAAGAAAGATTGAAAGAAAGATGGAAAGAAAGATTGAAAGAAAGAAAGATTGAAAGAAATAATGAAAGAAAGATTGAACGATTGGAAGAAATTTTGAAAGATAGAAAAATTGAAAGTAGGAAAGATTGAAAGAAAGAATGAAAGAAAGATTGAAAGATTGAAAGAAAGAATGAAAGAAAGATTGAAAGATTGAAATATTGAAAGAAAGAATGAAAAAAAGATTGAAAGACTGAAAGAAAGAATGAAAGAAAGATTGAAAGATTAAACAATTGAAAGAAAGTTTGCAAGAAAGTTTGAAAAAAGAAAGATTGAAAGAAAGAATGAAAGAAAGATTGAAAGATAGATGGATAGAAAGATTGAAAGAAAGAAAGATTGAAAGAATAACAAAAGAAAGATTGAAAGATTGGAAGAAATATTGAAAGATAGAAAAATTGAAAGTAAGAAAGATTGAAAGAAAGAATTAAAGAAAGATTGAAAGATTGAAAAAAAGAATGAAAGAAAGATTGAAATATTGAAAGAAAGAATGAAAGAAAGATTGAAAGATTGAAATAAAGATTGAAAGAAAGATTGAACGATTGATAGATTGAAATAAAGATTGAAAGTTTGAAAGAAAGATTGAAAGAACGATTCAAAGAAAGAAAGATTGAAAGAAATATTGAAAGAAAGATTGAAAGATTGAAAGAAAGATTGAAAGAAAGAATGAAAGAAAGATTGAAAGATTGAAATAAAGAATGGAAGAAAGATTGAAAGATTGAAAGATTGAAATAAAGAATGAAAGTTTGAAAGAAAGATTGAAAGAAAGATTTAAAAAAAGAAAGATTGAAAGTAAGAAAGATTGAAAGACATATTGAAAGAAAGATTGAAAGATTGAAAGAAAGATTGAAAGAAAGAATGAAAGAAATATTGAAAGAAAGATTGAAAGAAAGATTGAAAGACTGAAGGAAAGAATGAAAGAAAGATTGAAAGAAAGATTGAAAGAAAGAAAGATTGAAAGAATGAATGATTGAAAGATTGAATGATTGAAAGATTGAAAGAAAGATTGAAAGAAAGATTGAAAGAAAGATTGAAAGAAAGATTGAACGACTGAAAGATTGAAAGAAAGATTGAAAGTTTGAAAGAGAGATTGAAAGACTGAAAGATAGATTGAAAGATTGAAAGAAAGATTGAACGACAGAAAGATTGAAAGAAAGATTGAAAGTTTGAAAGAAAGATTGAAAGACTGAAAGAAATAATGAAAGAAAGATTGAAAGACTGAAAGAAATAATGAAAGAAAGATTGAAAGAAAGAATGAAAGAAAGATTGAAAGAAAGATGGATAGAAAGATTGAAAGAAAGAAAGATTGAAAGAAATAACAAAAGAAAGATTGAAAGAAATAATGAAAGAAAGATTGAACGATTGGAAGAAATATTGAAAGATAGAAAAATTGAAAGTAAGAAAGATTGAAAGAAAGAATGAAAGAAAGATTGAAAGATTGAAAGAAAGAATGAAAGAAAGATTGAAAGATTGAAATATTGAAAGAAAGAATGAAAGAAAGACTGAAAGATTGAAAGAAAGATTGAAAGAAAGATTGAAAGATTGAAATATTTAAAGAAAGATTGAAAGAAAGAATGAAAGAACAATTGAAAGAAAGAATGAAAGAATGAAAGAAAAATTGAAAGCTTGAAAGAAAGAATGAAAGAACGATTGAAAGATTGAAAGATTGAAAGATTGAAAGAAAGAATGAAAGAAAGATTGAAAGAAAGATGGAAAGAAAGAATGAAAGAAAGATTGAAAGATTGAAAGAAAGAATGAAAGAAAGATTGAAAGATTGAAATATTGAAAGAAAGAATGAAAGAAAGACTGAAAGACTGAAAGAAATATTGAAAGAAAGATGGAAAGAAAGAATGAAAGAAAGATTGAAAGATTGAAAGAAAGAATGAAAGAAAGATTGAAAGATTGAAAGATTGAAAGAAAGATTGAAAGAAAGAATGAAAGAAAGATTGAAAGATTGAAATAAAGAATGAAAGAAAGATTGAAAGATTGAAAGATTGAAATAAAGAATGAAAGTTTGAAAGAAAGATTGAAAGAAAGATTTAAAAAAAGAAAGATTGAAAGTAAGAAAGATTGAAAGACATATTGAAAGAAAGATTGAAAGATTGAAAGAAAGATTGAAAGAAAGAATGAAAGACAGATTGAAAGAAAGATTGAAAGACTGAAGGAAAGAATGAAAGAAAGATTGAAAGAATGAATGATTGAAAGATTGAATGATTGAAAGATTGAAAGAAAGATTGAAAGAAAGATTGAAAGAAAGATTGAACGACTGAAAGATTGAAAGAAAGATTGAAAGTTTGAAAGAGAGATTGAAAGACTGAAAGATAGATTGAAAGATTGAAGATTGAAAGATTGAAAGAAAGATTGAAAGAAAGATTGAACGACTGAAAGATTGAAAGAAAGATTGAAAGTTTGAAAGAAAGATTGAAAGAATGAAAGAAAGATTGAAAGAAAGATGGATAGAAAGATTGAATGAAAGAAAGATTGAACAATTGGAAGAAATATTGAAAGATAGAAAAATTGAAAGTAAGAAAGATTGAAAGAAAGAATGAAAGAAAGATTGAAAGATTGAAAGAAAGAATGAAAGAAAGATTGAAAGATTGAAATATTGAAAGAAAGAATGAAAGAAAGACTGAAAAAAGAAAGATTGAAAGAAAGATTGAAAGAAAGATTGAAAGACTGATGGAAAGAATGAAATAAAGATTGAAAGAAAGATTGAAAGAAAGAAATATTGAAGGAAAGATTGAAAGATTGAATGATTGAAAGAAAGACTGAAAGAAAGATTGACGGACAGAAAGATTGAAAGAAAGAATGAAAGAAAGATTGAAAGAAAGAATGAAAGAAAGATTGAAAGATTAAACAATTGAAAGAAAGATTGCAAGAAAGATTGAAAAAAGAAAGATTGAAAGAAATAATAAAAGAAAGATTGAAAGAAAGATGGAAAGAAAGAAAGATTGAAAGAAATAACAAAAGAAAGATTGAAAGAAAGAATGAAAGAAAGATTGAACGATTGGAAACAATATTGAAAGAAAGAAAGATTGAAAGTAAGATAGATTGAAAGAAAGAATGAAAGAAAGATTGAAAGATTGAAAGAAAGAATGAAAGAAAGATTGAAAGATTGAAAGAAAGATGTAAAGATTGAAAGATTTAAATAAAGACTGAAAGTTTGAAAGAAAGATTGAAAGAAAGATTGAAAGAAAGATTGAAAGACTGAAAGAAAGAATGAAAGGCAGATTGAAAGAAAGATTGAAAGTAAGAAGGTTTGAAAGAAAGAATGAAAGAAAGATTGAAAGATTGCAAGAAAGAATGAAAGAAAGATTGAAAGATTGAAATATTGAAAGAAAGAATGAAAGAAAGATTGAAAGATTGAAAGAAAGAATGAAAGAACGATTGGAAGAAAGATTGAAAGATTGAAAGATTGAAATAAAGATTGAAAGTTTGAAAGAAGGATTGAAAGAAAGACTGAAAGAAAGATTGAAAGATTGAAAGAAAGATTGAAAGAAAGATTGAAAGATTGAAATATTGAAAGAAAGAATGAAAGAAAGATTGAAAGATTGAAAGAAAGATTGAAAGAATGAAAGATTGAAATAATGATTCAAAGTTTGAAAGAAAGATTGAAAGCAAGATTTAAACAAAGAAAGATTGAAAGTAAGAAAGATTGAAAGAAATATTGAATGAAAGATTGAAAGAAAGGATGAAAGAAAGATTGAAAGAAAGATTGAAAAAAAGAAAGATTGAAAGAAAGATTGAACGACTGAAGGAAAGAATGAAAGAAAGATTGAAAGAAAGATTGAAAGAAAGAAATATTGAAGGAAAGATTGAAAGATTGAATGATTGAAAGAAAGACTGAAAGAAAGATTGACAGACAGAAAGATTGAAAGAAAGAATGAAAGAAAGATTGAAAGAAAGAATAAAAGAAATATTGAAAGATTAAACAATTGAAAGAAAGATTGCAAGAAAGATTGAAAAAAGAAAGATTGAAAGAAAGAATAAAAGAAAGATTGAAAGAAAGATGGAAAGAAAGAAAGATTGAAAGAAATAACAAAAGAAAGATTGAAAGAAAGAATGAAAGAAAGATTGAACGATTGGAAGAAATATTGAAAGAAAGAAAGATTGAAAGTAAGATAGATTGAAAGTAAGAATGAAAGAAAGATTGAAAGATTTAAAGAAAGAATGAAAGAAAGATTGAAAGATTGAAATATTGAAAGAAAGAATGAAAGAAAGATTGAAAGATTGAAAGAAAGATTGAAAGATTGAAAGATTGAAATAAAGATTGAAAGTTTGAAAGAATGATTGAAAGAAAGATTTAAAGAAAGATTTAAAGAAAGATTGAAAGACTGAAAGAAAGAATGAAAGGCAGATTGAAAGAAAGATTGAAAGTAAGAAAGATTGAAAGAAAGAATAAAAGAAAGATTGAAAGATTGCAAGAAAGAATGAAAGAAATATTGAAAGATTGAAATATTGAAAGAAAGACTGAAAGAAAGATTGAAAGTAAGAAAGAAAGATTGAAAGAAAGATTGAAAGAAAGATTTAAAGAAAGAAAGAAAGATTGAAAGAAAGACTGAAAGAAAGACTGAAAGAAAGATTGAAAGAAAGATTGAAATAAAGAATGAAAGAAAGATTGAAAGAAAGATTGAAAGAAAGAAAGATTGAAAGATTGAATGATTGATAGAAAGACTGAAAGAAAGAATGACGGACGGAAAGATTGAAAGAAAGAATGAAAGAAAGATTGAAAAAAAGATTGAAAGACTGAAAGAAAGAATGAAAGAAACATTGAAAGATTAAACAATTGAAAGAAAGATTGCAAGAAAGATGGAAAGAATGAAAGATTGAAATAATGATTGAAAGTTTGAAAGAATGATGAAAGAAAGATTTAAACAAAGAAAGATTACATTTACATTTACATTTAGTCATTTAGCAGACGCTTTTATCCAAAGCGACTTACAAGGGAGAATAACATTCAGCTACATTGCGACAGAGATTAGTGTAACAACAACATTGGTGTAACAATAAATTCTGCAAGGTGGTGCTAAGTAATTGTAGATTAGGACAGGAGGTACTCACTGAAGAGCTGGGTCTTCAGGTGCTTCTTAAAAACAGAGAGGGAGGTCCCCGCTCTGGTCATTTTTGGCAGCTCGTTCCACCAACGTGGAAGATTGAAAGATTGAAAGAAAGAATGAAAGATTGAAAGAAGGAATGAAAGAACGATTGAAAGAAAGAATGAAAGAATGAAAGAAAGATTGAAAGATTGAAAGAAATATTGAAAGAAAGAGAGAATGAAAGTAAGAAAGATGGAAAGAAAAATTGAAAGATTGAAAGATTGAAAGAAAGAATTAAAGAAAGATTGAATGATTGAAAGATTGAAAGAAAAATTGAAAGAAAGATTGAAGAAAGAAAGATTTAAAGAAAAAAAGATTTAAAGAAAGATTGAAAGACTAAAAGTAAGAATGAAAAAAAAGATTGAAAGAAAGATTGAAAAAAGAAAGAAAGATTGAAAGAAAGATTGAAAGAAAGATTGAAAGAAAGAATGAAAGTTTGAAAGAAAGATTGAAAGAAAGATTGAAAGAAAGATTGAAAGAAAGATTGAAAGACTGAAAGAAAAAATGAAAGAAAGATTAAAAGAGAGATTGAAAGATTGAAAGATTGAAAGAAAGAATGAAAGATTGAAAGAAAGAATGAAAGAATGAATGAAAGATTAAAAGATTGAAAGAAATATTGAAAAAAAGGAAGATTGAAAGTAAGAAAAATTGAAAGAATGAATGAAAGAAACAAAAAAAGACTGATAAAAAGAAAGAATGTTTGAGAGATCAAAATATTTAAAGAAAGAAAGATTGAAAGAAAGATTTTAAGACTGAATTAAAGAATTAAAGAAAGATTGAAAGAAAGGTTGAAAGATAGAATGAAAGAAAGATTGAAAGATTGAAAGTTGTAAAGAAAGATTGAAAGAAAGATTTAAAGAAAGATTGAAAGACTAAAAAAATGAATGAAAGAAAGATTGAAAGGTTGAAAGAAAGAATGAAAGAATGAAAGAAAGATTGAAAGATTGAAAGAAAGATTGGAAGAAAGAATGAAAGTATGAAAGAAAGATTGAAAGATCGAAGGAAAGATTGAAAGAACGATTGAAAGAAAGAATGAAAGAATGAAAGAAAGATTGAAAGATTGAAAGAAAGATTGAAAGTAATAAAGATTGAAAGAAGGAATGAAGGAAAAATTGAATGTTTGAAAGACTGAAAGAATGAATGAAAGAAAGCTTGAAAGAAAGATTGAAAGAAAGATTTTAAGAAAGGTTGAAAGACTGAAAGAAAGAATGAAAGAAAGAATGATTGAAAGATTGAAAGAAAGAATGAAAGATTGAAAGAAAGAATATAAGAACGATTGAAAGAAAGATTGAAAGTAAGATTGAAAGTTTGAAAGAAAGATTGAAAGACTGAAGGAAAGAATGAGTGAAAGATTGAAAGAAAGATTAAAAGAAAAAAAGATTGAAAGTATTAAAGACTGAAAAAAATATTGAAAGAAAGATTGAAAGATTGAAAGATAGAATGAAAGAAAGATTGAAAGATTGAAAGATTGAAAGAAAGAATGAAAGAAATATTGAAAGAAAAAAATATTGAAGGAAAGATTGAAAGATTGAATGACTGAAAGAAAGAAAGACTGAAAGAAAGATTGACAGACAGAAAGATTGAAAGAAAGAATGAAAGAAAGATTGAAAGAAAGAATGAAAGAAAGATTGAAAGTTTGAAAGAAAGATTGAAAGAAAGATTTAAAGAAAGATTGAAAGACTGAAAGAAAGAATGAAAGGCAGATTGAAAGAAAGATTGAAAGTAAGAAAGATTGAAACAAAGAATGAAAGAAAGATTGAAAGATTGCAAGAAAGAATGAAAGAAATATTGAAAGATTGAAATATTGAAAGAAAGAATGAAAGAAAGATTGAAAGATTGAAAGAAAGATTGAAAGAAAGATTGAAAGAAAGAATGAAAGAAAGATTGAAAGAAAGAATGAAAGAAAGATTGAAAGTTTGAAAGAAAGATTGAAAGAAAGATTTATAGAAAGATTGAAAGACTGAAAGAAAGAATGAAAGGCAGATTGAAAGAAAGATTGAAAGTAAGAAAGATTGAAAGAAAGAATGAAAGAAAGATTGAAAGATTGCAAGAAAGAATGAAAGAAATATTGAAAGATTGAAATATTGAAAGAAAGAATGAAAGAAAGATTGAAAGATTGAAAGAAAGATTGATTGAAAGATTGAAAGATTGAAATAAAGATTGAAAGTTTGAAAGAAAGATTGAAAGAAAGATTTAAAGAAAGAATGAAACAAAGATTGAAATAAAGAATGAAAGTAAGATTGAAAGAAAGATTGAAAGAAAGAAAGATTGAAAGATTGAATGATTGAAAGAAAGACTGAAAGAAAGAATGACGGACAGAAAGATTGAAAGAAAGAATGAAAGACAGATTGAAAAAAAGATTGAAAGACTGAAAGAAAGAATGAAAGAAACATTGAAAGATTAAACAATTGAAAGAAAGATTGCAAGAAAGATGGAAAGTAAGATTGAAAGAAATAAAGATTGAAAGAAATAACAAAAGAAAGATTGAAAGAAATAATGAAAGAAATATTGAAAGACTGAAAGAAAGAATGAAAGGCAGATTGAAAGAAAGATTGAAAGTAAGAAAAATTGAAAGAAAGAATCAAAGAAAGATTGAAAGATTGCAAGAAAGAATGAAAGAAATATTGAAAGATTGAAATATTGAAAGAAAGAATGAAAGAAAGATTGAAAGATTGAAAGAAAGATTGAAAGAAAGATTGAAAGAAAGATTGAAAGAAAGATTGAAAGAATGATTTAAACAAAGAAAGATTGAAAGTAAGAAAGATTAAAAGAAATATTGAACGAAAGATTGAAAGAAAGGATGAAAGAAAGATTGAAAGAAAGATTGAAAGATTGAAATATTGAAAGAAAGAATGAAAGAAAGATTGAAAGATTGAAAGATTGAAAGATTGAAAGATTGAAATAAAGATTGAAAGTTTGAAAGAAAGATTGAAAGAAAGATTTAAAGAAAGAATGAAAGAATGAAAGAAAGATTGAAAGATTGAAAGAAATATTGAAAGAAAGAGAGAATGAAAGTAAGAAAGATGGAAAGAAAAATTGAAAGATTGAAAGATTGAAAGAAAGAATTAAAGAAAGATTGAATGATTGAAAGATTGAAAGAAAAATTGAAAGAAAGATTGAAGAAAGAAAGATTTAAAGAAAAAAAGATTTAAAGAAAGATTGAAAGACTAAAAGTAAGAATGAAAAAAAAGATTGAAAGAAAGATTGAAAAAAGAAAGAAAGATTGAAAGAAAGATTGAAAGAAAGATTGAAAGAAAGAATGAAAGTTTGAAAGAAAGATTGAAAGAAAGATTGAAAGAAAGATTGAAAGACTGAAAGAAAAAATGAAAGAAAGATTAAAAGAGAGAATGAAAGATTGAAAGATTGAAAGAAAGAATGAAAGATTGAAAGAAAGAATGAAAGAATGAATGAAAGATTAAAAGATTGAAAGAAATATTGAAAAAAAGAAAGATTGAAAGTAAGAAAAATTGAAAGAATGAATGAAAGAAACAAAAAAAGACTGATAAAAAGAAAGAATGTTTGAGAGATCAAAATATTTAAAGAAAGAAAGATTGAAAGAAAGATTTTAAGACTGAATTAAAGAATTAAAGAAAGATTGAAAGAAAGGTTGAAAGATAGAATGAAAGAAAGATTGAAAGATTGAAAGTTGTAAAGAAAGATTGAAAGAAAGATTTAAAGAAAGATTGAAAGACTAAAAAAAAGAATGAAAGAAAGATTGAAAGGTTGAAAGAAAGAATGAAAGAATGAAAGAAAGATTGAAAGATTGAAAGAAAGTTTGAAAGAGAGATTTAAACAAAGAAAGATTGAAAGTAAGAAAGATTGAAAGAATTAATGAAAGAAAGATTGAAAGATTGAAAGAAAGAATGAAAGAAAGATTGAAAGATTGAAATATTGAAAGAAAGATTGAATGTTTGAAAAAAGATTGAAAGTATTAAAGATCAAAAGAAATATTTAAAGAAAGATTGAAAGATTGAAAGAAAGAATGAAAGAACGATTGAAAGAAAGAATGAATGAATGAAAGAAAGAATGAAAGATTAAACAATTGAAAGAAAGATTGGAAGAAAGATTGAAAAAGGAAATATTGAAAGAAAGAATGAAAGAAAGATTGAAAGAAAGTTGGAAAGAAAGATTGAAAGAAAGAAAGATTGAAAGAAATAATGAAAGAAAGATTGAACGATTGGAACCAATATTGAAAGATAGAAAAATTGAAAGTAAGAAAGAATGAAAGCAAGATTGAAAGATTGAAAGAAAGAATGAAAGAAAGATTGAAAGATTGACAGAATGATTGAAAAAAAGGTTGAAAGACTGAAAGAAAGAATGAAAGAAAGATTGAAAGATTGAAAGATTGAAAGAAAGATTGAATGTTTGAAAGAAAGTTTGAAAGAAAGATTTAAAGAAAGAAAGATTGAAAGAAATATTGAAAGAAAAATTGAAAGATTGAAAGAAAGATTGAAAGATTGAAAGATTGAAATAATGATTGAAAGTTTGAAAGAAAGATTGAAAGAAAGATTTAAGGAAAGAAAGATTGAAAGTAAGAAAGATTGAAAGAAATATTGAAAGATTGAAAGAAAGATTGAAAGAAAGAATGAAAGAAAGATTGAAAGAAAGATTGAAAAAAAGAAAGATTGAAAGAAAGATTGAAAGACTGAAGGAAAGAATGAAAGAAAGATTGAAAGAAAGATTGAAAGAAAGATTGAAAGAAAGAAAGATTGAAAGAAAGATTGAAAGATTGAAAGATTGAAAGAAAGAATGAAAAATTGAAAGAAAGAATGAAAGAACGATTGAAAGAAAGAATGAAAGAATGAAAGAAAGATTGAAAGATTGAAAGAAAGATTGAAAGAAAGATTGAAAGAAAGATTGAAAGACTGAAAGAAAGATTGAAAGTTTGAAAGAAAGATTGAAAGAAAGATTTAAAGAAAGAAAGATTGAAAGAAATATTGAAAGAAAGATTGAAAGAATTAACAAAAGAAAGATTGAAAGAAAGAATGAAAGAAAGATTGAACGATTGGAAGAAATATTGAAAGAAAGATGGATTGAAAGTAAGATAGATTGAAAGAAAGAATGAAAGAAAGATTGAAAGATTTAAAGAATGAATGAAAGAAAGATTGAAAGATTGAAATATTGAAAGAAAGAATGAATGAAAGATTGAAAGATTGAAAGAAAGATTGAAAGATTGAAAGATTGAAATAAAGATTGAAAGTTTGAAAGAAAGATTGAAAGAAAGATTGAAAGAAAGAAAGAAATATTGAAAGAAAGATTGAAAGAAAGAATGAAAGAATGAAAGAAAGATTGAAAGATTGAAAGAAAGATTGAAAGTAATAAAGATTGAAAGAAGGAATGAAGGAAAAATTGAAAGTTTGAAAGACTGAAAGAATGAATGAAAGAAAGATTGAAAGAGTGAAAGAAAGAAAGATTGAAAGAAAGAATGAAAGAATGAAAGAAAGATTGAAAGATTGAAAGAAATACTGAAAGAAAGAAAGAAAGATTGAAAGTAGGAACGATTGAAAGAAAGCTTGAAAGAAAGATTGAAAGAAAGAATGAAAGAAAGATTGAAAGAATGAAAGATTGAAAGAAAGATTGAAAGATTGAAAGAAAGAATAAAAGAACGATTGAAAGAAAGAATGAAAGAATGAAAGAAAGATTGAAAGATTGAAAGAATATTGAAAGAAAGAGAGAATGAAAGTAAGAAAGATTGAAAGAAAGATTGAAAGACTGAAAGAAAGAATGAATAAAAGAATTAAAGAAAGATTGAAAGATTGAAAGATTGAAAGAAAGATTGAAAAAAGAATGATTGAAAGAAAGAAAGATTTAAAGAATGAAAGATTTAAAGAAAGATTGAAAGACTAAAAGTAAGAATGAAAAAAAAGAATGAAAGAAAGATTGAAAGATTGAACGATTGAAAGAAAGAATGAAAGATTGAAAGAAAGAATGAAAGAACGATTGAAAGAAAGAATGAAAGAATGAAAAAAAAGAATGAAAGAAAGATTGAAAGATTGAAAGATTGAAAGAAAAAATGAAAGATTGAAAGAAAGAATGAAAGAACGATTGAAAGAAAGAATGAAAGAATGAAAGAAAGATTGAAAGAAATATTGAAAGAAAGAGAGAATGAAAGTAATAAAGATGGAAAGAAAAATTGAAAGAAAGATTAAAAGAGAGATTGAAAGATTGAAAGATTGAAAGAAAGAATGAAAGATTGAAAGAAAGAATGAAAGAATGAATGAAAGATTAAAAGATTGAAAGAAAGGTTGAAAGATAGATTGAAAGAAAGAAAGATTGAGAGAAAGAATGAAAGAATGAAAGAAAGATTGAAAGATTGAAAGAAATACTGAAAGAAAGAAAGAAAGATTGAAAGTAAGAACGATTGAAAGAAAGCTTGAAAGAAAGATTGAAAGAAAGAATGAAAGAAAGATTGAAAGATTGAAAGATTGAAAGAAAAAATGAAAGATTGAAAGAAAGAATAAAAGAACGATTGAAAGAAAGAATGAAAGAATGAAAGAAAGATTGAAAGATTGAAAGAATATTGAAAGAAAGAGAGAATGAAAGTAAGAAAGATTGAAAGAAAGATTGAAATTAAAAAAGATTGAAAGAAAGAATGAAAGAAAAATTGAAAGATTGAAAGATTGAAAGAAAGATTTAAAGAAAGATTGAAAGACTGAAAGAAAGAATGAATAAAAGAATTAAAGAAAGATTGAAAGATCGAAAGATTGAAAGATTGAAAGAAAGATTGAAAAAAGAATGATTGAAAGAAAGAAAGATTTAAAGAATGAAAGTAAGAATGAAAAAAAAGAATGAAAGAAAGATTGAAAGATTGAAAGATTGAAAGAAAGAATGAAAGATTGAAAGAAAGAATGAAAGAACGATTGAAAGAAAGAATGAAAGAATGAAAGAAAGATTGAAAGATTGAAAGAAATATTGAAAGAAAGAGAGAATGAAAGTAAGAAAGATGGAAAGAAAAATTGAAAGATTGAAAGATTGAAAGAAAGAATTAAAGAAAGATTGAATGATTGAAAGATTGAAAGAAAGATTGAAAGAAAGATTGAAAAAAGAAAGAAAGATTGAAAGAAAGATTGAAAGAAAGATTGAAAGAAAGAATGAAAGTTTGAAAGAAAGATTGAAAGAAAGATTGAAAGAAAGATTGAAAGAAAGATTGAAAGACTGAAAGAAAAAATGAAAGAAAGATTAAAAGAGAGATTGAAAGATTGAAAGATTGAAAGAAAGAATGAAAGATTGAAAGAAAGAATGAAAGAATGAATGAAAGATTAAAAGATTGAAAGAAATATTGAAAAAAAGAAAGATTGAAAGTAAGAAAAATTGAAAGAATGAATGAAAGAAACAAAAAAAGACTGATAAAAAGAAAGAATGTTTGAGAGATCAAAATATTTAAAGAAAGAAAGATTGAAAGAAAGATTTTAAGACTGAATTAAAGAATTAAAGAAAGATTGAAAGAAAGGTTGAAAGATAGAATGAAAGAAAGATTGAAAGATTAAAAGTTGTAAAGAAAGATTGAAAGAAAGATTTAAAGAAAGATTGAAAGACTAAAAAAAAGAATGAAAGAAAGATTGAAAGGTTGAAAGAAAAAATGAAAGAATGAAAGAAACATTGAAAGATTGAAAGAAAGATTGGAAGAAAGAATGAAAGTATGAAAGAAAGATTGAAAGATTGAAGGAAAGATTGAAAGAACGATTGAAAGAAAGAATGAAAGAATGAAAGAAAGATTGAAAGATTGAAAGAAAGATTGAAAGTAATAAAGATTGAAAGAAGGAATGAAGGAAAAATTGAATGTTTGAAAGACTGAAAGAATGAATGAAAGATTGAAAGAAAGATTTTAAGAAAGGTTGAAAGACTGAAAGAAAGAATGAAAGAAAGAATGATTGAAAGATTGAAAGAAAGAATGAAAGATTGAAAGAAAGAATATAAGAACGATTGAAAGAAAGATTGAAAGTAAGGTTGAAAGTTTGAAAGAAAGATTGAAAGAAAAATTGAAAGAAAGATTGAAAGACTGAAGGAAAGAATGAGTGAAAGATTGAAAGAAAGATTAAAAGAAAAAAGATTGAAAGTATTAAAGACTGAAAAAAATATTGAAAGAAAGATTTAAAGACTGAAAGATAGAATGAAAGAAAGATTGAAAGATTGAAAGATTGAAAGAAAGAATGAAAAAAAGATTGAAAGACTTAAAAAAATATTGAAAGAAAGATTGAAAGATTGAAAGATAGAATGAAAGAAAGATTGAAAGATTGAAAGAAAGAATGAAAGAAAGATTGAAAGACTGAAAGAAAGAATGAAAGAAAGATTGAAAGTGCGAAAGAAAGAATGAAAGAATTAAAGAAAGATTGAAAGAAATATTGAAAGAAAGAATGAAAGATTGATAGAAAGAATGAAAGTAATAAAGATTGAAAGAAGGAATGAAGGAAAAGTTGAATGTTTGAAAGACTGAAAGAATGAATGAAAGAAAGCTTGAAAGAAAGATTGAAAGAAAGATTTTAAGAAAGGTTGAAAGACTGAAAGAAAGAATGAAAGAAAGAATGATTGAAAGATTGAAAGAAAGAATGAAAGATTGAAAGAAAGAATGAAAGATTGAAAGAAAGAATATAAGAACGATTGAAAGAAAGATTGAAAGTAAGATTGAAAGTTTGAAAGAAAGATTGAAAGAAAAATTGAAAGAAAGATTGAAAGACTGAAGGAAAGAATGAGTGAAAGATTGAAAGAAAGATTAAAAGAAAAAAAGATTGAAAGTATTAAAGACTGAAAAAAATATTGAAAGAAAGATTGAAAGATTGAAAGATAGAATGAAAGAAAGATTGAAAGATTGAAAGATTGAAAGAAAGAATGAAAGAAAGATTGAAAGACTGAAAAAAATATTGAAAGAAAGATTGAAAGATTGAAAGATAGAATGAAAGAAAGATTGAAAGATTGAAAGATTGAAAGAAAGAATGAAATAAAGATTGAAAGACTGAAAGAAAGAATGAAAGAAAGATTGAAAGTGCGAAAGAAAGAATGAAAGAATTAAAGAAAGATTGAAAGATTGAAAGAATATTGAAAGAAAGAAAGAATGAAAGTAAGAAAGATTGAAAGAAAGATTGAAAGTAAAAAAGATTGAAAGAAAGAATGAAAGAAAAATTGAAAGATTGAAAGATTGAAAGAAAGATTTAAAGAAAGATTTAAAGAAAGATTGAAAGACTGAAAGAAAGAATGAATAAAAGAATTAAAGAAAGATTGAAAGATCGAAAGATTGAAAGATTGAAAGAAAGATTGAAAAAAGAATGATTGAAAGAAAGAAAGATTTAAAGAATGAAAGATTTAAAGAAAGATTGAAAGACTAAAAGTAAGAATGAAAAAAAAGAATGAAAGAAAGATTGAAAGATTGAAAGATTGAAAGAAAGAATGAAAGATTGAAAGAAAGAATGAAAGAACGATTGAAAGAAAGAATGAAAGAATGAAAGAAAGATTGAAAGATTGAAAGAAATATTGAAAGAAAGAGAGAATGAAAGTAAGAAAGATGGAAAGAAAAATTGAAAGATTGAAAGATTGAAAGAAAGAATTAAAGAAAGATTGAATGATTGAAAGATTGAATGAAAGATTGAAAGAAAGATTGAAGAAAGAAAGATTTAAAGAAAAAAAGATTTAAAGAAAGATTGAAAGACTAAAAGAAGGAATGAAAAAAAAGATTGAAAGAAAGATTGAAAAAAGAAAGAAAAGTTGAAAGAAAGATTGAAAGAAAGATTGAAAGATTGAAGGAAAGATTGAAAGAACGATTGAAAGAAAGAATGAAAGAATGAAAGAAAGATTGAAAGATTGAAAGAAAGATTGAAAGTAATAAAGATTGAAAGAAGGAATGAAGGAAAAATTGAATGTTTGAAAGACTGAAAGAATGAATGAAAGAAAGCTTGAAAGAAAGATTGAAAGAAAGATTTTAAGAAAGGTTGAAAGACTGAAAGAAAGAATGAAAGAAAGAATGATTGAAAGATTGAAAGAAAGAATGAAAGATTGAAAGAAAGAATATAAGAACGATTGAAAGAAAGATTGAAAGTAAGATTGAAAGTTTGAAAGAAAGATTGAAAGAAAAATTGAAAGAAAGATTGAAAGACTGAAGGAAAGAATGAGTGAAAGATTGAAAGAAAGATTAAAAGAAAAAAAGATTGAAAGTATTAAAGACTGAAAAAATATTGAAAGAAAGATTTAAAGACTGAAAGATAGAATGAAAGAAAGATTTAAAGATTGAAAGATTGAAAGAAAGAATGAAAGAAAGATTGAAAGACTGAAAAAAATATTGAAAGAAAGATTGAAAGATTGAAAGATAGAATGAAAGAAAGATTGAAAGATTGAAAGATTGAAAGAAAGAATGAAAGAAAGATTGAAAGACTGAAAGAAAGAATGAAAGAAAGATTGAAAGTGCGAAAGAAAGAATGAAAGAATTAAAGAAAGATTGAAAGAAATATTGAAAGAAAGAATGAAAGATTGAAAGAAAGAATGAAAGTAATAAAGATTGAAAGAAGGAATGAAGGAAAAATTGAATGTTTGAAAGACTGAAAGAATGAATGAAAGAAAGCTTGAAAGAAAGATTGAAAGAAAGATTTTAAGAAAGGTTGAATGACAGAAAGAAAGAATGAAAGAAAGAATGATTGAAAGATTGAAAGAAAGAATGAAAGATTGAAAGAAAGAATATAAGAACGATTGAAAGAAAGATTGAAAGTAAGATTGAAAGTTTGAAAGAAAGATTGAAAGAAAAATTGAAAGAAAGATTGAAAGACTGAAGGAAAGAATGAGTGAAAGATTGAAAGAAAGATTAAAAGAAAAAAAGATTGAAAGATTGAAAGATAGAATGAAAGAAAGATTGAAAGATTGAAAGATTGAAAGAAAGAATGAAAGAAAGATTGAAAGACTGAAAAAAATATTGAAAGAAAGATTGAAAGATTGAAAGATAGAATGAAAGAAAGATTGAAAGATTGAAAGAAAGAATGAAATAAAGATTGAAAGACTGAAAGAAAGAATGAAAGAAAGATTGAAAGTGCGAAAGAAAGAATGAAAGAATTAAAGAAAGATTGAAAGATTGAAAGAATATTGAAAGAAAGAAAGAATGAAAGTAAGAAAGATTGAAAGAAAGATTGAAAGTAAAAAAGATTGAAAGAAAGAATGAAAGAAAAATTGAAAGATTGAAAGATTGAAAGAAAGATTTAAAGAAAGATTTAAAGAAAGATTGAAAGACTGAAAGAAAGAATGAATAAAAGAATTAAAGAAAGATTGAAAGATCGAAAGATTGAAAGATTGAAAGAAAGATTGAAAAAAGAATGATTGAAAGAAAGAAAGATTTAAAGAATGAAAGATTTAAAGAAAGATTGAAAGACTAAAAGTAAGAATGAAAAAAAAGAATGAAAGAAAGATTGAAAGATTGAAAGATTGAAAGAAAGAATGAAAGATTGAAAGAAAGAATGAAAGAACGATTGAAAGAAAGAATGAAAGAATGAAAGAAAGATTGAAAGATTGAAAGAAATATTGAAAGAAAGAGAGAATGAAAGTAAGAAAGATGGAAAGAAAAATTGAAAGATTGAAAGATTGAAAGAAAGAATTAAAGAAAGATTGAATGATTGAAAGATTGAAAGAAAGATTGAAAGAAAGATTGAAGAAAGAAAGATTTAAAGAAAAAAAGATTTAAAGAAAGATTGAAAGACTAAAAGAAGGAATGAAAAAAAAGATTGAAAGAAAGATTGAAAAAAGAAAGAAAAGTTGAAAGAAAGATTGAAAGAAAGATTGAAAGATTGAAGGAAAGATTGAAAGAACGATTGAAAGAAAGAATGAAAGAATGAAAGAAAGATTGAAAGATTGAAAGAAAGATTGAAAGTAATAAAGATTGAAAGAAGGAATGAAGGAAAAATTGAATGTTTGAAAGACTGAAAGAATGAATGAAAGAAAGCTTGAAAGAAAGATTGAAAGAAAGATTTTAAGAAAGGTTGAAAGACTGAAAGAAAGAATGAAAGAAAGAATGATTGAAAGATTGAAAGAAAGAATGAAAGATTGAAAGAAAGAATATAAGAACGATTGAAAGAAAGATTGAAAGTAAGATTGAAAGTTTGAAAGAAAGATTGAAAGAAAAATTGAAAGAAATATTGAAAGACTGAAGGAAAGAATGAGTGAAAGATTGAAAGAAAGATTAAAGAAAAAAAGATTGAAAGTATTAAAGACTGAAAAAATATTGAAAGAAAGATTTAAAGACTGAAAGATAGAATGAAAGAAAGATTTAAAGATTGAAAGATTGAAAGAAAGAATGAAAGAAAGATTGAAAGACTGAAAAAAATATTGAAAGAAAGATTGAAAGATTGAAAGATAGAATGAAAGAAAGATTGAAAGATTGAAAGATTGAAAGAAAGAATGAAAGAAAGATTGAAAGACTGAAAGAAAGAATGAAAGAATTAAAGAAAGATTGAAAGAAATATTGAAAGAAAGAATGAAAGATTGAAAGAAAGAATGAAAGTAATAAAGATTGAAAGAAGGAATGAAGGAAAAATTGATTGTTTGAAAGACTGAAAGAATGAATGAAAGAAAGCTTGAAAGAAAGATTGAAAGAAAGATTTTAAGAAAGGTTGAATGACAGAAAGAAAGAATGAAAGAAAGAATGATTGAAAGATTGAAAGAAAGAATGAAAGATTGAAAGAAAGAATATAAGAACGATTGAAAGAAAGATTGAAAGTAAGATTGAAAGTTTGAAAGAAAGATTGAAAGAAAAATTGAAAGAAAGATTGAAAGACTGAAGGAAAGAATGAGTGAAAGATTGAAAGAAAGATTAAAAGAAAAAAAGATTGAAAGTATTAAAGACTGAAAAAAATATTGAAAGAAAGATTGAAAGATTGAAAGATAGAATGAAAGAAAGATTGAAAGATTGAAAGATTGAAAGAAAGAATGAAAGAAAGATTGAAAGACTGAAAAAAATATTGAAAGAAAGATTGAAAGATTGAAAGATAGAATGAAAGAAAGATTGAAAGATTGAAAGATTGAAAGAAAGAATGAAATAAAGATTGAAAGACTGAATGAAAGAATGAAAGAAAGATTGAAAGTGCGAAAGAAAGAATGAAAGAATTAAAGAAAGATTGAAAGATTGAAAGAATATTGAAAGAAAGAGAGAATGAAAGTAAGAAAGATTGAAAGAAAGATTGAAAGTAAAAAAGATTGAAAGAAAGAATGAAAGAAAAATTGAAAGATTGAAAGATTGAAAGAAAGATTTAAAGAAAGATTTAAAGAAAGATTGAAAGACTGAAAGAAAGAATGAATAAAAGAATTAAAGAAAGATTGAAAGATCGAAAGATTGAAAGATTGAAAGAAAGATTGAAAAAAGAATGATTGAAAGAAAGAAAGATTTAAAGAATGAAAGATTTAAAGAAAGATTGAAAGACTAAAAGTAGGAATGAAAAAAAAGAATGAAAGAAAGATTGAAAGATTGAAAGATTGAAAGAAAGAATGAAAGATTGAAAGAAAGAATGAAAGAACGATTGAAAGAAAGAATGAAAGAATGAAAGAAAGATTGAAAGATTGAAAGAAATATTGAAAGAAAGAGAGAATGAAAGTAAGAAAGATGGAAAGAAAAATTGAAAGATTGAAAGATTGAAAGAAAGAATTAAAGAAAGATTGAAAGAAAGATTGAAAGAAAGATTGAAAGAAAGATTGAAGAAAGAAAGATTTAAAGAAAAAAAGATTTAAAGAAAGATTGAAAGACTAAAAGTAAGAATGAAAAAAAAGATTGAAAGAAAGATTGAAAAAAGAAAGAAAGATTGAAAGAAAGATTGAAAGAAAGATTGAAAGAAAGAATGAAAGTTTGAAAGAAAGATTGAAAGAAAGATTGAAAGAAAGATTGAAAGACTGAAAGAAAAAATGAAAGAAAGATTAAAAGAGAGATTGAAAGATTGAAAGATTGAAAGAAAGAATGAAAGACTGAAGGAAAGAATGAGTGAAAGATTGAAAGAAAGATTAAAAGAAAAAAAGATTGAAAGTATTAAAGACTGAAAAAATATTGAAAGAAAGATTTAAAGACTGAAAGATAGAATGAAAGAAAGATTTAAAGATTGAAAGATTGAAAGAAAGAATGAAAGAAAGATTGAAAGACTGAAAAAAATATTGAAAGAAAGATTGAAAGATTGAAAGATAGAATGAAAGAAAGATTGAAAGATTGAAAGATTGAAAGAAAGAATGAAAGAAAGATTGAAAGACTGAAAGAAAGAATGAAAGAAAGATTGAAAGTGCGAAAGAAAGAATGAAAGAATTAAAGAAAGATTGAAAGAAATATTGAAAGAAAGAATGAAAGATTGAAAGAAAGAATGAAAGTAATAAAGATTGAAAGAAGGAATGAAGGAAAAATTGAATGTTTGAAAGACTGAAAGAATGAATGAAAGAAAGCTTGAAAGAAAGATTGAAAGAAAGATTTTAAGAAAGGTTGAATGACAGAAAGAAAGAATGAAAGAAAGAATGATTGAAAGATTGAAAGAAAGAATGAAAGATTGAAAGAAAGAATATAAGAACGATTGAAAGAAAGATTGAAAGTAAGATTGAAAGTTTGAAAGAAAGATTGAAAGAAAAATTGAAAGAAAGATTGAAAGACTGAAGGAAAGAATGAGTGAAAGATTGAAAGAAAGATTAAAAGAAAAAAAGATTGAAAGTATTAAAGACTGAAAAAAATATTGAAAGAAAGATTGAAAGATTGAAAGATAGAATGAAAGAAAGATTGAAAGATTGAAAGATTGAAAGAAAGAATGAAAGAAAGATTGAAAGACTGAAAAAAATATTGAAAGAAAGATTGAAAGATTGAAAGATAGAATGAAAGAAAGATTGAAAGATTGAAAGATTGAAAGAAAGAATGAAATAAAGATTGAAAGACTGAATGAAAGAATGAAAGAAAGATTGAAAGTGCGAAAGAAAGAATGAAAGAATTAAAGAAAGATTGAAAGATTGAAAGAATATTGAAAGAAAGAGAGAATGAAAGTAAGAAAGATTGAAAGAAAGATTGAAAGTAAAAAAGATTGAAAGAAAGAATGAAAGAAAAATTGAAAGATTGAAAGATTGAAAGAAAGATTTAAAGAAAGATTTAAAGAAAGATTGAAAGACTGAAAGAAAGAATGAATAAAAGAATTAAAGAAAGATTGAAAGATCGAAAGATTGAAAGATTGAAAGAAAGATTGAAAAAAGAATGATTGAAAGAAAGAAAGATTTAAAGAATGAAAGATTTAAAGAAAGATTGAAAGACTAAAAGTAGGAATGAAAAAAAAGAATGAAAGAAAGATTGAAAGATTGAAAGATTGAAAGAAAGAATGAAAGATTGAAAGAAAGAATGAAAGAACGATTGAAAGAAAGAATGAAAGAATGAAAGAAAGATTGAAAGATTGAAAGAAATATTGAAAGAAAGAGAGAATGAAAGTAAGAAAGATGGAAAGAAAAATTGAAAGATTGAAAGATTGAAAGAAAGAATTAAAGAAAGATTGAATGATTGAAAGATTGAAAGAAAGATTGAAAGAAAGATTGAAGAAAGAAAGATTTAAAGAAAAAAAGATTTAAAGAAAGATTGAAAGACTAAAAGTAAGAATGAAAAAAAAGATTGAAAGAAAGATTGAAAAAAGAAAGAAAGATTGAAAGAAAGATTGAAAGAAAGATTGAAAGAAAGAATGAAAGTTTGAAAGAAAGATTGAAAGAAAGATTGAAAGAAAGATTGAAAGACTGAAAGAAAAAATGAAAGAAAGATTAAAAGAGAGATTGAAAGATTGAAAGATTGAAAGAAAGAATGAAAGATTGAAAGAAAGAATGAAAGAATGAATGAAAGATTAAAAGATTGAAAGAAATATTGAAAAAAAGAAAGATTGAAAGTAAGAAAAATTGAAAGAATGAATGAAAGAAACAAAAAAAGACTGATAAAAAGAAAGAATGTTTGAGAGATCAAAATATTTAAAGAAAGAAAGATTGAAAGAAAGATTTTAAGACTGAATTAAAGAATTAAAGAAAGATTGAAAGAAAGGTTGAAAGATACAATGAAAGAAAGATTGAAAGATTGAAAGTTGTAAAGAAAGATTGAAAGAAAGATTTAAAGAAAGATTGAAAGACTAAAAAAAGAATGAAAGAAAGATTGAAAGGTTGAAAGAAAGAATGAAAGAATGAAAGAAAGATTGAAAGATTGAAAGAAAGTTTGAAAGAGAGATTTAAACAAAGAAAGATTGAAAGTAAGAAAGATTGAAAGATTGAAAGAAAGTTTGAAAGAAAGATTTAAAGAAAGAAAGATTGAAAGAAATATTGAAAGAAAGATTGAAAGATTGAAAGAAAGATTGAAAGATTGAAAGATTGAAATAATGATTGAAAGTTTGAAAGAAAGATTGAAAGAAAGATTTAAGGAAAGAAAGATTGAAAGTAAGAAAGATTGAAAGAAATATTGAAAGAAAGATTGAAAGATTGAAAGAAAGATTGAAAGAAAGAATGAAAGAAAGATTGAAAGAAAGATTGAAAAAAAGAAAGATTGAAAGAAAGATTGAAAGACTGAAGGAAAGAATGAAAGAAAGATTGAAGGAAAGATTGAAAGAAAGATTGAAAGAAAGAAAGATTGAAAGAAAGATTGAAAGATTGAAAGATTGAAAGAAAGAATGAAAAATTGAAAGAAAGAATGAAAGAACGATTGAAAGAAAGAATGAAAGAATGAAAGAAAGATTGAAAGATTGAAAGAAAGATTGAAAGAAAGATTTAAAGAAAGATTGAAAGACTGAAAGAAAGAATGAAAGAAATAATTAAAGAAAGATTGAAAGAATTAACAAAAGAAAGATTGAAAGAAAGAATGAAAGAAAGATTGAACGATTGGAAGAAATATTGAAAGAAAGATGGATTGAAAGTAAGATAGATTGAAAGAAAGAATGAAAGAAAGATTGAAAGATTTAAAGAATGAATGAAAGAAAGATTGAAAGATTGAAATATTGAAAGAAAGAATGAATGAAAGATTGAAAGATTGAAAGAAAGATTGAAAGATTGAAAGATTGAAATAAAGATTGAAAGTTTGAAATAAAGATTGAAAGTTTGAAAGAAAGATTGAAAGAAAGATTGAAAGAAAGAAAGAAATATTGAAAGAAAGATTGAAAGAAAGATTGAAAGAAAGAAAGATTGAATGATTGAATGATTGAAAGAAAGACTGAAAGAAAGAATGACGGACAGAAAGATTGAAAGAAAGAATGAAAGAAAGATTGAAAAAAAGATTGAAAGATTAAACAATTGAAAGAAAGATTGCAAGAAAGATGGAAAGAATGAAAGATTGAAATAATGATTGAAAGTTTGAAAGAAAGATTGAAAGAAAGATTGAAAGAAATATTGAAAGACTGAAAGAAAGAATGAAAGAAAGATTGAAAGAAAGATTGAAAGAAAGAAAGAAAAATTGAAAGAAAGATTGAAAGATTGAAAGAAAGATTGAAAGAACGATTGAAATAAAGGAGAACGAAAGAAAGGTTGATCCATTAACATCAGCACAACCCCATTGTGTTTATTGTTCTATGATAAGATTGAAAGAAAGATTGAAAATAAGATTGAAAGAAACAAAGATTGAAAGAAAGATTTAAAAAAAATGAGTACTAGTCACTTTTAAAAAATCATTTGTCCTATGGATTAAATGCCATACACACTTGCATCTCTCCCCTCCCACCCCACACACATTCACATGACCAATCCTCCCAACACCCACACACACATGCGTACATGCACACACACACACACACACACACACACACACACTAGCACAGGAATAAATGTACCCGTACATGTTAGGCCCACGGCCTCCCAGCGCCACTAGAGGCCGCCCTTGCCCCATCTGCAGCTCCCTACTCAGACCCAATTGCACACACCTGGGATCAATTACCCGCACTGTATTTAGCCCCAGCTTCCTAGCCATTCCTTGCCAGACCGTCAACTAGCTTTCCCCGAGTTGCATCGCGATTGGCTCCCTTCCTAGTTCCTAGTTCCTAGTTCCTAGTTCCCAGTTCCCAGTTCCAAGTTCCTAGTTTATGTCTTGTTGTCTCGCCTTCCCTTCACCTGTCTGTCTCCGCTTGTCGACCAGGACTCTCCACCCAGCCTAGTTCCCCGTCTCTCCACCCGGATCCTGGACCCCATCTCCTGGTCATCATCGTCCCTGCCCTGCCCTGCTCCATCCCCTCCCGACCAGGTCCCCCCGGCCAGCTCCACCGTCCCAGTTAATAAACATCCCTTGCCTGCCTCCCGTGTCCCTGTGTCGTGCGTTTGGGTTCCTCCCTGTTCGGGTCGTGACAGTACGGTCTGGCCAGGAAAACATGGACCCAGCCGACACAGAAGGGCTCCGCCGCGCACTCCGGGACAGAGGAGTGTTGCTTGGGCAACATGACCGGGTCCTCCGGGACATCGCGGAACACCTCCGGACCATCTCTGCGGCCGTCAGCAGCCTGCAGGGCCCTCCGGCCCCCGTGGCCTCCCCTGCTCCTCCGACCTGCCCTCCTTCCCCCACCAGGGCTCCCAGCGCCTCTCTCGTTCCCCCTGAGCCCCACGTTCCGGCTCCAGCGCCTTACGACGGCGATTTCGGCACCTACCGCGCCTTCCTTGTGCAGTGCGCGGTGGTTTTCCAACAGCGGCTGTCGTCGTACGACTCCGATAGTGCCCACATCGCGTTCCTCATCTCCTGCCTGAGAGGGGCGGCTCTCGGCTGGGGTTCCGCGGTTTGGAGTCAGGGGGGTCCCGTGAGTCTCTCCTACGATCTGTTTACCCGCGAAATGAGGAGAGTCTTCGACCACCCAGTTTGCGGCAAGGAGGCCGCCAGAAGACTCCTCTCCCTCCGCCAGGGTTCCCGTAGCGTCGCCTCCCTCGTCGTCGAGTTCCGGACTCTAGCCGCGGAAAGCGGCTGGAATGACGGAGCCCTGCAGGACGTGTTCCAGCGTGCCCTGAACGACGAGTTGCGGGACGAGCTGGCACGGCGGGACGAGCCCACGGACCTGGACCAACTAGTGGAGACCTCAATCCGCCTGGACAACCGGCTACGGGAGCGCCATCGCGAGAGGGAGGGGGCGAGCCTCCAGTCCGTGCCTCCCGCCTGGGCGGCCACGCCCCAGTCTCCAGCGCCCGCTACTCTTGGGCGCCGCACAAGTCCCCCGACTCTCTCCGATGCCGAGCCAATGCAGCTTGGTCGCTCCCGGATCTACCCAGAGGAGCGAGCACGCCGCCTACAGACCGGTGCCTCTCTGTATTGCGGTCGGCTGGGACACCTCTGAGCCACCTGCCCGGTCCGGCCACGAGAGGGCGACTCCTCGGTAGGGCTACGCTCCGGCCGCTCCTTACCACGTCATCGCCCCTATGACTGCGCAATCAACCTCCTGCCAGGCGCCCCCCTCCCCTGCAGTCGCCTGCATAACGTCTCCCGGTCTGAACAGGAGGCCATGGAGACTCACATCCGCGACTCTCTCGCTGCCAGGATTACTCGTCCCTCGTTTTCTCCGCTAGGCGCAGGGTTCTTCTTTGTTGCGGAGAAGGACAAGACCCTCCGTCCTTGCGTCGATTTCAGGGGACTGAACGATATCACGATCAAAGACAAGTACCCCTTGCCCCTGATGGATTCAGTCTTCGTCCCCATCCAGGGGGCCACCCACTTTTCCAAGCTGGACCTCCGCAACGCTTACCACCTGGTCCGCATCCGCAAAGGGGACGAGTGGAAGACTGCCTTTAACACCCCGCTCGGTCACTTTGAGTACCTTGTTATGCCCTTTGGGCTGTCAAATGCCCCAGCGGTCTTCCAGGCCCTAATTAACGGGAGGTTAGCAACTAGCTTTCCCCGAGTTGCATCGCCGCGTCAGCCGTGTCAGCCGCGTCAGCGATTGGCTCCCTTCCTAGTTCCTAGTTCCCAGTTCCAAGTTCCAAGTTCCTAGTTAATGTCTTGTTGTCTCGCCTTCCCTTCACCTGTCTGTCTCCGCTGGTCGACCAGGACTCTCCACCCAGCCTGGTTCCCCGTCTCTCCACCCGGATCCTGGACCCCATCTCCTGGTCATCATCGTCCCTGTCCTGCCCTGCTCCATCCCCCCCCGACCAGGTCCCCCCGGCCAGCTCCACCGTCCCGGTTAATAAACATCACTTTATTATTTGCCTGCCTCCCGTGTCCCTGTGTCGTGCGTTTGGGTTCCTCCCTGTTCTGGTCGTGACAGTACATCCAGTATGTATACACACACAGTCATGTTAACCTATACACTGTGGTTTAAACAGGACTACGTACTACCCATATGCACTCACAGCACTGTGTATATCCTCTCCCAGCACACACATTCACATAACAAACCGTCCCGGCACACACACACACACACACACACACACAATGATGCAAGTCATATCAACACAGCTGAAGCCGCCTTGTGTTATGAATTCCTCTCATGCCGCAGCCTTCAGCTCTCCAGTAGCTCTCCAGCAGCTCCTCGTGTCCCAGCAGAGCTGCCGTGCAGTTGTTCTGCTGCTAAAGGCTGTCAACGTTCAGCGGGCGGACGCTCGTTTGCCCCCACCCTCCGAGCTCCCCTGCCATCCAGGGTCCTTCTGACCCCCCCCCCCCCCCCTTTAGCAGGGAGCTTGCCATCCTGCTTCTGTGTGTGGCCAGAGTCCACCGCTGCACACATCCCCTGGCCGACACGGCCCGTTGTGTTGTTTTTTTTTTTATAATAGGGGGGATAAACAAAGTGTGTGTGTGGCGGAACAATCTCACGGGTTACAGGGGCCAAGTTGGGTTCACCTGTCGACGATGACGAGCCCGGCATTGACGTGCAAGCTTGGCGGCGGTAGTGGAGTCGGGTGGTGGGGGTAGGCAGACTCAGAGCTTTACAAGGAGCGGGGCCGGGAAATGTGGCGCACGGCTGAAGGCGACGTAGCTAAATCACCTCCACGGGGTGTTTACGGGGAAGGATCATTAGCGAGCTCGGCTACCTGCGTTACCCCTCGCTCTCCCTCCGTCAGCGTTTCGGCAGGAGTCCAGGGAGTCTGATGCCCTCATTAATAAAGATTACTATCTTATCCTACAATGAATAGTAGTAATTTTAATAATTATGCCGAACAGCGATAAACTTAATCTCATTAAATTAATGCCCAATCGTTCTTCTTTACAAAGAATAATCCACGTATTCATAATAATAAATAATAATTTGGTTATCAAAATGCGTCATTATAGACGTTTTTTTTTATATCTTAATGGTATATTTTGTACGATCACATTAGCATGATGTAATAATAATTTTGGGAATGCATTATTAAAATGTATTAAAATAATTTATTTGGATGGAGTAATTTTTTGGAGAAGCTTCCGCATTGCGGGAGGAGAACGTCTGAGAGAAGCACACTATATTTACCCTATCTCCTCATGCCGTGACTGTGCCCAATATTGAAACAGCAGAAGAAGAACGGGGGCAATAAAATGGATATAGAGTAAGTGCACGAAAAAAAAATGTTTTAGAAAGTTAACTTTTCAATTGTTACACGTTTTTGCTGTTAAATGCTAGCAGTTTTGTGTTATAACACGATATAACACGGAGAGATTATGCATGCAAAAGTTAATGACTTTGTTTTATTTTATAAAGCCGTTTTTAACATGCACAGTATCTAGCTTTAGTTAAATGTGTGTTGGAGTGGAGTGTTAACTAGCATTTAGATTTAGTTTACTGTGTGTTGGGGCAGGGAGACGGTACTGTGAGAGAGAGACGGTTTTCAAACAGACAGACGGACCCGCTAGCTAAGTTTCACTTGATCGGTTCTCCACCAAAGCGTGCTGAGAGAGTCCGGACTGTTTTTTGCCAGTTTAGACTTTATTTGAAGGTACAATGGTACCTCGACTTATGACTGCATCTACTTACTAATCCAAGATACGATAGTCGCGAAAATTAGCATCGTCTTACGACTGACTGCTCCAAGATACGACCGTGGAAATTTGTAGTTGGCGCGTCGGCGTCAGTCAGCGGGCGACCTACATCGTGTGTGCACGTTGTTCGTGGCTTATCGATTTTTTTTTCATATTTACTGTGTTTGTGCTGTGCATTTTGTTTTTTTGTTTTTTAACTTATGAAAGCAATATGTGCTCTCTGTCATTTGGGTGGGCCGGCTGTACAAGTGGTTGCCTGCTGAAATAGAATATTTTCTGCAATGATATCTGTTATCCTCGGGCAGTGCCTGACTTTAAGGATAAACAGTAAAAGATAACATTTATAAAGTCGCGATCATGTGGGACATCTGGAACAATCACAGCATCCCATTTTGCTGGTTCATACACATTGCTGTATGGAGGTGATTTAGCAGCATGAGAAATGTACCACTGAATTTTGGAGTCCTAAATAGTTGTAACTGGTTCTAATGTTGTGGCTGATCGGTGTGTATGTTGTTGTATGATGTTGTTGTGATTTTATTTTTTCCTATTGAAATAAAAAAAAATGAAAGTCAAACCTGATTTTAAATTTCACTCATCCTTTGGTCATGAAATGGAAAAATAATTTTTCAATTTTGATTTTTGTATCTCCAAAAAAGCAAAATTTGAAAACCACTCATACCCCATTTTTTCCATTTGTGATTCTGAATTGAGAATAGAGTAACCAAAAGATACAGCGATTGAAAGACCTGGTCTACACTCCTAATTGTATTTGTCCTTTTACATTTCTATTTCTATCTTAGAAATCTCTGAGAGAAGGAGGTGGTTACCTGAGGAGGTCCATGCGGTGGAAAAGAACCTGAAGGCTTTCATTGAAAGTGGTAAAGTGCCGGGAAGGACTGAGTGTGATGCATGTATTAGAGCTTCACCTGAAGCTCTAAACCAGCGAAGCTGGACTGCATTGAAGTACTATGTAAAAAATCGTATCACTGCCATCCAATGCGAAAGTGCGAGAAGAATTTATTAATAGAGTTGTTAAAGCATTTGCTCAAACATGTTGGTTCACGTTGCTCAAAAATGTTGGTTCATTTGATGCAACTTCATTTTTGATGATGTTTGTGTTGTTCGTTGGCATCCTGAGTACCCAGGTATACACTGGAGTTCAACTAGTTATTGATTTTATCAGGCGAAAACATTGATAATTAGTAGTTAGGTGCAGTCAAAGGCCGCAAGTCAATTCATCTGCTGATAACAACTGACTCTACGGTGGCCAACGGGAAAACTCTGCAACTAAAGAAAATACATGTAAATAGACAAAACGCAAGCAAATTTAGAAAATGTCATCATCAATTTGACAACACAGGCAACAACACAATGGAAAAGTTCACGAAGGAACAAACTTAAAATAAAAACATCAAGAAATGTTTGTGTATCATATCTGATATATTCCCCAAATGAAGTGTCCGTGGTGAATTGCTTTTAAGTTTGTTTCTGTGCAAATGTTTCCATTGTTTTGCATCTCTTGCCTGTGTTGTCAAATTGATGATGATGTTTTCTGAATTTGCTTGTGTTTTGTCTATTTGCAGTGAGTTTTCCTGCCGACCACCGTAGGGTAGGTTTTTATCAGCAGATTAATTGAAAATGGATAGTTAGGTGCAGGCAAAGGCCAAAGGTCAGGGTTTACCACCATACTACTCTTCCCCCGCGTGAATACATTGCACTTTTTCTTTGTTACAAAGCATATCAGGAGACTTACTGAGCCCTGTGTGAGCCCTTGTTTGTTTTCTTGTGCCATCTGCTCCTTTTTATTTTATAATAAATAATTGTAATTTTTTATCTACATTTTGTACAGTGGGTGTAGGTTTATTCCCCGTTCGATTAAGTTTGGAAGAAAATATTATACTGTCAAAACCATCAAATTCAATAACAATTGATTCTGTGCTCTCTTTTAAAGTATATGTGGTATTTGTCATACTTATCTGGAAATCAATTGATGAACCGGTATTTAAGTCGAAAATGATCTGCATAATATGCTCAAATTTACTACATTTACTTACAGCGTGCTTAGGTAGAAAAATAATCTTTACTTTCCAATTTTTGATATGTTTAAGTGGTGTTGGCCTGAGGCCTGATTTCTTAAATTGGTTGTATATCCTTTCAAATTAATAATTATACTTTTGGAAGGTTTATATTTTTCAATCAGAATCTGACCTATTGATTAAAAAAAGTGTTCAGTGTCAAAGTTTGCATGTCAATAGACCATAACATGGTGGGTCCCCTGTGTAATCAAAAAGTCAGGTGGGGTTCCCATGAGGCTCAAAAATTCAGGTCTAAAATCTTTTTGAGGGTTATCATTTTTTAAAGTAGTTTTTGTATCATCAAAAAATGATCCGTGATTTATGTACTCAACACTAAACATTTTACGAGACACAAGGACGCGTTAGCATGGGCTATGCCACGTGAAAACCCCAGCATGCAATGGGGGGCGTACCTTCGTATTCCTGTCTATTATTTGTCCGCATTTTGTTAATTGTTTATATTCTTGTTATTTACATTTACATTTACATTTAGTCATTTAGCAGATTCTTTTATCCAAAGCGACTTACAAGGGAGAATAACATTCAAGCTACAGCTATTTCTCTACATTCTGCTGGTACTTGTAGAGTTAATTGACTAACCGATATGATGGTCTATAGACCAATCAATAGAAAAAATAGTTTCACCTTTACAGCCAGCAGTAAGGTTTTTGGATGCTTTAAATTGCAGTACACTTGTTCTAGAAAATGATCAGTTTCTAAGTTATGGAGCCATTTCAAAATGTTATTGTCGAATTAGTGTCTTGTGCTGTTCTTATTTATCTATTGTGCCTCAACACTTTTAGAAGCCTCGTGGAAAGTCAGTAGTATTTATTTTGGGTTTTTGTCTGTTAAGAAACAGGTGATCACCAGAAAGTGCGCCTGTAGCCAATTTCCACCGTGACTGGACGAAGCCACAAGCTGGTCATTACAGCAGAGTCTCCAGATAAGAAGGTATTTTTGTTTGATTATTTATGAACAATACTTGAAGACAAAAGTTGTGATTTTCATGAAAAAAAAAGACTTTCTATGTTTCTAGTTTGTACTTCTTGTTGGTGACTCCCATCTACGGAGCATTGTGGATGGATTTGTGAAGATGCCAGGGGACCGAGGAACTGAATGCTTTTTTGTCTCGGAGACCTGACGCAGTTTGTGTTGTAGCCCCTAGCAGCGACTTGACGGCCAGCAGGACCATCGACGAGGCAGCAGTAGACTTTCGCAGCCTCCTGGTCAGTGTCTGCAGTCGCTGGCCAAAGTTACGCTTCATGTTTAGTACATTTTTGGTAGTATTGGTACTATTAATACTTTTGCTTTGTGAGCTCTGCAGAACATATTTTACATTTTGAAAACAAATGTACTGTAATAAACACCTTTTTTTTTTTGTGTGTTTGTATAGGTGTTTGTCCTGGACTTCCTTCCGCGTCTGACTATTTGCTCCGTGAGGAATACCATCCTGTGGCGGCATGCATGGGAAGCATATTTTAATTTTAGTACAGTTAAATGTATAACGGAGTATATATTTTTAGACAAACCAATTCAATAAATATTTCTAATGAACAAAGTTGACATCTATGTATGCATATTTCTATTCGTCCTAATCGTTGTTTTAAGGCATCAAGTACTTTTCTGCAGCCAACCACTTCCCATTGAACCACCCAGAGCTGTGAAGCAGAGATGGTGTAAGTACAATTGTACAATTTGTTGTCATGTCACGTGATGGCTATTTTATGAATAACTTTGCTATGTTGTGAAACCATGGCCCTGTGACATTGCTGTGAAATGCTGCTTATCGCCAACTGGAGACAACAGCGCCGCCAACAGCACGAAAGTCAAAGGTTTCTCCCGGCAGGTCACTTCCAACATTCTCTCCAAAAGTGGTTGTGAAGGGAGAGCTCATCGTGCCTCATCCTTCACCTAACCCTTTTGAGTGGAGACTGGTTGGAAGGGGCAGAAAGATAATCGGTTGCACACTGTTATTGTTGGGGTAAGACCCTCTGGAAACTGTGATAGTCTCTGATATTCACTCAAAGTGTACCGATTTTCATTAAACAATTTTAATATGTTTGTTATGTGTGTAGTTGGCCTTTTGTCAAGACATTGTCTTAAATCGACATTTTGCTCTATGATTTCACAGGTGGACACAACACCAGTAGCGTCGCCGGAATGATCCATCCCGTTATCAACTTGTTCCATCGCATCTTTCTAGCGCTGTCCAGTGTGGAGAATTTTATATTGTTTTTATATCAACAATTGTATATCAATTTTATATCAAGAAAATTTTGCTTTGCTTACATGGGAAAGCCACGGTGGGACATTGGCAGAAAGCTACTGCCTCCAAGAGGACACTGGGAACGGAGCAGGTTTGCTTTGTTCGTTGTTTTTCTTCTTTTTTCAATGACATTTTTGATAGTAGTACTTCATTTTAGTTTTATTTTGTCCATGCATTTCATTCTCTTGCTTTTTTTTAGGGGAAGGCAGCACCAACCGTTGTGGAGGTGTCTTCAAAGCCACACCTGCCAGTGATGTGCCAGTTCTTGTGAAGGAATAGCAGCGCTCTCAAACATTTGTCAAAGGTCAGAGTGATGCTGCTCCTTATTATCCTGATATGGAGAGTGCTACAGTGTTTTCTGATGTTGCAGCAGAGCTTGACGCTAGCAGTTCTGTCATGGGAACAATTGATGTCACTTCTATCAGCGGAACAGGTGATAGCTGAGAACATTTTTTAACAAAGAAAAACGTAGAACACTTTCAGTGCCGGGAAAGCATACGTTGAGTGTTTACACAAATGGTCCTTTTACGATCTAGAAAAACTGAGATAACGACTAAAACTTTCGTGACAGTGATATACAGGAATGTAAGATCTCCTGTGAAAGAGTCGGGCGTCACCAAACAAACATATGCCTCAGCATTCAGACATCACTTGGTGGTAGAATTATATCATTCATTAACATTGATCATCATTTTTCTCTCACACTCCCTTCTGTTGTTCCCAGTGGAATGATACAAAAGGAAAATGCAATAATGCTTAAGTATAATATAATTGAGGCAAAGGGATCAGAAAATGATGTATAAATTGAGTACAATACATTTATACAGAGATATTGTTTTATCTGTGTCCTTTTGATGGAGGGGCCAAGGAAAATGATGACCATATAACAAGGTGGGAAGTGGCCAGGTGTAATCAAAAGTGGAGCAGAAGTCCAGCGGTGGAGCCGTCTGTGGGGCGCCAATGTTGGTGTAGAAAGCCCCTTCGATAACTGCTTCCAAAACACACATTTCTTCGGCTGTGGTAAGGGGAATGGCAGTAACCCAAGTAGCCTATGTAGGTATGGTTGAAGTGGTTCCATCGCAGTTGCAGGGTGAGCAGCGTTCAGCGTACACTCACGTTGTCTCCTCAACGAGTACCTAGAGGGGAGTAGGAACTTTCTTGCGATGAGATACGTGTATCCATATTGTCCGTTCTACCACCTTAACTGCTGCTGCAGTGGTGCGGGTCCCTAACCCTGATGGAAAGGTCCTAGGAATCTGGCAGAGTTCCAGCTTTTCCTCTGTAAGTCGCGATCACCACCCATTCACCTGGTCAGCGGCCGTGTAGAGGTCCTTCAAGTGGGACGGGTAGGGCTGCTTTGACCTGGGCACATAGACTTAAACACTTGGGTGAGAGACACACATTTTGACAACATTGTTTGGTATAGGTCCAAGATTGTTAAATGGGCGTTAAATAGTTGAATAGCAGACTACAGGCTCAGTACAAAAATGAATGTATGCACACTCGTGTAACAACAGAATAATATTATCACAATGTCTAATATGCAGGAGATAATAGGCGGCCATTTTGACACGCCCATGCATGGCACCACTAGAATATCAAATGACACACTGGGACTGACGCGTGTGCAAAGATTTGTGAATTTCCAAGTATCTTTTGGAACATGAAATTGTACGTGTTGCCACGCCCACACCGTGTGCCAAAATATATATGTATTTTAATAAGTTTTAGCTGTGAAGGTGTCTTGTAGACACTCGTCAAGTTTGAAGTCGATCCGATAAATCGCCAAGGAGGAGTTTCGCGAAAGTACAAAGCATAAATATGACTAAAAAGTCAGGAAAATTCAAAATGGCCGACTTCCTGTTGGGTTTCCGTCATGGCGGAAATATATATTTTTTCCAAGTCTAGAGAGGTTACAAATGTGTACCGAATTTTGGGAGTTTACGTGGAAAAAGGTGAATAGGTCAGAAAATTATTATTTTATTTTCTAGGGTGGCGTGGCAACACGTAAAATTTCATGTTCCAAAGATACTAATTCACGAAAACTTTGCGCACTTGTTAGTCCCAGTGTGGCAATTGATATTGTATGAGTTGCCTGCATGGGCGTGGCAAAATGGCCCGACACACCCTGTTGAAAATTTCAAAACATCAAACCTATTCACTTTTTACCATGAAATTCACAAAATTCGGGACACTTTTGTAACTTCTTGGATTAAATGTGTAATTTTAGTCACTTTCCGTTCATTTTCTCGCTTTGTACTTTCGTAAACTCCTCCGAGGCCATTTATCTGGCTTCAAACTTGGCGAGTGTCTACAAGACACCTTCACGATTAAAAGATATTAAAAAAAATAATAATTGTCACACGATGTGGCCGTGGCAAAGCGTTGGATTTCGTGTTCCAAAAAAAGCTGTGTTTTTGTAATATTTTATCCACTTTTTATGCTTTGTACTTTCGTGAACTTCTCCTGGGGGATTTTTTGGATTGAGACTCATTGGGGATTAAAAGTTATTAAAACATTTTTTTTTCGTCACGATGCGGGTGTGGCAACGCGTTGAATTTTATGTTCAAAAAAACAGTTTACGTGACTTTTGGGGCCTTGAGAAACTACAAAATTATTGCAAAACTTTGCACACTCTTCAGTCCCAGTGTGGCATTTAATATTCTATGGGTCCTATACATGGGCGTGTCAAAATGATCAACTAGATGCAGTTATCGTGGATGAGGATGTCGGGGTCCTGGTGCTGGGGAAAGGAGGCCCATACCTATAGCAACATAGGTGTCGCCACATTCCTTCTGTCTCAATGCCATGTACGCTTGTATTTCTGGTTTTCCCAACGCAGTCATGATGCATTTTTCACTAGAGTACAAATGCATGGTATACAACAACATCCACATACAATTAACAGAGCAGCAATGATAGCAACGTTGATTATGCATGATAAAATGAGGCCTTTTCATTTGGAAAACATAGAGTCCAACCAACCAGTGATGTGATCATCCATTCCTGCATTTTCTTTTAGTTCTACGCTCCGTGAGTGGAGTAGCAATTCCTCCTACTGGTTCCTGTGTTTATAAGCACATTACTCCATGCCCCACAATCAATATGGGTACCTTAAACCTCGTCCAGCCACCAGTCACTTGTTAGTCTAGGGTTGGTGGACCACGCATATTTCTCATTCCACTGGTACTGCTCCTACCCTGTGGAATCACACTTTATTATGGAACAGAAATCAACATTGAATGCCAGGATTTGTCCTTCATAGGCATAAATGACAAGAACTGTTTCTTTCATTCGGCCCCACTCTTTGACCTTTGTCATATACTGGTCATACGATAATTGGGGTCCCACTTGGTAAGAATATGTATACTGTGTAGGGTCCAGGACTTCTCCTAGGGTAAACAAAAAAAATATTATTTTTTTTTTACATGGTTAATTACAGAATGCTTACGTCTTTCAGCTGGATCCTTGTTTCTGTGAGAGTTCTTGCGGGTGGGGTGACAGGGGCGCAGTGGGAGAGGTGGTGACAGGGAGCACCAGTTTTATTTTTGAGCTTTACTGCATGTGAGGTGGCCAACACTACCTCCCAAGGTCCAGTCCACCTTGGCTCAGGCCACTTCTGTTTGTGGACCTTGATGTGGACCCAGTCTCCGGGGCTGACCACCAGGGTGTGGGGCAGTCTGGGGCAGTGTTCTTGACCTGTGAATACAAAACTCGAGATACTGCGGTTAGTGCTTTGACATATTCAGGTAAACCTTCCTGGAAATCATCAAAAGCGGGTGATTTAGCTGGTAGGTTGTGAGGACCTGGCATGGGGCGGCCTGTTAATATCTCGTGTGGGCTAAGATGTGTTTGACTATGGGGAGAGGTCTCGCATGGACATTAATGCTAGGGGTAGGGCATCTACCCACGTTAGTTTAGTCGTTTTTGTGATGTTCTGTAGAGACATACTGAGTTGCTGTTTTGTCTCTATCAGCACCTTGGCCATTTTTTCTTTCAACGTCTGGTTTGCACTTTCAACTAGGCCTTTTGACTGGGGGTGATAGACTGAACCAGATCTATGGGAGATACCTAATGCCTGTTCTACCTGGCTGAGTTTTTTATCGCTGGTAAAATAAGATCCATTGTCCGAGCAGATAACTGTGGGGTAACCCCACCGAGGAATGCGTTTTTTCCATAACCATTTAATCACAGATACTGCATCCTCTCTTTTGCAAGGGACTGCTTCTACCCATTTGGAGAATCGATCTACCATCACGAGTAGGTATCTGTACCCTTGTACTCTGTTGTCCCTGCCCATGCCGGTGTAATCTATGCATATTTCTCTGAAGGGGTAGGGGGGCACTGAGAATGTTCCCAAAGGTCTTTGGTAGACTGTCTTCTTATTTAGCTCGTGACAGACGACGCATTCTGCAATATGGTTGGCCACCATTTCCTCCAGGTAGGGATGCCACCAGTCCTGTTTGAGCCTGTTGGTGGTTCTTTTGGGTCCTTCATGAGTCTGTCCATGTGCATCCTTGATGAGGTAGACCAGGAGTGCGGCTGGTGCTACTGGGCGCCCATCGTGGCTTCTCCATAGGCCGCTGGTGCATGTGGCTCCTTTCTTCTGCCACTGCGAGTGTTCGTTCCATTTCGCTTCTTTCTGCACTTCTTTCAGATGTTCCTCTGACAAATTGAGGGCGTTGTCTTCAGTAAATACAATCATCATTGCTGCGCTTTCTTTTAGGTTCCCTCCTGCTTCTTTTGCTGCTGTGTCGGCTGCGTTTGAATTTCCTTTGGAGTGTCCTTTGCATTTGATGATCTGGATTTTTCGGGGGAGATGTATAGCTTCCAGGAGGGCGAGTATGAGGTCTTTGTGTTTTACCGGGGCTCCTGCTGACGTTTGGAGTCCTCTTTTCATCCATATGGCTACATCCACGTGAGCTGCAGCGTGTGCGTATGCTGAGTCGGTGAATATGTTTGCATTTTTGTTTTTTGAGATTTTTAATGCTTTCACCGAGGCGTCGAGTTCTGCTTTTTGTGCTGATGCTGGTTGTTCTATCATCCCACTTCTTAGGGTGACGTGGTGTCCATTAATTTGTTGAATGGCTGCATATGATGCTCTATTTCCCTCTTCTTCTTTGAAACAACAACCATCTATAAACAGGACAATTTCTGCATCGGGGTCAGATGTTCCATCCAAGTCTGTGCGGCCCTTTGCTTCCAGTTTCATGAGCTGTACGCAGTCATGGGTGCCATCTGCATACTGTAGTCCGCCGGCCAAGTTGATTCCATCAGCTGTGTACAAGACATTGTCTCTTTCCAGGGTGACATGCAAGCGCATCTTGTGTTTTGGTGTGGTAAAGGTGAAATCCGTTTGATCGAGGTAGGATTTGACTCCATGTGTGGTATGCACGATGGTGGGGTGGTAGAAAGTAATGTGGTCGGTTCTCGTAGGGCGTGTGCGATGGCAGCCGTGTGTCGTCCACATCCGGAGAGTCCATGTTCCACTGTGTCGAGTTTGCAACTGTGGTGAGCCAGGATCGCGCGCTCACCGTGTCGAGGCTGCCAGAGCACAGCTTGACAATTCCGTGCTTTTCAGTAACGTCCAAATGGAACGAGGAAGAGATGTCTGGGGTGCATAGGTGTTCGGCCTTCCCCATGAGTTGTTTCAATCTTATGAACGCTTCCTCCGCACTTGTGGTCCAGTTGAGTGGTGCCTTGACGTTCCGATGGCCAGCTTCCGCAATGGGTTCGCGTGGGGGAACAGTGTGGTCCACATAATCAGCTATGTGGTGTCTGCTATAGCCAGTGAGTCCCAGGAATGCTAGCATTTGCTGCACGGTGGTGGGTTTAGGGTACTGGAGCATTCTCTGTTGTCTTTCCGGGTTGATGTATCTCTTATCTCCCGTGATCCTTTTTCCCAGGAATACCACTTCTGTGCGGCAGACCTGTGCTTTTTCCTTCCTGATTTTGTAGCCACATTTTGCGATGCGCCGTAGCAGGGATTTGGTGGCCGTGAGGCAATTTTCTACTGTGGTGATGTCCATGAGGATGTCGTCGACATACTGGATGAGTAGGAGTTCCTTGAGATCTGCCTTCAGGCAGGCGTTGAATATGGTTGGCGTGCATGTGAATCCTCGTAGCATTCTTGTGTAGGTCTAAGAGCATTTTTTAAATGTGAATGCAAACATATCTTGACTTTCTTTGGCCAAGGGGAGGCAAAAAAATGCGTTGGCCAGGTCGATGACGGTGAAAAATTGATGACTCGGGGAGCCTGCATGCAGGGCGACATGGGGGTTGGGCACTTTTTCAGTAATGGGTTGGACCACCTGGTTGATACGTCGCAGATCGTGGACCAGGCGCCATGAGTGTCCTCCAGCCTTGGGTACTGGTAGAATTTGTGTGTTCCACGGTGAATCCGCTGGTCGTAGAACTCCTGCTTGTAAGAGGCCTTCAATGGTGGAGGCTATTCGAGCAGCTGCCTCGGGCTTGACCTTGTACTGACCTTGCCAAATGGGCACAGCGTGGGCTTTCACTTTGATGTGTATATTGTGGTGTGGTGTGCAGCCAACGTGATAGGGGCCGGTGGTCCAGAGGGTTGGCGGTAGTTGGGCGAACATTTCTGCTGCCAGGGGGTGTTCTTCGATGCTTCCTTGATAAGTTCTTTCCAGGACATTTCTTTCATATATGCCTTGTTCGTAGCTGTTGTGTCCTATTCTCCAAACCGATTTGTCTGGCGTGTGTTGCAACAGGGGGTTCGTTGTGGGGACCCAGGTGGGTTGGCGAGGGCTCTTTTGACCATGGGGCCCAATTGTTTGGCTGCATGGTTCCTCCTTCGTGGCCCAGATAGAAGTCTGTTGTCTGGAGTCGTTCTTGTCGTCCCTCCTTTTTCGCTTCCCAGCCTTCGTCATAGATGTCATCACGGTGGCGTGTGAAACAGAGAGTGCAGTGTACGGGTCCAGCATCGACTTTTTCCAGAGTTGGTAGGTTTACAAAATGCCACCAGCCGGTGAGTGTGGGGTCGGGGGTGGTATCAGGAGTTCCACCTAAGACGAGTATACGTTCGAGGGGTATTAGCTCTTCTTTTGGCTCAGAGAAACTAACTTCCAGACCGTGGAGGTTACATATCACAGATGCCCCTGTTCTTCGGAGAAGGTCCCTTCCCATTAGGTTGGTGGGGCAGCTTGGTGAGTAGAGGTATTGGTGTCTGACTTTGTGAGGACCTATCTTGGTAGGGAGGGGTGCGGTGAAGGGTTGGACTTGTGTCGTCCCAGAGAATCCAACAGTCCGTAATTTCCGAGTGGATAGTTGTATGTAGTACGTAGTATGTTGGCGGCCAGGTTCTTCAAGCAAGACACGTGACAGTGACAGTGACAGTAATTCCTTGGATTGACAGTGATTCCTTGGATTGTACATGGCACTACTGGTTCGGCATTTATTTTTGTCTGTACCACCACTTCCATGTCCCCTGGGCGCCTCTATGCTCCATGCCATGGCGGGGTGTCCATGCGGGGTCCTCCCTTTCCTCTCGAGGAAGCTCCTCTTCCTCTCTGAGGGGGGCGGTAGGATCCTCTATATAATTGCTGGGGTTGTTGGTTCTGGGGGCATTCCCTTGCCCAGTGGTCACTTTGGCCACAGATGAAACATCCTGTAGTTTTCTCGGGTCCTCCCCATCCTCTAGAGGATTGGAATTGTCCTCTCCCTCTCAGTTGCTGCCATTGGGGGGGGCCTTGGGGGTATGAGGGTGCGGGGGCCCCTGGATACTGCCGCTGGGGATATTCATAGGGAGTCCAGGCCTGCTGCCATTGGGGTAGGTGCTGGGCTGGTGGGTAGGCGGGGGTTACAGTTAGGGGCTGTGGTCCTGTCCATTGTAGTGGCGCGGTTTGGGGCGGGGCCTGTGCTTCAGGGGTGGTGACTACTGCTTGCACAGTTGCTTTCTTCTTTTTGTCCGTATTGACTTCATCTTCCAGTTTTTTTACCTGCATTTTTAGTAGTCTGGTTTGTATGGAATCTTTCTCCAGGAATTCGTCTTCTTGCTTTTTGATGTGTCTTTCCAGGTGATGGATGAGATGGCTCTCCCACTGTCTCTCGGTCATGTCTGACAGTCAAACTGTGTCTGCGAGCTACAGCCTGACATCTCCTGGGAGGCCATTTTGGCATTTGGCATCTGCATGTACATGGGGAGACCCACTAGGCAGGGGTCATGACGTTCTACAGTGCTATCACTCCAGAGCTCCTTTGCTCATGTGAGATAGGCGTGTGGTTCTTCCCCATTTTTAAATCTCAGGCCTGCCAGGGCCACTGTGTTGCGTCTGGTCGGCCAGGTTTCTCTCATGGCTGTCCATATGTCATTCCGCATGTGGTCGAATGGGTGCTCGTGTGCCATGGTGAGGGTTCTAACTTCTCTTTCCAGGGAGGTCAGGGTGATGTTTCCTGCTGTGGCGCGGAGAATGGCTCGCACATCTCTTAGGGCTAGTGTGTCAGCCGCTGTGTGGTTTTCGAAGATTCGGATCCATGCTGCAGCTCCTTTGTCCAACGCTGATAGGTTGCCTTTGAGGGCCTGCATGTCGCGGTGGTACCAGGGAACAAATGTTTCTCTTTTGGCGGACTGCTTTTGTTCCTCCTCTCGTTGTCTAATTTTCGAGCGGGTAACTATCCCTATTGCTGACGATCTTCTGGCCTGGCTTTTGGATGATGCTATAAGGGTTCCTTTTCTTCTGTTGTCGTTTGTGTACTCTCCCCGGGAGCTGCCACTGTTTTTGAATGACCACTTTTTTGTCTTAGTCTCGTGGTCTGACATGGGTTCTTCTTCCCAGGAGCGGAGGGGGGTGGGGTGTCTTTGTTTTGTTTTCTTAAAGGTGTATTTGGGGACTACAGGGGTAGGTGAAGGTGTGGGCTGGCTTCGGGTCTTTTGTTTTTCTTTGGGTTGTTGTTTGGCTGTAGCGTCTGCAGGAGGTGCTATGAGATGAACATGGGTTGTGTTGGCATCCTCTGGTAGTGGGCCACATTGTCCAGTCAGTGTGACAGTTGCGTGGCTAACCCTTGTGGTACATTTCTTTTTCCTTTCTTGATGTCTTTTTGTGGTTTGTAGGACTGGCAAGTGCATTCGTCGTCCTCTGTATTAGAGGAGAGAAACTCTTTGTGTCTGTTTGATCGTTAGGGGGCGATGTCTGATCATTGTCCTTGTTCTCACTGTCAGATGGCTTTGGGGAGGGCTGTACTCGGAAATGGATTTGGATCGGGCCTTCCATTACTAATACGGGTGCTTGTATTTCTGGTGGGGGTGGGGTGGCTATTTTCTGGTTGCTCAGCACAGGGGGCGCTGTTGCTTCAGGTGTGTGCTCGGTCTTAGGGTTGTACGGAGAGGGGGGGTGCCGATGTGTTTCTTCATCGGCCAGCAGGGAGGGGTAGCGGGATGGGGTGGTGTGTGGTTGGAGTGGGGTGTGACCTTGGGGGATGGGTTCGGGGAGGGGTGGTAACTTGTCTTCTTGTGGGGGGTAGGGTTCCTTCTGGGCTTCTACCACTGCCTTGGTTGCGGCATTTCTGATTTTATTGCGACGTTCGACAATCATTTCCGCTCGAATCCATGCCGTCATTATGTGCTGAACCAGCGCCCATTGTGCACGCTGCTTGTTTAACTTGCGCTTTCAAGCCCCCATTAATCCAGGGTTGTTTTTTGCATCCACTCCTGCTTCAGCCAGCAGTCTTTTTTCTTCCTCTATCACCTTGGTGCGGTTTTCTGCTGTCGGGGTAGTGTCTTTCAACCACCACCCTGCTTTGATCCATTTTTGTTCATATTTATGGAATTTCCAAGTTTCTCAAGCATGGAACTTTGGCTCTGTTCTGTTCTTGAGCTCAGCTACAGCTTCAATACGAATCTCACTGGTGCCGGGTCTGGGGGATGGGGTATTTTCCATTATGTTTTTGAATGGCAGGAGAACAAAAGACATGGGAAGAAGTGGGAGGGGGAAACCTCAAATGTTCGGATCTCAATGTGTTTCTGGTGCAGCTACGCCACTAGTGGTCTTTTAGGTTATTACAGGTCAACTTTTTTTTTTTTATTTGTATTTTTTTTTTATATATTGCCCTTTTATCTAGGGCAATTTGAGGAGGTTGTTCATACACATACACACACAAAACTTCTATCACACATGCACAGACTCTATCAAACACACACTCTCTTAAACACAAAGACTGTCTCAAACACACACACGCCCGCGGTCTCTCTCACATTCACACACACGCATGGTACCTCTCTTTCCACACACACAAGGTACCTCGTTGCGCACACTCTCACTCACACAGCCGGCAATACAATTTTACGCTAAGTCACGTGAATTGGGCCTTTAACCCTTTAATATTTGGTTTCTCTAAGAACCGGGCCTTTAACCCCTAAATGCTTGGCTTCCTTTTTACTTTAAAAATGATTCCGGGCCTTTCACCCTTAAATGAAATTACCGACTATCGACTACCCTTCTGAAGGCTGAGTTTAACATTTTTCATCGCCAGACATCACTTAGTTTAGGCATTTCGGAGGTCTTTTCAACAACCGGGCCTAAACGGGATTCGGAATTACTTCACGAGTTAAACATTGTTCATCACCAAAACGTCGCTCAGTTTAGGCATACTGGATGTATTCTCTACACACGGGCCCAAACGTTACGTGGAATTACTACGCAAGTTAAACACACAGCCGCTTCGAAGGGGGGTTTCCTAACCCGTTCCCTTAACTTACCTTACTACCGTTCTCATCAAACAATCCAATTTCTCCTCTCCACAATATTTAACAATTATTATTCATGCATCATTCAACAATACATCCCCAAAACCACAAAGTTGTTCGTCCAGCCTTAAACAGTACAACACTTCCACCTAAAATATTCCTATCTAATCTATGCAGACTTCATGAAATGGCTCTGCTCACCTTTTAGCGGGTACCCATGGAAGTATCGCAACCGTTCAGGCTTTCGGAACTCCTCTGCAGTCTTGTAATGGGATCACGTCGGGGTCACCAATTTGTCGTGTTCAAAATTTCCAGATCCGGAATGATGGGATGAAACTGGAACTTTGAGCTACGGAGAGTTTATAGGACGGTTTGAGAATCTACCAAAAAATAAAAAACGTTTTACGTCGACGTGGTTAGTCCTAAACTGCGTGTCTCATCTAGCATACATTTCACCCAGGAGTCTGCAGAAACTTTGTTTCCTCGTCACTTTGTTACAAACGACAGACCCCCCTTTGCGAGGCGGTCCCGCCTTTGTTATTTCCCATCTCCCGAGTATCTAGTTTCAGACTCCCCGCTGTGTGTGCGCCAGATTAACCGTTTCAGTGCCGGTTTCTAACTGGTTGCGTAGTTACACCCAGTGTCTTTAGACATGTTTTAATTTTGGCTCTGACTGATCAATAAAACTGTATTTCATAATTACCCACTATATGAATGATAGTAATGTACATGAATAAATTTAAGTAATGTATACTGTAGTATACACACATATAGTTTTGCTATCGAGGATTAGTTCAATCTGTAATGTTATAGTTATAGTAGTATAGTTATATGTAGTACGTAATAGTTATAGTATATGTATATATATATTTTTTTTTTTTTTTCTCACAAAACCCAACAGGAAGTCGGCCATTTTTAATTTTCCTGACTTTTTAGTCATATTTATGTTTTGTACTTTAGCGAAACTCCTCCTTGGCGATTTATCGGATCGGCTTCAAACTTGACGAGTGTCTACAAGACACCTTCACAGCTTAACATTATCAAAATATATATATTTTTTGGCACACGGTGTGGGCGTGGCAACACGTTAAATTTCATGTTCCAAAAGATACTTGGAAATTCACGAAACTTTGTGCACTCGTCAGTCCCAGTGTGGCAATTGATATTCTATGGGTTCCGTGCTTGGGCATGGCAAAATGACCGGACACGCCCTGTTGAAAATTTCAAAACATCAAACCTATTCACTTTTTAACATGAAATTGGGTATATTAATGTAACATCACTAGACTCAAAAAAAATTATATTGCCGCCATGACCGACACCCAACCAACAGGAAGGTGGCCATATTGGATTTAATGTGCGCAAACTCCTAGGGGATTCATCAGATCGACTTCAAAGTTCGCGAGTGTCTACAAGACACTTTGGGGATTAAATTTATTAAAACATTGGGTTTTCGTCACACAATGTGGGCATGGCACTGTGTTGAATTGAAGTGTTAACCTGACTTTTGGGGCCTTAAGAAACTCGAAAAATAACAAAACTTTACACACTCAAGATCAAACCTATTCACTTTTTTAGTATCTCCTCCGAGATCTGCATAGAATTCCGGCAGGTTTTCCTCTTGTCTTTCTCCTCCGTCGGCGTATTGGTAAACACAGTGGCGGCAGGACAAAGAGATCTTAGTACGTACTCCGGTAAGTTGCGAAAAAGTCCGTATGAGGTGTCGAACAGACGTCCAGGAGTGCTTGTCGTTCATATTGTAATAGCGACAGTGCACTGCATGCAAAAATAAGAACAATACAAATAGTAATAAACACAAAACTAAGAGTTGAATGCAGAGCCGGTGTGTCCATACTACGGCGCACCCGGAAGTTAGTCCGGGTTAACTCATAAGTTAGCTAGCTTCCTCTGCTGAACCAATATTTTACTAAAATGACTTTTACAACTCTCTTTGCTCCAACTTCCATCCTTAACAAAGAATCCCAAATGCATCATTTGCTAACTTTCCCACTTTCATTGTCTTTCACATCAACTTCCATAATCATTTCAGCCTGTCAACTAACTTTACAGCTCTCTCGCCTTGTTATATTTTTTTCAAATAAATTTAAAGCCTTACAGTATCCTTTCCAGAAATCCTACCAGATATTTAGATTATAACGCTACTTTTAAACCAAGGACTCATGTGGGAAACTAGTTTGACATGTTGTGTACAACACACATACTATGCTTACTGTATCTCACATTTATACATTTGCTTGTTTTTAATCGCGATTTTCATCAGCCATGTAGCTAAACATACCCCGAGACACTGATAAAATGTCTCCGAACTCATCTCATCCATACGTGCTCCAGAGTGATCCATCGGCCAGGCGGTCACACGCCTCAAACACCATTTCAATCACCCAAGGATTCATTCATTCAACGCTTTTGCTAGGATGGGTCAAGAATAATCTATAATAATCATGTATTTAATAATGTCGATTTTATTATTGGATAACATAAAGCAAATAAACAGACAAAAACCACGATTCTCTTGATCAATGCAAAATTGGCTACTTCATAAGTAAGGCATACATTTTTAATGTACAACACATCTCTGAGTACTTAAAAAAGCCCTCTATATAATACATTTCTCTTTATTCTTCTTCATAATATTGTTCTTATACTGTAGCTAACCAATAATAAATGAAATACTTTTTACCATTAATGCAACTTCTGGTGCTCCTTCGTTTTGCTGATGGCCTTCTAGTCTGGATAATACGTTGTGAGGTTAAGCTTAATGCAGGCGTTGAGGCTTCCATCAGTTAAACTTAAGCGTAGGATGGTCTTAATGTTTCTCAGATGCGAGAAAGACTGCTCACATGCATTTGTAAAGCCAAACATGGTCAATACGGCATTACTCACACTTGCATTGTGTGCTGTGTGACGGGACGCTCGTTCCAAGTTTTAAGAATCAGCTGGTCTTCAGTTTCAAGTTCAAGTTCAAGTTCAAGAGATTATTTGTCACATACATATTGAAGTTTTTTCGACTTCTGTCCACTTTTGTTCAGCTGATTGGTCCGACTCGAGGCAGGGAGTTTTCTTAATGTTTGTCTGTCTTACAGAGGGGATCGGCGCATGGGCTCGTAAGCAGTCCAGCAGTGGAACGCCATTCCTCCTGCTCCCAAGAGGATCATTATTATCCACAATTATTATAATGATCCTCAGTGATACATATAATTGTGGCCTGCAAGTTGAAATGAACAGTAAAACTTTCGCCATGTCGGCGCACCACAGCCATCTCCTTCCCTAAGCCCTTACCTGTGGGCAGAGACTTCCACAAGTTGTGCCTGAGCAGAGACCCGGTAGGGGCAGGGCGCCGAGTAAATGGCGCCCCGGAGTCTTTATGTTGTCCGCAGCCGGTGCTTGACTACTTTGTCCGCCACATTTATATTTTGAATTTTATTTTCAAGTTGTAATTTCTCTTACCTGTTTTACTTTAAAATGACACAGAATAATAATTTATTACTTGTTAATTGTGATGAAAAATTTTAGCTCAAAATTGTATGCGAGCCATATACCGTCATCAAAAGAGCCGTAATTGGCTCGCGAGCCATAGGTTCCCGACCCCTGCTCTAGATTGATTCAATCTTTAAGCTTACTCAGATCTTCCTTGATCGGAACAATATCTCAGTGAGTCGTCACCTTCACTTTTCGGGAATCTTGTGTTGCCTTTGCTGGACCTGTCCAGACGACTCCTTGTTGGATATCTTACGGCCGGTCTCTGACTGCCGCTGGGCACACAACCTGGACATGAAGAGAGTCTCATCATCGTCGCCAGATTGTTGGATAAATTATCCTAGGTGGTCGGTGAGGTTAATCTGCCCGCTACAGGAAAACAAAACTGAGAGTATTAAAGATATTTATTCTGCAAAATAAAGAGAAAGATACCGTCATGCTTCAAAGCAGTGTTCTGATCAGTCTACCCCTATTACTGACGAAGAGGGCTTTATACCAAAGAGAGGTTGTGTGTCAGGTGTCATTTACAACTCTGATCCTCAGTCATATCCCTGGGTGTTCCCCCAAACAGTGATTTAACAGTCAAACTTCGGTCACAGACACAATCCTACTGTACCATAAAACAAACACACAACGCTCTTTTAAGTCCCTCTTGTCCTTATCCTTATCTCCACACAAGGTTAAGTGAAGGATGGAATGTGGTCTGGTTTTTCCAATACTACAACTGAAATGTTTTAGACAGTTTTTACACACAGACACACACAGACAATTTTTTTGTCTCTTTATATTAACTCTGAGTGACTCATAAAAACCCATAGACAATGAGTTTTATAACTAAGTAACATACAAAAGGCTATTGTCCTGTATAAAACATGTAAAACCTCATTCAAATAGTTGATCATGTGCATTTTTCTCTCACAGCCTACATACGTGCAACTGCGGCTCTAGCGCATGCCACTGTGATTGCACTGACGTTTCACCTTCTGGACTTGATAGACCTGCTGGCTAATTTAAGGGTCTTATTGGCCCGACTTAATGGCCTTGTTGGCCGACTTGAAGGACCTGCTGGATGCGTTGCCAAGCCCGCTTTGCGCACTCAAAGTTGTACTGCCACTGCGGTCCAGGCCTTTTGCCCGTTCCTCCAAGCCTGGCTGTCTGTTTGGGCCCACGAGTTCTGTGGAGCCTCAGCCTTCCGAGGGGTCTGAGGGTTCCGTGGGCCCTGGGTGTTCTGACATCATTGCTCTCAGCAATGCCTTGAGGTGAGGCCAATCTTTTTACTCTTAAGCCCTCACCACATGTAGCTGTACTTGGCTATACAGCGAGCTAAACACTCTTGCAATAAGTACCCAGAGACAGGAGTGCACTTTTGGTATCGTTAATGAAAGCGGTGTAAAACTGTGGAACAGTAGAGAAATATGCAGATAAACGATCAATCTCTATGCAGATGTAGATAACGTGTTAATACGTTGTCATAGCTCCCACATTGTATACATACAACAATAACATGAATTATCTCACAAATTGTGCTTTCTCAAGGGCAGTGAAGAGGCTGATGGAAGAGATGTTAATCCGGGTCTGGGACATGATCAGATTGGCTGAGTGTGCCTTGATCTGTTTATGCCTGTTCTGATTTTACTATTATATTATTATACTATCATCCAAATGTTATGATGTTGCAATACTGACTGCGCGGGGGGCGCACCGGGAGGCAGAACAACCGTGTTTTGGTTGCATCTAAATTTTTTAGTATGGCTTTTAAGTTGGTTTTTAACTGTATTTCTGTGTTTGTATTGGAACTGATTTTTTTAATCTGGCTTTTAAATCAGTTTTGAAACTGTATTTCTGTATCAGGATTGGGTCTGAATTTTTGGGACACATCATCAGTAGTGGACCCCAGGACCATGGGGTGTTTGACCATTATCACTAGACACCCTCGCCTGAGGAAGGCCCTCCCGTGGTTGATCAAGCCTCGGAGTGTGTCCCATAGCCAATTGGAGTTCAATTTGGGTTATGCTCGATTGTGGGTAGGCAAAGAGTTTTGCTAAGCATTAATTTAGAATGATTTATGTTAAGAGTTTTGCTAAACATTAATTTTGAATGACCAATTTACTAATGCTTCATGCAATTATGCCATGTCAAGGTTGGTATGGTAAATTATAAAAAAAAAATAAAAGGTTACGTTTAATAGGTAAGTATTTAGAGGTGTCTTGTGTTCCTACTTTGTGTCAGGGTCTTCTGTAGGTTCAGAATGAAGTTAGCTCCTCGGCACATCTGAATTTATGGGGCATAGCTCCACCCATTTTTTGGAATAAACTCCTTTTATTTTCTTTGTTTTCTTCCAATAAAAATCCTAATTGGTTTTAACCAATTGGGGATGGGGGGATGGGTTTTAACCAACTTCATCTTTCATTTTCATAAACGTCCTTTACTTACTCAACTTACTACGCCGGATCGAGCTGTACACTCTACCTTCATCCACTCCCTCATTTTCATGAGGGAAAGGAGGATAGAAAGAAGGAATGAATGAAAGATTGAAAGAAAGATTGAAAGAAAGATTGAAAGATTGAAGGAAAGAATGAAAGAAAGATTGAAAGAAAAATTGAAAGAAAGATTGAAAGAAAGATTGAAAGACTGAAGGAAAGAATGAAAGAAAGATGGAAAGAAAGATGGAAAGAAAGATTGACAGAAAGAAAGATTGAAAGAAATATTGAAAGAAAGATTGAAAGATTGAAAGAAAGAATGAAAATAAGATTGAAAGATTGAAAGATTGAAAGATTGAAAGAAAGAATGAAAGAAAGACTAAAAGATTGAAAGAAAAATTGAAAGAAAGTTTGAAAGATTGAAAGATTGAAAGAAAGATTGAAAGTTTGAAAGACAGATTGAAAGACTGAAAGAAAGATTGCAAGAAAGATTGAAAAAACAGAAAGATTTAAAGATAGAATAAAAGAAAGATTGAAAGAAAGATTGAAAAAAAAGAAAGATTGAAAGATTGAAAGAAATATTGAAAGACAGAAAGATTGAAAGAAACAATTAAAGAAAGATTGAAAGATTAAAATAAAGAATGAAAGAACGATTGAAAGAAAGATTGAAAGAAAGATTGAAAGAAAGATTGAAAGAAAGATTGAATGAAAGATTGAAAGAAAGAATGAAACAAAGATTGAAATAAAGAACGAAAGAAAGACTGAAAGAAAGAATGACGGACAGAAAGATTGAAAGAAAGAATGAAAGAAAGATTGAAAAAAAGATTGAAAGACTGAAAGAAAGAATGAAAGAAAGATTGAAAGATTAAACAATTGAAAGAACGATTGCAAGAAAGATTGAAAAAAGAAAGATTGAAAGAAAGAATGAAAGACTGAAGGAAAGAATGAAAGAAAGATTGAAAGATTAAAAGAAAGAATGAAAGAAAGATTGAAAAATTGAAAGATTGAAAGAAAGACTAAAAGAAAGAAAGAACGATTGAAAGAAAGATTGAAAGAAAGAATGAAAGAAAGAATGAAAGAAAGATTGAAAGAAACAATGAAAGAAAGATTGAAAGATTAAAAGAAAGAATGAAAGAAAGATTGAAAAATTGAAAGAATGAAAGAAAGACTAAAAGACAGAAAGAACAATTGAAAGAAAGATTGAAAGAAAGAATGAAAGAATGAATGAAAGAAAGATTGAAAGATTAAACAATTGAAAGAAAGATTGCAAGAAAGATTAAAAAAAGAAAGATTGAAAGAAAGAATGAAATAAAGATTAAAAGAAAGATGGAAAGAAAGATTGAAAGAAAGAAAGATTGAAAGAGATAAAAGAAAGATTGAAAGAAATAATGAAAGAAAGATTGAACGATTGGAAGAAATATTGAAAGAGAAAAATTGAAAGTAAGAAAGATTGAAAGAAAGAATGAAAGAAAGATTGAAAGATTGAAAGAAAGAATGAAAGAAAGATTGAAAGATTGAAGGATTGAAAGATTGAAAGAAAGAATGAAAGAAAGACTAAAAGATTGAAAGAAAAATTGAAAGAAAGATTGAAAGATTGAAAGATTGAAAGAAAGATTGAAAGTTTGAAAGACAGATTGAAAGACTGAAAGAAAGATTGCAAGAAAGATTGAAAAAACAGAAAGATTTAAAGATAGAATAAAAGAAAGATTGAAAGAAAGATTGAAAAAAAAGAAAGATTGAAAGATTGAAAGAAATATTGAAAGACAGAAAGATTGAAAGAAACAATTAAAGAAAGATTGAAAGATTAAAATAAAGAATGAAAGAACGATTGAAAGAAAGATTGAAAGAAAGATTGAAAGAAAGATTGAAAGAAAGATTGAATGAAAGATTGAAAGAAAGAATGAAACAAAGATTGAAATAAAGAACGAAAGAAAGACTGAAAGAAAGAATGACGGACAGAAAGATTGAAAGAAAGAATGAAAGAAAGATTGAAAAAAAGATTGAAAGACTGAAAGAAAGAATGAAAGAAAGATTGAAAGATTAAACAATTGAAAGAACGATTGCAAGAAAGATTGAAAAAAGAAAGATTGAAAGAAAGAATGAAAGACTGAAGGAATGAATGAAAGAAAGATTGAAAGATTAAAAGAAAGAATGAAAGAAAGATTGAAAAATTGAAAGATTGAAAGAAAGACTAAAAGAAAGAAAGAACGATTGAAAGAAAGATTGAAAGAAAGAATGAAAGAAAGAATGAAAGAAAGATTGAAAGAAACAATGAAAGAAAGATTGAAAGATTAAAAGAAAGAATGAAAGAAAGATTGAAAAATTGAAAGAATGAAAGAAAGACTAAAAGAAAGAAAGAACGATTGAAAGAAAGATTGAAAGAAAGAATGAAAGAATGAATGAAAGAAAGATTGAAAGATTAAACAATTGAAAGAAAGATTGCAAGAAAGATTGAAAAAAGAAAGATTGAAAGAAAGAATGAAATAAAGATTAAAAGAAAGATGGAAAGAAAGATTGAAAGAAAGAAAGATTGAAAGAGATAAAAGAAAGATTGAAAGAAATAATGAAAGAAAGATTGAACGATTGGAAGAAATATTGAAAGAGAAAAATTGAAAGTAAGAAAGATTGAAAGAAAGAATGAAAGAAAGATTGAAAGATTGAAAGAAAGAATGAAAGAAAGATTGAAAGATTGAAATATTTAAAGAAAGAATGAAAGAAAGATTGAACGATTGAAAGAAAGATTGAAAGAAAGATTGAATGATTGAAATATTTAAAGAAAGATTGAAAGTTTGAAAGAAAGAATGAAAGAACGATTGAAAGAAAGAATGAAAGAAAAATTTACTGATTGAAAGAAATATTGAAAAAAGAAACATTGAAAGAAAGATTGAAAGAAAGATGGAAAGAAAGATTGAACGATTGGAAGAATGTTGAAAGATAGAAAAATTGAAAGTAAGAAAGATTGAAAGAAAGAATGAAAGAAAGATTGAAAGATTGAAAGAAAGAATGAAAGAAAAATTGAAAGATTGAAAGAAAGAATGAAAGAAAGATTGAAATATTGAAAGAAAGATTGAAATAAAGATTGAAAGTTTGAAAGAAAGATTGAAAGAAAGATTTAAAGAAAGAAAGATTGAAAGAAATATTGAAAGAAAGATTGAAAGATTGAAAGAAAGATTGAAAGAAAGAATGAAAGAAAGATTGAAAGATTGAAAGATTGAAATAAAGAATGAAAGAAAGATTGAAAGATTGAAAGATTGAAATAAAGAATGAAAGTTTGAAAGAAAGATTGAAAGAATAACAAAAGAAAGATTGAAAGATTGGAAGAAATATTGAAAGATAGAAAATTGAAAGTAAGAAAGATTGAAAGAAAGAATTAAAGAAAGATTGAAAGATTGAAAGAAAGAATGAAAGAAAGATTGAAATATTGAAAGAAAATATTGAAATAAAGATTGAAAGTTTGAAAGAAAGATTGAAAGAAAGATTTAAAGAAAGAAAGATTGAAAGAAATATTGAAAGAAAGATTGAAAGATTGAAAGAAAGATTGAAAGAAAGAATGAAAGAAAGATTGAAAGATTGAAATAAAGAATGAAAGTTTGAAAGAAAGATTGAAAGAAAGATTTAAAAAAAGAAAGATTGAAAGTAAGAAAGATTGAAAGACATATTGAAAGAAAGATTGAAAGAAAGATTGAAAGAAAGAATGAAAGCAAGATTGAAAGAAAGATTGTAAGACTGAAGGAAAGAATGAAAGAAAGATTGAAAGAAAGAAAGATTGAAAGATTGAATGATTGAAAGATTGAATGATTGAAAGATTGAAAGAAAGATTGAAAGAAAGATTGAATGACTGAAAGATTGAAAGAAATATTGAAAGTTTGAAAGAAAGATTGAAAGACTGAAAGATAGATTGAAAGATTGAAGATTGAAAGATTGAAAGAAAGATTGAAAGAAAGATTGAACGACTGAAAGATTGAAAGAAAGATTGAAAGTTTGAAAGAAAGATTGAAAGACTGAAAGAAAGATTGAAAGAAAGAATGAAAGAAATATTGAAATAAAGATGGAAAGAAAGATTGAAAGAAAGAAAGATTGAAAGAAATATTGAAAGTTTGAAAGAAAGATTGAAAGACTGAAAGATAGATTGAAAGATTGAAGATTGAAAGATTGAAAGAAAGATTGAAAGAAAGATTGAACGACTGAAAGATTGAAAGAAAGATTGAAAGTTTGAAAGAAAGATTGAAAGACTGAAAGAAATAATGAAAGAAAGATTGAAAGAAAGAATGAAAGAAATATTGAAAGAAAGATGGAAAGAAAGATTGAAAGAAAGAAAGATTGAAAGATATAACAAAAGAAAGATTGAAAGAAATAATGAAAGAAAGATTGAACGATTGGAAGAAATATTGAAAGATAGAAAAATTGAAAGATTGAAAGATTGAAAGAAAGAATGAAAGAAAGATTGAAAGATTGAAATATTGAAAGAAAGAATGAAAGAAAGACTGAAAGATTGAAAGAAAGATTGAAAGAAAGATTGAAAGATTGAAATATTTAAAGAAAGATTGAAAGAAAGAATGAAAGAACAATTGAAAGAAAGAATGAAAGAATGAAAGAAAAACTGACAGATTGAAAGAAATATTGAAAAAAGAAAGATTGAAAGAAAGAATGAAAGAAAGATTGAAAGAAAGATGGAAAGAAAGATTGAAAGAAAGAAAGATTGAAAGAAATAATAAAAGAAAGATTGAACGATTGGAAGAAATATTGAAAGATAGAAAAATTGAAAGTAAGAAAGATTGAAAGAAAGAATGAAAGAAAGATTGAAATATTGTAAGAAAGAATGAAAGAAAGACTGAAAGATTGAAAGAAAGATTGAAAGAAAGATTGAAAGATTGAAATATTTAAAGAAAGATTGAAATAAAGAATGAAAGTTTGAAAGAAAGATTGAAAGAAAGATTTAAAAAAAGAAAGATTGAAAGTAAGAAAGATTGAAAGACATATTGAAAGAAAGATTGAAAGATTGAAAGAAAGATTGAAAGAAAGAATGTAAGAAAGATTGAAAGAAAGATTGTAAGACTGAAGGAAAGAATGAAAGAAAGATTGAAAGAAAGAAAGATTGAAAGATTGAATGATTGAAAGATTGAATGATTGAAAGATTGAAAGAAAGATTGAAAGAAAGATTGAATGACTGAAAGATTGAAAGAAATATTGAAAGTTTGAAAGAAAGATTGAAAGACTGAAAGATAGATTGAAAGATTGAAGATTGAAAGATTGAAAGAAAAAGTGAAAGAAAGATTGAACGACTGAAAGATTGAAAGAAAGATTGAAAGTTTGAAAGAAAGATTGAAAGACTGAAAGAAAGATTGAAAGAAAGAATGAAAGAAATATTGAAATAAAGATGGAAAGAAAGATTGAAAGAAAGAAAGATTGAAAGAAATATTGAAAGTTTGAAAGAAAGATTGAAAGACTGAAAGATAGATTGAAAGATTGAAGATTGAAAGATTGAAAGAAAGATTGAAAGAAAGATTGAACGACTGAAAGATTGAAAGAAAGATTGAAAGTTTGAAAGAAAGATTGAAAGACTGAAAGAAATAATGAAAGAAAGATTGAAAGAAAGAATGAAAGAAATATTGAAAGAAAGATGGAAAGAAAGATTGAAAGAAAGAAAGATTGAAAGATATAACAAAAGAAAGATTGAAAGAAATAATGAAAGAAAGATTGAACGATTGGAAGAAATATTGAAAGATAGAAAAATTGAAAGATTGAAAGATTGAAAGAAAGAATGAAAGAAAGATTGAAAGATTGAAATATTGAAAGAAAGAATGAAAGAAAGACTGAAAGATTGAAAGAAAGATTGAAAGAAAGATTGAAAGATTGAAATATTTAAAGAAAGATTGAAAAAGAATGAAAGAACAATTGAAAGAAAGAATGAAAGAATGAAAGAAAAACTGACAGATTGAAAGAAATATTGAAAAAAGAAAGATTGAAAGAAAGAATGAAAGAAAGATTGAAAGAATGATGGAAAGAAAGATTGAAAGAAAGAAAGATTGAAAGAGATAAAAGAAAGATTGAAAGAAATAATGAAAGAAAGATTGAACGATTGGAAGAAATATTGAAAGAGAAAAATTGAAAGTAAGAAAGATTGAAAGAAAGAATGAAAGAAAGATTGAAAGATTGAAAGAAAGAATGAAAGAAAGATTGAAAGATTGAAATATTTAAAGAAAGAATGAAAGAAAGATTGAACGATTGAAAGAAAGATTGAAAGAAAGATTGAATGATTGAAATATTTAAAGAAAGATTGAAAGTTTGAAAGAAAGAATGAAAGAACGATTGAAAGAAAGAATGAAAGAAAAATTTACTGATTGAAAGAAATATTGAAAAAAGAAACATTGAAAGAAAGATTGAAAGAAAGATGGAAAGAAAGATTGAACGATTGGAAGAATGTTGAAAGATAGAAAAATTGAAAGTAAGAAAGATTGAAAGAAAGAATGAAAGAAAGATTGAAAGATTGAAAGAAAGAATGAAAGAAAAATTGAAAGATTGAAAGAAAGAATGAAAGAAAGATTGAAATATTGAAAGAAAGATTGAAATAAAGATTGAAAGTTTGAAAGAAAGATTGAAAGAAAGATTTAAAGAAAGAAAGATTGAAAGAAATATTGAAAGAAAGATTGAAAGATTGAAAGAAAGATTGAAAGAAAGAATGAAAGAAAGATTGAAAGATTGAAAGATTGAAATAAAGAATGAAAGAAAGATTGAAAGATTGAAAGATTGAAATAAAGAATGAAAGTTTGAAAGAAAGATTGAAAGAATAACAAAAGAAAGATTGAAAGATTGGAAGAAATATTGAAAGATAGAAAAATTGAAAGTAAGAAAGATTGAAAGAAAGAATTAAAGAAAGATTGAAAGATTGAAAGAAAGAATGAAAGAAAGATTGAAATATTGAAAGAAAATATTGAAATAAAGATTGAAAGTTTGAAAGAAAGATTGAAAGAAAGATTTAAAGAAAGAAAGATTGAAAGAAATATTGAAAGAAAGATTGAAAGATTGAAAGAAAGATTGAAAGAAAGAATGAAAGAAAGATTGAAAGATTGAAATAAAGAATGAAAGTTTGAAAGAAAGATTGAAAGAAAGATTTAAAAAAAGAAAGATTGAAAGTAAGAAAGATTGAAAGACATATTGAAAGAAAGATTGAAAGATTGAAAGAAAGATTGAAAGAAAGAATGAAAGAAAGATTGAAAGAAAGATTGTAAGACTGAAGGAAAGAATGAAAGAAAGATTGAAAGAAAGAAAGATTGAAAGATTGAATGATTGAAAGATTGAATGATTGAAAGATTGAAAGAAAGATTGAAAGAAAGATTGAATGACTGAAAGATTGAAAGAAATATTGAAAGTTTGAAAGAAAGATTGAAAGACTGAAAGATAGATTGAAAGATTGAAGATTGAAAGATTGAAAGAAAGATTGAAAGAAAGATTGAACGACTGAAAGATTGAAAGAAAGATTGAAAGTTTGAAAGAAAGATTGAAAGACTGAAAGAAAGATTGAAAGAAAGAATGAAAGAAATATTGAAATAAAGATGGAAAGAAAGATTGAAAGAAAGAAAGTTTGAAAGAAATATTGAAAGTTTGAAAGAAAGATTGAAAGACTGAAAGATAGATTGAAAGATTGAAGATTGAAAGATTGAAAGAAAGATTGAAAGAAAGATTGAACGACTGAAAGATTGAAAGAAAGATTGAAAGTTTGAAAGAAAGATTGAAAGACTGAAAGAAATAATGAAAGAAAGATTGAAAGAAAGAATGAAAGAAATATTGAAAGAAAGATGGAAAGAAAGATTGAAAGAAAGAAAGATTGAAAGATATAACAAAAGAAAGATTGAAAGAAATAATGAAAGAAAGATTGAACGATTGGAAGAAATATTGAAAGATAGAAAAATTGAAAGATTGAAAGATTGAAAGAAAGAATGAAAGAAAGATTGAAAGATTGAAATATTGAAAGAAAGAATGAAAGAAAGACTGAAAGATTGAAAGAAAGATTGAAAGAAAGATTGAAAGATTGAAATATTTAAAGAAAGATTGAAAGAAAGAATGAAAGAACAATTGAAAGAAAGAATGAAAGAATGAAAGAAAAACTGACAGATTGAAAGAAATATTGAAAAAAGAAAGATTGAAAGAAAGAATGAAAGAAAGATTGAAAGAAAGATGGAAAGAAAGATTGAAAGAAAGAAAGATTGAAAGAAATAATAAAAGAAAGATTGAACGATTGGAAGAAATATTGAAAGATAGAAAAATTGAAAGTAAGAAAGATTGAAAGAAAGAATGAAAGAAAGATTGAAATATTGAAAGAAAGAATGAAAGAAAGACTGAAAGATTGAAAGAAAGATTGAAAGAAAGATTGAAAGATTGAAATATTTAAAGAAAGATTGAAATAAAGAATGAAAGTTTGAAAGAAAGATTGAAAGAAAGATTTAAAAAAAGAAAGATTGAAAGTAAGAAAGATTGAAAGACATATTGAAAGAAAGATTGAAAGATTGAAAGAAAGATTGAAAGAAAGAATGTAAGAAAGATTGAAAGAAAGATTGTAAGACTGAAGGAAAGAATGAAAGAAAGATTGAAAGAAAGAAAGATTGAAAGATTGAATGATTGAAAGATTGAATGATTGAAAGATTGAAAGAAAGATTGAAAGAAAGATTGAATGACTGAAAGATTGAAAGAAATATTGAAAGTTTGAAAGAAAGATTGAAAGACTGAAAGATAGATTGAAAGATTGAAGATTGAAAGATTGAAAGAAAAAGTGAAAGAAAGATTGAACGACTGAAAGATTGAAAGAAAGATTGAAAGTTTGAAAGAAAGATTGAAAGACTGAAAGAAAGATTGAAAGAAAGAATGAAAGAAATATTGAAATAAAGATGGAAAGAAAGATTGAAAGAAAGAAAGATTGAAAGAAATATTGAAAGTTTGAAAGAAAGATTGAAAGACTGAAAGATAGATTGAAAGATTGAAGATTGAAAGATTGAAAGAAAGATTGAAAGAAAGATTGAACGACTGAAAGATTGAAAGAAAGATTGAAAGTTTGAAAGAAAGATTGAAAGTTTGAAAGAAAGATTGAAAGACTGAAAGAAATAATGAAAGAAAGAATGAAAGAAATATTGAAAGAAAGATGGAAAGAAAGATTGAAAGAAAGAAAGATTGAAAGATATAACAAAAGAAAGATTGAAAGAAATAATGAAAGAAAGATTGAACGATTGGAAGAAATATTGAAAGATAGAAAAATTGAAAGATTGAAAGATTGAAAGAAAGAATGAAAGAAAGATTGAAAGATTGAAATATTGAAAGAAAGAATGAAAGAAAGACTGAAAGATTGAAAGAAAGATTGAAAGAAAGATTGAAAGATTGAAATATTTAAAGAAAGATTGAAAGAAAGAATGAAAGAACAATTGAAAGAAAGAATGAAAGAATGAAAGAAAAACTGACAGATTGAAAGAAATATTGAAAAAAGAAAGATTGAAAGAAAGAATGAAAGAAAGATTGAAAGAAAGATGGAAAGAAAGATTGAAAGAAAGAAAGATTGAAAGAAATAATAAAAGAAAGATTGAACGATTGGAAGAAATATTGAAAGATAGAAAAATTGAAAGTAAGAAAGATTGAAAGAAAGAATGAAAGAAAGATTGAAATATTGAAAGAAAGAATGAAAGAAAGACTGAAAGATTGAAAGAAAGATTGAAAGAAAGATTGAAAGATTGAAATATTTAAAGAAAGATTGAAAGAAAGAATGAAAGAAATATTGAAATAAAGATGGAAAGAAAGATTGAAAGAAAGAAAGATTGAAAGAAATATTGAAAGTTTGAAAGAAAGATTGAAAGACTGAAAGATAGATTGAAAGATTGAAGATTGAAAGATTGAAAGAAAGATTGAAAGAAAGATTGAACGACTGAAAGATTGAAAGAAAGATTGAAAGTTTGAAAGAAAGATTGAAAGACTGAAAGAAATAATGAAAGAAAGATTGAAAGAAAGAATGAAAGAAATATTGAAAGAAAGATGGAAAGAAAGATTGAAAGAAAGAAAGATTGAAAGATATAACAAAAGAAAGATTGAAAGAAATAATGAAAGAAAGATTGAACGATTGGAAGAAATATTGAAAGATAGAAAAATTGAAAGATTGAAAGATTGAAAGAAAGAATGAAAGAAAGATTGAAAGATTGAAATATTGAAAGAAAGAATGAAAGAAAGACTGAAAGATTGAAAGAAAGATTGAAAGAAAGATTGAAAGATTGAAATATTTAAAGAAAGATTGAAAAAGAATGAAAGAACAATTGAAAGAAAGAATGAAAGAATGAAAGAAAAACTGACAGATTGAAAGAAATATTGAAAAAAGAAAGATTGAAAGAAAGAATGAAAGAAAGATTGAAAGAATGATGGAAAGAAAGATTGAAAGAAAGAAAGATTGAAAGAGATAAAAGAAAGATTGAAAGAAATAATGAAAGAAAGATTGAACGATTGGAAGAAATATTGAAAGAGAAAAATTGAAAGTAAGAAAGATTGAAAGAAAGAATGAAAGAAAGATTGAAAGATTGAAAGAAAGAATGAAAGAAAGATTGAAAGATTGAAATATTTAAAGAAAGAATGAAAGAAAGATTGAACGATTGAAAGAAAGATTGAAAGAAAGATTGAATGATTGAAATATTTAAAGAAAGATTGAAAGTTTGAAAGAAAGAATGAAAGAACGATTGAAAGAAAGAATGAAAGAAAAATTTACTGATTGAAAGAAATATTGAAAAAAGAAACATTGAAAGAAAGATTGAAAGAAAGATGGAAAGAAAGATTGAACGATTGGAAGAATGTTGAAAGATAGAAAAATTGAAAGTAAGAAAGATTGAAAGAAAGAATGAAAGAAAGATTGAAAGATTGAAAGAAAGAATGAAAGAAAAATTGAAAGATTGAAAGAAAGAATGAAAGAAAGATTGAAATATTGAAAGAAAGATTGAAATAAAGATTGAAAGTTTGAAAGAAAGATTGAAAGAAAGATTTAAAGAAAGAAAGATTGAAAGAAATATTGAAAGAAAGATTGAAAGATTGAAAGAAAGATTGAAAGAAAGAATGAAAGAAAGATTGAAAGATTGAAAGATTGAAATAAAGAATGAAAGAAAGATTGAAAGATTGAAAGATTGAAATAAAGAATGAAAGTTTGAAAGAAAGATTGAAAGAATAACAAAAGAAAGATTGAAAGATTGGAAGAAATATTGAAAGATAGAAAAATTGAAAGTAAGAAAGATTGAAAGAAAGAATTAAAGAAAGATTGAAAGATTGAAAGAAAGAATGAAAGAAAGATTGAAATATTGAAAGAAAATATTGAAATAAAGATTGAAAGTTTGAAAGAAAGATTGAAAGAAAGATTTAAAGAAAGAAAGATTGAAAGAAATATTGAAAGAAAGATTGAAAGATTGAAAGAAAGATTGAAAGAAAGAATGAAAGAAAGATTGAAAGATTGAAATAAAGAATGAAAGTTTGAAAGAAAGATTGAAAGAAAGATTTAAAAAAAGAAAGATTGAAAGTAAGAAAGATTGAAAGACATATTGAAAGAAAGATTGAAAGATTGAAAGAAAGATTGAAAGAAAGAATGAAAGAAAGATTGAAAGAAAGATTGTAAGACTGAAGGAAAGAATGAAAGAAAGATTGAAAGAAAGAAAGATTGAAAGATTGAATGATTGAAAGATTGAATGATTGAAAGATTGAAAGAAAGATTGAAAGAAAGATTGAATGACTGAAAGATTGAAAGAAATATTGAAAGTTTGAAAGAAAGATTGAAAGACTGAAAGATAGATTGAAAGATTGAAGATTGAAAGATTGAAAGAAAGATTGAAAGAAAGATTGAACGACTGAAAGATTGAAAGAAAGATTGAAAGTTTGAAAGAAAGATTGAAAGACTGAAAGAAAGATTGAAAGAAAGAATGAAAGAAATATTGAAATAAAGATGGAAAGAAAGATTGAAAGAAAGAAAGTTTGAAAGAAATATTGAAAGTTTGAAAGAAAGATTGAAAGACTGAAAGATAGATTGAAAGATTGAAGATTGAAAGATTGAAAGAAAGATTGAAAGAAAGATTGAACGACTGAAAGATTGAAAGAAAGATTGAAAGTTTGAAAGAAAGATTGAAAGACTGAAAGAAATAATGAAAGAAAGATTGAAAGAAAGAATGAAAGAAATATTGAAAGAAAGATGGAAAGAAAGATTGAAAGAAAGAAAGATTGAAAGATATAACAAAAGAAAGATTGAAAGAAATAATGAAAGAAAGATTGAACGATTGGAAGAAATATTGAAAGATAGAAAAATTGAAAGATTGAAAGATTGAAAGAAAGAATGAAAGAAAGATTGAAAGATTGAAATATTGAAAGAAAGAATGAAAGAAAGACTGAAAGATTGAAAGAAAGATTGAAAGAAAGATTGAAAGATTGAAATATTTAAAGAAAGATTGAAAGAAAGAATGAAAGAACAATTGAAAGAAAGAATGAAAGAATGAAAGAAAAACTGACAGATTGAAAGAAATATTGAAAAAAGAAAGATTGAAAGAAAGAATGAAAGAAAGATTGAAAGAAAGATGGAAAGAAAGATTGAAAGAAAGAAAGATTGAAAGAAATAATAAAAGAAAGATTGAACGATTGGAAGAAATATTGAAAGATAGAAAAATTGAAAGTAAGAAAGATTGAAAGAAAGAATGAAAGAAAGATTGAAATATTGAAAGAAAGAATGAAAGAAAGACTGAAAGATTGAAAGAAAGATTGAAAGAAAGATTGAAAGATTGAAATATTTAAAGAAAGATTGAAATAAAGAATGAAAGTTTGAAAGAAAGATTGAAAGAAAGATTTAAAAAAAGAAAGATTGAAAGTAAGAAAGATTGAAAGACATATTGAAAGAAAGATTGAAAGATTGAAAGAAAGATTGAAAGAAAGAATGTAAGAAAGATTGAAAGAAAGATTGTAAGACTGAAGGAAAGAATGAAAGAAAGATTGAAAGAAAGAAAGATTGAAAGATTGAATGATTGAAAGATTGAATGATTGAAAGATTGAAAGAAAGATTGAAAGAAAGATTGAATGACTGAAAGATTGAAAGAAATATTGAAAGTTTGAAAGAAAGATTGAAAGACTGAAAGATAGATTGAAAGATTGAAGATTGAAAGATTGAAAGAAAAAGTGAAAGAAAGATTGAACGACTGAAAGATTGAAAGAAAGATTGAAAGTTTGAAAGAAAGATTGAAAGACTGAAAGAAAGATTGAAAGAAAGAATGAAAGAAATATTGAAATAAAGATGGAAAGAAAGATTGAAAGAAAGAAAGATTGAAAGAAATATTGAAAGTTTGAAAGAAAGATTGAAAGACTGAAAGATAGATTGAAAGATTGAAGATTGAAAGATTGAAAGAAAGATTGAAAGAAAGATTGAACGACTGAAAGATTGAAAGAAAGATTGAAAGTTTGAAAGAAAGATTGAAAGTTTGAAAGAAAGATTGAAAGACTGAAAGAAATAATGAAAGAAAGATTGAAAGAAAGAATGAAAGAAATATTGAAAGAAAGATGGAAAGAAAGATTGAAAGAAAGAAAGATTGAAAGATATAACAAAAGAAAGATTGAAAGAAATAATGAAAGAAAGATTGAACGATTGAAAGAAATATTGAAAGATAGAAAAATTGAAAGATTGAAAGATTGAAAGAAAGAATGAAAGAAAGATTGAAAGATTGAAATATTGAAAGAAAGAATGAAAGAAAGACTGAAAGATTGAAAGAAAGATTGAAAGAAAGATTGAAAGATTGAAATATTTAAAGAAAGATTGAAAGAAAGAATGAAAGAACAATTGAAAGAAAGAATGAAAGAATGAAAGAAAAACTGACAGATTGAAAGAAATATTGAAAAAAGAAAGATTGAAAGAAAGAATGAAAGAAAGATTGAAAGAAAGATGGAAAGAAAGATTGAAAGAAAGAAAGATTGAAAGAAATAATAAAAGAAAGATTGAACGATTGGAAGAAATATTGAAAGATAGAAAAATTGAAAGTAAGAAAGATTGAAAGAAAGAATGAAAGAAAGATTGAAATATTGAAAGAAAGAATGAAAGAAAGACTGAAAGATTGAAAGAAAGATTGAAAGAAAGATTGAAAGATTGAAATATTTAAAGAAAGATTGAAAGAAAGAATGAAAGAACAATTGAAAGAAAGAATGAAAGAATGAAAGAAAAACTGACAGATTGAAAGAAATGTTGAAAAAAGAAAGATTGAAAGAAAGAATGAAAGAAAGATTGAAAGAAAGATGGAAAGAAAGATTGAAAGAAAGAAAGATTGAAAGAAATAATAAAAGAAAGATTGAACGATTGGAAGAAATATTGAAAGATAGAAAAATTGAAAGTAAGAAAGATTGAAAGAAAGAATGAAAGAAAGATTGAAAGATTGACAGAAAGAATGACAGAAAGATTGAAAGATTGAAATATTGAAAGAAAGAATGAAAAAAAGATTGAAAGACTGAAAGAAAGAATGAAAGAAAGATTGAAAGATTAAACAATTGAAAGAAAGTTTGCAAGAAAGATTGAAAAAAGAAAGATTGAAAGAAAGAATGAAAAAAAGATTGAAAGATAGATGGATAGAAAGATTGAAAGAAAGAAAGATTGAAAGAATAACAAAAGAAAGATTGAAAGATTGGAAGAAATATTGAAAGATAGAAAAATTGAAAGTAGGAAAGATTGAAAGAAAAAATTAAAGAAAGATTCAAAGATTGAAAGAAAGAATGAAAGAAAGGTTGAAAGATTGAAATATTGAAAGAAAGAATGAAAGAAAGATTGAAAGAAAGATTGAAAGAAAGTTTGAAAGATTGAAAGATTGAAATAAAGATTGAAAGTTTGAAAGAAAGATTGAAAGAAAGATTTAAAGAAAGAAAGATTGAAAGAAATATTGAAAGAAAGATTGAAAGAAAGAATGAAAGAAAGATTGAAAGATTGAAAGATTGAAATAAAGAATGAAAGTTTGAAAGAAAAATTGAAAGAAAGATTTAAAGAAAGAAAGATTGAAAGTAAGAAAGATTGAAAGAAATATTGAAAGAAAGATTGAAAGATTGAAAGAAAGATTGAAAGAAAGAATGAAAGAAAGATTGAAAGAAAGATTGAAAGAAAGATTGAAAGACTGAAGGAAAGAATGAAAGAAAGATTGAAAGAAAGATTGAAAGAAAGAAAGATTGAAAGAAAGATTGAAAGATTGAATGATTGAAAGAAAGACTGAAAGATAGATTGAAAGATTGAAGATTGAAAGATTCAAAGAAAGATTGAAAGAAAGATTGAACGACTGAAAGATTGAAAGAAAGATTGAAAGTTTGAAACAAATTTTGAAAGACTGAAAGAAAGAATGAAAGAAAGATTGAAAGAAAGATTGAAAAAAGAAAGATTGAAAGAAAATTTGAAAGAAAGATTGAAAGAAGGAATGAAAGAAAGATTGAATGAAATATTGAAAGACAGAAAGATTGAAAGAAACAATGAAAGAATGATTGAAAGTTTAAAAGAAAGAATAAAAGAAAGATTGAAAAATTGAAAGATTGAAAGAAAGATTGAAAAAAAGATTGAAAGACTGGAAGAAAGAATGAAAGAAAGATTGAAAGATTCAACAATTGAAAGAATGATTGCAAGAAAGATTGAAAAAAGAAAGATTGAAAGAAAATTTGAAAGAAAGATTGAAGAAGGAATGAAAGAAAGATTGAATGAAAAATTTAAAGACAGAAAGATTGAAAGAAAGAATGAAAAAGATTGAAAGATTGAAAGAAAGATTGAAAGATTAAAAGAAAGAATGAAAGAAAGATTGAAAAATTGAAAGATTGAAAGAAAGATTGAAAAAAAGATTGAAAGACTGGAAGAAAGAATGAAAGAAAGATTGAAAGATTCAACAATTGAAAGAAAGATTGCAAGAAAGATTTAAAAAAGAAAGATTGAAAGAAAGAATGAAAGAATGAAAGAAAGATTGAAAGATTGAAATATTGAAAGAAAGAATGAAAGAAAGATTGAAAGATGAAAGAAAGATTGAAAGAAAGATTGAAAGATTGAAAGATTGAAAGATTGAAATAAAGATTGAAAGTTTGAAAGAAAGATTGAAAGAAAGATTTAAAGAAAGAAAGATTGAAAGTAAGAAAGATTTAAAGAAATATTGAAAGAAAGATTGAAAAAAAGAAAGATTGAAAGAAAGATTGAAAGAAAGATTGAAAGACTGATGGAAAGAATGAAATAAAGATTGAAAGAAAGATTGAAAGAAAGAAATATTGAAGGAAAGATTGAAAGATTGAATGATTGAAAGAAAGACTGAAAGAAAGATTGACGGACAGAAAGATTGAAAGAAAGAATGAAAGAAAGATTGAAAGAAAGAATGAAAGAAAGATTGAAAGATTAAACAATTGAAAGAAAGATTGCAAGAAAGATTGAAAAAAGAAAGATTGAAAGAAAGAATAAAAGAAAGATTGAAAGAAAGATGGAAAGAAAGATTGAACGATTGGAAACAATATTGAAAGAAAGAAAGATTGAAAGTAAGATAGATTGAAAGAAAGAATGAAAGAAAGATTGAAAGAAAGAATGAAAGAAAGATTGAAAGATTGAAAGAAAGATTGAAAGATTTAAAGAAAGATTGAAAGACTGAAAGAAATAATGAAAGGCAGATTAAAAGAAAGATTGAAAGTAAGGATTGAAAGAAAGAATGAAAGAAAGATTGAAAGATTGCAAGAAAGAATGAAAGAAAGATTGAAAGAAAGAATGAAAGAAAGATTGAAAGAAAGAATGAAAGAAAGATTGAAAGAAAGATTGAAAGATTGAAAGATTGAAATAAAGATTGAAAGTTTGAAAGAAAGATTGAAAGAAAGACTGAAAGAAAGATTGAAAGATTGAAAGAAAGATTGAAAGAAAGATTGAAAGATTGAAAGAAAGATTGAAAGAAAGATTGAAAGAATGAAAGATTGAAATAATGATTGAAAGTTTGAAAGAAAGATTGAAAGAAAGATTTAAACAAAGAAAGATTGAAAGTAAGAAAGATTGAAAGAAATATTGAACGAAAGATTGAAAGAAAGGATGAAAGAAAGATTGAAAGAAAGATTGAAAAAAAGAAGGTTTGAAAGAAAGATTGAACGACTGAAGGATAGAATGAAAGAAAGATTGAAAGAAAGATTGAAAGAATGAAATATTGAAGGAAAGATTGAAAGATTGAATGATTGAAAGAAAGACTGAAAGAAAGATTGAAAAAAGAAAGATTGAAAGAAAGAATAAAAGAAAGATTGATAGAAAGATGGAAAGAAAGAAAGATTGAAAGAAATAACAAAAGAAAGATTGAAAGAAAGAATGAAAGAAAGATTGAACGATTGGAAGAAATATTGAAAGAAAGAAAGATTGAAAGTAAGATAGATTGAAAGTAAGAATGAAAGAAAGATTGAAAGATTTAAAGAAAGAATGAAAGAAAGATTGAAAGATTGAAATATTGAAAGAAAGAATGAAAGAAAGATTGAAAGATTTGAAAGAAAGATTGAAAGATTGAAAGATTGAAATAAAGATTGAAAGTTTGAAAGAATGATTGAAAGAGAGATTTAAAGAAAGATTTAAAGAAAGATTGAAAGACTGAAAGAAAGAATGAAAGGCAGATTGAAAGAAAGATTGAAAGTAAGAAAGATTGAAAGAAAGAATGAAAGAAAGATTGAAAGATTGCAAGAAAGAATGAAAGAAATATTGAAAGATTGAAATATTGAAAGAAAGAATGAAAGAAAGATTGAAAGTAAGACAGAAAGATTGAAAGAAAGATTGAAAGAAAGATTGAAAGATTGAAATAAAGATTGAAAGTTTGAAAGAAAGATTGAAAGAAAGATTTAAAGAAAGAAAGAAAGATTGAAAGAAAGATTGAAAGAAAGATTGAAACAAAGAATGAAACAAAGATTGAAATAAAGAATGAAAGAAAGATTGAAAGAAAGATTGAAAGAAAGAAAGATTGAAAGTAAGAAAGATTGAAAGAAATATTGAAAGAAAGATTGAAAGATTGAAAGAAAGATTGAAAGAAAGAATGAAAGAAAGAATGAAAGAAAGATTGAAAGAAAGATTGAAAGAAAGATTGAAAGAAAGATTGAAAGACTGAAGGAAAGAATGAAAGAAAGATTGAAAGAAAGATTGAAAGAAAGAAAGATTGAAAGAAAGATTGAAAGATTGAATGATTGAAAGAAAGACTGAAAGATAGATTGAAAGATTGAAGATTGAAAGATTCAAAGAAAGATTGAAAGAAAGATTGAACGACTGAAAGATTGAAAGAAAGATTGAAAGTTTGAAACAAATTTTGAAAGACTGAAAGAAAGAATGAAAGAAAGATTGAAAGAAAGATTGAAAAAAGAAAGATTGAAAGAATATTTGAAAGAAAGATTGAAAGAAAGATTGAATGGAATATTGAAAGACAGAAAGATTGAAAGAAACAATGAAAGAAAGATTGAAAGATTAAAAGAAAGAATAAAAGAAAGATTGAAAAATTGAAAGATTGAAAGAAAGATTGAAAAAAAGATTGAAAGACTGGAAGAAAGAATGAAAGAAAGATTGAAAGATTCAACAATTGAAAGAATGATTGCAAGAAAGATTGAAAAAAGAAAGATTGAAAGAAAATTTGAAAGAAAGATTGAAGAAGGAATGAAAGAAAGATTGAATGAAAAATTTAAAGACAAAGATTGAAAGAAAGAATGAAAGAAAGATTGAAAGAAAGATTGAAAGATTAAAAGAAAGAATGAAAGAAAGATTGAAAAATTGAAAGATTGAAAGAAAGATTGAAATAAAGATTGAAAGACTGGAAGAAAGAATGAAAGAAAGATTGAAAGACTGGAAGAAAGAATGAAAGAAAGATTGAAAGATTCAACAATTGAAAGAAAGATTGCAAGAAAGATTTAAAAAAGAAAGATTGAAAGAAAGAATGAAAGAATGAAAGAAAGATTGAAAGATTGAAATATTGAAAGAAAGAATGAAAGAAAGATTGAAAGATGAAAGAAAGATTGAAAGAAAGATTGAAAGATTGAAAGATTGAAAGATTGAAATAAAGATTGAAAGTTTGAAAGAAAGATTGAAAGAAAGATTTAAAGAAAGAAAGATTGAAAGTAAGAAAGATTGAAAGAAATATTGAAAGAAAGATTGAAAAAAAGAAAGATTGAAAGAAAGATTGAAAGAAAGATTGAAAGACTGATGGAAAGAATGAAATAAAGATTGAAAGAAAGATTGAAAGAAAGAAATATTGAAGGAAAGATTGAAAGATTGAATGATCGAAAGAAAGACTGAAAGAAAGATTGACGGACAGAAAGATTGAAAGAAAGAATGAAAGAAAGATTGAAAGAAAGAATGAAAGAAAGATTGAAAGATTAAACAATTGAAAGAAAGATTGCAAGAAAGATTGAAAAAAGAAAGATTGAAAGAAAGAATAAAAGAAAGATTGAAAGAAAGATGGAAAGAAAGATTGAACGATTGGAAACAATATTGAAAGAAAGAAAGATTGAAAGTAAGATAGATTGAAAGAAAGAATGAAAGAAAGATTGAAAGATTGAAAGAAAGAATGAAAGAAAGATTGAAAGATTGAAAGAAAGATTGAAAGATTTAAAGAAAGATTGAAAGACTGAAAGAAATAATGAAAGGCAGATTAAAAGAAAGATTGAAAGTAAGGATTGAAAGAAAGAATGAAAGAAAGATTGAAAGATTGCAAGAAAGAATGAAAGAAAGATTGCAAGAAAGAATGAAAGAAAGATTGAAAGAAAGAATGAAAGAAAGATTGAAAGAAAGATTGAAAGATTGAAAGATTGAAATAAAGATTGAAAGTTTGAAAGAAAGATTGAAAGAAAGACTGAAAGATTGAAAGAAAGATTGAAAGAAAGATTGAAAGAATGAAAGATTGAAATAATGATTGAAAGTTTGAAAGAAAGATTGAAAGAAAGATTTAAACAAAGAAAGATTGAAAGTAAGAAAGATTGAAAGAAATATTGAACGAAAGATTGAAAGAAAGGATGAAAGAAAGATTGAAAGAAAGATTGAAAAAAAGAAGGTTTGAAAGAAAGATTGAACGACTGAAGGATAGAATGAAAGAAAGATTGAAAGAAAGATTGAAAGAATGAAATATTGAAGGAAAGATTGAAAGATTGAATGATTGAAAGAAAGACTGAAAGAAAGATTGAAAAAAGAAAGATTGAAAGAAAGAATAAAAGAAAGATTGATAGAAAGATGGAAAGAAAGAAAGATTGAAAGAAATAACAAAAGAAAGATTGAAAGAAAGAATGAAAGAAAGATTGAACGATTGGAAGAAATATTGAAAGAAAGAAAGATTGAAAGTAAGATAGATTGAAAGTAAGAATGAAAGAAAGATTGAAAGATTTAAAGAAAGAATGAAAGAAAGATTGAAAGATTGAAATATTGAAAGAAAGAATGAAAGAAAGATTGAAAGATTTGAAAGAAAGATTGAAAGATTGAAAGATTGAAATAAAGATTGAAAGTTTGAAAGAATGATTGAAAGAGAGATTTAAAGAAAGATTTAAAGAAAGATTGAAAGACTGAAAGAAAGAATGAAAGGCAGATTGAAAGAAAGATTGAAAGTAAGAAAGATTGAAAGAAAGAATGAAAGAAAGATTGAAAGATTGCAAGAAAGAATGAAAGAAATATTGAAAGATTGAAATATTGAAAGAAAGAATGAAAGAAAGATTGAAAGTAAGACAGAAAGATTGAAAGAAAGATTGAAAGAAAGATTGAAAGATTGAAATAAAGATTGAAAGTTTGAAAGAAAGATTGAAAGAAAGATTTAAAGAAAGAAAGAAAGATTGAAAGAAAGATTGAAAGAAAGATTGAAACAAAGAATGAAACAAAGATTGAAATAAAGAATGAAAGAAAGATTGAAAGAAAGATTGAAAGAAAGAAAGATTGAAAGTAAGAAAGATTGAAAGAAATATTGAAAGAAAGATTGAAAGATTGAAAGAAAGATTGAAAGAAAGAATGAAAGAAAGAATGAAAGAAAGATTGAAAGAAAGATTGAAAGAAAGATTGAAAGAAAGATTGAAAGACTGAAGGAAAGAATGAAAGAAAGATTGAAAGAAAGATTGAAAGAAAGAAAGATTGAAAGAAAGATTGAAAGATTGAATGATTGAAAGAAAGACTGAAAGATAGATTGAAAGATTGAAGATTGAAAGATTCAAAGAAAGATTGAAAGAAAGATTGAACGACTGAAAGATTGAAAGAAAGATTGAAAGTTTGAAACAAATTTTGAAAGACTGAAAGAAAGAATGAAAGAAAGATTGAAAGAAAGATTGAAAAAAGAAAGATTGAAAGAATATTTGAAAGAAAGATTGAAAGAAGGAATGAAAGAAAGATTGAATGGAATATTGAAAGACAGAAAGATTGAAAGAAACAATGAAAGAAAGATTGAAAGATTAAAAGAAAGAATAAAAGAAAGATTGAAAAATTGAAAGATTGAAAGAAAGATTGAAAAAAAGATTGAAAGACTGGAAGAAAGAATGAAAGAAAGATTGAAAGATTCAACAATTGAAAGAATGATTGCAAGAAAGATTGAAAAAAGAAAGATTGAAAGAAAATTTGAAAGAAAGATTGAAGAAGGAATGAAAGAAAGATTGAATGAAAAATTTAAAGACAGAAAGATTGAAAGAAAGAATGAAAGAAAGATTGAAAGAAAGATTGAAAGATTAAAAGAAAGAATGAAAGAAAGATTGAAAAATTGAAAGATTGAAAGAAAGATTGAAATAAAGATTGAAAGACTGGAAGAAAGAATGAAAGAAAGATTGAAAGACTGGAAGAAAGAATGAAAGAAAGATTGAAAGATTCAACAATTGAAAGAAAGATTGCAAGAAAGATTTAAAAAAGAAAGATTGAAAGAAAGAATGAAAGAATGAAAGAAAGATTGAAAGATTGAAATATTGAAAGAAAGAATGAAAGAAAGATTGAAAGATGAAAGAAAGATTGAAAGAAAGATTGAAAGATTGAAAGATTGAAAGATTGAAATAAAGATTGAAAGTTTGAAAGAAAGATTGAAAGAAAGATTTAAAGAAAGAAAGATTGAAAGTAAGAAAGATTGAAAGAAATATTGAAAGAAAGATTGAAAAAAAGAAAGATTGAAAGAAAGATTGAAAGAAAGATTGAAAGACTGATGGAAAGAATGAAATAAAGATTGAAAGAAAGATTGAAAGAAAGAAATATTGAAGGAAAGATTGAAAGATTGAATGATCGAAAGAAAGACTGAAAGAAAGATTGACGGACAGAAAGATTGAAAGAAAGAATGAAAGAAAGATTGAAAGAAAGAATGAAAGAAAGATTGAAAGATTAAACAATTGAAAGAAAGATTGCAAGAAAGATTGAAAAAAGAAAGATTGAAAGAAAGAATAAAAGAAAGATTGAAAGAAAGATGGAAAGAAAGATTGAACGATTGGAAACAATATTGAAAGAAAGAAAGATTGAAAGTAAGATAGATTGAAAGAAAGAATGAAAGAAAGATTGAAAGATTGAAAGAAAGAATGAAAGAAAGATTGAAAGATTGAAAGAAAGATTGAAAGATTTAAAGAAAGATTGAAAGACTGAAAGAAAGAATGAAAGGCAGATTGAAAGAAAGATTGAAAGTAAGGATTGAAAGAAAGAATGAAAGAAAGATTGAAAGATTGCAAGAAAGAATGAAAGAAAGATTGAAAGAAAGAATGAAAGAAAGATTGAAAGAAAGAATGAAAGAAAGATTGAAAGAAAGATTGAAAGATTGAAAGATTGAAATAAAGATTGAAAGTTTGAAAGAAAGATTGAAAGAAAGACTGAAAGAAAGATTGAAAGATTGAAAGAAAGATTGAAAGAAAGATTGAAAGATTGAAATATTGAAAGAAAGAATGAAAGAAAGATTGAAAGATTGAAAGAAAGATTGAAAGAATGAAAGATTGAAATAATGATTGAAAGTTTGAAAGAAAGATTGAAAGAAAGATTTAAACAAAGAAAGATTGAAAGTAAGAAAGATTGAAAGAAATATTGAACGAAAGATTGAAAGAAAGGATGAAAGAAAGATTGAAAGAAAGATTGAAAAAAAGAAGGTTTGAAAGAAAGATTGAACGACTGAAGGATAGAATGAAAGAAAGATTGAAAGAATGAAATATTGAAGGAAAGATTGAAAGATTGAATGATTGAAAGAAAGACTGAAAGAAAGATTGAAAAAAGAAAGATTGAAAGAAAGAATAAAAGAAAGATTGAAAGAAAGATGGAAAGAAAGAAAGATTGAAAGAAATAACAAAAGAAAGATTGAAAGAAAGAATGAAAGAAAGATTGAACGATTGGAAGAAATATTGAAAGAAAGAAAGATTGAAAGTAAGATAGATTGAAAGTAAGAATGAAAGAAAGATTTAAAGATTTAAAGAAAGAAAGAAAGAAAGATTGAAAGATTGAAATATTGAAAGAAAGAATGAAAGAAAGATTGAAAGATTGAAAGAAAGATTGAAAGATTGAAATAAAGATTGAAAGTTTGAAAGAATGATTGAAAGAGAGATTTAAAGAAAGATTTAAAGAAAGATTGAAAGACTGAAAGAAAGAATGAAAGGCAGATTGAAAGAAAGATTGAAAGTAAGAAAGATTGAAAGAAAGAATGAAAGAAAGATTGAAAGATTGCAAGAAAGAATGAAAGAAATATTGAAAGATTGAAATATTGAAAGAAAGAATGAAAGAAAGATTGAAAGTAAGAAAGAAAGATTGAAAGAAAGATTGAAAGAAAGATTGAAAGAAAGATTGAAAGATTGAAATAAAGATTGAAAGTTTGAAAGAAAGATTGAAAGAAAGATTTAAAGAAAGAAAGAAAGATTGAAAGAAAGATTGAAAGAAAGATTGAAAGAAAGATTGAAACAAAGAATGAAACAAAGATTGAAATAAAGAATGAAAGAAAGATTGAAAGAAAGATTGAAAGAAAGAAAGATTGAAAGATTGAATGATTGAAAGAAAGACTGAAAGAAAGAATGACGGACAGAAAGATTGAAAGAAAGAATGAAAGAAAGATTGAAAAAAAGATTGAAAGACTGAAAGAAAGAATGAAAGAAACATTGAAAGATTAAACAATTGAAAGAAAGATTGCAAGAAAGATGGAAAGAATGAAAGATTGAAATAATGATTGAAAGTTTGAAAGAATGATTGAAAGAAAGATTTAAACAAAGAAAGATTACATTTACATTTACATTTAGTCATTTAGCAGACGCTTTTATCCAAAGCGACTTACAAGGGAGAATAACATTCAGCTACATTGCGACAGAGATTAGTGTAACAACAACATTGGTGTAACAATAAATACTGCAAGGTGGTGCTCAGTAATTGTAGATTAGGACAGGAGGTACTCACTGAAGAGCTGGGTCTTCAGGTGCTTCTTAAAGACAGAGAGGGAGGTCCCCGCTCTGGTCATTTTTGGCAGCTCGTTCCACCAACGTGGAACTACAAATGAGAATAGCCTGGATTGCCGTGGCTGTATGGCCGGCAGAGCCAGGTGACACTCATTAGACGAGGGCAGCATCCGGGGGGCAACATGTGCTCTTACAAGAGCATTTAAGTAGGCGGGAGCATTCCCAACAATCACTCTGTAGGCCAGCATAAGAGACTTGAACTTGATGCGGGCGGCTACAGGTTACCAGTGGAGTTCGATGAGCAGCGGAGTGACATGTGCCCTCTTTGGCTGGTGCGAAGCGGCAGGACCGGGAGACGGGGGCAACATGGTCCGAGAATGTCAGTTGGTCATCAATAATGACACCAAGATTCCTTGCAGCCTTGGTAGGAACAAGAGATAGAGAGTCGATTTTAATATCAATGTTGTGATAAATACCTTGTTTGGCCGGGAAGACCAGCAGTTCCGTTTTCGCCAGATTTAGTTGAAGATGATAATCCTTCATCCATGTGGATATGTCAGCGAGACAATCCGAGATCCGCGTCGAGACAGTAGGGTCGTCGGGCGGGAAGGACAGATAGAGTTGAGTATCATCCGCATAGCAGTGATATGAAAAGCCTTGTGAGCGGATGATCGGGCCCAGTGAGGTGGTGTATATGGCAAAGAGGAGGGGTCCTAGCACCGAGCCTTGGGGCACCCCTGTGGTGAGGTTGTGAGGCACAGACAGCTGGCCTCGCCATGTCACACTGAACGAGCGCCCAGTAAGGTAAGATTCGAACCAGGAAAGTGCACTGCCCGTTATGCCCATGCTTGAGAGTATGGACAGGAGTATGCAATGATTGACAGTGTCAAAAGCAGCTGATAAGTCTAGCAGAATGAGGACCGAGGATTTGGCAGCAGCTCTAGCAGTTTTTAAGGCCTCTGTCACAGACAACAGGGCTGTTTAAGTGGAGTGACCACTTTTGAAGCCAGATTGAAGTGTATCAAGAAGGTTGTTCCTTGACAGGTACTCTGTAACCTGTCTAGAGACCGCCCTCTCTAAGGTTTTGGAAAGGAATGGGAGGAGAGAGACCGGCCGATAGTTTCCTACTTGATTGGGATCGAGTGAGGGTTTTTTGAGCAGTGGTGCGACCCGAGCCGCTTTGAAAGCGGAAGGGAAAGTGCCGGAAGTTAGGGAAGAATTGATCACATGTGTGATTGCCGGGGTGATAGTCGGTGATATGGCTTGAAGGAGGTTGGATGGGATCGGATCTAGCGGACAGGTAGTAGGACGGCTACATGTTAGTAGTTTAGATACCTCACTTTCAGCGAGGGGGGCGAAACCAGGGAACGATGAGCCTAGGGCTGGAGAAGACAGGTTGTGAGTAAGTTGTTTAGTTAATTGGCTGCTGATGGCTGCCACTTTGTTAGTAAAAAAGGAGGCAAGGCAGTCAGCAGTGAGGTTAGTAGCTGGGGGAGGTGGTGGAGGGTAAAGCAGAGACTTGAAGGTGGTGAATAACGTACGTGTGTCTGTGGCACCGTTGATCCTATCGTTGAAGAAGGCCTTCTTGGCAGCAGTGATGCCGGAAGAGAAGGAGGACAGCAGTGTCTGGTAGCTAGCAAGATCCTCAGTTGTTTTGGATTTGTGCCATTTCCTCTCGGCTGCTCTGAGGTCAGTGCGCGTTGTCCGGAGGGTGTCAGTCAGCCAAGGGTGCGACTGGGTTGAACGAGCAGGTCTGGTGGATAGTGGACACAGGATATCCAGACATGAGCTCAAGGTGGAGCAGAGGGAGTCAGTGGCATCATTAACCTGCAGAGAGGAGAAAGTGCCATGGGGTGGAAGAGAAGAGGAGAGCACAGAGGAGAAGTGGGTGGGAGACAAGTTGCGGAGATTGCTGCGGATAGTAACCATGGGTGGGGAGGTGGGGGGTTGTTTTGGTAGCTGGACATTGAAGTGGATGAAGAAGTGGTCAGAGAGATGAAGAGGAGTGACCCATAGGTTGTCGGTGGTACAGCTCCGAGCAAGAATGAGATCAAGCTCTTTGCCAGCCTTGTGAGTCGGTGGAGTCGGGATCTGTCTTAGGTCGAACGAGCGAACCAAAGACAGGAAGTCAGCCGAGCTCGCACTGTCCAAGTGAATGTTCATGTCTCCGAGGACGAGCATGGGACACTCGTGCTCAGGGATTGATGACAGCAGGGTGTCAAGCTCATGTAGGAAGTCACCTAGTTGTCCTGGTGGATGGTAGATGACGACCACATAGGCTTTCACCGGAGCAGTCACCAAGACGGCGTGATATTCAAAGGAGGCAAAGTTGTTTAAAGGCAGCAGTGGATTAAATTTCCATGTGTTGGAAATTAGCAGGCCAGTCCCACCACCACGGCCAGATGGTCTGGATGTGTGGGAGAATGAGTAGTTAGTGGAGAGTGTAGCCGGGGTTGCGCTATCTTCCGGTTTAATCCATGTCTCAGTGAGAGCAAGGAGCTCTAAGGAGAGTTGGTTGGCATGACCAGAAATGAAGTCTGCCTTGTTAACTGCAGATCGACAATTCCACAAGCCAACAGAGAAGGAGGTCTTTGCAGAAGATGTTTGCTGCAGGGACCTGAGGTTACCCGGATTGCATCGGCGTATGGTATAACGACGCTTTCTGGGTGACCTTGAAGTTGTAGGGATGCGGTAGTAGCACACTTTGTATGGAGTGAGAGAAAGAAGGCAGGTTTGCCTTGTTCGGTGTCCTTGCTTCGGTTGACGTGCAGAGGTAGACGTGCGTCTTTACACAGAGCGTCTTCACACGAGAGCGACTACAAATGGGCCAACGCTTGAAGGGCAGGACCATAAATAGGTGATAGAATACAGCTGCTCGTGTGATTAGGGTTGCACCTGGCTAAGAGCACGCCCACATAAGAGAGGACTTACCTGAATAGGGGGTGTGTCTGGAACACAAGCTTGTTGGCAGATCAGCAAATAGCAGTGAAATGTACAGAGTCAATCCAGTAGTCCAAGTTGCAATACTACAATACGAGCAGTGATACACTACACAGCAACCTCAGCACTAGAGCTCGACTCAGAGTTAGCTCGACTCAGATTGAAAGTAAGAAAGATTGAAAGAAATATTGAACGAAAGATTGAAAGAAAGGATGAAAGAAAGATTGGAAGAAAGATTTAAACAAAGAAAGATTGAAAGTAAGAAAGATTGAAAGAAATATTGAACGAAAGATTGAAAGAAAGGATGAAAGAAAGATTGAAAGAAAGATTGAAAAAAAGAAAGATTGAAAGAAAGATTGAACGACTGAAGAAAAGAATGAAAGAAAGATTGAAAGAAAGATTGAAAGAAAGAAATATTGAAGGAAAGATTGAAAGATTGAATGATTGAAAGAAAGACTGAAAGAAAGATTGACCGACAGAAAGATTGAAAGAAAGAATGAAAGAAAGATTGAAAGAAAGAATGAAAGAAAGATTGAAAGATTAAACAATTGAAAGAAAGATTGCAAGAAAGATTGAAAAAAGAAAGATTGAAAGAAAGAATAAAAGAAAGATTGAAAGAAAGATGGAAAGAAAGAAAGATTGAAAGAAATAACAAAAGAAAGATTGAAAGAAAGAATGAAAGAAAGATTGGAAGACTGAAAGAAAGAATGAAAGGCAGATTGAAAGAAAGATTGAAAGTAAGAAAAATTGAAAGAAAGAATGAAAGAAAGATTGAAAGATTGCAAGAAAGAATGAAAGAAATATTGAAAGATTGAAATATTGAAAGAAAGAATGAAAGAAAGATTGAAAGATTGAAAGAAAGATTGAAAGATTGAAATAAAGATTGAAAGTTTGAAAGAAAGATTGAAAGAAAGATTTAAAGAAAGAAAGAAAGATTGAAAGAAAGATTGAAAGAAAGATTGAAAGAAAGAAAGATTGAATAATTGAAAGAAAGACTGAAAGAAAGAATGACGGACAGAAAGATTGAAAGAAAGAATGAAAGAAAGATTGAAAGAAAGATTTAAACAAGAAAGATTGAAAGTAAGAAAGATTGAAAGAAATATTGAACGAAAGATTGAAAGAAAGGATGAAAGAAAGATTGAAAGAAAGATTGAAAAAAAGGAAGATTGAAAGAAAGATTGAATGACTGAAGAAAAGAATGAAAGAAAGATTGAAAGAAAGATTGAAAGAAAGAAATATTGAAGGAAAGATTGAAAGATTGAATGATTGAAAGAAAGACTGAAAGAAAGATTGACCGACAGAAAGATTGAAAGAAAGAATGAAAGAAAGATTGAAAGAAAGAATGAAAGAAAGATTGAAAGATTAAACAATTGAAAGAAAGATTGCAAGAAAGATTGAAAAAAGAAAGATTGAAAGAAAGAATAAAAGAAAGATTGAAAGAAAGATGGAAAGAAAGAAAGATTGAAAGAAATAACAAAAGAAAGATTGAAAGAAAGAATGAAAGAAAGATTGAAAGACTGAAAGAAAGAATGAAAGGCAGATTGAAAGAAAGATTGAAAGTAAGAAAAATTGAAAGAAAGAATGAAAGAAAGATTGAAAGATTGCAAGAAAGAATGAAAGAAATATTGAAAGATTGAAATATTGAAAGAAAGAATGAAAGAAAGATTGAAAGATTGAAAGAAAGATTGAAATATTGAAATAAAGATTGAAAGTTTGAAAGAAAGATTGAAAGAAAGATTTAAAGAAAGAAAGATTGAAAGATTGAATAATTGAAAGAAAGACTGAAAGAAAGAATGACGGACAGAAAGATTGAAAGAAAGAATGAAAGAAAGATTGAAAAAAGATTGAAAGACTGAAAGAAAGAATGAAAGAAACATTGAAAGATTAAACAATTGAAAGAAAGATTGCAAGAAAGATGGAAAGAATGAAAGATTGAAATAATGATTAAAAGTTTGAAAGAAAGTTTGAAAGAAAGATTTAAACAAAGAAAGATTGAAAGTAAGAAAGATTGAAAGAAGTGTTGAACGAAAGATTGAAAGAAAGGATGAAAGAAAGATTGAAAGAAAGATTGAAAAAAAGAAAGATTGAAAGAATGATTGAACGACTGAAGGAAAGAATGAAAGAAAGATTGAAAGAAAGATTGAAAGAAATAAATATTGAAGGAAAGATTGAAAGATTGAATGACTGAAAGAAAGACTGAAAGAAAGATTGACCGACAGTAAGATTGAAAGAAAGAATGAAAGAAAGATTGAAAGAAAGAATGAAAGAAAGATTGAAAGTTTGAAAGAAAGATTGAAAGAAAGATTTAAAGAATGATTGAAAGACTGAAAGAAAGAATGAAAGGCAGATTGAAAGAAAGATTGAAAGTAAGAAAGATTGAAAGAAAGAATGAAAGAAAGATTGAAAGATTGCAAGAAAGAATGAAAGAAATATTGAAAGATTGAAATATTGAAAGAAAGAATGAAAGAAAGATTGAAAGATTGAAAGAAAGATTGAAAGTTTGAAAGAAAGATTGAAAGAAAGATTTAAAGAAAGAAAGAAAGATTGAAAGAAAGATTGACAGACAGAAAGATTGAAAGAAAGAATGAAAGAAAGATTGAAAGAAAGAATGAAAGAAAGATTGAAAGTTTGAAAGAAAGTTTGAAAGAAAGATTTAAAGAAAGATTGAAAGACTGAAAGAAAGAATGAAAGGCAGATTGAAAGAAAGATTGAAAGTAAGAAAGATTGAAAGAAAGAATGAAAGAAAGATTGAAAGATTGCAAGAAAGAATGAAAGAAATATTGAAAGATTGAAATATTGAAAGAAAGAATGAAAGAAAGATTGAAAGATTGAAAGAAAGATTGAAAGAAAGATTGAAAGATTGAAATAAAGATTGAAAGTTTGAAAGAAAGATTGAAAGAAAGATTTAAAGAAAGAAAGAAAGATTGAAAGAAAGATTGATAGAAAGATTGAAAGAAAGAATGAAACAAAGATTGAAATAAAGAATGAAAGAAAGATTGAAAGAAAGATTGAAAGAAAGACTGAAAGAAAGAATGACGGACAGAAAGATTGAAAGAAAGAATGAAAGAAAGATTGAAAAAAAGATTGAAAGACTGAAAGAAAGAATGAAAGAAACATTGAAAGATTAAACAATTGAAAGAAAGATTGCAAGAAAGATGGAAAGTAAGATTGAAAGAAATAAAGATTGAAAGAAATAACAAAAGAAAGATTGAAAGAAAAAATGAAAGATAGAAAAATTGAAAGTAAGAAAGATTGAAAGAATGAAAGAAAGATTGATAGAAAGATTGAAATAAAGATTGAAAGTTTGAAAGAAAGATTGAAAGAAAGATTGAAAGAAAGAAAGAAAGATTGAAAGAAAGATTGAAAGAAAGAATGAAACAAAGATTGAAATAAAGAATGAAAGAAAGATTGAAAGAAAGATTGAAAGAAAGAATGACGGACAGAAAGATTGAAAGAAAGAATGAAAGAAAGATTGAAAGATTGAAACATTGAAAGAAAGAATGAAAAAGATTGAAAGATTGAAAGAAAGATTTAAAGAAAGATTGAAAGACTGAAAGAAACAAAGATTGAAATAAAGAATGAAAGAAATATTGAAAGAAAGAAAGATTGAATGATTGAATGATTGAAAGAAAGACTGAAAGAAAGAATGACGGACAGAAAGATTGAAAGAAAGAATGAAAGAAAGATTGAGAAAAAGATTGAAAGACTGAAAGAAAGAATGAAAGAAACATTGAAAGATTAAACAATTGAAAGAAAGATTGCAAGAAAGATGGAAAGCAAGATTGAAAGAAATAAAGATTGAAAGAAATAACAAAAGAAAGATTGAAAGAAATAATGAAAGATAGAAAAATTGAAAGTAAGAAAGATTGAAAGAATGAATGAAAGAAAGATTGAAAGATTGAAAGATTGAAATATTGAAAGAAAGATTGAATGTTTGAAAAAAGATTGAAAGTATTAAAGATCGAAAGAAATATTCAAAGAAAGATTGAAAGATTGAAAGAAAGAATGAAAGAACGATTGAAAGAAAGAATGAATGAATGAAAGAAAGAATGAAAGATTAAACAATTGAAAGAAAGATTGCAAGAAAGATTGAAAAAAGAAATATTGAAAGAAAGAATGAAAGAAAGATTGAAAGAAAGTTGGAAAGAAAGATTGAAAGAAAGAAAGATTGAAAGAAATAATGAAAGAAAGATAGAACGATTGGAAGAAATATTGAAAGATAGAAAAATTGAAAGTAAGAAAGATTGAAAGAAAGAATGATAAAAAGATTGAAAGATTGAAAGAAAGAATGAAAGAAAGATTGAAAGATTGAAATATTGAAAGATAGAATGAAAGAAAGATTGAAAGATTGAAAGAAAGATTGAAAGAAAGATTGAAAGATTGAATGATTGAAAGAAAGATTGAATGTTTGAAAGAAAGATTGAAAGAAAGATTTAAAGAAACAAAGATTGAAAGAAATATTGAAAGAAAGATTGAAAGAAAGATGGAAAGAAAGAAAGATTGAAAGAAATAACAAAAGAAAGATTGAAAGAAAGAATGAAAGAAAGATTGAAAGACTGAAAGAAAGAATGAAAGGCAGATTGAAAGAAAGATTGAAAGTAAGAAAAATTGAAAGAAAGAATGAAAGAAAGATTGAAAGATTGCAAGAAAGAATGAAAGAAAGATTGAAAGATTGCAAGAAAGAATGAAAGAAATATTGAAAGATTGAAAGAAAGAATGAAAGAAAGATTGAAAGATTGAAAGAAAGATTGAAATATTGAAATAAAGATTGAAAGTTTGAAAGAAAGATTGAAAGAAAGATTTAAAGAAAGAAAGAAAGATTGAAAGAAAGATTGAAAGAAAGATTGAAAGAAAGATTGAAAGAAAGAAAGATTGAAAGATTGAATAATTGAAAGAAAGACTGAAAGAAAGAATGACGGACAGAAAGATTGAAAGAAAGAATGAAAGAAAGATTGAAAAAAGATTGAAAGACTGAAAGAAAGAATGAAAGAAACATTGAAAGATTAAACAATTGAAAGAAAGATTGCAAGAAAGATGGAAAGAATGAAAGATTGAAATAATGATTAAAAGTTTGAAAGAAAGTTTGAAAGAAAGATTTAAACAAAGAAAGATTGTAAGTAAGAAAGATTGAAAGAAATGTTGAACGAAAGATTGAAAGAAAGGATGAAAGAAAGATTGAAAGAAAGATTGAAAAAAAGAAAGATTGAAAGAATGATTGAACGACTGAAGGAAAGAATGAAAGAAAGATTGAAAGAAAGATTGAAAGAAATAAATATTGAAGGAAAGATTGAAAGATTGAATGACTGAAAGAAAGACTGAAAGAAAGATTGACAGACAGAAAGATTGAAAGAAAGAATGAAAGAAAGATTGAAAGATTGAATGACTGAAAGAAAGACTGAAAGAAAGATTGACAGACAGAAAGATTGAAAGAAAGAATGAAAGAAAGATTGAAAGAAAGAATGAAAGAAAGATTGAAAGTTTGAAAGAAAGATTGAAAGAAAGATTTAAAGAAAGATTGAAAGACTGAAAGAAAGAATGAAAGGCAGATTGAAAGAAAGATTGAAAGTAAGAAAGATTGAAAGAAAGAATGAAAGAAAGATTGAAAGATTGCAAGAAAGAATGAAAGAAATATTGAAAGATTGAAATATTGAAAGAAAGAATGAAAGAAAGATTGAAAGATTGAAAGATAGATTGAAAGTTTGAAAGAAAGATTGAAAGAAAGAAAGAAAGATTGAAAGAAAGATTGACAGACAGAAAGATTGAAAGAAAGAATGAAAGAAAGATTGAAAGAAAGAATGAAAGAAAGATTGAAAGTTTGAAAGAAAGTTTGAAAGAAAGATTTAAAGAAAGATTGAAAGACTGAAAGAAAGAATGAAAGGCAGATTGAAAGAAAGATTGAAAGTAAGAAAGATTGAAAGAAAGAATGAAAGAAAGATTGAAAGATTGCAAGAAAGAATGAAAGAAATATTGAAAGATTGAAATATTGAAAGAAAGAATGAAAGAAAGATTGAAAGATTGAAAGAAAGATTGAAAGAAAGATTGAAAGATTGAAATAAAGATTGAAAGTTTGAAAGAAAGATTGAAAGAAAGATTTAAAGAAAGAAAGAAAGATTGAAAGAAAGATTGATAGAAAGATTGAAAGAAAGAATGAAACAAAGATTGAAATAAAGAATGAAAGAAAGATTGAAAGAAAGATTGAAAGAAAGAAAGATTGAAAGATTGAATGATTGAAAGAAAGACTGAAAGAAAGAATGACGGACAGAAAGATTGAAAGAAAGAATGAAAGAAAGATTGAAAAAAAGATTGAAAGACTGAAAGAAAGAATGAAAGAAACATTGAAAGATTAAACAATTGAACGAAAGATTGCAAGAAAGATGGAAAGTAAGATTGAAAGAAATAAAGATTGAAAGAAATAACAAAAGAAAGATTGAAAGAAAAAATGAAAGATAGAAAAATTGAAAGTAAGAAATATTGAAAGAATGAAAGAAAGATTGATAGAAAGATTGAAAGATTGAAATAAAGATTGAAAGTTTGAAAGAAAGATTGAAAGAAAGATTGAAAGAAAGAAAGAAAGATTGAAAGAAAGATTGAAAGAAAGAATGAAACAAAGATTGAAATAAAGAATGAAAGAAAGATTGAAAGAAAGATTGAAAGAAAGAATGACGGACAGAAAGATTGAAAGAAAGAATGAAAGAAAGATTGAAAAAAAGATTGAAAGACTGAAAGAAAGAATGAAAGAAACATTGAAAGATTAAACAATTGAAAGAAAGATTGCAAGAAAGATGGAAAGCAAGATTGAAAGAAATAAAGATTGAAAGAAATAACAAAAGAAAGATTGAAAGAAATAATGAAAGATAGAAAAATTGAAAGTAAGAAAGATTGAAAGAATGAATGAAAGAAAGATTGAAAGATTGAAATATTGAAAGAAAGATTGAATGTTTGAAAAAAGATTGAAAGTATTAAAGATCGAAAGAAATATTCAAAGAAAGATTGAAAGATTGAAAGAAAGAATGAAAGAACGATTGAAAGAAAGAATGAATGAATGAAAGAAAGAATGAAAGATTAAACAATTGAAAGAAAGATTGCAAGAAAGATTGAAAAAAGAAATATTGAAAGAAAGAATGAAAGAAAGATTGAAAGAAAGTTGGAAAGAAAGATTGAAAGAAAGAAAGATTGAAAGAAATAATGAAAGAAAGATAGAACGATTGGAAGAAATATTGAAAGATAGAAAAATTGAAAGTAAGAAAGATTGAAAGAAAGAATGATAAAAAGATTGAAAGATTGAAAGAAAGAATGAAAGAAAGATTGAAAGATTGAAATATTGAAAGATAGAATGAAAGAAAGATTGAAAGATTGAAAGAAAGATTGAAAGAAAGATTGAAAGATTAAAAGATTGAAAGAAAGATTGAATGTTTGAAAGAAAGATTGAAAGAAAGATTTAAAGAAAGAAAGATTGAAAGAAATATTGAAAGAAAGATTGAAAGAAAGATTGAAAGAAAGATTGAAAGATTAAAAGATTGAAATAATGATTGAAAGTTTGAAAGAAAGATTGAAAGAACGATTTAAAGAAAGAAAGATTGAAAGAAATATTGAAAGATTGAAAGAAAGATTGAAAGAAAGAATGAAAGAAAGATTGAAAGAAAGATTGAAAAAAAGAAAGATTGAAAGAAAGATTGAAATACTGAAGGAAAGAATAAAAGAAAGATTGAAAGAAAGATTGAAAGAAAGATTGAAAGAAAGATTGAAAGATTGAAAGAAAGAATGAAAAATTGAAAGAAAGAATGAAAGAACGATTGAAAGAAAGAATGAAAGAATGAAAGAAAGATTGAAAGATTGAAAGAAATATTGAAAGAAAGAGAGAATGAAAGATTGAAAGATTGAAAGAAAGATTGAAAGTAATAAAGATTGAAAGTAAAAATGAAAGAAAAATTGAAAGATTGAAAGATTGAAAGAAAGATTGAAAGAAAGATTTAAAGAAAGATTGAAAGACTGAAAGAAAGAATGAATAAAAGAATTAAAGAAAGATTGAAAGATTTATTGATTGAAAGAAAGAATGAAAGAAAGATTGAAAGATCTAAAGAACTATTGAAAGAAAGATTGAAAGATTGAAAGATTGAAATAAAGATTGAAAGTTTGAAAGAAAGATTGAAAGAAAGATTTAAAGAAAGAAAGATTGAAAGAAATATTGAAAGAAAGATTGAAAGAAATAACAAAAGAAAGATTGAAAGAAAGAATGAAAGAAAGATTGAACGATTGGAAGAAATATTGAAAGAAAGATAGATTGAAAGTAAGATAGATTGAAAGAAAGAATGAAAGAAAAAATGAAAGATTTAAAGAAAGAATGAAAGAAAGATTGAAAGATTGAAACATTGAAAGAAAGAATGAAAAAGATTGAAAGATTGAAAGAAAGATTTAAAGAAAGATTGAAAGACTGAAAGAAACAAAGATTGAAATAAAGAATGAAAGAAATATTGAAAGAAAGATTGAAAGAAAGAAAGATTGAATGATTGAATGATTGAAAGAAAGACTGAAAGAAAGAATGACGGACAGAAAGATTGAAAGAAAGAATGAAAGAAAGATTGAGAAAAAGATTGAAAGACTGAAAGAAAGAATGAAAGAAACATTGAAAGATTAAACAATTGAAAGAAAGATTGCAAGAAAAATGGAAAGAATGAAAGATTAAAATAATAATTGAAAGTTTGAAAGAAAGATTGAAAGAAAGATTTAAAGAAAGAAAGATTGAAAGAAATATTGAAAGAAAGATTGAAAGATTGAAAGAAAGATTGAAAGAAAGATTGAAAGAATGAAAGAAAGAATGAATAAAAGAATTAAAGAAAGATTGAAAGATTTATTGATTGAAAGAAAGAATGAAAGAAAGATTGAAAGATCTAAAGAACGATTGAAAGAAAGATTGAAAGATTGAAATAAAGATTGAAAGTTTGAAAGAAAGATTGAAAGAAAGATTTAAAGAAAGAAAGATTGAAAGAAATATTGAAAGAAAGATTGAAAGAAATAACAAAAGAAAGATTGAAAGAAAGAATGAAAGAAAGATTGAACAATTGGAAGAAATATTGAAAGAAAGATAGATTGAAAGTAAGATAGATTGAAAGAATGAATGAAAGAAAGAATGAAAGAAAGAATGAAAGATTTAAAGAAAGAATGAAAGAAAGATTGAAACATTGAAACATTGAAAGAAAGAATGAAAAAGATTGAAAGATTGAAAGAAAGATTTAAAGAAAGATTGAAAGACTGAAAGAAACAAAGATTGAAATAAAGAATGAAAGAAATATTGAAAGAAAGATTGAAAGAAAGAAAGATTGAATGATTGAATGATTGAAAGAAAGACTGAAAGAAAGAATGACGGACAGAAAGATTGAAAGAAAGAATGAAAGAAAGATTGAGAAAAAGATTGAAAGACTGAAAGAAAGAATGAAAGAAACATTGAAAGATTAAACAATTGAAAGAAAGATTGCAAGAAAAATGGAAAGAATGAAAGATTGAAATAATAATTGAAAGTTTGAAAGAAAGATTGAAAGAAAGATTTAAAGAAAGAAAGATTGAAAGAAATATTGACAGAAAGATTGAAAGAAATAACAAAAGAAAGATTGAAAGAAAGAATGAAAGAAAGATTGAACGATTGGAAGAAATATTGAAAGAAAGATAGATTGAAAGTAAGATAGATTGAAAGAAAGAATGAAAGAAAGATTGAAAGATTTAAAGAAAGATTGAAAGAAAGATTTAAAGAAAGATTGAAAGACTGAAAGAAACAAAGATTGAATTAAAGAATGAAAGAAAGATTGAAAGAAAGAAAGATTGAATGATTGAATGATTGAAAGAAAGACTGAAAGAAAGAATGACGGACAGAAAGATTGAAAGAAAGAATGAAAGAAAGATTGAAAAAAAGATTGAAAGACTGAAAGAAAGAATGAAAGAAACATTGAAAGATTAAACAATTGAAAGAAAGATTGCAAGAAAAATGGAAAGAATGAAAGATTGAAATAATGATTGAAAGTTTGAAAGAAAGTTTGAAAGAGAGATTTAAACAAAGAAAGATTGAAAGTAAGAAAGATAGAAAGAATGAATGAAAGAAATATTGAAATATTGAAAGAAAGATTGAATGTTTGAAAAAAGATTGAAAGTATTAAAGATCGAAAGAAATATTTAAAGAAAGATTAAAAGATTGAAAGAAAGAATGAAAGATTAAACAATTGAAAGAAAGATTGGAAGAAAGATTGAAAGAAAGTTGGAAAGAAAGATTGAAAGAAAGAAAGATTGAAACAAATAATGAAAGAAAGATTGAACGATTGGAAGAAATATTGAAAGATAGAAAAATTGAAAGTAAGAAAGAATGAAAGCAAGATTGAAAGATTGAAAGAAAGAAAGATTGAAAGATAGATTGAAAAAAAGATTGAAAGACTGAAAGAAAGAATGAAAGAAAGATTAAAAGATAGATGAAAGAAAGATTTATAGAAAGAAAGATTGAAAGAAATAACAAAAGAAAGATTGAAAGATTGGAAGAAATATTGAAAGATAGAAAAATTGAAAGTAAGAAAGATTGAAAGAAAGAATGAAAGAAAGATTGAAAGAAAGAATGAAAGAAAGATTGAAAGATTGAAATATTGAAAGATAGAATGAGAGAAAGATTGAAAGATTGAAAGAAAGATTGAAAGAAAGATTGAAAGATTGAAAGAAAGATTGAATGTTTGAAAGAAAGATTGAAAGAAAGATTTAAAGAAAGAAAGATTGAAAGAAATATTGAAAGAAAGATTGAAAGATTGAAAGAAAGATTGAAAGATTGAAATAATGATTGAAAGTTTGAAAGAAAGATTTAAAGAAAGAAAGATTGAAAGTAAGAAAGATTGAAATAAATATTGAAAGAAAGATTGAAAGATTGAAAGAAAGATTGAAAGAAAGAATGAAAGAAAGATTGAAAGAAAGATTGAAAAAAAGAAAGATTGAAAGAAAGATTGAAAGACTGAAGGAAAGAATGAAAGAAAGATTGAAAGAAAGATTGAAAGAAAGATTGAAAGAAAGATTGAAAGAAAGAAAGAATGAAAGAAATATTGAAAGAAAGAATGAAAAATTGAAAGAAGTAATGAAAGAACGATTGAAAGAAAGAATGAAAGAAAGATTGAAAGATTGAAAGAAATATTGAAAGAAAGAGAGAATGAAAGTAAGAAAGATTGAAAGAAAGATTGAAAGTAATAAAGATTGAAAGAAAGAATGAAAGAAAAATTGAAAGATTGATAGATTGAAAGAAAGATTGAAAGAAAGATATAAAGAAAGATTGAAAGACTGAAAGAAAGAATGAATAAAAGACTTAAAGAAAGATTGAAAGATTGAAAGAAAGATCGAAAGAAAGAAAGATTATAGAAAGAATGAAAGAAAGATTGAAAAAAGAAAGAAAGATTGAAAGAAATATTGAAAGATTGAAAGAAAGAATGAAAGAAAGATTGAAAAAAGATTGAAAAAAAGAAAAATTGAAAGAAAGATTGAAAGAAATATTGAAAGACTGAAGGAAAGAATGAATGAAAGATGGAAAGAAAGATTGACTGAAAGAAAGATTGAAAGTAAGAAAGATTGAAAGAAATATTGAAAGAAAGATTAAAAGATTGAAAGAAAGAATGAAAGAAAGATTGAAAGATTGAAAGATTGAAAGAAAGAATGAAAGAAAGAGTGAAAGATTGAAAGAAAAATTGAAAGAAAGATTGAAAGATTGAAAGATTGAAAGAAAGATTGAAAGTTTGAAAGAAATATTGAAAGACTGAAAGAAAGATTGCAAGAAAGATTGAAAAAAGAAAGAAAGATTGAAAGATTCAATGAAAGAAAGATTGAAAGATTGAAAGATTGAAAGAAAGACTAAAAGAAAGAAAGAACGATTGAAAGAAAGATTGAAAGAAAGATTGAAAGAAAGAAAGATTGTAAGAAAGAATGAAAGAAAGAAAGAAAGAAAGATTGAAAGAAAGATTGAAAGAAAGATTGAAAGACTGAAAGAAAGAATGAAAGAAAGATTGAAAGTTTGAAAGAAAGAATGAAAGAATTAAAGAAAGATTGAAAGAAATATTGAAAGAAAGAATGAAAGAAAGATTGAAAGATTAAACAATTGAAAGAAAGATTGCAAGAAGGATCGAAAAAAGAAAGATTGAAAGAAATAATGAAAGAAAGATTGAACGATTGGAAGAAATATTGAAAGATAGAAAAATTGAAAGTAAGAAAGATTGAAAGAAATAATGAAAGAAAGATTGAAAGAAAGAATGAAAGAAAGATTGAAAGATTGAAATATTGAAAGATAGAATGAAAGAAAGATTGAAAGATTGAAAGAAAGATTGAAAGAAAGATTGAACGATTGAAAGATTGAAAGAAAGATTGAATGTTTGAAAGAAAGATTGAAAGAAAGATTGAAAGAAATAATGAAAGAAAGATTGAACGATTGGAAGAAATATTGAAAGATAAAAAAATTGAAAGTAAGAAAGATTGAAAGAAATAATGAAAGAAAGATTGAAAGATTGAAAGAAAGAATGAAAGAAAGATTGAAAGATTGAAATATTGAAAGATAGAATGAAAGAAAGATTGAAAGATTTAAAGAAAGATTGAAAGAAAGATTGAAAGATTGAAAGATTGAAAGAAAGATTGAATGTTTGAAAGAAAGATTGAAAGAAAGATTGAAAGAAAGAAAGATTGAAAGAAAGAATGAAAGAAAGATTGAAAGATAGATGGAAAGAAAGATTGAAAGAAAGAAACATTGAAAGAATAACAAAAGAAAGATTGGAAGAAATATTGAAAGATAGAAAAATTGAAAGAAAGAAAGATTGAAAAAAAGAATTAAAGAAAGATTGAAAGATTGAAAGAAAGAATGAAAGAAAGATTGAAAGATTGAAATATTGAAAGAAAGAATGAAAGAAAGATTGAAAGATTGAAATAAAGATTGAAAGTTTGAAAGAAAGATTGAAAGAAAGATTTAAAGAAAGAAAGATTGAAAGAAATATTGAAGGAAAGATTGAAAGATTGAAAGAAAGATTGAAAGAAAGAATGAAAGAAAGATTGAACGATTGAAATATTGAAATAAAGAATGAAAGTTTGAAAGAAAGATTGAAAGAAAGTTTTAAAGAAAGAAAGATTGATTTAAAAAAGATTGAAAGAAATATTGAAAGAAAGATTGAAAAATTGAAAGATTGAAAGAAAGACTAAAAGAAAGAAAGAACGATTGAAAGAAAGATTGAAAGAAAGAAAGATTGAAAGTCATATAAATTGAAAGAAAGAATGAAAGAAAGATTGAACGATTAAAAGAAAGATTGAAAGAAAGAAAGATTGAAAGAAAGAATGAAAGACAGATTGAAAGAAAGAATGAAAGAAAGATTGAAAGAAAGAATGAAAGAATGAAAAAAAGATTTAAAGATTGAAAGAAATATTGAAAGTAATAAAAATTTAAAGAAAGAATGAAAGAAAGATTGAAAGTAAGAAAGATTGAAAGAAAGATTGAAAGAACGATTGATAGAAAGATTGAAAGATTGAAAGATTGAAAGAAAGATTGAAAAAAAGAATAAAAGAAAGATTGAAATAATGAAAGAAAGATTGAAAGAAATAATGAAAGAAGGAATGAAAGAATGAAAGAAAGATTGAAAGAAATATTGAAAGTAAGAAAGATTGAAAAAAAGAATGAAAGAAAGATTGAAAGAAAGATTGAAAGAAGGAATGAAAGCATGAAAGAAAGATTGAAAGATTGAAAGAAAGATTGAAAGAAATATTGAAAGAAAGAACGATTGAAAGAAAGAATGAAAGATTGAAAGAAAGATTGAAAGATTGAAAGAAAGATTGAAAAAATGAAAGATTGAAAGAAAGAATAAAAGAAAGATTGAATTACGATTGAAAGATTGAAAGAAAGAATGAAAGAAAGATTAAAGGAAGGAATGAAAGAATGAAAGAAAGATTGAAAGATTGAAAGAAATATTGAAAGGAAGAAAGATTGAAAGTAAGAAAGATTGAAAGATTAAAAAAAAGAATAAAAGAAAGATTGAAAGATTGAAAAAAAGATTGAACGAAATAATGAAAGAAAGATTGAAAGAAATAATGAAAGAAGGAATGAAAGAATGAAAGAAAGATTGAAAGAAATATTGAACGTAAGAAAGATTGAAAAAAAGAATGAATAAAAGATTGAAAGAAAGATTGAAAAAAAGAAAGATTTAAAGAAATATTGAAAGAAAAATTTAAACAAAGATTGAAAGACTGAAAGAAAGATTGAATGAAAGAATGAAAGAAAGATTGAAAGAAAGATTGAAAGAAAGAACGATTGAAAGTCATAAATTGAAAGAAAGAATGAAAGAAGATTGAAAGATTAAATGATTGAAAGAAAGATTGAAAGAAATAATGAAAGAAAGATTGAAAGAAATAATGGAAGAAGTAATGAAAGAATGAAAGAAAGATTGAAAGAAATACTGAAAGTAAGAAAGATTGAAAAAAAGAATGAAAGAAAGATTGAAAGAAAGATGGAAAAAAGAAAGATTGAAAGAAATATTGAAAGAAAAATTTAAAGAAAGATTGAAAGATTGAAAGAAAGATTGAAAAAAAGAATAAAAGAAAGATTGAAAGATTGAAAGAAAGATTGAAATAAATAATGAAAGAAAGATTAGAGGAAGGAATGAAAGAATGAAAGAAAGAAAGATTGAAAGATTGAAAAAAAGATTGAAAGAAATAATGAAAGAAAGATTGAAAGAAATAATGAAAGAAGGAATGAAAGAATGAAAGAAAGATTGAAAGAAATATTGAAAGTAAGAAAGATTGAAAAAAAGAATGAAAGAAAGATTGAAAGAAAGATTGAAAAAAAGAAAGATTTGAAGAAATATTGAAAGAAAAATTTAAACAAAGATTGAAAGAAAGAATGAAAGAAAGATTGAAAGAAAGAATGAAAGAATGAAAAAAAGATTTAAAGAATGAAAGAAAGATTGAAAGAAAGATTGAAAGAAAGAAAGATTGAAAGTCATTTAAATAGAAAGAAAGAATGAAAGAAAGATTGAACGATTGAAAGAAAGATTGAAATAAAGAAAGATTGAAAGTAAGGATGAAAGACAGATTGAAAGAAAGAATGAAAGAAAGATTGAAAGAAAGAATGAAAGAATGAAAAAAAGATATAAAGATTGAAAGAAATATTGAAAGAAAGAAAGATTGAAAGTAATAAAAATTGAAAGAAAGACTGAAAGAAAGATTGAAAGTAAGAAAGATTGAAAGAAAGATTGAAAGAAAGATTGAAAGATTGAAAGAAAGATTGAAAAAAGAATAAAAGAAAGATTGAAAGAAAGATTGAAATAAATAATGAAAGAAAGATTAAAGGAAGGAATGAAAGAATGAAAGAAAGATTGAAAGATTGAATGAAATATTGAAAGAAAGAAAGATTGAAAGTAAGAAAGATTGAAAGATTAAAAAAAAGATTGAACGAAATAATGAAAGAAAGATTGAAAGAAATAATGAAAGATTGAAAGAAAGAATGAAAGAAAGATTGAAAGAAAGAAAGATTGAAAGAAAGAATGAAAGACAGATTAAAAGAAAGAATGAAAGAAAGATTGAAAGAAAGAATGAAAGAATGAAAAAAAGATTTAAAGATTGAAAGAAGTATTGAAAGAAAGAAAGATTGAAAGTAATAAAAATTGAAAGAAAGACTGAAAGAAAGATTGAAAGTAAGAAAGATTGAAAAAAAGATTGAAAAGAAAGATTGATAGAAAGATTGAAAGATTGAAAGAAAGATTGAAAAAAACAATAAAAGAAAGATTGAAAGATTGAAAGAAAGATTGAAATAAATAATGAAAGAAAGATTAAAGGAAGGAATGAAAGAATGAAAGAAAGATTGAAAGATTGAAAGAAATATTGAAAGAAAGAAAAATTGAAAGTAAGAAAGATTGAAAGATTGAAATAAAGAATAAAAGAAAGATTGAAAGATTGAAAAAAAGATTGAAAGAAATAATGAAAGAAAGATTGAAAGAAATAATGAAAGAAGGAATGAAAGAATGAAAGAAAGATTGAAAGAAATATTGAAAGTAAGAAAGATTGAAAAAAAGAATGAAAGAAAGATTGAAAGAAAGATTGAAAAAAAGAAAGATTTAAAGAAATATTGAAAGAAAAATTTAAACAAAGATTGAAAGACTGAAAGAAAGATTGAAAGAAAGAATGAAAGAATGAAAGAAAGATTGAAAGAAAGATTGAAAGAAAGAAAGATTGAAAGTCATATAAATTGAAAGAAAGAATGAAAGAAAGATTGAACGATTGAAAGAAAGATTGAAAGAAAGAAAGATTGAAAGAAAGAATGAAAGACAGATTGAAAGAAAGAATGAAAGAAAGATTGAAAGAAAGAATGAAAGAATGAAAAAAAGATTTAAAGATTGAAAGAAATATTGAAAGAAAGATTGAAAGTAATAAAAATTTAAAGAAAGAATGAAAGAAAGATTGAAAGTAAGAAAGATTGAGAGAAAGATTGAAAGAAAGATTGATAGAAAGATTGAAAGATTGAAAGATTGAAAGAAAGATTGAAAAAAAGAATAAAAGAAAGATTGAAAGATTGAAAAAAAGATTGAAAGAAATAATGAAAGAAAGATTGAAAGAAATAATGAAAGAAGGAATGAAAGAATGAAAGAAAGATTGAAAGAAATATTGAAAGTAAGAAAGATTGAAAAAAAGAATGAAAGAAAGATTGAAAGAACGATTGAAAAAAAGAAAGATTTAAAGAAATATTGAAAGAAAAATTTAAACAAAGATTGAAAGACTGAAAGAAAGATTGAAAGAAAGAATGAAAGAATGAAAGAAAGATTGAAAGAAAGATTGAAAGAAAGAAAGATTGAAAGTCATATAAATTGAAAGAAAGAATGAAAGAAAGATTGAACGATTGAAAGAAAGATTGAAAGAAAGAAAGATTGAAAGAAAGAATGAAAGACAGATTGAAAGAAAGAATGAAAGAAAGATTGAAAGAAAGAATGAAAGAATGAAAAAAAGATTTAAAGATTGAAAGAAATATTGAAAGTAATAAAAATTTAAAGAAAGAATTAAAGAAAGATTGAAAGTAAGAAAGATTGAAAGAAAGATTGAAAGAAAGAATGAAAGAAAGATTAAAGGAAGGAATGAAAGAATGAAAGAAAGATTGAAAGATTGAAAGAAATATTGAAAGGAAGAAAGATTGAAAGTAAGAAAGATTGAAATATTAAAAAAAAGAATAAAAGAAAGATTGAAAGATTGAAAAAAAGATTGAACGAAATAATGAAAGAAAGATTGAAAGAAATAATGAAAGAAGGAATGAAAGAATGAAAGAAAGATTGAAAGAAATATTGAACGTAAGAAAGATTGAAAAAAAGAATGAATAAAAGATTGAAAGAAAGATTGAAAAAAAGAAAGATTTAAAGAAATATTGAAAGAAAAATTTAAACAAAGATTGAAAGACTGAAAGAAAGATTGAAAGAAAGAATGAAAGAATGAAAGAAAGATTGAAAGAAAGAAAGATTGAAAGTCATATAAATTGAAAGAAAGAATGAAAGAAAGATTGAAAGATTAAATGATTGAAAGAAAGATTGAAAGAAAGATTGAAAAAAAGAAAGATTTGAAGAAATATTGAAAGAAAAATTTAAACAAAGATTGAAAGACTGAAAGAAAGATTGAAAGAAAGAATGAAAGAAAGATTGAAAGAAAGATTGAAAGAAAGAAAGATTGAAAGTCATATAAATTGAAAGAAAGAATGAAAGAAAGATTGAAAGAAAGAATGAAAGAAATATTGAAAGAAAGAATGAAAAAAAGATTTAAAGAATGAAAGAAAGATTGAAAGAAAGAAAGATTGAAAGTCATTTAAATAGAAAGAAAGAATGAAAGAAAGATTGAACGATTGAAAGAAAGATTGAAAGAAAGAATGAAAGAATGAAAAAAAGATATAAAGATTGAAAGAAATATTGAAAGAAAGAAAGATTGAAAGTAATAAAAATTGAAAGAAAAACTGAAAGAAAGATTGAAAGTAAGAAAGATTGAAAGAAAGATTGAAAGAAAGATTGATAGAAAGATTGAAAGATTGAAAGATTGAAAGAAAGATTGAAAAAAAGAATAAAAGAAAGATTGAAAGAAAGATTGAAATAAATAATGAAAGAAAGATTAAAGGAAGGAATGAAAGAATGAAAGAAAGATTGAAAGATTGAATGAAATATTGAAAGAAAGAAAGATTGAAAGTAAGAAAGATTGAAAGATTAAAAAAAAGAATAAAAGAAAGATTGAAAGATTGAAAAAAAGATTGAACGAAATAATGAAAGAAAGATTGAAAGAAATAATGAAAGATTGAAAGAAAGAATGAAAGAATGAAAGAAAGATTGAAAGAAAGAAAGATTGAAAGAAAGAATGAAAGACCGATTGAAAGAAAGAATGAAAGAAAGATTGAAAGAAAGAATGAAAGAATGAAAAAAAGATTTAAAGATTGAAAGAAGTATTGAAAGAAAGAAAGATTGAAAGTAATAAAAATTGAAAGAAAGACTGAAAGAAAGATTGAAAGTAAGAAAGATTGAAAAAAAGATTGAAAAGAAAGATTGATAGAAAGATTGAAAGATTGAAAGATTGAAATAAAGATTGAAAGTTTGAAAGAAAGATTGAAAGAAAGATTTAAAGAAAGAAAGATTGAAAGAAATATTGAAAGAAAGATTGAAAGAAATAACAAAAGAAAGATTGAAAGAAAGAATGAAAGAAAGATTGAACGATTGGAAGAAATATTGAAAGAAAGATAGATTGAAAGTAAGATAGATTGAAAGAAAGAATGAAAGAAAGAATGAAAGATTTAAAGAAAGAATGAAAGAAAGATTGAAAGATTGAAACATTGAAAGAAAGAATGAAAAAGATTGAAAGATTGAAAGAAAGATTTAAAGAAAGATTGAAAGACTGAAAGAAACAAAGATTGAAATAAAGAATGAAAGAAATATTGAAAGAAAGATTGAAAGAAAGAAAGATTGAATGATTGAATGATTGAAAGAAAGACTGAAAGAAAGAATGACGGACAGAAAGATTGAAAGAAAGAATGAAAGAAAGATTGAGAAAAAGATTGAAAGACTGAAAGAAAGAATGAAAGAAACATTGAAAGATTAAACAATTGAAAGAAAGATTGCAAGAAAAATGGAAAGAATGAAAGATTGAAATAATAATTGAAAGTTTGAAAGAAAGATTGAAAGAAAGATTTAAAGAAAGGAAGATTGAAAGAAAGATTGAAAGAAATAACAAAAGAAAGATTGAAAGAAAGAATGAAAGAAAGATTGAACGATTGGAAGAAATATTGAAAGAAAGATAGATTGAAAGTAAGATAGATTGAAAGAAAGAATGAAAGAAAGATTGAAAGATTTAAAGAAAGAATGAAAGAAAGATTGAAAGATTGAAATATTGAAAAAAAGAATGAAAGAAAGATTGAAAGATTGAAAGAAAGATTTAAAGAAAGATTGAAAGACTGAAAGAAACAAAGATTGAATTAAAGAATGAAAGAAAGATTGAAAGAAAGAAAGATTGAATGATTGAATGATTGAAAGAAAGACTGAAAGAAAGAATGACGGACAGAAAGATTGAAAGAAAGAATGAAAGAAAGATTGAAAAAAAGATTGAAAGACTGAAAGAAAGAATGAAAGAAACATTGAAAGATTAAACAATTGAAAGAAAGATTGCAAGAAAAATGGAAAGAATGAAAGATTGAAATAATGATTGAAAGTTTGAAAGAAAGTTTGAAAGAGAGATTTAAACAAAGAAAGATTGAAAGTAAGAAAGATAGAAAGAATGAATGAAAGAAATATTGAAATATTGAAAGAAAGATTGAATGTTTGAAAAAAGATTGAAAGTATTAAAGATCGAAAGAAATATTTAAAGAAAGATTGAAAGATTGAAAGAAAGAATGAAAGATTAAACAATTGAAAGAAAGATTGGAAGAAAGATTGAAAGAAAGTTGGAAAGAAAGATTGAAAGAAAGAAAGATTGAAACAAATAATGAAAGAAAGATTGAACGATTGGAAGAAATATTGAAAGATAGAAAAATTGAAAGTAAGAAAGAATGAAAGCAAGATTGAAAGATTGAAAGAAAGAAAGATTGAAAGATAGATTGAAAAAAAGATTGAAAGACTGAAAGAAAGAATGAAAGAAAGATTAAAAGATAGATGAAAGAAAGATTTATAGAAAGAAAGATTGAAAGAAATAACAAAAGAAAGATTGAAAGATTGGAAGAAATATTGAAAGATAGAAAAATTGAAAGTAAGAAAGATTGAAAGAAAGAATGAAAGAAAGATTGAAAGATTGAAAGAAAGAATGAAAGAAAGATTGAAAGATTGAAATATTGAAAGATAGAATGAGAGAAAGATTGAAAGATTGAAAGAAAGATTGAAAGAAAGATTGAAAGATTGAAAGAAAGATTGAATGTTTGAAAGAAAGATTGAAAGAAAGATTTAAAGAAAGAAAGATTGAAAGAAATATTGAAAGAAAGATTGAAAGATTGAAAGAAAGATTGAAAGAAAGATTGAACGATTGAAAGATTGAAAGAAAGATTGAATGTTTGAAAGAAAGATTGAAAGAAAGATTGAAAGAAAGAAAGATTGAAAGAAATAATGAAAGAAAGATTGAACGATTGGAAGAAATATTGAAAGATAAAAAAATTGAAAGTAAGAAAGATTGAAAGAAATAATGAAAGAAAGATTGAAAGATTGAAAGAAAGATTGAAAGATTGAAATATTGAAAGATAGAATGAAAGAAAGATTGAAAGATTTAAAGAAAGATTGAAAGAAAGATTGAAAGATTGAAAGATTGAAAGAAAGATTGAATGTTTGAAAGAAAGATTGAAAGAAAGATTGAAAGAAAGAAAGATTGAAAGAAAGAATGAAAGAAAGATTGAAAGATAGATGGAAAGAAAGATTGAAAGAAAGAAACATTGAAAGAATAACAAAAGAAAGATTGGAAGAAATATTGAAAGATAGAAAAATTGAAAGAAAGAAAGATTGAAAAAAAGAATTAAAGAAAGATTGAAAGATTGAAAGAAAGAATGAAAGAAAGATTGAAAGATTGAAATATTGAAAGAAAGAATGAAAGAAAGATTGAAAGATTGAAATAAAGATTGAAAGTTTGAAAGAAAGATTGAAAGAAAGATTTAAAGAAAGAAAGATTGAAAGAAATATTGAAGGAAAGATTGAAAGATTGAAAGAAAGATTGAAAGAAAGAATGAAAGAAAGATTGAACGATTGAAATATTGAAATAAAGAATGAAAGTTTGAAAGAAAGATTGAAAGAAAGTTTTAAAGAAAGAAAGATTGAAGTAAAAAAGATTGAAAGAAATATTGAAAGAAAGATTGAAAAATTGAAAGATTGAAAGAAAGACTAAAAGAAAGAAAGAACGATTGAAAGAAAGATTGAAAGAAAGAAAGATTGAAAGTCATATAAATTGAAAGAAAGAATGAAAGAAAGATTGAACGATTAAAAGAAAGATTGAAAGAAAGAAAGATTGAAAGAAAGAATGAAAGACAGATTGAAAGAAAGAATGAAAGAAAGATTGAAAGAAAGAATGAAAGAATGAAAAAACGATTTAAAGATTGAAAGAAATATTGAAAGTAATAAAAATTTAAAGAAAGAATGAAAGAAAGATTGAAAGTAAGAAAGATTGAAAGAAAGATTGAAAGAACGATTGATAGAAAGATTGAAAGATTGAAAGATTGAAAGAAAGATTGAAAAAAAGAATAAAAGAAAGATTGAAATAATGAAAGAAAGATTGAAAGAAATAATGAAAGAAGGAATGAAAGAATGAAAGAAAGATTGAAAGAAATATTGAAAGTAAGAAAGATTGAAAAAAAGAATGAAAGAAAGATTGAAAGAAAGATTGAAAGAAGGAATGAAAGCATGAAAGAAAGATTGAAAGATTGAAAGAAAGATTGAAAGAAATATTGAAAGAAAGAACGATTGAAAGAAAGAATGAAAGATTGAAAGAAAGATTGAAAGATTGAAAGAAAGATTGAAAAAATGAAAGATTGAAAGAAAGAATAAAAGAAAGATTGAATTACGATTGAAAGATTGAAAGAAAGAATGAAAGAAAGATTAAAGGAAGGAATGAAAGAATGAAAGAAAGATTGAAAGATTGAAAGAAATATTGAAAGGAAGAAAGATTGAAAGTAAGAAAGATTGAAAGATTAAAAAAAGAATAAAAGAAAGATTGAAAGATTGAAAAAAAGATTGAACGAAATAATGAAAGAAAGATTGAAAGAAATAATGAAAGAAGGAATGAAAGAATGAAAGAAAGATTGAAAGAAATATTGAACGTAAGAAAGATTGAAAAAAAGAATGAATAAAAGATTGAAAGAAAGATTGAAAAAAAGAAAGATTTAAAGAAATATTGAAAGAAAAATTTAAACAAAGATTGAAAGACTGAAAGAAAGATTGAATGAAAGAATGAAAGAAAGATTGAAAGAAAGATTGAAAGAAAGAACGATTGAAAGTCATAAATTGAAAGAAAGAATGAAAGAAGATTGAAAGATTAAATGATTGAAAGAAAGATTGAAAGAAATAATGAAAGAAAGATTGAAAGAAATAATGGAAGAAGTAATGAAAGAATGAAAGAAAGATTGAAAGAAATACTGAAAGTAAGAAAGATTGAAAAAAAGAATGAAAGAAAGATTGAAAGAAAGATGGAAAAAAGAAAGATTGAAAGAAATATTGAAAGAAAAATTTAAAGAAAGATTGAAAGATTGAAAGAAAGATTGAAAAAAAGAATAAAAGAAAGATTGAAAGATTGAAAGAAAGATTGAAATAAATAATGAAAGAAAGATTAGAGGAAGGAATGAAAGAATGAAAGAAAGAAAGATTGAAAGATTAAAAAAAAGATTGAAAGAAATATTGAAAGAAAGATTGAAAAATTGAAAGATTGAAAGAAAGACTAAAAGAAAGAAAGAACGATTGAAAGAAAGATTGAAAGAAAGAAAGATTGAAAGTCATATAAATTGAAAGAAAGAATGAAAGAAAGATTGAACGATTAAAAGAAAGATTGAAAGAAAGAAAGATTGAAAGAAAGAATGAAAGACAGATTGAAAGAAAGAATGAAAGAAAGATTGAAAGAAAGAATGAAAGAATGAAAAAACGATTTAAAGATTGAAAGAAATATTGAAAGTAATAAAAATTTAAAGAAAGAATGAAAGAAAGATTGAAAGTAAGAAAGATTGAAAGAAAGATTGAAAGAACGATTGATAGAAAGATTGAAAGATTGAAAGATTGAAAGAAAGATTGAAAAAAAGAATAAAAGAAAGATTGAAATAATGAAAGAAAGATTGAAAGAAATAATGAAAGAAGGAATGAAAGAATGAAAGAAAGATTGAAAGAAATATTGAAAGTAAGAAAGATTGAAAAAAAGAATGAAAGAAAGATTGAAAGAAAGATTGAAAGAAGGAATGAAAGCATGAAAGAAAGATTGAAAGATTGAAAGAAAGATTGAAAGAAATATTGAAAGAAAGAACGATTGAAAGAAAGAATGAAAGATTGAAAGAAAGATTGAAAGATTGAAAGAAAGATTGAAAAAATGAAAGATTGAAAGAAAGAATAAAAGAAAGATTGAATTACGATTGAAAGATTGAAAGAAAGAATGAAAGAAAGATTAAAGGAAGGAATGAAAGAATGAAAGAAAGATTGAAAGATTGAAAGAAATATTGAAAGGAAGAAAGATTGAAAGTAAGAAAGATTGAAAGATTAAAAAAAGAATAAAAGAAAGATTGAAAGATTGAAAAAAAGATTGAACGAAATAATGAAAGAAAGATTGAAAGAAATAATGAAAGAAGGAATGAAAGAATGAAAGAAAGATTGAAAGAAATATTGAACGTAAGAAAGATTGAAAAAAAGAATGAATAAAAGATTGAAAGAAAGATTGAAAAAAAGAAAGATTTAAAGAAATATTGAAAGAAAAATTTAAACAAAGATTGAAAGACTGAAAGAAAGATTGAATGAAAGAATGAAAGAAAGATTGAAAGAAAGATTGAAAGAAAGAACGATTGAAAGTCATAAATTGAAAGAAAGAATGAAAGAAGATTGAAAGATTAAATGATTGAAAGAAAGATTGAAAGAAATAATGAAAGAAAGATTGAAAGAAATAATGGAAGAAGTAATGAAAGAATGAAAGAAAGATTGAAAGAAATACTGAAAGTAAGAAAGATTGAAAAAAAGAATGAAAGAAAGATTGAAAGAAAGATGGAAAAAAGAAAGATTGAAAGAAATATTGAAAGAAAAATTTAAAGAAAGATTGAAAGATTGAAAGAAAGATTGAAAAAAAGAATAAAAGAAAGATTGAAAGATTGAAAGAAAGATTGAAATAAATAATGAAAGAAAGATTAGAGGAAGGAATGAAAGAATGAAAGAAAGAAAGATTGAAAGATTAAAAAAAAGATTGAAAGAAATAATGAAAGAAAGATTGAAAGAAATAATGAAAGAAGGAATGAAAGAATGAAAGAAAGATTGAAAGAAATATTGAAAGTAAGAAAGATTGAAAAAAAGAATGAAAGAAAGATTGAAAGAAAGATTGAAAAAAAGAAAGATTTGAAGAAATATTGAAAGAAAAATTTAAACAAAGATTGAAAGAAAGAATGAAAGAAAGATTGAAAGAAAGAATGAAAGAATGAAAAAAAGATTTAAAGAATGAAAGAAAGATTGAAAGAAAGATTGAAAGAAAGAAAGATTGAAAGTCATTTAAATAGAAAGAAAGAATGAAAGAAAGATTGAACGATTGAAAGAAAGATTGAAATAAAGAAAGATTGAAAGAAAGGATGAAAGACAGATTGAAAGAAAGAATGAAAGAAAGATTGAAAGAAAGAATGAAAGAATGAAAAAAAGATATAAAGATTGAAAGAAATATTGAAAGAAAGAAAGATTGAAAGTAATAAAAATTGAAAGAAAGATTGAAAGAAAGATTGAAAGATTGAAAGAAAGATTGAAAAAAAGAATAAAAGAAAGATTGAAAGAAAGATTGAAATAAATAATGAAAGAAAGATTAAAGGAAGGAATGAAAGAATGAAAGAAAGATTGAAAGATTGAATGAAATATTGAAAGAAAGAAAGATTGAAAGTAAGAAAGATTGAAAGATTAAAAAAAAGATTGAACGAAATAATGAAAGAAAGATTGAAAGAAATAATGAAAGATTGAAAGAAAGAATGAAAGAAAGATTGAAAGAAAGAAAGATTGAAAGAAAGAATGAAAGACAGATTAAAAGAAAGAATGAAAGAAAGATTGAAAGAAAGAATGAAAGAATGAAAAAAAGATTTAAAGATTGAAAGAAGTATTGAAAGAAAGAAAGATTGAAAGTAATAAAAATTGAAAGAAAGACTGAAAGAAAGATTGAAAGTAAGAAAGATTGAAAAAAAGATTGAAAAGAAAGATTGATAGAAAGATTGAAAGATTGAAAGAAAGATTGAAAAAAACAATAAAAGAAAGATTGAAAGATTGAAAGAAAGATTGAAATAAATAATGAAAGAAAGATTAAAGGAAGGAATGAAAGAATGAAAGAAAGATTGAAAGATTGAAAGAAATATTGAAAGAAAGAAAAATTGAAAGTAAGAAAGATTGAAAGATTGAAATAAAGAATAAAAGAAAGATTGAAAGATTGAAAAAAAGATTGAAAGAAATAATGAAAGAAAGATTGAAAGAAATAATGAAAGAAGGAATGAAAGAATGAAAGAAAGATTGAAAGAAATATTGAAAGTAAGAAAGATTGAAAAAAAGAATGAAAGAAAGATTGAAAGAAAGATTGAAAAAAAGAAAGATTTAAAGAAATATTGAAAGAAAAATTTAAACAAAGATTGAAAGACTGAAAGAAAGATTGAAAGAAAGAATGAAAGAATGAAAGAAAGATTGAAAGAAAGATTGAAAGAAAGAAAGATTGAAAGTCATATAAATTGAAAGAAAGAATGAAAGAAAGATTGAACGATTGAAAGAAAGATTGAAAGAAAGAAAGATTGAAAGAAAGAATGAAAGACAGATTGAAAGAAAGAATGAAAGAAAGATTGAAAGAAAGAATGAAAGAATGAAAAAAAGATTTAAAGATTGAAAGAAATATTGAAAGTAATAAAAATTTAAAGAAAGAATTAAAGAAAGATTGAAAGTAAGAAAGATTGAAAGAAAGATTGAAAGAAAGAATGAAAGAAAGATTAAAGGAAGGAATGAAAGAATGAAAGAAAGATTGAAAGATTGAAAGAAATATTGAAAGGAAGAAAGATTGAAAGTAAGAAAGATTGAAAGATTAAAAAAAAGAATAAAAGAAAGATTGAAAGATTGAAAAAAAGATTGAACGAAATAATGAAAGAAAGATTGAAAGAAATAATGAAAGAAGGAATGAAAGAATGAAAGAAAGATTGAAAGAAATATTGAACGTAAGAAAGATTGAAAAAAAGAATGAATAAAAGATTGAAAGAAAGATTGAAAAAAAGAAAGATTTAAAGAAATATTGAAAGAAAAATTTAAACAAAGATTGAAAGACTGAAAGAAAGATTGAAAGAAAGAATGAAAGAATGAAAGAAAGATTGAAAGAAAGAAAGATTGAAAGTCATATAAATTGAAAGAAAGAATGAAAGAAAGATTGAAAGATTAAATGATTGAAAGAAAGATTGAAAGAAAGATTGAAAAAAAGAAAGATTTGAAGAAATATTGAAAGAAAAATTTAAACAAAGATTGAAAGACTGAAAGAAAGATTGAAAGAAAGAATGAAAGAAAGATTGAAAGAAAGATTGAAAGAAAGAATGAAAGAAGGAATGAAAGAATGAAAGAAAGATTGAAAGAAATATTGAAAGTAAGAAAGATTGAAAAAAAGAATGAAAGAAAGATTGAAAGAAAGATTGAAAGAAGGAATGAAAGCATGAAAGAAAGAAAGAAAGATTGAAAGAAAGAATGAAAGACCGATTGAAAGAAAGAATGAAAGAAAGATTGAAAGAAAGAATGAAAGAATGAAAAAAAGATTTAAAGATTGAAAGAAGTATTGAAAGAAAGAAAGATTGAAAGTAATAAAAATTGAAAGAAAGACTGAAAGAAAGATTGAAAGTAAGAAAGATTGAAAAAAAGATTGAAAAGAAAGATTGATAGAAAGATTGAAAGATTGAAAGATTGAAATAAAGATTGAAAGTTTGAAAGAAAGATTGAAAGAAAGATTTAAAGAAAGAAAGATTGAAAGAAATATTGAAAGAAAGATTGAAAGAAATAACAAAAGAAAGATTGAAAGAAAGAATGAAAGAAAGATTGAACGATTGGAAGAAATATTGAAAGAAAGATAGATTGAAAGTAAGATAGATTGAAAGAAAGAATGAAAGAAAGAATGAAAGATTTAAAGAAAGAATGAAAGAAAGATTGAAAGATTGAAACATTGAAAGAAAGAATGAAAAAGATTGAAAGATTGAAAGAAAGATTTAAAGAAAGATTGAAAGACTGAAAGAAACAAAGATTGAAATAAAGAATGAAAGAAATATTGAAAGAAAGATTGAAAGAAAGAAAGATTGAATGATTGAATGATTGAAAGAAAGACTGAAAGAAAGAATGACGGACAGAAAGATTGAAAGAAAGAATGAAAGAAAGATTGAGAAAAAGATTGAAAGACTGAAAGAAAGAATGAAAGAAACATTGAAAGATTAAACAATTGAAAGAAAGATTGCAAGAAAAATGGAAAGAATGAAAGATTGAAATAATAATTGAAAGTTTGAAAGAAAGATTGAAAGAAAGATTTAAAGAAAGGAAGATTGAAAGAAATATTGAAAGAAAGATTGAAAGAAATAACAAAAGAAAGATTGAAAGAAAGAATGAAAGAAAGATTGAACGATTGGAAGAAATATTGAAAGAAAGATAGATTGAAAGTAAGATAGATTGAAAGAAAGAATGAAAGAAAGATTGAAAGATTTAAAGAAAGAATGAAAGAAAGATTGAAAGATTGAAATATTGAAAAAAAGAATGAAAGAAAGATTGAAAGATTGAAAGAAAGATTGAAAGAAAGATTTAAAGAAAGATTGAAAGACTGAAAGAAACAAAGATTGAATTAAAGAATGAAAGAAAGATTGAAAGAAAGAAAGATTGAATGATTGAATGATTGAAAGAAAGACTGAAAGAAAGAATGACGGACAGAAAGATTGAAAGAAAGAATGAAAGAAAGATTGAAAAAAAGATTGAAAGACTGAAAGAAAGAATGAAAGAAACATTGAAAGATTAAACAATTGAAAGAAAGATTGCAAGAAAAATGGAAAGAATGAAAGATTGAAATAATGATTGAAAGTTTGAAAGAAAGTTTGAAAGAGAGATTTAAACAAAGAAAGATTGAAAGTAAGAAAGATAGAAAGAATGAATGAAAGAAATATTGAAATATTGAAAGAAAGATTGAATGTTTGAAAAAAGATTGAAAGTATTAAAGATCGAAAGAAATATTTAAAGAAAGATTGAAAGATTGAAAGAAAGAATGAAAGATTAAACAATTGAAAGAAAGATTGGAAGAAAGATTGAAAGAAAGTTGGAAAGAAAGATTGAAAGAAAGAAAGATTGAAACAAATAATGAAAGAAAGATTGAACGATTGGAAGAAATATTGAAAGATAGAAAAATTGAAAGTAAGAAAGAATGAAAGCAAGATTGAAAGATTGAAAGAAAGAAAGATTGAAAGATAGATTGAAAAAAAGATTGAAAGACTGAAAGAAAGAATGAAAGAAAGATTAAAAGATAGATGAAAGAAAGATTTATAGAAAGAAAGATTGAAAGAAATAACAAAAGAAAGATTGAAAGATTGGAAGAAATATTGAAAGATAGAAAAATTGAAAGTAAGAAAGATTGAAAGAAAGAATGAAAGAAAGATTGAAAGATTGAAAGAAAGAATGAAAGAAAGATTGAAAGATTGAAATATTGAAAGATAGAATGAGAGAAAGATTGAAAGATTGAAAGAAAGATTGAAAGAAAGATTGAAAGATTGAAAGAAAGATTGAATGTTTGAAAGAAAGATTGAAAGAAAGATTTAAAGAAAGAAAGATTGAAAGAAATATTGAAAGAAAGATTGAAAGATTGAAAGAAAGATTGAAATAATGATTGAAAGTTTGAAAGAAAGATTTAAAGAAAGAAAGATTGAAAGTAAGAAAGATTGAAATAAATATTGAAAGAAAGATTGAAAGATTGAAAGAAAGATTGAAAGAAAGAATGAAAGAAAGATTGAAAGAAAGATTGAAAAAAAGAAAGATTGAAAGAAAGATTGAAAGACTGAAGGAAAGAATGAAAGAAAGATTGAAAGAAAGATTGAAAGAAAGATTGAAAGAAAGAAAGAATGAAAGAAAGATTGAAAGAAAGAATGAAAAATTGAAAGAAGGAATGAAAGAACGATTGAAAGAAAGAATGAAAGAAAGATTGAAAGATTGAAAGAAATATTGAAAGAAAGAGAGAATGAAAGTAAGAAAGATTGAAAGAAAGATTGAAAGTAATAAAGATTGAAAGAAAGAATGAAAGAAAAATTGAAAGATTGATAGATTGAAAGAAAGATTGAAAGAAAGATATAAAGAAAGATTGAAAGACTGAAAGAAAGAATGAATAAAAGAATTAAAGAAAGATTGAAAGATTGAAAGAAAGATTGAAAGAAAGAAAGATTATAGAAAGAATGAAAGAAAGATTGAAAAAAGAAAGAAAGATTGAAAGAAATATTGAAAGATTGAAAGAAAGAATGAAAGAAAGATTGAAAAAAGATTGAAAAAAAGAAAAATTGAAAGAAAGATTGAAAGAAATATTGAAAGACTGAAGGAAAGAATGAATGAAAGATGGAAAGAAAGATTGAATGAAAGAAAGATTGAAAGTAAGAAAGATTGAAAGAAATATTGAAAGAAAGATTGAAAGATTGAAAGAAAGAATGAAAGAAAGATTGAAAGATTGAAAGATTGAAAGATTGAAAGAAAGAATGAAAGAAAGAGTGAAAGATTGAAAGAAAAATTGAAAGAAAGATTGAAAGATTGAAAGAAAGATTGAAAGTTTGAAAGAAATATTGAAAGACTGAAAGAAAGATTGCAAGAAAGATTGAAAAAAGAAAGAAAGATTGAAAGATTCAATGAAAGAAAGATTGAAAGATTAAAAGAAAGAATGAAAGAAAGATTGAAAAATTGAAAGATTGAAAGAAAGACTAAAAGAAAGAAAGAACGATTGAAAGAAAGATTGAAAGAAAGATTGAAAGAAAGAAAGATTGTAAGAAAGAATGAAAGAAAGAAAGAAAGAAAGATTGAAAGTTTGAAAGAAAGAATGAAAGAATTAAAGAAAGATTGAAAGAAATATTGAAAGAAAGAATGAAAGAAAGATTGAAAGATTAAACAATTGAAAGAAAGATTGCAAGAAGGATTGAAAAAAGAAAGATTGAAAGAAATAATAAAAGAAAGATTGAACGATTGGAAGAAATATTGAAAGATAGAAAAATTGAAAGTAAGAAAGATTGAAAGAAATAATGAAAGAAAGATTGAAAGATTGAAAGAAAGAATGAAAGAAAGATTGAAAGATTGAAATATTGAAAGATAGAATGAAAGAAAGATTGAAAGATTGAAAGAAAGATTGAAAGAAAGATTGAAAGATTGAAAGATTGAAAGAAAGATTGAATGTTTGAAAGAAAGATTGAAAGAAAGATTGAAAGAAAGAAAGATTGAAAGAAATAATGAAAGAAAGATTGAACGATTGGAAGAAATATTGAAAGATAAAAAAATTGAAAGTAAGAAAGATTGAAAGAAATAATGAAAGAAAGATTGAAAGATTGAAAGAAAGAATGAAAGAAAGATTGAAAGATTGAAATATTGAAAGATAGAATGAAAGAAAGATTGAAAGATTGAAAGAAAGATTGAAAGAAAGATTGAAAGATTGAAAGATTGAAAGAAAGATTGAATGTTTGAAAGAAAGATTGAATGTTTGAAAGAAAGATTGAAAGAAAGATTGAAAGAAAGAAAGATTGAAAGAAAGAATGAAAGAAAGATTGAAAGATAGATGGAAAGAAAGATTGAAAGAAAGAAACATTGAAAGAATAACAAAAGAAAGATTGAAAGATTGGAAGAAATATTGAAAGATAGAAAAATTGAAAGAAAGAAAGATTGAAAAAAAGAATTAAATAAAGATTGAAAGATTGAAAGAAAGAATGAAAGAAAGATTGAAAGATTGAAATATTGAAAGAAAGAATGAAAGAAAGATTGAAAGATTGAAAGATTGAAATAAAGATTGAAAGTTTGAAAGAAAGATTGAAAGAAAGATTTAAAGAAAGAAAGATTGAAAGAAATATTGAAAGAAAGATTGAAAGATTGAAAGAAAGATTGAAAGAAAGAATGAAAGAAAGATTGAACGATTGAAATATTGAAATAAAGAATGAAAGTTTGAAAGAAAGATTGAAAGAAAGTTTTAAAGAAAGAAAGATTGAAAGTAAAAAAGATTGAAAGAAAGACTAAAAGAAAGAAAGAACGATTGAAAGAAAGATTGAAAGAAAGAAAGATTGAAAGTCATATAAATTGAAAGAAAGAATGAAAGAAAGATTGAACGATTAAAAGAAAGATTGAAAGAAAGAAAGATTGAAAGAAAGAATGAAAGACAGATTGAAAGAAAGAATGAAAGAAAGATTGAAAGAAAGAATGAAAGAATGAAAAAAAGATTTAAAGATTGAAAGAAATATTGAAAGTAATAAAAATTTAAAGAAAGAATGAAAGAAAGATTGAAAGTAAGAAAGATTGAAAGAAAGATTGAAAGAACAATTGATAGAAAGATTGAAAGAAAGATTGAAAAAAAGAATAAAAGAAAGATTGAAATAATGAAAGAAAGATTGAAAGAAATAATGAAAGAAGGAATGAAAGAATGAAAGAAAGATTGAAAGAAATATTGAAAGTAAGAAAGATTGAAAAAAAGAATGAAAGAAAGATTGAAAGAAAGATTGAAAGAAGGAATGAAAGCATGAAAGAAAGATTGAAAGATTGAAAGAAATATTGAAAGAAAGAACGATTGAAAGATTGAAAGAAAGAATGAAAGATTGAAAGAAAGATTGAAAGATTGAAAGAAAGATTGAAAAAATGAAAGATTGAAAGAAAGAATAAAAGAAAGATTGAAAGAACGATTGAAAGATTGAAAGAAAGAATGAAAGAAAGATTAAAGGAAGGAATGAAAGAATGAAAGAAAGATTGAAAGATTGAAAGAAATATTGAAAGTAAGAAAGTTGAAAGATTAAAAAAAAGAATAAAAGAAAGATTGAAAGATTGAAAAAAAGATTGAACGAAATAATGAAAGAAAGATTGAAAGAAATAATGAAAGAAGGAATGAAAGAATGAAAGAAAGATTGAAAGAAATATTGAACGTAAGAAAGATTGAAAAAAAGAATGAATAAAAGATTGAAAGAAAGATTGAAAAAAAGAAAGATTTAAAGAAATATTGAAAGAAAAATTTAAACAAAGATTGAAAGACTGAAAGAAAGATTGAATGAAAGAATGAAAGAAAGATTGAAAGAAAGATTGAAAGAAAGAACGATTGAAAGTCATAAATTGAAAGAAAGAATGAAAGAAGATTGAAAGATTAAATGATTGAAAGAAAGATTGAAAGAAATAATGAAAGAAAGATTGAAAGAAATAATGGAAGAAGTAATGAAAGAATGAAAGAAAGATTGAAAGAAATACTGAAAGTAAGAAAGATTGAAAAAAAGAATGAAAGAAAGATTGAAAGAAAGATGGAAAAAAGAAAGATTGAAAGAAATATTGAAAGAAAAATTTAAAGAAAGATTGAAAGATTGAAAGAAAGATTGAAAAAAAGAATAAAAGAAAGATTGAAAGATTGAAAGAAAGATTGAAATAAATAATGAAAGAAAGATTAAAGGAAGGAATGAAAGAATGAAAGAAAGAAAGATTGAAAGATTGAAAAAAAGATTGAAAGAAATAATGAAAGAAAGATTGAAAGAAATAATGAAAAAAAGAAAGATTTGAAGAAATATTGAAAGAAAAATTTAAACAAAGATTGAAAGAAAGAATGAAAGAAAGATTGAAAGAAAGAATGAAAGAATGAAAAAAAGATTTAAAGAATGAAAGAAAGAAAGATTGAAAGAAAGAAAGATTGAAAGTCATTTAAATAGAAAGAAAGAATGAAAGAAAGATTGAACGATTGAAAGAAAGATTGAAATAAAGAAAGATTGAAAGAAAGGATGAAAGACAGATTGAAAGAAAGAATGAAAGAAAGATTGAAAGAAAGAATGAAAGAATGAAAAAAAGATATAAAGATTGAAAGAAATATTGAAAGAAAGAAAGATTGAAAGTAATAAAAATTGAAAGAAAGACTGAAAGAAAGATTGAAAGTAAGAAAGATTGAAAGAAAGATTGAAAGAAAGATTGAAAGATTGAAAGATTGAAAGAAAGATTGAAAAAAAGAATAAAAGAAAGATTGAAAGAAAGATTGAAATAAATAATGAAAGAAAGATTAAAGGAAGGAATGAAAGAATGAAAGAAAGATTGAAAGATTGAATGAAATATTGAAAGAAAGAAAGATTGAAAGTAAGAAAGATTGAAAGATTAAAAAAAAGATTGAACGAAATAATGAAAGAAAGATTGAAAGAAATAATGAAAGATTGAAAGAAAGAATGAAAGAAAGATTGAAAGAAAGAAAGATTGAAAGAAAGAATGAAAGACAGATTAAAAGAAAGAATGAAAGAAAGATTGAAAGAAAGAATGAAAGAATGAAAAAAAGATTTAAAGATTGAAAGAAGTATTGAAAGAAAGAAAGATTGAAAGTAATAAAAATTGAAAGAAAGACTGAAAGAAAGATTGAAAGTAAGAAAGATTGAAAAAAAGATTGAAAAGAAAGATTGATAGAAAGATTGAAAGATTGAAAGAAAGATTGAAAAAAACAATAAAAGAAAGATTGAAAGATTGAAAGAAAGATTGAAATAAATAATGAAAGAAAGATTAAAGGAAGGAATGAAAGAATGAAAGAAAGATTGAAAGAAATATTGAAAGAAAGAAAAATTGAAAGTAAGAAAGATTGAAAGATTGAAATAAAGAATAAAAGAAAGATTGAAAGATTGAAAAAAAGATTGAAAGAAATAATGAAAGAAAGATTGAAAGAAATAATGAAAGAAGGAATGAAAGAATGAAAGAAAGATTGAAAGAAATATTGAAAGTAAGAAAGATTGAAAAAAAGAATGAAAGAAAGATTGAAAGAAAGATTGAAAAAAAGAAAGATTTAAAGAAATATTGAAAGAAAAATTTAAACAAAGATTGAAAGACTGAAAGAAAGATTGAAAGAAAGAATGAAAGAATGAAAGAAAGATTGAAAGAAAGATTGAAAGAAAGAAAGATTGAAAGTCATATAAATTGAAAGAAAGATTGAACGATTGAAAGAAAGATTGAAAGAAAGAAAGATTGAAAGAAAGAATGAAAGACAGATTGAAAGAAAGAATGAAAGAAAGATTGAAAGAAAGAATGAAAAAAAGATTTAAAGATTGAAAGAAATATTGAAAGAAAGAAAGATTGAAAGTAATAAAAATTTAAAGAAAGAATGAAAGAAAGATTGAAAGTAAGAAAGATTGAGAGAAAGATTGAAAGAAAGATTGATAGAAAGATTGAAAGATTGAAAGATTGAAAGAAAGATTGAAAAAAAGAATAAAAGAAAGATTGAAAGATTGAAAAAAAGATTGAAAGAAATAATGAAAGAAAGATTGAAAGAAATAATGAAAGAAGGAATGAAAGAATGAAAGAAAGATTGAAAGAAATATTGAAAGTAAGAAAGATTGAAAAAAAGAATGAAAGAAAGATTGAAAGAACGATTGAAAAAAAGAAAGATTTAAAGAAATATTGAAAGAAAAATTTAAACAAAGATTGAAAGACTGAAAGAAAGATTGAAAGAAAGAATGAAAGAATGAAAGAAAGATTGAAAGAAAGATTGAAAGAAAGAAAGATTGAAAGTCATATAAATTGAAAGAAAGAATGAAAGAAAGATTGAACGATTGAAAGAAAGATTGAAAGAAAGAAAGATTGAAAGAAAGAATGAAAGACAGATTGAAAGAAAGAATGAAAGAAAGATTGAAAGAAAGAATGAAAGAATGAAAAAAAGATTTAAAGATTGAAAGAAATATTGAAAGTAATAAAAATTTAAAGAAAGAATTAAAGAAAGATTGAAAGTAAGAAAGATTGAAAGAAAGATTGAAAGAAAGAATGAAAGAAAGATTAAAAGAAGGAATGAAAGAATGAAAGAAAGATTGAAAGATTGAAAGAAATATTGAAAGGAAGAAAGATTGAAAGTAAGAAAGATTGAAAGATTAAAAAAAAGAATAAAAGAAAGATTGAAAGATTGAAAAAAAGATTGAACGAAATAATGAAAGAAAGATTGAAAGAAATAATGAAAGAAGGAATGAAAGAATGAAAGAAAGATTGAAAGAAATATTGAACGTAAGAAGGATTGAAAAAAAGAATGAATAAAAGATTGAAAGAAAGATTGAAAAAAAGAAAGATTTAAAGAAATATTGAAAGAAAAATTTAAACAAAGATTGAAAGACTGAAAGAAAGATTGAAAGAAAGAATGAAAGAATGAAAGAAAGATTGAAAGAAAGAAAGATTGAAAGTCATATAAATTGAAAGAAAGAATGAAAGAAAGATTGAAAGATTAAATGATTGAAAGAAAGATTGAAAGAAAGATTGAAAAAAAGAAAGATTTGAAGAAATATTGAAAGAAAAATTTAAACAAAGATTGAAAGACTGAAAGAAAGATTGAAAGAAAGAATGAAAGAAAGATTGAAAGAAAGATTGAAAGAAAGAAAGATTGAAAGTCATATAAATTGAAAGAAAGAATGAAAGAAAGATTGAAAGAAAGAATGAAAGAAATATTGAAAGAAAGAATGAAAAAAAGATTTAAAGAATGAAAGAAAGATTGAAAGAAAGAAAGATTGAAAGTCATTTAAATAGAAAGAAAGAATGAAAGAAAGATTGAACGATTGAAAGAAAGATTGAAATAAAGAAAGATTGAAAGAAAGAATGAAAGAATGAAAAAAAGATATAAAGATTGAAAGAAATATTGAAAGAAAGAAAGATTGAAAGTAATAAAAATTGAAAGAAAAACTGAAAGAAAGATTGAAAGTAAGAAAGATTGAAAGAAAGATTGAAAGAAAGATTGATAGAAAGATTGAAAGATTGAAAGATTGAAAGAAAGATTGAAAAAAAGAATAAAAGAAAGATTGAAAGAAAGATTGAAATAAATAATGAAAGAAAGATTAAAGGAAGGAATGAAAGAATGAAAGAAAGATTGAAAGATTGAATGAAATATTGAAAGAAAGAAAGATTGAAAGTAAGAAAGATTGAAAGATTAAAAAAAAGAATAAAAGAAAGATTGAAAGATTGAAAAAAAGATTGAACGAAATAATGAAAGAAAGATTGAAAGAAATAATGAAAGATTGAAAGAAAGAATGAAAGAATGAAAGAAAGATTGAAAGAAAGAAAGATTGAAAGAAAGAATGAAAGACCGATTGAAAGAAAGAATGAAAGAAAGATTGAAAGAAAGAATGAAAGAATGAAAAAAAGATTTAAAGATTGAAAGAAGTATTGAAAGAAAGAAAGATTGAAAGTAATAAAAATTGAAAGAAAGACTGAAAGAAAGATTGAAAGTAAGAAAGATTGAAAAAAAGATTGAAAAGAAAGATTGATAGAAAGATTGAAAAATTGAAAGATTGAAATAAAGATTGAAAGTTTGAAAGAAAGATTTAAAGAAAGAAAGATTGAAAGAAATATTGAAAGAAAGATTGAAAGAAATAACAAAAGAAAGATTGAAAGAAAGAATGAAAGAAAGATTGAACGATTGGAAGAAATATTGAAAGAAAGATAGATTGAAAGTAAGATAGATTGAAAGAAAGAATGAAAGAAAGAATGAAAGATTTAAAGAAAGAATGAAAGAAAGATTGAAAGAAAGATTGAAAGAAAGAAAGATTGAAAGTCATATAAATTGAAAGAAAGAATGAAAGAAAGATTAAACGATTGAAAGAAAGATTGAAAGAAAGAAAGATTGAAAGAAAGAATGAAAGACAGATTGAAAGAAAGAATGAAAGAAAGATTGAAAGAAAGAATGAAAAAAAGATTTAAAGATTGAAAGAAATATTGAAAGAAAGAAAGATTGAAAGTAATAAAAATTTAAAGAAAGAATGAAAGAAAGATTGAAAGTAAGAAAGATTGAGAGAAAGATTGAAAGAAAGATTGATAGAAAGATTGAAAGATTGAAAGATTGAAAGAAAGATTGAAAAAAAGAATAAAAGAAAGATTGAAAGATTGAAAAAAAGATTGAAAGAAATAATGAAAGAAAGATTGAAAGAAATAATGAAAGAAGGAATGAAAGAATGAAAGAAAGATTGAAAGAAATATTGAAAGTAAGAAAGATTGAAAAAAAGAATGAAAGAAAGATTGAAAGAACGATTGAAAAAAAGAAAGATTTAAAGAAATATTGAAAGAAAAATTTAAACAAAGATTGAAAGACTGAAAGAAAGATTGAAAGAAAGAATGAAAGAATGAAAGAAAGATTGAAAGAAAGATTGAAAGAAAGAAAGATTGAAAGTCATATAAATTGAAAGAAAGAATGAAAGAAAGATTGAACGATTGAAAGAAAGATTGAAAGAAAGAAAGATTGAAAGAAAGAATGAAAGACAGATTGAAAGAAAGAATGAAAGAAAGATTGAAAGAATGAAAAAAAGATTTAAAGATTGAAAGAAATATTGAAAGTAATAAAAATTTAAAGAAAGAATTAAAGAAAGATTGAAAGAAAGATTGAAAGAAAGAATGAAAGAAAGATTAAAGGAAGGAATGAAAGAATGAAAGAAAGATTGAAAGATTGAAAGAAATATTGAAAGGAAGAAAGATTGAAAGTAAGAAAGATTGAAAGATTAAAAAAAAGAATAAAAGAAAGATTGAAAGATTGAAAAAAAGATTGAACGAAATAATGAAAGAAAGATTGAAAGAAATAATGAAAGAAGGAATGAAAGAATGAAAGAAAGATTGAAAGAAATATTGAACGTAAGAAGGATTGAAAAAAAGAATGAATAAAAGATTGAAAGAAAGATTGAAAAAAAGAAAGATTTAAAGAAATATTGAAAGAAAAATTTAAACAAAGATTGAAAGACTGAAAGAAAGATTGAAAGAAAGAATGAAAGAATGAAAGAAAGATTGAAAGAAAGAAAGATTGAAAGTCATATAAATTGAAAGAAAGAATGAAAGAAAGATTGAAAGATTAAATGATTGAAAGAAAGATTGAAAGAAAGATTGAAAAAAAGAAAGATTTGAAGAAATATTGAAAGAAAAATTTAAACAAAGATTGAAAGACTGAAAGAAAGATTGAAAGAAAGAATGAAAGAAAGATTGAAAGAAAGATTGAAAGAAAGAAAGATTGAAAGTCATATAAATTGAAAGAAAGAATGAAAGAAAGATTGAAAGAAAGAATGAAAGAAATATTGAAAGAAAGAATGAAAAAAAGATTTAAAGAATGAAAGAAAGATTGAAAGAAAGAAAGATTGAAAGTCATTTAAATAGAAAGAAAGAATGAAAGAAAGATTGAACGATTGAAAGAAAGATTGAAATAAAGAAAGATTGAAAGAAAGAATGAAAGAATGAAAAAAAGATATAAAGATTGAAAGAAATATTAAAAGAAAGAAAGATTGAAAGTAATAAAAATTGAAAGAAAAACTGAAAGAAAGATTGAAAGTAAGAAAGATTGAAAGAAAGATTGAAAGAAAGATTGATAGAAAGATTGAAAGATTGAAAGATTGAAAGAAAGATTGAAAAAAAGAATAAAAGAAAGATTGAAAGAAAGATTGAAATAAATAATGAAAGAAAGATTAAAGGAAGGAATGAAAGAATGAAAGAAAGATTGAAAGATTGAATGAAATATTGAAAGAAAGAAAGATTGAAAGTAAGAAAGATTGAAAGATTAAAAAAAAGAATAAAAGAAAGATTGAAAGATTGAAAAAAAGATTGAACGAAATAATGAAAGAAAGATTGAAAGAAATAATGAAAGATTGAAAGAAAGAATGAAAGAATGAAAGAAAGATTGAAAGAAAGAATGAAAGACCGATTGAAAGAAAGAATGAAAGAAAGATTGAAAGAAAGAATGAAAGAATGAAAAAAAGATTTAAAGATTGAAAGAAGTATTGAAAGAAAGAAAGATTGAAAGTAATAAAAATTGAAAGAAAGACTGAAAGAAAGATTGAAAGTAAGAAAGATTGAAAAAAAGATTGAAAAGAAAGATTGATAGAAAGATTGAAAAATTGAAAGATTGAAATAAAGATTGAAAGTTTGAAAGAAAGATTGAAAGAAAGATTGAAAGAAATAACAAAAGAAAGATTGAAAGAAAGAATGAAAGAAAGATTGAACGATTGGAAGAAATATTGAAAGAAAGATAGATTGAAAGTAAGATAGATTGAAAGAAAGAATGAAAGAAAGAATGAAAGATTTAAAGAAAGAATGAAAGAAAGATTGAAACATTGAAACATTGAAAGAAAGAATGAAAAAGATTGAAAGATTGAAAGAAAGATTTAAAGAAAGATTGAAAGACTGAAAGAAACAAAGATTGAAATAAAGAATGAAAGAAATATTGAAAGAAAGATTGAAAGAAAGAAAGATTGAATGATTGAATGATTGAAAGAAAGACTGAAAGAAAGAATGACGGACAGAAAGATTGAAAGAAAGAATGAAAGAAAGATTGAGAAAAAGATTGAAAGACTGAAAGAAAGAATGAAAGAAACATTGAAAGATTAAACAATTGAAAGAAAGATTGCAAGAAAAATGGAAAGAATGAAAGATTGAAATAATAATTGAAAGTTTGAAAGAAAGATTGAAAGAAAGATTTAAAGAAAGAAAGATTGAAAGAAATATTGAAAGAAAGATTGAAAGAAATAAAAGAAAGATTGAAAGAAAGAATGAAAGAAAGATTGAACGATTGGAAGAAATATTGAAAGAAAGATAGATTGAAAGTAAGATAGATTGAAAGAAAGAATGAAAGAAAGATTGAAAGATTTAAAGAAAGAATGAAATAAAGATTGAAAGATTGAAATATTGAAAAAAAGAATGAAAGAAAGATTGAAAGATTGAAAGAAAGATTGAAAGAAAGATTTAAAGAAAGATTGAAAGACTGAAAGAAACAAAGATTGAATTAAAGAATGAAAGAAAGATTGAAAGAAAGAAAGATTGAATGATTGAATGATTGAAAGAAAGACTGAAAGAAAGAATGACGGACAGAAAGATTGAAAGAAAGAATGAAAGAAAGATTGAAAAAAAGATTGAAAGACTGAAAGAAAGAATGAAAGAAACATTGAAAGATTAAACAATTGAAAGAAAGATTGCAAGAAAAATGGAAAGAATGAAAGATTGAAATAATGATTGAAAGTTTGAAAGAGAGATTTAAACAAAGAAAGATTGAAAGTAAGAAAGATAGAAAGAATGAATGAAAGAAATATTGAAATATTGAAAGAAAGATTGAATGTTTGAAAAAAGATTGAAAGTATTAAAGATCGAAAGAAATATTTAAAGAAAGATTGAAAGATTGAAAGAAAGAATGAAAGATTAAACAATTGAAAGAAAGATTGGAAGAAAGATTGAAAGAAAGTTGGAAAGAAAGAAAGATTGAAACAAATAATGAAAGAAAGATTGAACGATTGGAAGAAATATTGAAAGATAGAAAAATTGAAAGTAAGAAAGAATGAAAGCAAGATTGAAAGATTGAAAGAAAGAAAGATTGAAAGATAGATTGAAAAAAAGATTGAAAGACTGAAAGAAAGAATGAAAGAAAGATTAAAAGATAGATGAAAGAAAGATTTATAGAAAGAAAGATTGAAAGAAATAACAAAAGAAAGATTGAAAGATTGGAAGAAATATTGAAAGATAGAAAAATTGAAAGTAAGAAAGATTGAAAGAAAGATTGAAAGATTGAAAGAAAGAATGAAAGAAAGATTGAAAGATTGAAATATTGAAAGATAGAATGAGAGAAAGATTGAAAGATTGAAAGAAAGATTGAAAGAAAGATTGAAAGATTGAAAGAAAGATTGAATGTTTGAAAGAAAGATTGAAAGAAAGATTTAAAGAAAGAAAGATTGAAAGAAATATTGAAAGAAAGATTGAAAGATTGAAAGAAAGATTGAAAGATTGAAATAATGATTGAAAGTTTGAAAGAAAGATTTAAAGAAAGAAAGATTGAAAGTAAGAAAGATTGAAATAAATATTGAAAGAAAGATTGAAAGATTGAAAGAAAGATTGAAAGTAAGAATGAAAGAAAGATTGAAAGAAAGATTGAAAAAAAGAAAGATTGAAAGAAAGATTGAAAGACTGAAGGAAAGAATGAAAGAAAGATTGAAAGAAAGATTGAAAGAAAGATTGAAAGAAAGAAAGAATGAAAGAAAGATTGAAAGAAAGAATGAAAAATTGAAAGAAGGAATGAAAGAACGATTGAAAGAAAGAATGAAAGAAAGATTGAAAGATTGAAAGAAATATTGAAAGAAAGAGAGAATGAAAGTAAGAAAGATTGAAAGAAAGATTGAAAGTAATAAAGATTGAAAGAAAGAATGAAAGAAAAATTGAAAGATTGATAGATTGAAAGAAAGATTGAAAGAAAGATATAAAGAAAGATTGAAAGACTGAAAGAAAGAATGAATAAAAGAATTAAAGAAAGATTGAAAGATTGAAAGAAAGATTGAAAGAAAGAAAGATTATAGAAAGAATGAAAGAAAGATTGAAAAAAGAAAGAAAGATTGAAAGAAATATTGAAAGATTGAAAGAAAGAATGAAAGAAAGATTGAAAAAAGATTGAAAAAAAGAAAAATTGAAAGAAAGATTGAAAGAAATATTGAAAGACTGAAGGAAAGAATGAATGAAAGATGGAAAGAAAGATTGAATGAAAGAAAGATTGAAAGTAAGAAAGATTGAAAGAAATATTGAAAGAAAGATTGAAAGATTGAAAGAAAGAATGAAAGAAAGATTGAAAGATTGAAAGATTGAAAGAAAGAATGAAAGAAAGAGTGAAAGATTGAAAGAAAAATTGAAAGAAAGATTGAAAGATTGAAAGATTGAAAGAAAGATTGAAAGTTTGAAAGAAATATTGAAAGACTGAAAGAAAGATTGCAAGAAAGATTGAAAAAAGAAAGAAAGATTGAAAGATTCAATGAAAGAAAGATTGAAAGATTAAAAGAAAGAATGAAAGAAAGATTGAAAAATTGAAAGATTGAAAGAAAGACTAAAAGAAAGAAAGAACGATTGAAAGAAAGATTGAAAGAAAGATTGAAAGAAAGAAAGATTGTAAGAAAGAATGAAAGAAAGAAAGAAAGAAAGATTGAAAGTTTGAAAGAAAGAATGAAAGAATTAAAGAAAGATTGAAAGAAATATTGAAAGAAAGAATGAAAGAAAGATTGAAAGATTAAACAATTGAAAGAAAGATTGCAAGAAGGATTGAAAAAAGAAAGATTGAAAGAAATAATAAAAGAAAGATTGAACGATTGGAAGAAATATTGAAAGATAGAAAAATTGAAAGTAAGAAAGATTGAAAGAAATAATGAAAGAAAGATTAGAAGATTGAAAGAAAGAATGAAAGAAAGATTGAAAGATTGAAATATTGAAAGAAAGAATGAAAGAAAGACTGAAAGATTGAAAGAAAGATTGAAAGAAAGATTGAAAGATTGAATGATTGAAAGAAAGACTGAAAGAAAGAATGACGGACAGAAAGATTGAAAGAAAGAATGAAAGAAAGATTGAGAAAAAGATTGAAAGACTGAAAGAAAGAATGAAAGAAACATTGAAAGATTAAACAATTGAAAGAAAGATTGCAAGAAAAATGGAAAGAATGAAAGATTGAAATAATAATTGAAAGTTTGAAAGAAAGATTGAAAGAAAGATTTAAAGAAAGAAAGATTGAAAGAAATATTGAAAGAAAGATTGAAAGAAATAAAAGAAAGATTGAAAGAAAGAATGAAAGAAAGATTGAACGATTGGAAGAAATATTGAAAGAAAGATAGATTGAAAGTAAGATAGATTGAAAGAAAGAATGAAAGAAAGATTGAAAGATTTAAAGAAAGAATGAAAGAAAGATTGAAAGATTGAAATATTGAAAAAAAGAATGAAAGAAAGATTGAAAGATTGAAAGAAAGATTGAAAGAAAGATTTAAAGAAAGATTGAAAGACTGAAAGAAACAAAGATTGAATTAAAGAATGAAAGAAAGATTGAAAGAAAGAAAGATTGAATGATTGAATGATTGAAAGAAAGACTGAAAGAAAGAATGACGGACAGAAAGATTGAAAGAAAGAATGAAAGAAAGATTGAAAAAAAGATTGAAAGACTGAAAGAAAGAATGAAAGAAACATTGAAAGATTAAACAATTGAAAGAAAGATTGCAAGAAAAATGGAAAGAATGAAAGATTGAAATAATGATTGAAAGTTTGAAAGAGAGATTTAAACAAAGAAAGATTGAAAGTAAGAAAGATAGAAAGAATGAATGAAAGAAATATTGAAATATTGAAAGAAAGATTGAATGTTTGAAAAAAGATTGAAAGTATTAAAGATCGAAAGAAATATTTAAAGAAAGATTGAAAGATTGAAAGAAAGAATGAAAGATTAAACAATTGAAAGAAAGATTGGAAGAAAGATTGAAAGAAAGTTGGAAAGAAAGATTGAAAGAAAGAAAGATTGAAACAAATAATGAAAGAAAGATTGAACGATTGGAAGAAATATTGAAAGATAGAAAAATTGAAAGTAAGAAAGAATGAAAGCAAGATTGAAAGATTGAAAGAAAGAAAGATTGAAAGATAGATTGAAAAAAAGATTGAAAGACTGAAAGAAAGAATGAAAGAAAGATTAAAAGATAGATGAAAGAAAGATTTATAGAAAGAAAGATTGAAAGAAATAACAAAAGAAAGATTGAAAGATTGGAAGAAATATTGAAAGATAGAAAAATTGAAAGTAAGAAAGATTGAAAGAAAGATTGAAAGATTGAAAGAAAGAATGAAAGAAAGATTGAAAGATTGAAATATTGAAAGATAGAATGAGAGAAAGATTGAAAGATTGAAAGAAAGATTGAAAGAAAGATTGAAAGATTGAAAGAAAGATTGAATGTTTGAAAGAAAGATTGAAAGAAAGATTTAAAGAAAGAAAGATTGAAAGAAATATTGAAAGAAAGATTGAAAGATTGAAAGAAAGATTGAAAGATTGAAATAATGATTGAAAGTTTGAAAGAAAGATTTAAAGAAAGAAAGATTGAAAGTAAGAAAGATTGAAATAAATATTGAAAGAAAGATTGAAAGATTGAAAGAAAGATTGAAAGTAAGAATGAAAGAAAGATTGAAAGAAAGATTGAAAAAAAGAAAGATTGAAAGAAAGATTGAAAGACTGAAGGAAAGAATGAAAGAAAGATTGAAAGAAAGATTGAAAGAAAGATTGAAAGAAAGAAAGAATGAAAGAAAGATTGAAAGAAAGAATGAAAAATTGAAAGAAGGAATGAAAGAACGATTGAAAGAAAGAATGAAAGAAAGATTGAAAGATTGAAAGAAATATTGAAAGAAAGAGAGAATGAAAGTAAGAAAGATTGAAAGAAAGATTGAAAGTAATAAAGATTGAAAGAAAGAATGAAAGAAAAATTGAAAGATTGATAGATTGAAAGAAAGATTGAAAGAAAGATATAAAGAAAGATTGAAAGACTGAAAGAAAGAATGAATAAAAGAATTAAAGAAAGATTGAAAGATTGAAAGAAAGATTGAAAGAAAGAAAGATTATAGAAAGAATGAAAGAAAGATTGAAAAAAGAAAGAAAGATTGAAAGAAATATTGAAAGATTGAAAGAAAGAATGAAAGAAAGATTGAAAAAAGATTGAAAAAAAGAAAAATTGAAAGAAAGATTGAAAGAAATATTGAAAGACTGAAGGAAAGAATGAATGAAAGATGGAAAGAAAGATTGAATGAAAGAAAGATTGAAAGTAAGAAAGATTGAAAGAAATATTGAAAGAAAGATTGAAAGATTGAAAGAAAGAATGAAAGAAAGATTGAAAGATTGAAAGATTGAAAGAAAGAATGAAAGAAAGAGTGAAAGATTGAAAGAAAAATTGAAAGAAAGATTGAAAGATTGAAAGATTGAAAGAAAGATTGAAAGTTTGAAAGAAATATTGAAAGACTGAAAGAAAGATTGCAAGAAAGATTGAAAAAAGAAAGAAAGATTGAAAGATTCAATGAAAGAAAGATTGAAAGATTAAAAGAAAGAATGAAAGAAAGATTGAAAAATTGAAAGATTGAAAGAAAGACTAAAAGAAAGAAAGAACGATTGAAAGAAAGATTGAAAGAAAGATTGAAAGAAAGAAAGATTGTAAGAAAGAATGAAAGAAAGAAAGAAAGAAAGATTGAAAGTTTGAAAGAAAGAATGAAAGAATTAAAGAAAGATTGAAAGAAATATTGAAAGAAAGAATGAAAGAAAGATTGAAAGATTAAACAATTGAAAGAAAGATTGCAAGAAGGATTGAAAAAAGAAAGATTGAAAGAAATAATAAAAGAAAGATTGAACGATTGGAAGAAATATTGAAAGATAGAAAAATTGAAAGTAAGAAAGATTGAAAGAAATAATGAAAGAAAGATTGAAAGATTGAAAGAAAGAATGAAAGAAAGATTGAAAGATTGAAATATTGAAAGATAGAATGAAAGAAAGATTGAAAGATTGAAAGAAAGATTGAAAGAAAGATTGAAAGATTGAAAGATTGAAAGAAAGATTGAATGTTTGAAAGAAAGATTGAAAGAAAGATTGAAAGAAAGAAAGATTGAAAGAAATAATGAAAGAAAGATTGAACGATTGGAAGAAATATTGAAAGATAAAAAAATTGAAAGTAAGAAAGATTGAAAGAAATAATGAAAGAAAGATTGAAAGATTGAAAGAAAGAATGAAAGAAAGATTGAAAGATTGAAATATTGAAAGATAGAATGAAAGAAAGATTGAAAGATTGAAAGAAAGATTGAAAGAAAGATTGAAAGATTGAAAGATTGAAAGAAAGATTGAATGTTTGAAAGAAAGATTGAATGTTTGAAAGAAAGATTGAAAGAAAGATTGAAAGAAAGAAAGATTGAAAGAAAGAATGAAAGAAAGATTGAAAGATAGATGGAAAGAAAGATTGAAAGAAAGAAACATTGAAAGAATAACAAAAGAAAGATTGAAAGATTGGAAGAAATATTGAAAGATAGAAAAATTGAAAGAAAGAAAGATTGAAAAAAAGAATTAAAGAAAGATTGAAAGATTGAAAGATTGAAAGAAAGAATGAAAGAAAGATTGAAATATTGAAAGAAAGAATGAAAGAAAGATTGAAAGATTGAAAGATTGAAATAACGATTGAAAGTTTGAAAGAAAGATTGAAAGAAAGATTTAAAGAAAGAAAGATTGAAAGAAATATTGAAAGAAAGATTGAAAGATTGAAAGAAAGATTGAAAGAAAGAATGAAAGAAAGATTGAACGATTGAAATATTGAAATAAAGAATGAAAGTTTGAAAGAAAGATTGAAAGAAAGTTTTAAAGAAAGAAAGATTGAAAGTAAAAAAGATTGAAAGAAATATTGAAAGAAAGATTGAAAGAAATAACAAAAGAAAGATTGAAAGAAAGACTAAAAGAAAGAAAGAACGATTGAAATAAAGATTGAAAGAAAGAAAGATTGAAAGTCATATAAATTGAAAGAAAGAATGAAAGAAAGATTGAACGATTAAAAGAAAGATTGAAAGAAAGAAAGATTGAAAGAAAGAATGAAAGACAGATTGAAAGAAAGAATGAAAGAAAGATTGAAAGAAAGAATGAAAGAATGAAAAAAAGATTTAAAGATTGAAAGAAATATTGAAAGTAATAAAAATTTAAAGAAAGAATGAAAGAAAGATTGAAAGTTAGAAAGATTGAAAGAAAGATTGAAAGAACGATTGATAGAAAGATTGAAAGAAAGATTGAAAAAAAGAATAAAAGAAAGATTGAAATAATGAAAGAAAGATTGAAAGAAATAATGAAAGAAGGAATGAAAGAATGAAAGAAATATTGAAAGAAATATTGAAAGTAAGAAAGATTGAAAAAAAGAATGAAAGAAAGATTGAAAGAAAGATTGAAAGAAGGAATGAAAGCATGAAAGAAAGATTGAAAGATTGAAAGAAATATTGAAAGAAAGAACGATTGAAAGATTGAAAGAAAGAATGAAAGATTGAAAGAAAGATTGAAAGATTGAAAGAAAGATTGAAAAAATGAAAGATTGAAAGAAAGAATAAAAGAAAGATTGAAAGAACGATTGAAAGATTGAAAGAAAGAATGAAAGAAAGATTAAAGGAAGGAATGAAAGAATGAAAGAAAGATTGAAAGATTGAAAGAAATATTGAAAGGAAGAAAGATTGAAAGTAAGAAAGTTGAAAGATTAAAAAAAAGAATAAAAGAAAGATTGAAAGATTGAAAAAAAGATTGAACGAAATAATGAAAGAAAGATTGAAAGAAATAATGAAAGAAGGAATGAAAGAATGAAAGAAAGATTGAAAGAAATATTGAACGTAAGAAAGATTGAAAAAAAGAATGAATAAAAGATTGAAAGAAAGATTGAAAAAAAGAAAGATTTAAAGAAATATTGAAAGAAAAATTTAAACAAAGATTGAAAGACTGAAAGAAAGATTGAATGAAAGAATGAAAGAAAGATTGAAAGAAAGATTGAAAGAAATAACGATTGAAAGTCATAAATTGAAAGAAAGAATGAAAGAAGATTGAAAGATTAAATGATTGAAAGAAAGATTGAAAGAAATAATGAAAGAAAGATTGAAAGAAATAATGGAAGAAGTAATGAAAGAATGAAAGAAAGATTGAAAGAAATACTGAAAGTAAGAAAGATTGAAAAAAAGAATGAAAGAAAGATTGAAAGAAAGATGGAAAAAAGAAAGATTGAAAGAAATATTGAAAGAAAAATTTAAAGAAAGATTGAAAGATTGAAAGAAAGATTGAAAAAAAGAATAAAAGAAAGATTGAAAGATTGAAAGAAAGATTGAAATAAATAATGAAAGAAAGATTAAAGGAAGGAATGAAAGAATGAAAGAAAGAAAGATTGAAAGATTGAAAAAAAGATTGAAAGAAATAATGAAAGAAAGATTGAAAGAAATAATGAAAGAAGGAATGAAAGAATGAAAGAAAGATTGAAAGAAATATTGAAAGTAAGAAAGATTGAAAAAAAGAATGAAAGAAAGATTGAAAGAAAGATTGAAAAAAAGAAAGATTTGAAGAAATATTGAAAGAAAAATTTAAACAAAGATTGAAAGAAAGAATGAAAGAAAGATTGAAAGAAAGAATGAAAGAATGAAAAAAAGATTTAAAGAATGAAAGAAAGATTGAAAGAAAGATTGAAAGAAAGAAAGATTGAAAGTCATTTAAATAGAAAGAAAGAATGAAAGAAAGATTGAACGATTGAAAGAAAGATTGAAATAAAGAAAGATTGAAAGAAAGGATGAAAGACAGATTGAAAGAAAGAATGAAAGAAAGATTGAAAGAAAGAATGAAAGAATGAAAAAAAGATATAAAGATTGAAAGAAATATTGAAAGAAAGAAAGATTGAAAGTAATAAAAATTGAAAGAAAGACTGAAAGAAAGATTGAAAGTAAGAAAGATTGAAAGAAAGATTGAAAGAAAGATTGATAGAAAGATTGAAAGATTGAAAGATTGAAAGAAAGATTGAAAAAAAGAATAAAAGAAAGATTGAAAGAAAGATTGAAATAAATAATGAAAGAAAGATTAAAGGAAGGAATGAAAGAATGAAAGAAAGATTGAAAGATTGAATGAAATATTGAAAGAAAGAATGAAAGAAAGATTGAAAGATTGAAATATTGAAAGAAAGAATGAAAGAAAGATTGAAAGATTGAAAGATTGAAATAAAGATTGAAAGTTTGAAAGAAAGATTGAAAGAAAGATTTAAAGAAAGAATGATTGAAAGAAATATTGAAAGAAAGATTGAAAGATTGAAAGAAAGATTGAAAGAAAGAATGAAAGAAAGATTGAACGATTGAAATATTGAAATAAAGAATGAAAGTTTGAAAGAAAGATTGAAAGAAAGTTTTAAAGAAAGAAAGATTGAAAGTAAAAAAGATTGAAAGAAATATTGAAAGAAAGATTGAAAGAAATAACAAAAGAAAGATTGAAAGAAAGACTAAAAGAAAGAAAGAACGATTGAAAGAAAGATTGAAAGAAAGAAAGATTGAAAGTCATATAAATTGAAAGAAAGAATGAAAGAAAGATTGAACGATTAAAAGAAAGATTGAAAGAAAGAAAGATTGAAAGAAAGAATGAAAGACAGATTGAAAGAAAGAATGAAAGAAAGATTGAAAGAAAGAATGAAAGAATGAAAAAAAGATTTAAAGATTGAAAGAAATATTGAAAGTAATACAAATTTAAAGAAAGAATGAAAGAAAGATTGAAAGTAAGAAAGATTGAAAGAAAGATTGAAAGAACGATTGATAGAAAGATTGAAAGAAAGATTGAAAAAAAGAATAAAAGAAAGATTGAAATAATGAAAGAAAGATTGAAAGAAATAATGAAAGAAGGAATGAAAGAATGAAAGAAAGATTGAAAGAAATATTGAAAGTAAGAAAGATTGAAAAAAAGAATGAAAGAAAGATTGAAAGAAAGATTGAAAGAAGGAATGAAAGCATGAAAGAAAGATTGAAAGATTGAAAGAAATATTGAAAGAAAGAACGATTGAAAGATTGAAAGAAAGAATGAAAGATTGAAAGAAAGATTGAAAGATTGAAAGAAAGATTGAAAAAATGAAAGATTGAAAGAAAGAATAAAAGAAAGATTGAAAGAACGATTGAAAGATTGAAAGAAAGAATGATAGAAGGATTAAAGGAAGGAATGAAAGAATGAAAGAAAGATTGAAAGATTGAAAGAAATATTGAAAGGAAGAAAGATTGAAAGTAAGAAAGTTGAAAGATTAAAAAAAAGAATAAAAGAAAGATTGAAAGATTGAAAAAAAGATTGAACGAAATAATGAAAGAAAGATTGAAAGAAATAATGAAAGAAGGAATGAAAGAATGAAAGAAAGATTGAAAGAAATATTGAACGTAAGAAAGATTGAAAAAAAGAATGAATAAAAGATTGAAAGAAAGATTGAAAAAAAGAAAGATTTAAAGAAATATTGAAAGAAAAATTTAAACAAAGATTGAAAGACTGAAAGAAAGATTGAATGAAAGAATGAAAGAAAGATTGAAAGAAAGATTGAAAGAAAGAACGATTGAAAGTCATAAATTGAAAGAAAGAATGAAAGAAGATTGAAAGATTAAATGATTGAAAGAAAGATTGAAAGAAATAATGAAAGAAAGATTGAAAGAAATAATGGAAGAAGTAATGAAAGAATGAAAGAAAGATTGAAAGAAAGATGGAAAAAAGAAAGATTGAAAGAAATATTGAAAGAAAAATTTAAAGAAAGATTGAAAGATTGAAAGAAAGATTGAAAAAAAGAATAAAAGAAAGATTGAAAGATTGAAAGAAAGATTGAAATAAATAATGAAAGAAAGATTAAAGGAAGGAATGAAAGAATGAAAGAAAGAAAGATTGAAAGATTGAAAAAAAGATTGAAAGAAATAATGAAAGAAAGATTGAAAGAAATAATGAAAGAAGGAATGAAAGAATGAAAGAAAGATTGAAAGAAATATTGAAAGTAAGAAAGATTGAAAAAAAGAATGAAAGAAAGATTGAAAGAAAGATTGAAAAAAAGAAAGATTTGAAGAAATATTGAAAGAAAAATTTAAACAAAGATTGAAAGAAAGAATGAAAGAAAGATTGAAAGAAAGAATGAAAGAATGAAAAAAAGATTTAAAGAATGAAAGAAAGATTGAAAGAAAGATTGAAAGAAAGAAAGATTGAAAGTCATTTAAATAGAAAGAAAGAATGAAAGAAAGATTGAAATAAAGAAAGATTGAAAGAAAGGATGAAAGACAGATTGAAAGAAAGAATGAAAGAAAGATTGAAAGAAAGAATGAAAGAATGAAAAAAAGATATAAAGATTGAAAGAAATATTGAAAGAAAGAAAGATTGAAAGTAATAAAAATTGAAAGAAAGACTGAAAGAAAGATTGAAAGTAAGAAAGATTGAAAGAAAGATTGAAAGAAAGATTGATAGAAAGATTGAAAGATTGAAAGATTGAAAGAAAGATTGAAAAAAAGAATAAAAGAAAGATTGAAAGAAAGATTGAAATAAATAATGAAAGAAAGATTAAAGGAAGGAATGAAAGAATGAAAGAAAGATTGAAAGATTGAATGAAATATTGAAAGAAAGAAAGATTGAAAGTAAGAAAGATTGAAAGATTAAAAAAAAGAATAAAAGAAAGATTGAAAGATTGAAAAAAAGATTGAACGAAATAATGAAAGAAAGATTGAAAGAAATAATGAAAGATTGAAAGAAAGAATGAAAGAAAGATTGAAAGAAAGAAAGATTGAAAGAAAGAATGAAAGACAGATTAAAAGAAAGAATGAAAGAAAGATTGAAAGAAAGAATGAAAGAATGAAAAAAAGATTTAAAGATTGAAAGAAGTATTGAAAGAAAGAAAGATTGAAAGTAATAAAAATTGAAAGAAAGACTGAAAGAAAGATTGAAAGTAAGAAAGATTGAAAAAAAGATTGAAAAGAAAGATTGATAGAAAGATTGAAAGATTGAAAGATTGAAAGAAAGATTGAAAAAAACAATAAAAGAAAGATTGAAAGATTGAAAGAAAGATTGAAATAAATAATGAAAGAAAGATTAAAGGAAGGAATGAAAGAATGAAAGAAAGATTGAAAGATTGAAAGAAATATTGAAAGAAAGAAAAATTGAAAGTAAGAAAGATTGAAAGATTTAAATAAAGAATAAAAGAAAGATTGAAAGATTGAAAAAAAGATTGAAAGAAATAATGAAAGAAAGATTGAAAGAAATAATGAAAGAAGGAATGAAAGAATGAAAGAAAGATTGAAAGAAATATTGAAAGTAAGAAAGATTGAAAAAAAGAATGAAAGAAAGATTGAAAGAAAGATTGAAAAAAAGAAAGATTTAAAGAAATATTGAAAGAAAAATTTAAACAAAGATTGAAAGACTGAAAGAAAGATTGAAAGAAAGAATGAAAGAATGAAAGAAAGATTGAAAGAAAGATTGAAAGAAAGAAAGATTGAAAGTCATATAAATTGAAAGAAAGAATGAAAGAAAGATTGAACGATTGAAAGAAAGATTGAAAGAAAGAAAGATTGAAAGAAAGAATGAAAGACTGATTGAAAGAAAGAATGAAAGAAAGATTGAAAGAAAGAATGAAAGAATGAAAAAAAGATTTAAAGATTGAAAGAAATATTGAAAGTAATAAAAATTTAAAGAAAGAATTAAAGAAAGATTGAAAGTAAGAAAGATTGAAAGAAAGATTGAAAGAAAGAATGAAAGAAAGATTAAAGGAAGGAATGAAAGAATGAAAGAAAGATTGAAAGATTGAAAGAAATATTGAAAGGAAGAAAGATTGAAAGTAAGAAAGATTGAAAGATTAAAAAAAAGAATAAAAGAAAGATTGAAAGATTGAAAAAAAGATTGAACGAAATAATGAAAGAAAGATTGAAAGAAATAATGAAAGAAGGAATGAAAGAATGAAAGAAAGATTGAAAGAAATAGTGAACGTTAGAAAGATTGAAAAAAAGAATGAATAAAAGATTGAAAGAAAGATTGAAAAAAAGAAAGATTTAAAGAAATATTGAAAGAAAAATTTAAACAAAGATTGAAAGACTGAAAGAAAGATTGAAAGAAAGAATGAAAGAATGAAAGAAAGATTGAAAGAAAGATTGAAAGTCATATAAATTGAAAGAAAGAATGAAAGAAAGATTGAACGATTGAAAGAAAGATTGAAAGAAAGAAAGATTGAAAGAAAGAATGAAAGACAGATTGAAAGAAAGAATGAAAGAAAGATTGAAAGAAAGAATGAAAGAATGAAAAAAAGATTTAAAGATTGAAAGAAATATTGAAAGTAATAAAAATTTAAAGAAAGAATTAAAGAAAGATTGAAAGTAAGAAAGATTGAAAGAAAGATTGAAAGAAAGAATGAAAGAAAGATTAAAGGAAGGAATGAAATAATGAAAGAAAGATTGAAAGATTGAAAGAAATATTGAAAGGAAGAAAGATTGAAAGATTAAAAAAAAGAATAAAAGAAAGATTGAAAGATTGAAAAAAAGATTGAACGAAATAATGAAAGAAAGATTGAAAGAAATAATGAAAGAAGGAATGAAAGAATGAAAGAAAGATTGAAAGAAATATTGAACGTAAGAAAGATTGAAAAAAAGAATGAATAAAAGATTGAAAGAAAGATTGAAAAAAAGAAAGATTTAAAGAAATATTGAAAGAAAAATTTAAACAAAGATTGAAAGACTGAAAGAAAGATTGAAAGAAAGAATGAAAGAATGAAAGAAAGATTGAAAGAAAGAAAGATTGAAAGTCATATAAATTGAAAGAAAGAATGAAAGAAAGATTGAAAGAAAGATTGAAAGAAAGATTGAAAAAAAGAAAGATTTGAAGAAATATTGAAAGAAAAATTTAAACAAAGATTGAAAGACTGAAAGAAAGATTGAAAGAAAGAATGAAAGAAAGATTGAAAGAAAGATTGAAAGAAAGAAAGATTGAAAGTCATATAAATTGAAAGAAAGAATGAAAGAAAGATTGAAAGAAAGAATGAAAGAAAGATTGAAACAAAGAATGAAACAAAGATTGAAATAAAGATTGAAAGAAAGAAAGATTGAAAGTCATTTAAATAGAAAGAAAGAATGAAAGAAAGATTGAACGATTGAAAGAAAGATTGAAATAAAGAAAGATTGAAAGAAAGAATGAAAGAATGAAAAAAAGATATAAAGATTGAAAGAAAGAAAGATTGAAAGTAATAAAAATTGAAAGAAAAACTGAAAGAAAGATTGAAAGTAAGAAAGATTGAAAGAAAGATTGATAGAAAGATTGAAAGATTGAAAGATTGAAAGAAAGATTGAAAAAAAGAATAAAAGAAAGATTGAAAGAAAGATTGAAATAAATAATGAAAGAAAGATTAAAGGAAGGAATGAAAGAATGAAAGAAAGATTGAAAGATTGAATGAAATATTGAAAGAAAGAAAGATTGAAAGTAAGAAAGATTGAAAGATTAAAAAAAAGAATAAAAGAAAGATTGAAAGATTGAAAAAAAGATTGAACGAAATAATGAAAGAAAGATTGAAAGAAATAATGAAAGATTGAAAGAAAGAATGAAAGAATGAAAGAAAGATTGAAAGAAAGAAAGATTGAAAGAAAGAATGAAAGACCGATTGAAAGAAAGAATGAAAGAAAGATTGAAAGAAAGAATGAAAGAATGAAAAAAAGATTTAAAGATTGAAAGAAGTATTGAAAGAAAGAAAGATTGAAAGTAATAAGAATTGAAAGAAAGACTGAAAGAAAGATTGAAAGTAAGAAAGATTGAAAAAAAGATTGAAAAGAAAGATTGATAGAAAGATTGAAAGATTGAAAGATTGAAAGAAAGATTGAAAAAAACAATAAAAGAAAGATTGAAAGATTGAAAGAAAGATTGAAATAAATAATGAAAGAAAGATTAAAGGAAGGAATGAAAGAATGAAAGAAAGATTGAAAGATTGAAAGAAATATTGAAAGAAAGAAAAATTGAAAGTAAGAAAGATTGAAAGATTTAAATAAAGAATAAAAGAAAGATTGAAAGATTGAAAAAAAGATTGAAAGAAATAATGAAAGAAAGATTGAAAGAAATAATGAAAGAAGGAATGAAAGAATGAAAGAAAGATTGAAAGAAATATTGAAAGTAAGAAAGATTGAAAAAAAGAATGAAAGAAAGATTGAAAGAAAGATTGAAAAAAAGAAAGATTTAAAGAAATATTGAAAGAAAAATTTAAACAAAGATTGAAAGACTGAAAGAAAGATTGAAAGAAAGAATGAAAGAATGAAAGAAAGATTGAAAGAAAGATTGAAAGAAAGAAAGATTGAAAGTCATATAAATTGAAAGAAAGAATGAAAGAAAGATTGAACGATTGAAAGAAAGATTGAAAGAAAGAAAGATTGAAAGAAAGAATGAAAGACAGATTGAAAGAAAGAATGAAAGAAAGATTGAAAGAAAGAATGAAAGAATGAAAAAAAGATTTAAAGATTGAAAGAAATATTGAAAGAAAGAAAGATTGAAAGTAATAAAAATTTAAAGAAAGAATGAAAGAAAGATTGAAAGTAAGAAAGATTGAGAGGAAGATTGAAAGAAAGATTGATAGAAAGATTGAAAGATTGAAAGATTGAAAGAAAGATTGAAAAAAAGAATAAAAGAAAGATTGAAAGATTGAAAAAAAGATTGAAAGAAATAATGAAAGAAAGATTGAAAGAAATAATGAAAGAAGGAATGAAAGAATGAAAGAAAGATTGAAAGAAATATTGAAAGTAAGAAAGATTGAAAAAAAGAATGAAAGAAAGATTGAAAGAAAGATTGAAAAAAAGAAAGATTTAAAGAAATATTGAAAGAAAAATTTAAACAAAGATTGAAAGACTGAAAGAAAGATTGAAAGAAAGAATGAAAGAATGAAAGAAAGATTGAAAGAAAGAAAGATTGAAAGTCATATAAATTGAAAGAAAGAATGAAAGAAAGATTGAACGATTGAAAGAAAGATTGAAAGAAAGAAAGATTGAAAGAAAGAATGAAAGACAGATTGAAAGAAAGAATGAAAGAAAGATTGAAAGAAAGAATGAAAGAATGAAAAAAAGATTTAAAGATTGAAAGAAATATTGAAAGTAATAAAAATTTAAAGAAAGAATTAAAGAAAGATTGAAAGTAAGAAAGATTGAAAGAAAGATTGAAAGAAAGAATGAAAGAAAGATTAAAGGAAGGAATGAAAGAATGAAAGAAAGATTGAAAGATTGAAAGAAATATTGAAAGGAAGAAAGATTGAAAGTAAGAAAGATTGAAAGATTAAAAAAAAGAATAAAAGAAAGATTGAAAGATTGAAAAAAAGATTGAACGAAATAATGAAAGAAAGATTGAAAGAAATAATGAAAGAAGGAATGAAAGAATGAAAGAAAGATTGAAAGAAATATTGAACGTAAGAAAGATTGAAAAAAAGAATGAATAAAAGATTGAAAGAAAGATTGAAAAAAAGAAAGATTTAAAGAAATATTGAAAGAAAAATTTAAACAAAGATTGAAAGACTGAAAGAAAGATTGAAAGAAAGAATGAAAGAATGAAAGAAAGATTGAAAGAAAGAAAGATTGAAAGTCATATAAATTGAAAGAAAGAATGAAAGAAAGATTGAAAGATTAAATGATTGAAAGAAAGATTGAAAGAAATAATGAAAGAAAGATTGAAAGAAATAATGGAAGAAGGAATGAAAGAATGAAAGAAAGATTGAAAGAAATACTGAAAGTAAGAAAGATTGAAAAAAAGAATGAAAGAAAGATTGAAAGAAAGATGGAAAAAAAGAAAGATTGAAAGAAATATTGAAAGAAAAATTTAAAGAAAGATTGAAAGATTGAAAGATTGAAAGAAAGATTGAAAAAAAGAATAAAAGAAAGATTGAAAGATTGAAAGAAAGATTGAAATAAATAATGAAAGAAAGATAAAAGGAAGGAATGAAAGAATGAAAGAAAGATTGAAAGAAAGAAAGATTGAAAGAAAGAATGAAAGATTGAAAGAAAGATTGAAAGATTGAAAGAAATATTGAAAGAAAGAACGATTGAAAGATTGAAAGAAAGAGTGAAAGATTGAAAGAAAGATTGAAAGATTGAAAGAAAGATTGAAAAAATGAAAGATTGAAAGAAAGAATAAAAGAAAGATTGAAAGAACGATTGAAAGATTGAAAGAAATATTGAAAGGAAGAAAGATTGAAAGTAAGAAAGATTGAAAGATTAAAAAAAAGAATAAAAGAAAGATTGAAAGATTGAAAAAAAGATTGAACGAAATAATGAAAGAAAGATTGAAAGAAATAATGAAAGAAGGAATGAAAGAATGAAAGAAAGATTGAAAGAAATATTGAACGTAAGAAAGATTGAAAAAAAGAATGAATAAAAGATTGAAAGAAAGATTGAAAAAAAGAAAGATTTAAAGAAATATTGAAAGAAAAATTTAAACAAAGATTGAAAGACTGAAAGAAAGATTGAAAGAAAGAATGAAAGAATGAAAGAAAGATTGAAAGAAAGATTGAAAGAAAGAACGATTGAAAGTCATTTAAATTGAAAGAAAGAATGAAAGAAAGATTGAAAGATTAAATGATTGAAAGAAAGATTGAAAGAAATAATGAAAGAAAGATTGAAAGAAATAATGGAAGAAGTAATGAAAGAATGAAAGAAAGATTGAAAGAAATACTGAAAGTAAGAAAGATTGAAAAAAAGAATGAAAGAAAGATTGAAAGAAAGATGGAAAAAAGAAAGATTGAAAGAAATATTGAAAGAAAAATTTAAAGAAAGATTGAAAGATTGAAAGAAAGGATGAAAAAAAGAATAAAAGAAAGATTGAAAGAAAGATTGAAATAAATAATGAAAGAAAGATTAAAGGAAGGAATGAAAGAATGAAAGAAAGAAAGATTGAAAGATTGAAAAAAAGATTGAAAGAAATAATGAAAGAAAGATTGAAAGAAATAATGAAAGAAGGAAAGAAAGATTGAAAGAAATATTGAAAGTAAGAAAGATTGAAAAAAAGAATGAAAGAAAGATTGAAAGAAAGATTGAAAAAAAGAAAGATTTGAAGAAATATTGAAAGAAAAATTTAAACAAAGATTGAAAGACTGAAAGAAAGATTGAAAGAAAGAATGAAAGAAAGATTGAAAGAAAGATTGAAAGAAAGAAAGATTGAAAGTCATATAAATTGAAAGAAAGAATGAAAGAAAGATTGAAAGAAAGAATGAAAGAAATATTGAAAGAAAGAATGAAAAAAAGATTTAAAGAATGAAAGAAAGATTGAAAGAAAGATTGAAAGAAAGAAAGATTGAAAGTCATTTAAATAGAAAGAAAGAATGAAAGAAAGATTGAACGATTGAAAGAAAGATTGAAATAAAGAAAGATTGAAAGAAAGAATGAAAGAATGAAAAAAAGATATAAAGATTGAAAGAAATATTGAAAGAAAGAAAGATTGAAAGTAATAAAAATTGAAAGAAAAACTGAAAGAAAGATTGAAAGAAAGATTGAAAGAAAGATTGATAGAAAGATTGAAAGATTGAAAGATTGAAAGAAAGATTGAAAAAAAGAATAAAAGAAAGATTGAAAGAAAGATTGAAATAAATAATGAAAGAAAGATTAAAGGAAGGAATGAAAGAATGAAAGAAAGATTGAAAGATTGAATGAAATATTGAAAGAAAGAAAGATTGAAAGTAAGAAAGATTGAAAGATTAAAAAAAAGAATAAAAGAAAGATTGAAAGATTGAAAAAAAGATTGAACGAAATAATGAAAGAAAGATTGAAAGAAATAATGAAAGATTGAAAGAAAGAATGAAAGAATGAAAGAAAGATTGAAAGAAAGAAAGATTGAAAGAAAGAATGAAAGACCGATTGAAAGAAAGAATGAAAGAAAGATTGAAAGAAAGAATGAAAGAATGAAAAAAAGATTTAAAGATTGAAAGAAGTATTGAAAGAAAGAAAGATTGAAAGTAATAAAAATTGAAAGAAAGACTGAAAGAAAGATTGAAAGTAAGAAAGATTGAAAAAAAGATTGAAAAGAAAGATTGATAGAAAGATTGAAAGATTGAAAGATTGAAAGAAAGATTGAAAAAAACAATAAAAGAAAGATTGAAAGATTGAAAGAAAGATTGAAATAAATAATGAAAGAAAGATTAAAGGAAGGAATGAAAGAATGAAAGAAAGATTGAAAGATTGAAAGAAATATTGAAAGAAAGAAAAATTGAAAGTAAGAAAGATTGAAAGATTGAAATAAAGAATAAAAGAAAGATTGAAAGATTGAAAAAAAGATTGAAAGAAATAATGAAAGAAAGATTGAAAGAAATAATGAAAGAAGGAATGAAAGAATGAAAGAAAGATTGAAAGAAATATTGAAAGTAAGAAAGATTGAAAAAAAGAATGAAAGAAAGATTGAAAGAAAGATTGAAAAAAAGAAAGATTTAAAGAAATATTGAAAGAAAAATTTAAACAAAGATTGAAAGACTGAAAGAAAGATTGAAAGAAAGAATGAAAGAATGAAAGAATGAAAGAAAGATTGAAAGAAAGATTGAAAGAAAGAAAGATTGAAAGATATATAAATTTAAAGAAAGAATGAAAGAAAGATTGAACGATTGAAAGAAAGATTGAAAGAAAGAATGAAAGACAGATTGAAAGAAAGAATGAAAGAAAGATTGAAAGAAAGAATGAACGAATGAAAAAAAGATTTAAAGATTGAAAGAAATATTGAAAGAAAGAAAGATTGAAAGTAATAAAAATTTAAAGAAAGAATGAAAGAAAGATTGAAAGTAAGAAAGATTGAAAGAAAGATTGAAAGAAAGATTGATAGAAAGATTGAAAGAAAGATTGAAAAAAAGAATAAAAGAAAGATTGAAAAAAAGATTGAAAGAAATAATGAAAGAAAGATTGAAAGAAATAATGAAAGAAGGAATGAAAGAATGAAAGAAAGATTGAAAGAAATATTGAAAGTAAGAAAGATTGAAAAAAAGAATGAAAGAAAGATTGAAAGAAAGATTGAAAAAAAGAAAGATTTAAAGAAAAATTGAAAGAAAAATTTAAACAAAGATTGAAAGACTGAAAGAAAGATTGAAAGAAAGAATGAAAGAATGAAAGAATGAAAGAAAGATTGAAAGAAAGAAAGATTGAAAGTCATATAAATTGAAAGAAAGAATGAAAGAAAGATTGAACGATTGAAAGAAAGAAAGATTGAAAGAAAGAATGAAAGACAGATTGAAAGAAAGATTGAAAGAAAGAATGAAAGAATGAAAAAAAGATTTAAAGATTGAAAGAAATATTGAAAGTAATAAAAATTTAAAGAAAGAATGAAAGAAAGATTGAAAGTAAGAAAGATTGAAAGAAAGATTGAAAGAACGATTGATAGAAAGATTGAAAGATTGAAAGAAAGATTGAAAAAAAGAATAAAAGAAAGATTGAAAGAATGAAAGAAAGATTGAAATTAATAATGAAAGAAAGATTGAAAGAAGGAATGAAAGAATGAAAGAAAGATTGAAAGATTGAAAGAAATATTGAAAGAAAGAACGATTGAAAGATTGAAAGAAAGAATGAAAGATTGAAAGAAAGATTGAAAGAAAGATTGAAAAAATGAAAGATTGAAAGAAAGAATAAAAACAAGATTGAAAGAACGATTGAAAGATTGAAAGAAAGAATGACAGAAAGATTAAAGAAAGGAATGAAAGAATGAAAGAAAGATTGAAAGATTGAAAGAAATTTTGAAAGGAAGAAAGATTGAAAGTAAGAAAGATTGAAAGATTAAAAAAAAGAATAAAAGAAAGATTGAAAGATTGAAAAAAAGATTGAACGAAATAATGAAAGAAAGATTGAAAGAAATAATGAAAGAAGGAATGAAAGAATGAAAGAAAGATTGAAAGAAATATTTAAAGTAAGAAAGATTGAAAAAAAGAATGAATAAAAGATTGAAAGAAAGATTGAAAAAAAGAAAGATTTAAAGAAATATTGAAAGAAAAATTTAAACAAAGATTGAAAGACTGAAAGAAAGATTGAAAGAAAGAATGAAAGAATGAAAGAAAGATTGAAAGAAAGATTGAAAGAAAGAAAGATTGAAAGTCATATAAATTGAAAGAAAGAATGAAAGAAAGATTGAAAGATTAAATGATTGAAAGAAAGATTGAAAGAAAGATTGAAAGAAATAATGGAAGAAGGAATGAAAGAATGAAAGAAAGATTGAAAGAAATACTGAAAGTAAGAAAGATTGAAAAAAAGAATGAAAGAAAGATTGAAAGAAAGATGGAAAAAAAGAAAGATTGAAAGAAAAATTTAAAGAAAGATTGAAAGATTGAAAGATTGAAAGAAAGATTGAAAAAAAGAATAAAAGAAAGATTGAAAGAAAGATTGAAATAAATAATGAAAGAAAGATTAAAGGAAGGAATGAAAGAATGAATGAAAGATTGAAAGAAATATTGAAAGAAAGAAAGATTGAAAGTAAGAAAGATTGAAAGATTGAAAAAAAGATTGTTAGAAATAATGAAAGAAAGATTGAAAGAAATAATGAAAGAAGGAATGAAAGAATGAAAGAAAGATTGAAAGAAATATTGAAAGTAAGAAAGATTGAAAAAAAGAATGAAAGAAAGATTGAAAGAAAGATTGAAAGAATGAAAGAAAGATTGAAAGATTGAAAGAAATATTGAAAGAAAGAACGATTGAAAGATTGAAAGAAAGAATGAAAGATTGAAAGAAAGATTGAAAGAAAGATTGAAAAAATGAAAGATTGAAAGAAAGAATAAAAGAAAGATTGAAAGAACGATTGAAAGATTGAAAGAAAGAATGATAGAAAGATTAAAGGAAGGAATGAAAGAATGAAAGAAAGATTGAAAGATTGAAAGAAATATTGAAAGGAAGAAAGATTGAAAGTAAGAAAGATTGAAAGATTAAAAAAAAGAATAAAAGAAAGATTGAAAGATTGAAAAAAAGATTGAACGAAATAATGAAAGAAAGATTGAAAGAAATAATGAAAGAAGGAATGAAAGAATGTAAGAAAGATTGAAAGAAATATTGAAAGTAAGAAAGATTGAAAAAAAGAATGAATAAAAGATTGAAAGAAAGATTGAAAAAAAGAAAGATTTAAAGAAATATTGAAAGAAAAATTTAAACAAAGATTGAAAGACTGAAAGAAAGATTGAAAGAAAGAATGAAAGAATGAAAGAAAGATTGAAAGAAAGATTGAAAGAAAGAAAGATTGAAAGTCATATAAATTGAAAGAAAGAATGAAAGAAAGATTGAAAGATTAAATGATTGAAAGAAAGATTGAAAGAAATAATGAAAGAAATAATGGAAGAAGGAATGAAAGAATGAAAGAAAGATTGAAAGAAATACTGAAAGTAAGAAAGATTGAAAAAAAGAATGAAAGAAAGATTGAAAGAAAGATGGAAAAAAAGAAAGATTGAAAGAAATATTGAAAGAAAAATTTAAAGAAAGATTGAAAGATTGAAAGAAAGATTGAAAAAAAGATTGAAAGAAAGATTAAAAGATTGAAAGAAAGATTGAAATAAATATTGAAAGAAAGATTAAAGGAAGGAATGAAAGAATGAAAGAAAGATTGAAAGAAAGAAAGATTGAAAGAAAGAATGAAAGACAGATTGAAAGAAAGAATGAAAGAAAGATTGAAAGAAAGAATGAAAGAATGAAAAAAAGATTTAAAGATTGAAAGAAATATTGAACGAAAGAAAGATTGAAAGTAATAAAAATTTAAAGAAAGAATGAAAGAAAGATTGAAAGTAAGAAAGATTGAAAGAAAGATTGATAGAAAGATTGAAAGATTGAAAGATTGAAAGAAAGATTAAAAAAAGAATAAAAGAAAGATTGAAAGAATGAAAGAAAGATTGAAATAAATAATGAAAGAAAGATTGAAAGAAGTAATGAAAGAATGAAAGAAAGATTGAAAGATTGAAAGAAATATTGAAAGAAAGAACGATTGAAAGATTGAAAGAAAGAATGAAAGATTGAAAGAAAGATTGAAAGATTGAGAGAAAGATTGAAAAAATGAAAGATTGAAAGAAAGAATAAAAGAAAGATTGAAAGAACGATTGAAAGATTGAAAGAAAGAATGAAAGATTGAAAGAAACATTGAAAGATTGAAAGAAAGAATGAAAGAGAGATTGAAAGATTGAATGAAAGATTGAAAGATCGATTGAAAGATTGAAAGATTGAAAGAAAGATTGAAAGAAAGATTGAAAGTTTGAAAGAAAGATTTAAAGAAAGATTGAAATATTGAAAGAAATATTGAAAGAAAGAAAGATTGAAAGTAATAAAAATTTAAAGAAAGAATGAAAGAAAGATTGAAAGTAAGAAAGATTGAAAGAAAGATTGAAAGAAAGATTGATAGAAAGATTGAAAGATTGAAAGAAAGATTGAAAAAAAGAATAAAAGAAAGATTGAAAGATTGAAAAAAAGATTGAAAGAAATAATGAAAGAAAGATTGAAAGAAATAATGAAAGAAGGAATGAAAGAATGAAAGAAAGATTGAAAGAAATATTGAAAGTAAGAAAGATTGAAAAAAAGAATGAAAGAAAGATTGAAAGAAAGATTGAAAAAAAGAAAGATTTAAAGAAATATTGAAAGAAAAATTTAAACAAAGATTGAAAGACTGAAAGAAAGATTGAAAGAAAGAATGAAAGAATGAAAGAAAGATTGAAAGAAAGATTGAAAGAAAGAAAGATTGAAAGTCATATAAATTGAAAGAAAGAATGAAAGAAAGATTGAACGATTGAAAGAAAGATTGAAAGAAAGAAAGATTGAAAGAAAGAATGAAAGACAGATTGAAAGAAAGAATGAAAGAAAGATTGAAAGAAAGAATGAAAGAATGAAAAAAAGATTTAAAGATTGAAAGAAATATTGAAAGTAATAAAAATTTAAAGAAAGAATGAAAGAAAGATTGAAAGTAAGAAAGATTGAAAGAAAGATTGAAAGAACGATTGATAGAAAGATTGAAAGATTGAAAGAAAGATTGAAAAAAAGAAGAAAAGAAAGATTGAAAGAATGAAAGAAAGATTGAAATAAATAATGAAAGAAAGATTGAAAGAAGGAATGAAAGAATGAAAGAAAGATTGAAAGATTGAAAGAAATATTGAAAGAAAGAACGATTGAAAGATTGAAAGAAAGAATGAAAGATTGAAAGAAAGATTGAAAGATTGAAAAAATGAAAGATTGAAAGAAAGAATGACAGAAAGATTAAAGGAAGGAATGAAAGAAAGATTGAAAGATTGAAAGAAATATTGAAAGGAAGAAAGATTGAAAGATTAAAAAAAAGAATAAAAGAAAGATTGAAAGATTGAAAAAAAGATTGAACGAAATAATGAAAGAAAGATTGAAAGAAATAATGAAAGAAGGAATGAAAGAATGAAAGAAAGATTGAAAGAAATATTGAAAGTAAGAAAGATTGAAAAAAAGAATGAATAAAAGATTGAAAGAAAGATTGAAAAAAAGAAAGATTTAAAGAAATATTGAAAGAAAAATTTAAACAAAGATTGAAAAACTGAAAGAAAGATTGAAAGAAAGAATGAAAGAATGAAAGAAAGATTGAAAGAAAGATTGAAAGAAAGAAAGATTGAAAGTCATATAAATTGAAAGAAAGAATGAAAGAAAGATTGAAAGATTAAATGATTGAAAGAAATAATGAAAGAAAGATTGAAAGAAATAATGGAAGAAGGAATGAAAGAATGAAAGAAAGATTGAAAGAAATACTGAAAGTAAGAAAGATTGAAAAAAAGAATGAAAGAAAGATTGAAAGAAAGATGGAAAAAAAGAAAGATTGAAAGAAATATTGAAAGAAAAATTTAAAGAAAGATTGAAAGATTGAAAGAAAGATTGAAAAAACGAATAAAAGAAAGATTGAAAGATTGAAAGAAAGATTGAAATAAATAATGAAAGAAAGATTAAAGGAAGGAATGAAAGAATGAATGAAAGATTGAAAGAAAGAAAGATTGAAAGAAAGAATGAAAGACAGATTGAAAGAAAGAATGAAAGAAAGATTGAAAGAAAAATTTAAAGAAAGATTGAAAGATTGAAGGATTGAAAGAAAGATTGAAAAAAAGAATAAAAGAAAGATTGAAAGAAAGATTGAAATAAATAATGAAAGAAAGATTAAAGGAAGGAATGAAAGAATGAATGAAAGATTGAAAGAAATATTGAAAGAAAGAAAGATTGAAAGTAAGAAAGATTGAAAGATTGAAAAAAAGATTGTTAGAAATAATGAAAGAAAGATTGAAAGAAATAATGAAAGAAGGAATGAAAGAATGAAAGAAAGATTGAAAGAAATATTGAAAGTAAGAAAGATTGAAAAAAAGAATGAAAGAAAGATTGAAAGAAAGATTGAAAGAATGAAAGAAAGATTGAAAGATTGAAAGAAATATTGAAAGAAAGAACGATTGAAAGATTGAAAGAAAGAATGAAAGATTGAAAGAAAGATTGAAAGAAAGATTGAAAAAATGAAAGATTGAAAGAAAGAATAAAAGAAAGATTGAAAGAACGATTGAAAGATTGAAAGAAAGAATGATAGAAAGATTAAAGGAAGGAATGAAAGAATGAAAGAAAGATTGAAAGATTGAAAGAAATATTGAAAGGAAGAAAGATTGAAAGTAAGAAAGATTGAAAGATTAAAAAAAAGAATAAAAGAAAGATTGAAAGATTGAAAAAAAGATTGAACGAAATAATGAAAGAAAGATTGAAAGAAATAATGAAAGAAGGAATGAAAGAATGTAAGAAAGATTGAAAGAAATATTGAAAGTAAGAAAGATTGAAAAAAAGAATGAATAAAAGATTGAAAGAAAGATTGAAAAAAAGAAAGATTTAAAGAAATATTGAAAGAAAAATTTAAACAAAGATTGAAAGACTGAAAGAAAGATTGAAAGAAAGAATGAAAGAATGAAAGAATGAAAGAAAGATTGAAAGAAAGATTGAAAGAAAGAAAGATTGAAAGTCATATAAATTGAAAGAAAGAATGAAAGAAAGATTGAAAGATTAAATGATTGAAAGAAAGATTGAAAGAAATAATGAAAGAAATAATGGAAGAAGGAATGAAAGAATGAAAGAAAGATTGAAAGAAATACTGAAAGTAAGAAAGATTGAAAAAAAGAATGAAAGAAAGATTGAAAGAAAGATGGAAAAAAAGAAAGATTGAAAGAAATATTGAAAGAAAAATTTAAAGAAAGATTGAAAGATTGAAAGAAAGATTGAAAAAAAGATTGAAAGAAAGATTAAAAGATTGAAAGAAAGATTGAAATAAATATTGAAAGAAAGATTAAAGGAAGGAATGAAAGAATGAAAGAAAGATTGAAAGAAAGAAAGATTGAAAGAAAGAATGAAAGACAGATTGAAAGAAAGAATGAAAGAAAGATTGAAAGAAAGAATGAAAGAATGAAAAAAAGATTTAAAGATTGAAAGAAATATTGAACGAAAGAAAGATTGAAAGTAATAAAAATTTAAAGAAAGAATGAAAGAAAGATTGAAAGTAAGAAAGATTGAAAGAAAGATTGATAGAAAGATTGAAAGATTGAAAGATTGAAAGAAAGATTAAAAAAAGAATAAAAGAAAGATTGAAAGAATGAAAGAAAGATTGAAATAAATAATGAAAGAAAGATTGAAAGAAGTAATGAAAGAATGAAAGAAAGATTGAAAGATTGAAAGAAATATTGAAAGAAAGAACGATTGAAAGATTGAAAGAAAGAATGAAAGATTGAAAGAAAGATTGAAAGATTGAGAGAAAGATTGAAAAAATGAAAGATTGAAAGAAAGAATAAAAGAAAGATTGAAAGAACGATTGAAAGATTGAAAGAAAGAATGAAAGATTGAAAGAAACATTGAAAGATTGAAAGAAAGAATGAAAGAGAGATTGAAAGATTGAATGAAAGATTGAAAGATCGATTGAAAGATTGAAAGATTGAAAGAAAGATTGAAAGTTTGAAAGAAAGATTTAAAGAAAGATTGAAATATTGAAAGAAATATTGAAAGAAAGAAAGATTGAAAGTAATAAAAATTTAAAGAAAGAATGAAAGAAAGATTGAAAGTAAGAAAGATTGAAAGAAAGATTGAAAGAAAGATTGATAGAAAGATTGAAAGATTGAAAGAAAGATTGAAAAAAAGAATAAAAGAAAGATTGAAAGATTGAAAAAAAGATTGAAAGAAATAATGAAAGAAAGATTGAAAGAAATAATGAAAGAAGGAATGAAAGAATGAAAGAAAGATTGAAAGAAATATTGAAAGTAAGAAAGATTGAAAAAAAGAATGAAAGAAAGATTGAAAGAAAGATTGAAAAAAAGAAAGATTTAAAGAAATATTGAAAGAAAAATTTAAACAAAGATTGAAAGACTGAAAGAAAGATTGAAAGAAAGAATGAAAGAATGAAAGAAAGATTGAAAGAAAGATTGAAAGAAAGAAAGATTGAAAGTCATATAAATTGAAAGAAAGAATGAAAGAAAGATTGAACGATTGAAAGAAAGATTGAAAGAAAGAAAGATTGAAAGAAAGAATGAAAGACAGATTGAAAGAAAGAATGAAAGAAAGATTGAAAGAAAGAATGAAAGAATGAAAAAAAGATTTAAAGATTGAAAGAAATATTGAAAGTAATAAAAATTTAAAGAAAGAATGAAAGAAAGATTGAAAGTAAGAAAGATTGAAAGAAAGATTGAAAGAACGATTGATAGAAAGATTGAAAGATTGAAAGAAAGATTGAAAAAAAGAAGAAAAGAAAGATTGAAAGAATGAAAGAAAGATTGAAATAAATAATGAAAGAAAGATTGAAAGAAGGAATGAAAGAATGAAAGAAAGATTGAAAGATTGAAAGAAATATTGAAAGAAAGAACGATTGAAAGATTGAAAGAAAGAATGAAAGATTGAAAGAAAGATTGAAAGATTGAAAAAATGAAAGATTGAAAGAAAGAATGACAGAAAGATTAAAGGAAGGAATGAAAGAAAGATTGAAAGATTGAAAGAAATATTGAAAGGAAGAAAGATTGAAAGATTAAAAAAAAGAATAAAAGAAAGATTGAAAGATTGAAAAAAAGATTGAACGAAATAATGAAAGAAGGAATGAAAGAATGAAAGAAAGATTGAAAGAAATATTGAAAGTAAGAAAGATTGAAAAAAAGAATGAATAAAAGATTGAAAGAAAGATTGAAAAAAAGAAAGATTTAAAGAAATATTGAAAGAAAAATTTAAACAAAGATTGAAAAACTGAAAGAAAGATTGAAAGAAAGAATGAAAGAATGAAAGAAAGATTGAAAGAAAGATTGAAAGAAAGAAAGATTGAAAGTCATATAAATTGAAAGAAAGAATGAAAGAAAGATTGAAAGATTAAATGATTGAAAGAAATAATGAAAGAAAGATTGAAAGAAATAATGGAAGAAGGAATGAAAGAATGAAAGAAAGATTGAAAGAAATACTGAAAGTAAGAAAGATTGAAAAAAAGAATGAAAGAAAGATTGAAAGAAAGATGGAAAAAAAGAAAGATTGAAAGAAATATTGAAAGAAAAATTTAAAGAAAGATTGAAAGATTGAAAGAAAGATTGAAAAAACGAATAAAAGAAAGATTGAAAGATTGAAAGAAAGATTGAAATAAATAATGAAAGAAAGATTAAAGGAAGGAATGAAAGAATGAATGAAAGATTGAAAGATTGAAAGAAATATTGAAAGAAAGAAAGATTGAAAGTAAGAAAGATTGAAAGATTGAAAAAAAGATTGTTTGAAATAATGAAAGAAAGATTGAAAGAAATAATGAAAGAAGGAATGAAAGAATGAAAGAAAGATTGAAAGAAATATTGAAAGTAAGAAAGATTGAAAAAAAGAATGAAAGAAAGATTGAAAGAAAGATTGAAAGAAGGAATGAAAGAATGAAAGAAAGATTGAAAGATTGAAAGAAATATTGAAAGAAAGAACGATTGAAAGATTGAAAGAAAGAATGAAAGATTGAAAGAAAGAAAGATTGAAAGAAAGAATGAAAGACAGATTGAAAGAAAGAATGAAAGAAAGATTGAAAGAAAGAATGAAAGAATGAAAAAAAGATTTAAAGATTGAAAGAAATATTGAAAGTAATAAAAATTTAAAGAAAGAATGAAAGAAAGATTGAAAGTAAGAAAGATTGAAAGAAAGATTGAAAGAACGATTGATAGAAAGATTGAAAGATTGAAAGAAAGATTGAAAAAAAGAAGAAAAGAAAGATTGAAAGAATGAAAGAAAGATTGAAATAAATAATGAAAGAAAGATTGAAAGAAGGAATGAAAGAATGAAAGAAAGATTGAAAGATTGAAAGAAATATTGAAAGAAAGAACGATTGAAAGATTGAAAGAAAGAATGAAAGATTGAAAGAAAGATTGAAAGATTGAAAAAATGAAAGATTGAAAGAAAGAATGACAGAAAGATTAAAGGAAGGAATGAAAGAAAGATTGAAAGATTGAAAGAAATATTGAAAGGAAGAAAGATTGAAAGATTAAAAAAAAGAATAAAAGAAAGATTGAAAGATTGAAAAAAAGATTGAACGAAATAATGAAAGAAAGATTGAAAGAAATAATGAAAGAAGGAATGAAAGAATGAAAGAAAGATTGAAAGAAATATTGAAAGTAAGAAAGATTGAAAAAAAGAATGAATAAAAGATTGAAAGAAAGATTGAAAAAAAGAAAGATTTAAAGAAATATTGAAAGAAAAATTTAAACAAAGATTGAAAAACTGAAAGAAAGATTGAAAGAAAGAATGAAAGAATGAAAGAAAGATTGAAAGAAAGATTGAAAGAAAGAAAGATTGAAAGTCATATAAATTGAAAGAAAGAATGAAAGAAAGATTGAAAGATTAAATGATTGAAAGAAATAATGAAAGAAAGATTGAAAGAAATAATGGAAGAAGGAATGAAAGAATGAAAGAAAGATTGAAAGAAATACTGAAAGTAAGAAAGATTGAAAAAAAGAATGAAAGAAAGATTGAAAGAAAGATGGAAAAAAAGAAAGATTGAAAGAAATATTGAAAGAAAAATTTAAAGAAAGATTGAAAGATTGAAAGAAAGATTGAAAAAACGAATAAAAGAAAGATTGAAAGATTGAAAGAAAGATTGAAATAAATAATGAAAGAAAGATTAAAGGAAGGAATGAAAGAATGAATGAAAGATTGAAAGAAAGAAAGATTGAAAGAAAGAATGAAAGACAGATTGAAAGAAAGAATGAAAGAAAGATTGAAAGAAAAATTTAAAGAAAGATTGAAAGATTGAAGGATTGAAAGAAAGATTGAAAAAAAGAATAAAAGAAAGATTGAAAGAAAGATTGAAATAAATAATGAAAGAAAGATTAAAGGAAGGAATGAAAGAATGAATGAAAGATTGAAAGAAATATTGAAAGAAAGAAAGATTGAAAGTAAGAAAGATTGAAAGATTGAAAAAAAGATTGTTAGAAATAATGAAAGAAAGATTGAAAGAAATAATGAAAGAAGGAATGAAAGAATGAAAGAAAGATTGAAAGAAATATTGAAAGTAAGAAAGATTGAAAAAAAGAATGAAAGAAAGATTGAAAGAAAGATTGAAAGAATGAAAGAAAGATTGAAAGATTGAAAGAAATATTGAAAGAAAGAACGATTGAAAGATTGAAAGAAAGAATGAAAGATTGAAAGAAAGATTGAAAGAAAGATTGAAAAAATGAAAGATTGAAAGAAAGAATAAAAGAAAGATTGAAAGAACGATTGAAAGATTGAAAGAAAGAATGATAGAAAGATTAAAGGAAGGAATGAAAGAATGAAAGAAAGATTGAAAGATTGAAAGAAATATTGAAAGGAAGAAAGATTGAAAGTAAGAAAGATTGAAAGATTAAAAAAAAGAATAAAAGAAAGATTGAAAGATTGAAAAAAAGATTGAACGAAATAATGAAAGAAAGATTGAAAGAAATAATGAAAGAAGGAATGAAAGAATGTAAGAAAGATTGAAAGAAATATTGAAAGTAAGAAAGATTGAAAAAAAGAATGAATAAAAGATTGAAAGAAAGATTGAAAAAAAGAAAGATTTAAAGAAATATTGAAAGAAAAATTTAAACAAAGATTGAAAGACTGAAAGAAAGATTGAAAGAAAGAATGAAAGAATGAAAGAATGAAAGAAAGATTGAAAGAAAGATTGAAAGAAAGAAAGATTGAAAGTCATATAAATTGAAAGAAAGAATGAAAGAAAGATTGAAAGATTAAATGATTGAAAGAAAGATTGAAAGAAATAATGAAAGAAATAATGGAAGAAGGAATGAAAGAATGAAAGAAAGATTGAAAGAAATACTGAAAGTAAGAAAGATTGAAAAAAAGAATGAAAGAAAGATTGAAAGAAAGATGGAAAAAAAGAAAGATTGAAAGAAATATTGAAAGAAAAATTTAAAGAAAGATTGAAAGATTGAAAGAAAGATTGAAAAAAAGATTGAAAGAAAGATTAAAAGATTGAAAGAAAGATTGAAATAAATATTGAAAGAAAGATTAAAGGAAGGAATGAAAGAATGAAAGAAAGATTGAAAGAAAGAAAGATTGAAAGAAAGAATGAAAGACAGATTGAAAGAAAGAATGAAAGAAAGATTGAAAGAAAGAATGAAAGAATGAAAAAAAGATTTAAAGATTGAAAGAAATATTGAACGAAAGAAAGATTGAAAGTAATAAAAATTTAAAGAAAGAATGAAAGAAAGATTGAAAGTAAGAAAGATTGAAAGAAAGATTGATAGAAAGATTGAAAGATTGAAAGATTGAAAGAAAGATTAAAAAAAGAATAAAAGAAAGATTGAAAGAATGAAAGAAAGATTGAAATAAATAATGAAAGAAAGATTGAAAGAAGTAATGAAAGAATGAAAGAAAGATTGAAAGATTGAAAGAAATATTGAAAGAAAGAACGATTGAAAGATTGAAAGAAAGAATGAAAGATTGAAAGAAAGATTGAAAGATTGAGAGAAAGATTGAAAAAATGAAAGATTGAAAGAAAGAATAAAAGAAAGATTGAAAGAACGATTGAAAGATTGAAAGAAAGAATGAAAGATTGAAAGAAACATTGAAAGATTGAAAGAAAGAATGAAAGAGAGATTGAAAGATTGAATGAAAGATTGAAAGATCGATTGAAAGATTGAAAGATTGAAAGAAAGATTGAAAGTTTGAAAGAAAGATTTAAAGAAAGATTGAAATATTGAAAGAAATATTGAAAGAAAGAAAGATTGAAAGTAATAAAAATTTAAAGAAAGAATGAAAGAAAGATTGAAAGTAAGAAAGATTGAAAGAAAGATTGAAAGAAAGATTGATAGAAAGATTGAAAGATTGAAAGAAAGATTGAAAAAAAGAATAAAAGAAAGATTGAAAGATTGAAAAAAAGATTGAAAGAAATAATGAAAGAAAGATTGAAAGAAATAATGAAAGAAGGAATGAAAGAATGAAAGAAAGATTGAAAGAAATATTGAAAGTAAGAAAGATTGAAAAAAAGAATGAAAGAAAGATTGAAAGAAAGATTGAAAAAAAGAAAGATTTAAAGAAATATTGAAAGAAAAATTTAAACAAAGATTGAAAGACTGAAAGAAAGATTGAAAGAAAGAATGAAAGAATGAAAGAAAGATTGAAAGAAAGATTGAAAGAAAGAAAGATTGAAAGTCATATAAATTGAAAGAAAGAATGAAAGAAAGATTGAACGATTGAAAGAAAGATTGAAAGAAAGAAAGATTGAAAGAAAGAATGAAAGACAGATTGAAAGAAAGAATGAAAGAAAGATTGAAAGAAAGAATGAAAGAATGAAAAAAAGATTTAAAGATTGAAAGAAATATTGAAAGTAATAAAAATTTAAAGAAAGAATGAAAGAAAGATTGAAAGTAAGAAAGATTGAAAGAAAGATTGAAAGAACGATTGATAGAAAGATTGAAAGATTGAAAGAAAGATTGAAAAAAAGAAGAAAAGAAAGATTGAAAGAATGAAAGAAAGATTGAAATAAATAATGAAAGAAAGATTGAAAGAAGGAATGAAAGAATGAAAGAAAGATTGAAAGATTGAAAGAAATATTGAAAGAAAGAACGATTGAAAGATTGAAAGAAAGAATGAAAGATTGAAAGAAAGATTGAAAGATTGAAAAAATGAAAGATTGAAAGAAAGAATGACAGAAAGATTAAAGGAAGGAATGAAAGAAAGATTGAAAGATTGAAAGAAATATTGAAAGGAAGAAAGATTGAAAGATTAAAAAAAAGAATAAAAGAAAGATTGAAAGATTGAAAAAAAGATTGAACGAAATAATGAAAGAAGGAATGAAAGAATGAAAGAAAGATTGAAAGAAATATTGAAAGTAAGAAAGATTGAAAAAAAGAATGAATAAAAGATTGAAAGAAAGATTGAAAAAAAGAAAGATTTAAAGAAATATTGAAAGAAAAATTTAAACAAAGATTGAAAAACTGAAAGAAAGATTGAAAGAAAGAATGAAAGAATGAAAGAAAGATTGAAAGAAAGATTGAAAGAAAGAAAGATTGAAAGTCATATAAATTGAAAGAAAGAATGAAAGAAAGATTGAAAGATTAAATGATTGAAAGAAATAATGAAAGAAAGATTGAAAGAAATAATGGAAGAAGGAATGAAAGAATGAAAGAAAGATTGAAAGAAATACTGAAAGTAAGAAAGATTGAAAAAAAGAATGAAAGAAAGATTGAAAGAAAGATGGAAAAAAAGAAAGATTGAAAGAAATATTGAAAGAAAAATTTAAAGAAAGATTGAAAGATTGAAAGAAAGATTGAAAAAACGAATAAAAGAAAGATTGAAAGATTGAAAGAAAGATTGAAATAAATAATGAAAGAAAGATTAAAGGAAGGAATGAAAGAATGAATGAAAGATTGAAAGATTGAAAGAAATATTGAAAGAAAGAAAGATTGAAAGTAAGAAAGATTGAAAGATTGAAAAAAAGATTGTTTGAAATAATGAAAGAAAGATTGAAAGAAATAATGAAAGAAGGAATGAAAGAATGAAAGAAAGATTGAAAGAAATATTGAAAGTAAGAAAGATTGAAAAAAAGAATGAAAGAAAGATTGAAAGAAAGATTGAAAGAAGGAATGAAAGAATGAAAGAAAGATTGAAAGATTGAAAGAAATATTGAAAGAAAGAACGATTGAAAGATTGAAAGAAAGAATGAAAGATTGAAAGAAAGATTGAAAGATTGAAAGAAAGATTAAAAAAATGAAAGATTGAAAGAAAGAATGAAAGACCGATTGAAAGAAAGAATGAAAGAAAGATTGAAAGAAAGAATGAAAGAATGAAAAAAAGATTTAAAGATTGAAAGAAGTATTGAAAGAAAGAAAGATTGAAAGTAATAAAAATTGAAAGAAAGACTGAAAGAAAGATTGAAAGTAAGAAAGATTGAAAAAAAGATTGAAAAGAAAGATTGATAGAAAGATTGAAAGATTGAAAGATTGAAAGAAAGATTGAAAAAAACAATAAAAGAAAGATTGAAAGATTGAAAGAAAGATTGAAATAAATAATGAAAGAAAGATTAAAGGAAGGAATGAAAGAATGAAAGAAAGATTGAAAGATTGAAAGAAATATTGAAAGAAAGAAAAATTGAAAGTAAGAAAGATTGAAAGATTGAAATAAAGAATAAAAGAAAGATTGAAAGATTGAAAAAAAGATTGAAAGAAATAATGAAAGAAAGATTGAAAGAAATAATGAAAGAAGGAATGAAAGAATGAAAGAAAGATTGAAAGAAATATTGAAAGTAAGAAAGATTGAAAAAAAGAATGAAAGAAAGATTGAAAGAAAGATTGAAAAAAAGAAAGATTTAAAGAAATATTGAAAGAAAAATTTAAACAAAGATTGAAAGACTGAAAGAAAGATTGAAAGAAAGAATGAAAGAATGAAAGAATGAAAGAAAGATTGAAAGAAAGATTGAAAGAAAGAAAGATTGAAAGATATATAAATTTAAAGAAAGAATGAAAGAAAGATTGAACGATTGAAAGAAAGATTGAAAGAAAGAATGAAAGACAGATTGAAAGAAAGAATGAAAGAAAGATTGAAAGAAAGAATGAACGAATGAAAAAAAGATTTAAAGATTGAAAGAAATATTGAAAGAAAGAAAGATTGAAAGTAATAAAAATTTAAAGAAAGAATGAAAGAAAGATTGAAAGTAAGAAAGATTGAAAGAAAGATTGAAAGAAAGATTGATAGAAAGATTGAAAGAAAGATTGAAAAAAAGAATAAAAGAAAGATTGAAAGATTGAAAAAAAGATTGAAAGAAATAATGAAAGAAAGATTGAAAGTAAGAAAGATTGAAAGATTAAAAAAAAGAATAAAAGAAAGATTGAAAGATTGAAAAAAAGATTGAACGAAATAATGAAAGAAAGATTGAAAGAAATAATGAAAGAAGGAATGAAAGAATGAAAGAAAGATTGAAAGAAATATTGAACGTAAGAAAGATTGAAAAAAAGAATGAATAAAAGATTGAAAGAAAGATTGAAAAAAAGAAAGATTTAAAGAAATATTGAAAGAAAAATTTAAACAAAGATTGAAAGACTGAAAGAAAGATTGAAAGAAAGAATGAAAGAATGAAAGAAAGATTGAAAGAAAGATTGAAAGAAAGAACGATTGAAAGTCATTTAAATTGAAAGAAAGAATGAAAGAAAGATTGAAAGATTAAATGATTGAAAGAAAGATTGAAAGAAATAATGAAAGAAAGATTGAAAGAAATAATGGAAGAAGTAATGAAAGAATGAAAGAAAGATTGAAAGAAATACTGAAAGTAAGAAAGATTGAAAAAAAGAATGAAAGAAAGATTGAAAGAAAGATGGAAAAAAGAAAGATTGAAAGAAATATTGAAAGAAAAATTTAAAGAAAGATTGAAAGATTGAAAGAAAGGATGAAAAAAAGAATAAAAGAAAGATTGAAAGAAAGATTGAAATAAATAATGAAAGAAAGATTAAAGGAAGGAATGAAAGAATGAAAGAAAGAAAGATTGAAAGATTGAAAAAAAGATTGAAAGAAATAATGAAAGAAAGATTGAAAGAAATAATGAAAGAAGGAAAGAAAGATTGAAAGAAATATTGAAAGTAAGAAAGATTGAAAAAAAGAATGAAAGAAAGATTGAAAGAAAGATTGAAAAAAAGAAAGATTTGAAGAAATATTGAAAGAAAAATTTAAACAAAGATTGAAAGACTGAAAGAAAGATTGAAAGAAAGAATGAAAGAAAGATTGAAAGAAAGATTGAAAGAAAGAAAGATTGAAAGTCATATAAATTGAAAGAAAGAATGAAAGAAAGATTGAAAGAAAGAATGAAAGAAATATTGAAAGAAAGAATGAAAAAAAGATTTAAAGAATGAAAGAAAGATTGAAAGAAAGATTGAAAGAAAGAAAGATTGAAAGTCATTTAAATAGAAAGAAAGAATGAAAGAAAGATTGAACGATTGAAAGAAAGATTGAAATAAAGAAAGATTGAAAGAAAGAATGAAAGAATGAAAAAAAGATATAAAGATTGAAAGAAATATTGAAAGAAAGAAAGATTGAAAGTAATAAAAATTGAAAGAAAAACTGAAAGAAAGATTGAAAGAAAGATTGAAAGAAAGATTGATAGAAAGATTGAAAGATTGAAAGATTGAAAGAAAGATTGAAAAAAAGAATAAAAGAAAGATTGAAAGAAAGATTGAAATAAATAATGAAAGAAAGATTAAAGGAAGGAATGAAAGAATGAAAGAAAGATTGAAAGATTGAATGAAATATTGAAAGAAAGAAAGATTGAAAGTAAGAAAGATTGAAAGATTAAAAAAAAGAATAAAAGAAAGATTGAAAGATTGAAAAAAAGATTGAACGAAATAATGAAAGAAAGATTGAAAGAAATAATGAAAGATTGAAAGAAAGAATGAAAGAATGAAAGAAAGATTGAAAGAAAGAAAGATTGAAAGAAAGAATGAAAGACCGATTGAAAGAAAGAATGAAAGAAAGATTGAAAGAAAGAATGAAAGAATGAAAAAAAGATTTAAAGATTGAAAGAAGTATTGAAAGAAAGAAAGATTGAAAGTAATAAAAATTGAAAGAAAGACTGAAAGAAAGATTGAAAGTAAGAAAGATTGAAAAAAAGATTGAAAAGAAAGATTGATAGAAAGATTGAAAGATTGAAAGATTGAAAGAAAGATTGAAAAAAACAATAAAAGAAAGATTGAAAGATTGAAAGAAAGATTGAAATAAATAATGAAAGAAAGATTAAAGGAAGGAATGAAAGAATGAAAGAAAGATTGAAAGATTGAAAGAAATATTGAAAGAAAGAAAAATTGAAAGTAAGAAAGATTGAAAGATTGAAATAAAGAATAAAAGAAAGATTGAAAGATTGAAAAAAAGATTGAAAGAAATAATGAAAGAAAGATTGAAAGAAATAATGAAAGAAGGAATGAAAGAATGAAAGAAAGATTGAAAGAAATATTGAAAGTAAGAAAGATTGAAAAAAAGAATGAAAGAAAGATTGAAAGAAAGATTGAAAAAAAGAAAGATTTAAAGAAATATTGAAAGAAAAATTTAAACAAAGATTGAAAGACTGAAAGAAAGATTGAAAGAAAGAATGAAAGAATGAAAGAATGAAAGAAAGATTGAAAGAAAGATTGAAAGAAAGAAAGATTGAAAGATATATAAATTTAAAGAAAGAATGAAAGAAAGATTGAACGATTGAAAGAAAGATTGAAAGAAAGAATGAAAGACAGATTGAAAGAAAGAATGAAAGAAAGATTGAAAGAAAGAATGAACGAATGAAAAAAAGATTTAAAGATTGAAAGAAATATTGAAAGAAAGAAAGATTGAAAGTAATAAAAATTTAAAGAAAGAATGAAAGAAAGATTGAAAGTAAGAAAGATTGAAAGAAAGATTGAAAGAAAGATTGATAGAAAGATTGAAAGAAAGATTGAAAAAAAGAATAAAAGAAAGATTGAAAAAAAGATTGAAAGAAATAATGAAAGAAAGATTGAAAGAAATAATGAAAGAAGGAATGAAAGAATGAAAGAAAGATTGAAAGAAATATTGAAAGTAAGAAAGATTGAAAAAAAGAATGAAAGAAAGATTGAAAGAAAGATTGAAAAAAAGAAAGATTTAAAGAAAAATTGAAAGAAAAATTTAAACAAAGATTGAAAGACTGAAAGAAAGATTGAAAGAAAGAATGAAAGAATGAAAGAATGAAAGAAAGATTGAAAGAAAGAAAGATTGAAAGTCATATAAATTGAAAGAAAGAATGAAAGAAAGATTGAACGATTGAAAGAAAGAAAGATTGAAAGAAAGAATGAAAGACAGATTGAAAGAAAGATTGAAAGAAAGAATGAAAGAATGAAAAAAAGATTTAAAGATTGAAAGAAATATTGAAAGTAATAAAAATTTAAAGAAAGAATGAAAGAAAGATTGAAAGTAAGAAAGATTGAAAGAAAGATTGAAAGAACGATTGATAGAAAGATTGAAAGATTGAAAGAAAGATTGAAAAAAAGAATAAAAGAAAGATTGAAAGAATGAAAGAAAGATTGAAATTAATAATGAAAGAAAGATTGAAAGAAGGAATGAAAGAATGAAAGAAAGATTGAAAGATTGAAAGAAATATTGAAAGAAAGAACGATTGAAAGATTGAAAGAAAGAATGAAAGATTGAAAGAAAGATTGAAAGAAAGATTGAAAAAATGAAAGATTGAAAGAAAGAATAAAAACAAGATTGAAAGAACGATTGAAAGATTGAAAGAAAGAATGACAGAAAGATTAAAGAAAGGAATGAAAGAATGAAAGAAAGATTGAAAGATTGAAAGAAATTTTGAAAGGAAGAAAGATTGAAAGTAAGAAAGATTGAAAGATTAAAAAAAAGAATAAAAGAAAGATTGAAAGATTGAAAAAAAGATTGAACGAAATAATGAAAGAAAGATTGAAAGAAATAATGAAAGAAGGAATGAAAGAATGAAAGAAAGATTGAAAGAAATATTTAAAGTAAGAAAGATTGAAAAAAAGAATGAATAAAAGATTGAAAGAAAGATTGAAAAAAAGAAAGATTTAAAGAAATATTGAAAGAAAAATTTAAACAAAGATTGAAAGACTGAAAGAAAGATTGAAAGAAAGAATGAAAGAATGAAAGAAAGATTGAAAGAAAGATTGAAAGAAAGAAAGATTGAAAGTCATATAAATTGAAAGAAAGAATGAAAGAAAGATTGAAAGATTAAATGATTGAAAGAAAGATTGAAAGAAAGATTGAAAGAAATAATGGAAGAAGGAATGAAAGAATGAAAGAAAGATTGAAAGAAATACTGAAAGTAAGAAAGATTGAAAAAAAGAATGAAAGAAAGATTGAAAGAAAGATGGAAAAAAAGAAAGATTGAAAGAAAAATTTAAAGAAAGATTGAAAGATTGAAAGATTGAAAGAAAGATTGAAAAAAAGAATAAAAGAAAGATTGAAAGAAAGATTGAAATAAATAATGAAAGAAAGATTAAAGGAAGGAATGAAAGAATGAATGAAAGATTGAAAGAAATATTGAAAGAAAGAAAGATTGAAAGTAAGAAAGATTGAAAGATTGAAAAAAAGATTGTTAGAAATAATGAAAGAAAGATTGAAAGAAATAATGAAAGAAGGAATGAAAGAATGAAAGAAAGATTGAAAGAAATATTGAAAGTAAGAAAGATTGAAAAAAAGAATGAAAGAAAGATTGAAAGAAAGATTGAAAGAATGAAAGAAAGATTGAAAGATTGAAAGAAATATTGAAAGAAAGAACGATTGAAAGATTGAAAGAAAGAATGAAAGATTGAAAGAAAGATTGAAAGAAAGATTGAAAAAATGAAAGATTGAAAGAAAGAATAAAAGAAAGATTGAAAGAACGATTGAAAGATTGAAAGAAAGAATGATAGAAAGATTAAAGGAAGGAATGAAAGAATGAAAGAAAGATTGAAAGATTGAAAGAAATATTGAAAGGAAGAAAGATTGAAAGTAAGAAAGATTGAAAGATTAAAAAAAAGAATAAAAGAAAGATTGAAAGATTGAAAAAAAGATTGAACGAAATAATGAAAGAAAGATTGAAAGAAATAATGAAAGAAGGAATGAAAGAATGTAAGAAAGATTGAAAGAAATATTGAAAGTAAGAAAGATTGAAAAAAAGAATGAATAAAAGATTGAAAGAAAGATTGAAAAAAAGAAAGATTTGAAGAAATATTGAAAGAAAAATTTAAACAAAGATTGAAAGACTGAAAGAAAGATTGAAAGAAAGAATGAAAGAATGAAAGAATGAAAGAAAGATTGAAAGAAAGATTGAAAGAAAGAAAGATTGAAAGTCATATAAATTGAAAGAAAGAATGAAAGAAAGATTGAAAGATTAAATGATTGAAAGAAAGATTGAAAGAAATAATGAAAGAAATAATGGAAGAAGGAATGAAAGAATGAAAGAAAGATTGAAAGAAATACTGAAAGTAAGAAAGATTGAAAAAAAGAATGAAAGAAAGATTGAAAGAAAGATGGAAAAAAAGAAAGATTGAAAGAAATATTGAAAGAAAAATTTAAAGAAAGATTGAAAGATTGAAAGAAAGATTGAAAAAAAGATTGAAAGAAAGATTAAAAGATTGAAAGAAAGATTGAAATAAATATTGAAAGAAAGATTAAAGGAAGGAATGAAAGAATGAAAGAAAGATTGAAAGAAAGAAAGATTGAAAGAAAGAATGAAAGACAGATTGAAAGAAAGAATGAAAGAAAGATTGAAAGAAAGAATGAAAGAATGAAAAAAAGATTTAAAGATTGAAAGAAATATTGAACGAAAGAAAGATTGAAAGTAATAAAAATTTAAAGAAAGAATGAAAGAAAGATTGAAAGTAAGAAAGATTGAAAGAAAGATTGATAGAAAGATTGAAAGATTGAAAGATTGAAAGAAAGATTAAAAAAAGAATAAAAGAAAGATTGAAAGAATGAAAGAAAGATTGAAATAAATAATGAAAGAAAGATTGAAAGAAGTAATGAAAGAATGAAAGAAAGATTGAAAGATTGAAAGAAATATTGAAAGAAAGAACGATTGAAAGATTGAAAGAAAGAATGAAAGATTGAAAGAAAGATTGAAAGATTGAGAGAAAGATTGAAAAAATGAAAGATTGAAAGAAAGAATAAAAGAAAGATTGAAAGAACGATTGAAAGATTGAAAGAAAGAATGAAAGATTGAAAGAAACATTGAAAGATTGAAAGAAAGAATGAAAGAGAGATTGAAAGATTGAATGAAAGATTGAAAGATCGATTGAAAGATTGAAAGATTGAAAGAAAGATTGAAAGAAAGATTGAAAGTTTGAAAGAAAGATTTAAAGAAAGATTGAAATATTGAAAGAAATATTGAAAGAAAGAAAGATTGAAAGTAATAAAAATTTAAAGAAAGAATGAAAGAAAGATTGAAAGTAAGAAAGATTGAAAGAAAGATTGAAAGAAAGATTGATAGAAAGATTGAAAGATTGAAAGAAAGATTGAAAAAAAGAATAAAAGAAAGATTGAAAGATTGAAAAAAAGATTGAAAGAAATAATGAAAGAAAGATTGAAAGAAATAATGAAAGAAGGAATGAAAGAATGAAAGAAAGATTGAAAGAAATATTGAAAGTAAGAAAGATTGAAAAAAAGAATGAAAGAAAGATTGAAAGAAAGATTGAAAAAAAGAAAGATTTAAAGAAATATTGAAAGAAAAATTTAAACAAAGATTGAAAGACTGAAAGAAAGATTGAAAGAAAGAATGAAAGAATGAAAGAAAGATTGAAAGAAAGATTGAAAGAAAGAAAGATTGAAAGTCATATAAATTGAAAGAAAGAATGAAAGAAAGATTGAACGATTGAAAGAAAGATTGAAAGAAAGAAAGATTGAAAGAAAGAATGAAAGACAGATTGAAAGAAAGAATGAAAGAAAGATTGAAAGAAAGAATGAAAGAATGAAAAAAAGATTTAAAGATTGAAAGAAATATTGAAAGTAATAAAAATTTAAAGAAAGAATGAAAGAAAGATTGAAAGTAAGAAAGATTGAAAGAAAGATTGAAAGAACGATTGATAGAAAGATTGAAAGATTGAAAGAAAGATTGAAAAAAAGAAGAAAAGAAAGATTGAAAGAATGAAAGAAAGATTGAAATAAATAATGAAAGAAAGATTGAAAGAAGGAATGAAAGAATGAAAGAAAGATTGAAAGATTGAAAGAAATATTGAAAGAAAGAACGATTGAAAGATTGAAAGAAAGAATGAAAGATTGAAAGAAAGATTGAAAGATTGAAAAAATGAAAGATTGAAAGAAAGAATGACAGAAAGATTAAAGGAAGGAATGAAAGAAAGATTGAAAGATTGAAAGAAATATTGAAAGGAAGAAAGATTGAAAGATTAAAAAAAAGAATAAAAGAAAGATTGAAAGATTGAAAAAAAGATTGAACGAAATAATGAAAGAAAGATTGAAAGAAATAATGAAAGAAGGAATGAAAGAATGAAAGAAAGATTGAAAGAAATATTGAAAGTAAGAAAGATTGAAAAAAAGAATGAATAAAAGATTGAAAGAAAGATTGAAAAAAAGAAAGATTTAAAGAAATATTGAAAGAAAAATTTAAACAAAGATTGAAAAACTGAAAGAAAGATTGAAAGAAAGAATGAAAGAATGAAAGAAAGATTGAAAGAAAGATTGAAAGAAAGAAAGATTGAAAGTCATATAAATTGAAAGAAAGAATGAAAGAAAGATTGAAAGATTAAATGATTGAAAGAAATAATGAAAGAAAGATTGAAAGAAATAATGGAAGAAGGAATGAAAGAATGAAAGAAAGATTGAAAGAAATACTGAAAGTAAGAAAGATTGAAAAAAAGAATGAAAGAAAGATTGAAAGAAAGATGGAAAAAAAGAAAGATTGAAAGAAATATTGAAAGAAAAATTTAAAGAAAGATTGAAAGATTGAAAGAAAGATTGAAAAAACGAATAAAAGAAAGATTGAAAGATTGAAAGAAAGATTGAAATAAATAATGAAAGAAAGATTAAAGGAAGGAATGAAAGAATGAATGAAAGATTGAAAGAAAGAAAGATTGAAAGAAAGAATGAAAGACAGATTGAAAGAAAGAATGAAAGAAAGATTGAAAGAAAAATTTAAAGAAAGATTGAAAGATTGAAGGATTGAAAGAAAGATTGAAAAAAAGAATAAAAGAAAGATTGAAAGAAAGATTGAAATAAATAATGAAAGAAAGATTAAAGGAAGGAATGAAAGAATGAATGAAAGATTGAAAGAAATATTGAAAGAAAGAAAGATTGAAAGTAAGAAAGATTGAAAGATTGAAAAAAAGATTGTTAGAAATAATGAAAGAAAGATTGAAAGAAATAATGAAAGAAGGAATGAAAGAATGAAAGAAAGATTGAAAGAAATATTGAAAGTAAGAAAGATTGAAAAAAAGAATGAAAGAAAGATTGAAAGAAAGATTGAAAGAATGAAAGAAAGATTGAAAGATTGAAAGAAATATTGAAAGAAAGAACGATTGAAAGATTGAAAGAAAGAATGAAAGATTGAAAGAAAGATTGAAAGAAAGATTGAAAAAATGAAAGATTGAAAGAAAGAATAAAAGAAAGATTGAAAGAACGATTGAAAGATTGAAAGAAAGAATGATAGAAAGATTAAAGGAAGGAATGAAAGAATGAAAGAAAGATTGAAAGATTGAAAGAAATATTGAAAGGAAGAAAGATTGAAAGTAAGAAAGATTGAAAGATTAAAAAAAAGAATAAAAGAAAGATTGAAAGATTGAAAAAAAGATTGAACGAAATAATGAAAGAAAGATTGAAAGCAATAATGAAAGAAGGAATGAAAGAATGTAAGAAAGATTGAAAGAAATATTGAAAGTAAGAAAGATTGAAAAAAAGAATGAATAAAAGATTGAAAGAAAGATTGAAAAAAAGAAAGATTTAAAGAAATATTGAAAGAAAAATTTAAACAAAGATTGAAAGACTGAAAGAAAGATTGAAAGAAAGAATGAAAGAATGAAAGAATGAAAGAAAGATTGAAAGAAAGATTGAAAGAAAGAAAGATTGAAAGTCATATAAATTGAAAGAAAGAATGAAAGAAAGATTGAAAGATTAAATGATTGAAAGAAAGATTGAAAGAAATAATGAAAGAAATAATGGAAGAAGGAATGAAAGAATGAAAGAAAGATTGAAAGAAATACTGAAAGTAAGAAAGATTGAAAAAAAGAATGAAAGAAAGATTGAAAGAAAGATGGAAAAAAAGAAAGATTGAAAGAAATATTGAAAGAAAAATTTAAAGAAAGATTGAAAGATTGAAAGAAAGATTGAAAAAAAGATTGAAAGAAAGATTAAAAGATTGAAAGAAAGATTGAAATAAATATTGAAAGAAAGATTAAAGGAAGGAATGAAAGAATGAAAGAAAGATTGAAAGAAAGAAAGATTGAAAGAAAGAATGAAAGACAGATTGAAAGAAAGAATGAAAGAAAGATTGAAAGAAAGAATGAAAGAATGAAAAAAAGATTTAAAGATTGAAAGAAATATTGAACGAAAGAAAGATTGAAAGTAATAAAAATTTAAAGAAAGAATGAAAGAAAGATTGAAAGTAAGAAAGATTGAAAGAAAGATTGATAGAAAGATTGAAAGATTGAAAGATTGAAAGAAAGATTAAAAAAAGAATAAAAGAAAGATTGAAAGAATGAAAGAAAGATTGAAATAAATAATGAAAGAAAGATTGAAAGAAGTAATGAAAGAATGAAAGAAAGATTGAAAGATTGAAAGAAATATTGAAAGAAAGAACGATTGAAAGATTGAAAGAAAGAATGAAAGATTGAAAGAAAGATTGAAAGATTGAGAGAAAGATTGAAAAAATGAAAGATTGAAAGAAAGAATAAAAGAAAGATTGAAAGAACGATTGAAAGATTGAAAGAAAGAATGAAAGATTGAAAGAAACATTGAAAGATTGAAAGAAAGAATGAAAGAGAGATTGAAAGATTGAATGAAAGATTGAAAGATCGATTGAAAGATTGAAAGATTGAAAGAAAGATTGAAAGAAAGATTGAAAGTTTGAAAGAAAGATTTAAAGAAAGATTGAAATATTGAAAGAAATATTGAAAGAAAGAAAGATTGAAAGTAATAAAAATTTAAAGAAAGAATGAAAGAAAGATTGAAAGTAAGAAAGATTGAAAGAAAGATTGAAAGAAAGATTGATAGAAAGATTGAAAGATTGAAAGAAAGATTGAAAAAAAGAATAAAAGAAAGATTGAAAGATTGAAAAAAAGATTGAAAGAAATAATGAAAGAAAGATTGAAAGAAATAATGAAAGAAGGAATGAAAGAATGAAAGAAAGATTGAAAGAAATATTGAAAGTAAGAAAGATTGAAAAAAAGAATGAAAGAAAGATTGAAAGAAAGATTGAAAAAAAGAAAGATTTAAAGAAATATTGAAAGAAAAATTTAAACAAAGATTGAAAGACTGAAAGAAAGATTGAAAGAAAGAATGAAAGAATGAAAGAAAGATTGAAAGAAAGATTGAAAGAAAGAAAGATTGAAAGTCATATAAATTGAAAGAAAGAATGAAAGAAAGATTGAACGATTGAAAGAAAGATTGAAAGAAAGAAAGATTGAAAGAAAGAATGAAAGACAGATTGAAAGAAAGAATGAAAGAAAGATTGAAAGAAAGAATGAAAGAATGAAAAAAAGATTTAAAGATTGAAAGAAATATTGAAAGTAATAAAAATTTAAAGAAAGAATGAAAGAAAGATTGAAAGTAAGAAAGATTGAAAGAAAGATTGAAAGAACGATTGATAGAAAGATTGAAAGATTGAAAGAAAGATTGAAAAAAAGAAGAAAAGAAAGATTGAAAGAATGAAAGAAAGATTGAAATAAATAATGAAAGAAAGATTGAAAGAAGGAATGAAAGAATGAAAGAAAGATTGAAAGATTGAAAGAAATATTGAAAGAAAGAACGATTGAAAGATTGAAAGAAAGAATGAAAGATTGAAAGAAAGATTGAAAGATTGAAAAAATGAAAGATTGAAAGAAAGAATGACAGAAAGATTAAAGGAAGGAATGAAAGAAAGATTGAAAGATTGAAAGAAATATTGAAAGGAAGAAAGATTGAAAGATTAAAAAAAAGAATAAAAGAAAGATTGAAAGATTGAAAAAAAGATTGAACGAAATAATGAAAGAAAGATTGAAAGAAATAATGAAAGAAGGAATGAAAGAATGAAAGAAAGATTGAAAGAAATATTGAAAGTAAGAAAGATTGAAAAAAAGAATGAATAAAAGATTGAAAGAAAGATTGAAAAAAAGAAAGATTTAAAGAAATATTGAAAGAAAAATTTAAACAAAGATTGAAAAACTGAAAGAAAGATTGAAAGAAAGAATGAAAGAATGAAAGAAAGATTGAAAGAAAGATTGAAAGAAAGAAAGATTGAAAGTCATATAAATTGAAAGAAAGAATGAAAGAAAGATTGAAAGATTAAATGATTGAAAGAAATAATGAAAGAAAGATTGAAAGAAATAATGGAAGAAGGAATGAAAGAATGAAAGAAAGATTGAAAGAAATACTGAAAGTAAGAAAGATTGAAAAAAAGAATGAAAGAAAGATTGAAAGAAAGATGGAAAAAAAGAAAGATTGAAAGAAATATTGAAAGAAAAATTTAAAGAAAGATTGAAAGATTGAAAGAAAGATTGAAAAAACGAATAAAAGAAAGATTGAAAGATTGAAAGAAAGATTGAAATAAATAATGAAAGAAAGATTAAAGGAAGGAATGAAAGAATGAATGAAAGATTGAAAGAAAGAAAGATTGAAAGAAAGAATGAAAGACAGATTGAAAGAAAGAATGAAAGAAAGATTGAAAGAAAAATTTAAAGAAAGATTGAAAGATTGAAGGATTGAAAGAAAGATTGAAAAAAAGAATAAAAGAAAGATTGAAAGAAAGATTGAAATAAATAATGAAAGAAAGATTAAAGGAAGGAATGAAAGAATGAATGAAAGATTGAAAGAAATATTGAAAGAAAGAAAGATTGAAAGTAAGAAAGATTGAAAGATTGAAAAAAAGATTGTTAGAAATAATGAAAGAAAGATTGAAAGAAATAATGAAAGAAGGAATGAAAGAATGAAAGAAAGATTGAAAGAAATATTGAAAGTAAGAAAGATTGAAAAAAAGAATGAAAGAAAGATTGAAAGAAAGATTGAAAGAATGAAAGAAAGATTGAAAGATTGAAAGAAATATTGAAAGAAAGAACGATTGAAAGATTGAAAGAAAGAATGAAAGATTGAAAGAAAGATTGAAAGAAAGATTGAAAAAATGAAAGATTGAAAGAAAGAATAAAAGAAAGATTGAAAGAACGATTGAAAGATTGAAAGAAAGAATGATAGAAAGATTAAAGGAAGGAATGAAAGAATGAAAGAAAGATTGAAAGATTGAAAGAAATATTGAAAGGAAGAAAGATTGAAAGTAAGAAAGATTGAAAGATTAAAAAAAAGAATAAAAGAAAGATTGAAAGATTGAAAAAAAGATTGAACGAAATAATGAAAGAAAGATTGAAAGCAATAATGAAAGAAGGAATGAAAGAATGTAAGAAAGATTGAAAGAAATATTGAAAGTAAGAAAGATTGAAAAAAAGAATGAATAAAAGATTGAAAGAAAGATTGAAAAAAAGAAAGATTTAAAGAAATATTGAAAGAAAAATTTAAACAAAGATTGAAAGACTGAAAGAAAGATTGAAAGAAAGAATGAAAGAATGAAAGAATGAAAGAAAGATTGAAAGAAAGATTGAAAGAAAGAAAGATTGAAAGTCATATAAATTGAAAGAAAGAATGAAAGAAAGATTGAAAGATTAAATGATTGAAAGAAAGATTGAAAGAAATAATGAAAGAAATAATGGAAGAAGGAATGAAAGAATGAAAGAAAGATTGAAAGAAATACTGAAAGTAAGAAAGATTGAAAAAAAGAATGAAAGAAAGATTGAAAGAAAGATGGAAAAAAAGAAAGATTGAAAGAAATATTGAAAGAAAAATTTAAAGAAAGATTGAAAGATTGAAAGAAAGATTGAAAAAAAGATTGAAAGAAAGATTAAAAGATTGAAAGAAAGATTGAAATAAATATTGAAAGAAAGATTAAAGGAAGGAATGAAAGAATGAAAGAAAGATTGAAAGAAAGAAAGATTGAAAGAAAGAATGAAAGACAGATTGAAAGAAAGAATGAAAGAAAGATTGAAAGAAAGAATGAAAGAATGAAAAAAAGATTTAAAGATTGAAAGAAATATTGAACGAAAGAAAGATTGAAAGTAATAAAAATTTAAAGAAAGAATGAAAGAAAGATTGAAAGTAAGAAAGATTGAAAGAAAGATTGATAGAAAGATTGAAAGATTGAAAGATTGAAAGAAAGATTAAAAAAAGAATAAAAGAAAGATTGAAAGAATGAAAGAAAGATTGAAATAAATAATGAAAGAAAGATTGAAAGAAGTAATGAAAGAATGAAAGAAAGATTGAAAGATTGAAAGAAATATTGAAAGAAAGAACGATTGAAAGATTGAAAGAAAGAATGAAAGATTGAAAGAAAGATTGAAAGATTGAGAGAAAGATTGAAAAAATGAAAGATTGAAAGAAAGAATAAAAGAAAGATTGAAAGAACGATTGAAAGATTGAAAGAAAGAATGAAAGATTGAAAGAAACATTGAAAGATTGAAAGAAAGAATGAAAGAGAGATTGAAAGATTGAATGAAAGATTGAAAGATCGATTGAAAGATTGAAAGATTGAAAGAAAGATTGAAAGTTTGAAAGAAAGATTTAAAGAAAGATTGAAATATTGAAAGAAATATTGAAAGAAAGAAAGATTGAAAGTAATAAAAATTTAAAGAAAGAATGAAAGAAAGATTGAAAGTAAGAAAGATTGAAAGAAAGATTGAAAGAAAGATTGATAGAAAGATTGAAAGATTGAAAGAAAGATTGAAAAAAAGAATAAAAGAAAGATTGAAAGATTGAAAAAAAGATTGAAAGAAATAATGAAAGAAAGATTGAAAGAAATAATGAAAGAAGGAATGAAAGAATGAAAGAAAGATTGAAAGAAATATTGAAAGTAAGAAAGATTGAAAAAAAGAATGAAAGAAAGATTGAAAGAAAGATTGAAAAAAAGAAAGATTTAAAGAAATATTGAAAGAAAAATTTAAACAAAGATTGAAAGACTGAAAGAAAGATTGAAAGAAAGAATGAAAGAATGAAAGAAAGATTGAAAGAAAGATTGAAAGAAAGAAAGATTGAAAGTCATATAAATTGAAAGAAAGAATGAAAGAAAGATTGAACGATTGAAAGAAAGATTGAAAGAAAGAAAGATTGAAAGAAAGAATGAAAGACAGATTGAAAGAAAGAATGAAAGAAAGATTGAAAGAAAGAATGAAAGAATGAAAAAAAGATTTAAAGATTGAAAGAAATATTGAAAGTAATAAAAATTTAAAGAAAGAATGAAAGAAAGATTGAAAGTAAGAAAGATTGAAAGAAAGATTGAAAGAACGATTGATAGAAAGATTGAAAGATTGAAAGAAAGATTGAAAAAAAGAAGAAAAGAAAGATTGAAAGAATGAAAGAAAGATTGAAATAAATAATGAAAGAAAGATTGAAAGAAGGAATGAAAGAATGAAAGAAAGATTGAAAGATTGAAAGAAATATTGAAAGAAAGAACGATTGAAAGATTGAAAGAAAGAATGAAAGATTGAAAGAAAGATTGAAAGATTGAAAAAATGAAAGATTGAAAGAAAGAATGACAGAAAGATTAAAGGAAGGAATGAAAGAAAGATTGAAAGATTGAAAGAAATATTGAAAGGAAGAAAGATTGAAAGATTAAAAAAAAGAATAAAAGAAAGATTGAAAGATTGAAAAAAAGATTGAACGAAATAATGAAAGAAGGAATGAAAGAATGAAAGAAAGATTGAAAGAAATATTGAAAGTAAGAAAGATTGAAAAAAAGAATGAATAAAAGATTGAAAGAAAGATTGAAAAAAAGAAAGATTTAAAGAAATATTGAAAGAAAAATTTAAACAAAGATTGAAAAACTGAAAGAAAGATTGAAAGAAAGAATGAAAGAATGAAAGAAAGATTGAAAGAAAGATTGAAAGAAAGAAAGATTGAAAGTCATATAAATTGAAAGAAAGAATGAAAGAAAGATTGAAAGATTAAATGATTGAAAGAAATAATGAAAGAAAGATTGAAAGAAATAATGGAAGAAGGAATGAAAGAATGAAAGAAAGATTGAAAGAAATACTGAAAGTAAGAAAGATTGAAAAAAAGAATGAAAGAAAGATTGAAAGAAAGATGGAAAAAAAGAAAGATTGAAAGAAATATTGAAAGAAAAATTTAAAGAAAGATTGAAAGATTGAAAGAAAGATTGAAAAAACGAATAAAAGAAAGATTGAAAGATTGAAAGAAAGATTGAAATAAATAATGAAAGAAAGATTAAAGGAAGGAATGAAAGAATGAATGAAAGATTGAAAGATTGAAAGAAATATTGAAAGAAAGAAAGATTGAAAGTAAGAAAGATTGAAAGATTGAAAAAAAGATTGTTTGAAATAATGAAAGAAAGATTGAAAGAAATAATGAAAGAAGGAATGAAAGAATGAAAGAAAGATTGAAAGAAATATTGAAAGTAAGAAAGATTGAAAAAAAGAATGAAAGAAAGATTGAAAGAAAGATTGAAAGAAGGAATGAAAGAATGAAAGAAAGATTGAAAGATTGAAAGAAATATTGAAAGAAAGAACGATTGAAAGATTGAAAGAAAGAATGAAAGATTGAAAGAAAGATTGAAAGATTGAAAGAAAGATTAAAAAAATGAAAGATTGAAAGAAAGAATGAAAGACCGATTGAAAGAAAGAATGAAAGAAAGATTGAAAGAAAGAATGAAAGAATGAAAAAAAGATTTAAAGATTGAAAGAAGTATTGAAAGAAAGAAAGATTGAAAGTAATAAAAATTGAAAGAAAGACTGAAAGAAAGATTGAAAGTAAGAAAGATTGAAAAAAAGATTGAAAAGAAAGATTGATAGAAAGATTGAAAGATTGAAAGATTGAAAGAAAGATTGAAAAAAACAATAAAAGAAAGATTGAAAGATTGAAAGAAAGATTGAAATAAATAATGAAAGAAAGATTAAAGGAAGGAATGAAAGAATGAAAGAAAGATTGAAAGATTGAAAGAAATATTGAAAGAAAGAAAAATTGAAAGTAAGAAAGATTGAAAGATTGAAATAAAGAATAAAAGAAAGATTGAAAGATTGAAAAAAAGATTGAAAGAAATAATGAAAGAAAGATTGAAAGAAATAATGAAAGAAGGAATGAAAGAATGAAAGAAAGATTGAAAGAAATATTGAAAGTAAGAAAGATTGAAAAAAAGAATGAAAGAAAGATTGAAAGAAAGATTGAAAAAAAGAAAGATTTAAAGAAATATTGAAAGAAAAATTTAAACAAAGATTGAAAGACTGAAAGAAAGATTGAAAGAAAGAATGAAAGAATGAAAGAATGAAAGAAAGATTGAAAGAAAGATTGAAAGAAAGAAAGATTGAAAGATATATAAATTTAAAGAAAGAATGAAAGAAAGATTGAAAGTAAGAAAGATTGAAAAAAAGATTGAAAAGAAAGATTGATAGAAAGATTGAAAGATTGAAAGATTGAAAGAAAGATTGAAAAAAACAATAAAAGAAAGATTGAAAGATTGAAAGAAAGATTGAAATAAATAATGAAAGAAAGATTAAAGGAAGGAATGAAAGAATGAAAGAAAGATTGAAAGATTGAAAGAAATATTGAAAGAAAGAAAAATTGAAAGTAAGAAAGATTGAAAGATTGAAATAAAGAATAAAAGAAAGATTGAAAGATTGAAAAAAAGATTGAAAGAAATAATGAAAGAAAGATTGAAAGAAATAATGAAAGAAGGAATGAAAGAATGAAAGAAAGATTGAAAGAAATATTGAAAGTAAGAAAGATTGAAAAAAAGAATGAAAGAAAGATTGAAAGAAAGATTGAAAAAAAGAAAGATTTAAAGAAATATTGAAAGAAAAATTTAAACAAAGATTGAAAGACTGAAAGAAAGATTGAAAGAAAGAATGAAAGAATGAAAGAATGAAAGAAAGATTGAAAGAAAGATTGAAAGAAAGAAAGATTGAAAGATATATAAATTTAAAGAAAGAATGAAAGAAAGATTGAACGATTGAAAGAAAGATTGAAAGAAAGAATGAAAGACAGATTGAAAGAAAGAATGAAAGAAAGATTGAAAGAAAGAATGAACGAATGAAAAAAAGATTTAAAGATTGAAAGAAATATTGAAAGAAAGAAAGATTGAAAGTAATAAAAATTTAAAGAAAGAATGAAAGAAAGATTGAAAGTAAGAAAGATTGAAAGAAAGATTGAAAGAAAGATTGATAGAAAGATTGAAAGAAAGATTGAAAAAAAGAATAAAAGAAAGATTGAAAGATTGAAAAAAAGATTGAAAGAAATAATGAAAGAAAGATTGAAAGAAATAATGAAAGAAGGAATGAAAGAATGAAAGAAAGATTGAAAGAAATATTGAAAGTAAGAAAGATTGAAAAAAAGAATGAAAGAAAGATTGAAAGAAAGATTGAAAAAAAGAAAGATTTAAAGAAAAATTGAAAGAAAAATTTAAACAAAGATTGAAAGACTGAAAGAAAGATTGAAAGAAAGAATGAAAGAATGAAAGAATGAAAGAAAGATTGAAAGAAAGAAAGATTGAAAGTCATATAAATTGAAAGAAAGAATGAAAGAAAGATTGAATGATTGAAAGAAAGAAAGATTGAAAGAAAGAATGAAAGACAGATTGAAAGAAAGATTGAAAGAAAGAATGAAAGAATGAAAAAAAGATTTAAAGATTGAAAGAAATATTGAAAGTAATAAAAATTTAAAGAAAGAATGAAAGAAAGATTGAAAGTAAGAAAGATTGAAAGAAAGATTGAAAGAACGATTGATAGAAAGATTGAAAGATTGAAAGAAAGATTGAAAAAAAGAATAAAAGAAAGATTGAAAGAATGAAAGAAAGATTGAAATTAATAATGAAAGAAAGATTGAAAGAAGGAATGAAAGAATGAAAGAAAGATTGAAAGATTGAAAGAAATATTGAAAGAAAGAACGATTGAAAGATTGAAAGAAAGAATGAAAGATTGAAAGAAAGATTGAAAGAAAGATTGAAAAAATGAAAGATTGAAAGAAAGAATAAAAACAAGATTGAAAGAACGATTGAAAGATTGAAAGAAAGAATGACAGAAAGATTAAAGAAAGGAATGAAAGAATGAAAGAAAGATTGAAAGATTGAAAGAAATTTTGAAAGGAAGAAAGATTGAAAGTAAGAAAGATTGAAAGATTAAAAAAAAGAATAAAAGAAAGATTGAAAGATTGAAAAAAAGATTGAACGAAATAATGAAAGAAAGATTGAAAGAAATAATGAAAGAAGGAATGAAAGAATGAAAGAAAGATTGAAAGAAATATTTAAAGTAAGAAAGATTGAAAAAAAGAATGAATAAAAGATTGAAAGAAAGATTGAAAAAAAGAAAGATTTAAAGAAATATTGAAAGAAAAATTTAAACAAAGATTGAAAGACTGAAAGAAAGATTGAAAGAAAGAATGAAAGAATGAAAGAAAGATTGAAAGAAAGATTGAAAGAAAGAAAGATTGAAAGTCATATAAATTGAAAGAAAGAATGAAAGAAAGATTGAAAGATTAAATGATTGAAAGAAAGATTGAAAGAAAGATTGAAAGAAATAATGGAAGAAGGAATGAAAGAATGAAAGAAAGATTGAAAGAAATACTGAAAGTAAGAAAGATTGAAAAAAAGAATGAAAGAAAGATTGAAAGAAAGATGGAAAAAAAGAAAGATTGAAAGAAAAATTTAAAGAAAGATTGAAAGATTGAAAGATTGAAAGAAAGATTGAAAAAAAGAATAAAAGAAAGATTGAAAGAAAGATTGAAATAAATAATGAAAGAAAGATTAAAGGAAGGAATGAAAGAATGAATGAAAGATTGAAAGAAATATTGAAAGAAAGAAAGATTGAAAGTAAGAAAGATTGAAAGATTGAAAAAAAGATTGTTAGAAATAATGAAAGAAAGATTGAAAGAAATAATGAAAGAAGGAATGAAAGAATGAAAGAAAGATTGAAAGAAATATTGAAAGTAAGAAAGATTGAAAAAAAGAATGAAAGAAAGATTGAAAGAAAGATTGAAAGAATGAAAGAAAGATTGAAAGATTGAAAGAAATATTGAAAGAAAGAACGATTGAAAGATTGAAAGAAAGAATGAAAGATTGAAAGAAAGATTGAAAGAAAGATTGAAAAAATGAAAGATTGAAAGAAAGAATAAAAGAAAGATTGAAAGAACGATTGAAAGATTGAAAGAAAGAATGATAGAAAGATTAAAGGAAGGAATGAAAGAATGAAAGAAAGATTGAAAGATTGAAAGAAATATTGAAAGGAAGAAAGATTGAAAGTAAGAAAGATTGAAAGATTAAAAAAAAGAATAAAAGAAAGATTGAAAGATTGAAAAAAAGATTGAACGAAATAATGAAAGAAAGATTGAAAGAAATAATGAAAGAAGGAATGAAAGAATGTAAGAAAGATTGAAAGAAATATTGAAAGTAAGAAAGATTGAAAAAAAGAATGAATAAAAGATTGAAAGAAAGATTGAAAAAAAGAAAGATTTAAAGAAATATTGAAAGAAAAATTTAAACAAAGATTGAAAGACTGAAAGAAAGATTGAAAGAAAGAATGAAAGAATGAAAGAAAGATTGAAAGAAAGATTGAAAGAAAGAAAGATTGAAAGTCATATAAATTGAAAGAAAGAATGAAAGAAAGATTGAAAGATTAAATGATTGAAAGAAAGATTGAAAGAAATAATGAAAGAAATAATGGAAGAAGGAATGAAAGAATGAAAGAAAGATTGAAAGAAATACTGAAAGTAAGAAAGATTGAAAAAAAGAATGAAAGAAAGATTGAAAGAAAGATGGAAAAAAAGAAAGATTGAAAGAAATATTGAAAGAAAAATTTAAAGAAAGATTGAAAGATTGAAAGAAAGATTGAAAAAAAGATTGAAAGAAAGATTAAAAGATTGAAAGAAAGATTGAAATAAATATTGAAAGAAAGATTAAAGGAAGGAATGAAAGAATGAAAGAAAGATTGAAAGAAAGAAAGATTGAAAGAAAGAATGAAAGACAGATTGAAAGAAAGAATGAAAGAAAGATTGAAAGAAAGAATGAAAGAATGAAAAAAAGATTTAAAGATTGAAAGAAATATTGAACGAAAGAAAGATTGAAAGTAATAAAAATTTAAAGAAAGAATGAAAGAAAGATTGAAAGTAAGAAAGATTGAAAGAAAGATTGATAGAAAGATTGAAAGATTGAAAGATTGAAAGAAAGATTAAAAAAAGAATAAAAGAAAGATTGAAAGAATGAAAGAAAGATTGAAATAAATAATGAAAGAAAGATTGAAAGAAGTAATGAAAGAATGAAAGAAAGATTGAAAGATTGAAAGAAATATTGAAAGAAAGAACGATTGAAAGATTGAAAGAAAGAATGAAAGATTGAAAGAAAGATTGAAAGATTGAGAGAAAGATTGAAAAAATGAAAGATTGAAAGAAAGAATAAAAGAAAGATTGAAAGAACGATTGAAAGATTGAAAGAAAGAATGAAAGATTGAAAGAAACATTGAAAGATTGAAAGAAAGAATGAAAGAGAGATTGAAAGATTGAATGAAAGATTGAAAGATCGATTGAAAGATTGAAAGATTGAAAGAAAGATTGAAAGAAAGATTGAAAGTTTGAAAGAAAGATTTAAAGAAAGATTGAAATATTGAAAGAAATATTGAAAGAAAGAAAGATTGAAAGTAATAAAAATTTAAAGAAAGAATGAAAGAAAGATTGAAAGTAAGAAAGATTGAAAGAAAGATTGAAAGAAAGATTGATAGAAAGATTGAAAGATTGAAAGAAAGATTGAAAAAAAGAATAAAAGAAAGATTGAAAGATTGAAAAAAAGATTGAAAGAAATAATGAAAGAAAGATTGAAAGAAATAATGAAAGAAGGAATGAAAGAATGAAAGAAAGATTGAAAGAAATATTGAAAGTAAGAAAGATTGAAAAAAAGAATGAAAGAAAGATTGAAAGAAAGATTGAAAAAAAGAAAGATTTAAAGAAATATTGAAAGAAAAATTTAAACAAAGATTGAAAGACTGAAAGAAAGATTGAAAGAAAGAATGAAAGAAAGATTGAAAGAAAGATTGAAAGAAAGAAAGATTGAAAGTCATATAAATTGAAAGAAAGAATGAAAGAAAGATTGAACGATTGAAAGAAAGATTGAAAGAAAGAAAGATTGAAAGAAAGAATGAAAGACAGATTGAAAGAAAGAATGAAAGAAAGATTGAAAGAAAGAATGAAAGAATGAAAAAAAGATTTAAAGATTGAAAGAAATATTGAAAGTAATAAAAATTTAAAGAAAGAATGAAAGAAAGATTGAAAGTAAGAAAGATTGAAAGAAAGATTGAAAGAACGATTGATAGAAAGATTGAAAGATTGAAAGAAAGATTGAAAAAAAGAAGAAAAGAAAGATTGAAAGAATGAAAGAAAGATTGAAATAAATAATGAAAGAAAGATTGAAAGAAGGAATGAAAGAATGAAAGAAAGATTGAAAGATTGAAAGAAATATTGAAAGAAAGAACGATTGAAAGATTGAAAGAAAGAATGAAAGATTGAAAGAAAGATTGAAAGATTGAAAAAATGAAAGATTGAAAGAAAGAATGACAGAAAGATTAAAGGAAGGAATGAAAGAAAGATTGAAAGATTGAAAGAAATATTGAAAGGAAGAAAGATTGAAAGATTAAAAAAAAGAATAAAAGAAAGATTGAAAGATTGAAAAAAAGATTGAACGAAATAATGAAAGAAAGATTGAAAGAAATAATGAAAGAAGGAATGAAAGAATGAAAGAAAGATTGAAAGAAATATTGAAAGTAAGAAAGATTGAAAAAAAGAATGAATAAAAGATTGAAAGAAAGATTGAAAAAAAGAAAGATTTAAAGAAATATTGAAAGAAAAATTTAAACAAAGATTGAAAAACTGAAAGAAAGATTGAAAGAAAGAATGAAAGAATGAAAGAAAGATTGAAAGAAAGATTGAAAGAAAGAAAGATTGAAAGTCATATAAATTGAAAGAAAGAATGAAAGAAAGATTGAAAGATTAAATGATTGAAAGAAATAATGAAAGAAAGATTGAAAGAAATAATGGAAGAAGGAATGAAAGAATGAAAGAAAGATTGAAAGAAATACTGAAAGTAAGAAAGATTGAAAAAAAGAATGAAAGAAAGATTGAAAGAAAGATGGAAAAAAAGAAAGATTGAAAGAAATATTGAAAGAAAAATTTAAAGAAAGATTGAAAGATTGAAAGAAAGATTGAAAAAACGAATAAAAGAAAGATTGAAAGATTGAAAGAAAGATTGAAATAAATAATGAAAGAAAGATTAAAGGAAGGAATGAAAGAATGAATGAAAGATTGAAAGAAAGAAAGATTGAAAGAAAGAATGAAAGACAGATTGAAAGAAAGAATGAAAGAAAGATTGAAAGAAAAATTTAAAGAAAGATTGAAAGATTGAAGGATTGAAAGAAAGATTGAAAAAAAGAATAAAAGAAAGATTGAAAGAAAGATTGAAATAAATAATGAAAGAAAGATTAAAGGAAGGAATGAAAGAATGAATGAAAGATTGAAAGAAATATTGAAAGAAAGAAAGATTGAAAGTAAGAAAGATTGAAAGATTGAAAAAAAGATTGTTAGAAATAATGAAAGAAAGATTGAAAGAAATAATGAAAGAAGGAATGAAAGAATGAAAGAAAGATTGAAAGAAATATTGAAAGTAAGAAAGATTGAAAAAAAGAATGAAAGAAAGATTGAAAGAAAGATTGAAAGAATGAAAGAAAGATTGAAAGATTGAAAGAAATATTGAAAGAAAGAACGATTGAAAGATTGAAAGAAAGAATGAAAGATTGAAAGAAAGATTGAAAGAAAGATTGAAAAAATGAAAGATTGAAAGAAAGAATAAAAGAAAGATTGAAAGAACGATTGAAAGATTGAAAGAAAGAATGATAGAAAGATTAAAGGAAGGAATGAAAGAATGAAAGAAAGATTGAAAGATTGAAAGAAATATTGAAAGGAAGAAAGATTGAAAGTAAGAAAGATTGAAAGATTAAAAAAAAGAATAAAAGAAAGATTGAAAGATTGAAAAAAAGATTGAACGAAATAATGAAAGAAAGATTGAAAGAAATAATGAAAGAAGGAATGAAAGAATGTAAGAAAGATTGAAAGAAATATTGAAAGTAAGAAAGATTGAAAAAAAGAATGAATAAAAGATTGAAAGAAAGATTGAAAAAAAGAAAGATTTAAAGAAATATTGAAAGAAAAATTTAAACAAAGATTGAAAGACTGAAAGAAAGATTGAAAGAAAGAATGAAAGAATGAAAGAATGAAAGAAAGATTGAAAGAAAGATTGAAAGAAAGAAAGATTGAAAGTCATATAAATTGAAAGAAAGAATGAAAGAAAGATTGAAAGATTAAATGATTGAAAGAAAGATTGAAAGAAATAATGAAAGAAATAATGGAAGAAGGAATGAAAGAATGAAAGAAAGATTGAAAGAAATACTGAAAGTAAGAAAGATTGAAAAAAAGAATGAAAGAAAGATTGAAAGAAAGATGGAAAAAAAGAAAGATTGAAAGAAATATTGAAAGAAAAATTTAAAGAAAGATTGAAAGATTGAAAGAAAGATTGAAAAAAAGATTGAAAGAAAGATTAAAAGATTGAAAGAAAGATTGAAATAAATATTGAAAGAAAGATTAAAGGAAGGAATGAAAGAATGAAAGAAAGATTGAAAGAAAGAAAGATTGAAAGAAAGAATGAAAGACAGATTGAAAGAAAGAATGAAAGAAAGATTGAAAGAAAGAATGAAAGAATGAAAAAAAGATTTAAAGATTGAAAGAAATATTGAACGAAAGAAAGATTGAAAGTAATAAAAATTTAAAGAAAGAATGAAAGAAAGATTGAAAGTAAGAAAGATTGAAAGAAAGATTGATAGAAAGATTGAAAGATTGAAAGATTGAAAGAAAGATTAAAAAAAGAATAAAAGAAAGATTGAAAGAATGAAAGAAAGATTGAAATAAATAATGAAAGAAAGATTGAAAGAAGTAATGAAAGAATGAAAGAAAGATTGAAAGATTGAAAGAAATATTGAAAGAAAGAACGATTGAAAGATTGAAAGAAAGAATGAAAGATTGAAAGAAAGATTGAAAGATTGAGAGAAAGATTGAAAAAATGAAAGATTGAAAGAAAGAATAAAAGAAAGATTGAAAGAACGATTGAAAGATTGAAAGAAAGAATGAAAGATTGAAAGAAACATTGAAAGATTGAAAGAAAGAATGAAAGAGAGATTGAAAGATTGAATGAAAGATTGAAAGATCGATTGAAAGATTGAAAGATTGAAAGAAAGATTGAAAGAAAGATTGAAAGTTTGAAAGAAAGATTTAAAGAAAGATTGAAATATTGAAAGAAATATTGAAAGAAAGAAAGATTGAAAGTAATAAAAATTTAAAGAAAGAATGAAAGAAAGATTGAAAGTAAGAAAGATTGAAAGAAAGATTGAAAGAAAGATTGATAGAAAGATTGAAAGATTGAAAGAAAGATTGAAAAAAAGAATAAAAGAAAGATTGAAAGATTGAAAAAAAGATTGAAAGAAATAATGAAAGAAAGATTGAAAGAAATAATGAAAGAAGGAATGAAAGAATGAAAGAAAGATTGAAAGAAATATTGAAAGTAAGAAAGATTGAAAAAAAGAATGAAAGAAAGATTGAAAGAAAGATTGAAAAAAAGAAAGATTTAAAGAAATATTGAAAGAAAAATTTAAACAAAGATTGAAAGACTGAAAGAAAGATTGAAAGAAAGAATGAAAGAATGAAAGAAAGATTGAAAGAAAGATTGAAAGAAAGAAAGATTGAAAGTCATATAAATTGAAAGAAAGAATGAAAGAAAGATTGAACGATTGAAAGAAAGATTGAAAGAAAGAAAGATTGAAAGAAAGAATGAAAGACAGATTGAAAGAAAGAATGAAAGAAAGATTGAAAGAAAGAATGAAAGAATGAAAAAAAGATTTAAAGATTGAAAGAAATATTGAAAGTAATAAAAATTTAAAGAAAGAATGAAAGAAAGATTGAAAGTAAGAAAGATTGAAAGAAAGATTGAAAGAACGATTGATAGAAAGATTGAAAGATTGAAAGAAAGATTGAAAAAAAGAAGAAAAGAAAGATTGAAAGAATGAAAGAAAGATTGAAATAAATAATGAAAGAAAGATTGAAAGAAGGAATGAAAGAATGAAAGAAAGATTGAAAGATTGAAAGAAATATTGAAAGAAAGAACGATTGAAAGATTGAAAGAAAGAATGAAAGATTGAAAGAAAGATTGAAAGATTGAAAAAATGAAAGATTGAAAGAAAGAATGACAGAAAGATTAAAGGAAGGAATGAAAGAAAGATTGAAAGATTGAAAGAAATATTGAAAGGAAGAAAGATTGAAAGATTAAAAAAAAGAATAAAAGAAAGATTGAAAGATTGAAAAAAAGATTGAACGAAATAATGAAAGAAAGATTGAAAGAAATAATGAAAGAAGGAATGAAAGAATGAAAGAAAGATTGAAAGAAATATTGAAAGTAAGAAAGATTGAAAAAAAGAATGAATAAAAGATTGAAAGAAAGATTGAAAAAAAGAAAGATTTAAAGAAATATTGAAAGAAAAATTTAAACAAAGATTGAAAAACTGAAAGAAAGATTGAAAGAAAGAATGAAAGAATGAAAGAAAGATTGAAAGAAAGATTGAAAGAAAGAAAGATTGAAAGTCATATAAATTGAAAGAAAGAATGAAAGAAAGATTGAAAGATTAAATGATTGAAAGAAATAATGAAAGAAAGATTGAAAGAAATAATGGAAGAAGGAATGAAAGAATGAAAGAAAGATTGAAAGAAATACTGAAAGTAAGAAAGATTGAAAAAAAGAATGAAAGAAAGATTGAAAGAAAGATGGAAAAAAAGAAAGATTGAAAGAAATATTGAAAGAAAAATTTAAAGAAAGATTGAAAGATTGAAAGAAAGATTGAAAAAACGAATAAAAGAAAGATTGAAAGATTGAAAGAAAGATTGAAATAAATAATGAAAGAAAGATTAAAGGAAGGAATGAAAGAATGAATGAAAGATTGAAAGATTGAAAGAAATATTGAAAGAAAGAAAGATTGAAAGTAAGAAAGATTGAAAGATTGAAAAAAAGATTGTTTGAAATAATGAAAGAAAGATTGAAAGAAATAATGAAAGAAGGAATGAAAGAATGAAAGAAAGATTGAAAGAAATATTGAAAGTAAGAAAGATTGAAAAAAAGAATGAAAGAAAGATTGAAAGAAAGATTGAAAGAAGGAATGAAAGAATGAAAGAAAGATTGAAAGATTGAAAGAAATATTGAAAGAAAGAACGATTGAAAGATTGAAAGAAAGAATGAAAGATTGAAAGAAAGATTGAAAGATTGAAAGAAAGATTAAAAAAATGAAAGATTGAAAGAAAGAATAAAAGAAAGATTGAAAGAACGATTGAAAGATTGAAAGAAAGAATGAAAGAAAGATTAAAGGAAGGAATGAAAGAATGAAAGAAAGATTGAAAGATTGAAAGAAATATTGAAAGGAAGAAAGATTGAAAGTAAGAAAGATTGAAAGATTAAGAAAAAGAATAAAAGAAAGATTGAAAGATTGAAAAAAAGATTGAACGAAATAATGAAAGAAAGATTGAAAGAAATAATGAAAGAAGGAATGAAAGAATGTAAGAAAGATTGAAAGAAATATTGAAAGTAAGAAATATTGAAAAAAAGATTGAAAGAAAGATTGAAAAAAAGAAAGATTTAAAGAAATATTGAAAGAAAGATTTAAAGAAATATTGAAAGAAAAATTTAAACAAAGATTGAAAGACTGAAAGAAAGATTGAAAGAAAGAATGAAAGAATGAAAGAAAGATTGAAAGAAAGATTGAAAGAAAGAAAGATTGAAAGTCATATAAATTGAAAGAAAGATTGAAAGATTAAATGATTGAAAGAAAGATTGAAAGAAATAATGAAAGAAAGATTGAAAGAAATAATGGAAGAAGGAATGAAAGAATGAAAGAAAGATTGAAAGAAATACTGAAAGTAAGAAAGATTGAAAAAAAGAATGAAAGAAAGATTGAAAGAAAGATGGAAAAAAAGAAAGATTGAAAGAAATATTGAAAGAAAAATTTAAAGAAAGATTGAAAGATTGAAAGAAAGATTGAAAAAAAGAATGAAAGAAAGATTAAAAGATTGAAAGAAAGATTGAAATCAATAATGAAAGAAAGATTAAAGGAAGGAATGAAAGAATGAAAGAAAGATTGAACGATTGAAAGAAAGATTGAAAGAAAGAAAGATTGAAAGAAAGAATGAAAGACAGATTGAAAGAAAGAATGAAAGAAAGATTGAAAGAAAGAATGAAATAATGAAAAAAAGATTTAAAGATTGAAAGAAATATTGAAAGAAAGAAAGATTGAAAGTAATACAAATTTAAAGAAAGAATGAAAGAAAGATTGAAAGTAAGAAAGATTGAAAGAAAGATTGATAGAAAGATTGAAAGATTGAAAGATTGAAAGAAAGATTAAAAAAAAGAATAAAAGAAAGATTGAAATAAATAATGAAAGAAAGATTGAAAGAAGGAATGAAAGAAAGATTGAAAGATTGAAAGAAATATTGAAAGAAAGAACGATTGAAAGATTGAAAGAAAGAATGAAAGATTGAAAGAAAGATTGAAAGATTGAAAGAAAGATTGAAAAAATGAAAGATTGAAAGAAAGAATAAAAGAAAGATTGAAAGAACGATTGAAAGATTGAAAGAAAGAATGAAAGATTGAAAGAAACATTGAAAGAAAGATTGAAAGATTGAAAGAAAGAATGAAAGAGAGATTGAAAGATTGAATGAAAGATTGAAAGATCGATTGAAAGATTGAAAGATTGAAAGAAAGATTGAAAGTTTGAAAGAAAGATTTAAAGAAAGATTGAAATATTGAAAGAAATATTGAAAGAGAGAAAGATTAAAAGTAAGAAAGATTGAAAGAAAGAATGAAAGAAAGATTGAATGATTGAAAGATTGAAAGAAAGATTGAAAGAAAGAAAGATTGAAAGAAAGAATGAAAGAATGAAAGAAAGAATGAAAGAAAGATTGAAAGAAATATTGAAAGAAAGAAAGATTGAAAGTAAGAAAGATTGAAAGAAAGAATGAAAGAAAGATTGAAAGATTGAAAGAAAGATTGAAAAAAGAAAGATTGAAAGAAAGATTGAAAGAAAGATTGAACGACTGAAAGAAAGAATGAAAGAAAGATTGAAAGATAGATTAAAAGAGAGATTGAAAGAAATATTGAAAGACTGAAAGAAAGAATGAAAGAAAGATTGAAAGAAAGAAAGAAAAATTGAAAGAAAGATTGAAAGATTGAAAGAAAGATTGAAAGAACGATTGAAATAAAGGAGAACGAAAGAAAGGTTGATCCATTAACATCAGCACAACCCCATTGTGTTTATTGTTCTATGATAAGATTGAAAGAAAGATTGAAAATAAGATTGAAAGAAACAAAGATTGAAAGAAAGATTTAAAAAAAATGAGTACTAGTCACTTTTAAAAAATCATTTGTCCTATGGATTAAATGCCATACACACTTGCATCTCTCCCCTCCCACCCCACACACATTCACATGACCAATCCTCCCAACACCCACACACCCATGCGTACATGCACACACACACACACACACACACACACACACACTAGCACAGGAATAAATGTACCCGTACATGTTAGGCCCACGGCCTCCCAGCGCCACTAGAGGCCGCCCTTGCCCCATCTGCAGCTCCCTACTCAGACCCAATTGCACACACCTGGGATCAATTACCCGCACTGTATTTAGCCCCAGCTTCCTAGCCATTCCTTGCCAGACCGTCAACTAGCTTTCCCCGAGTTGCATCGCGATTGGCTCCCTTCCTAGTTCCTAGTTCCTAGTTCCTAGTTCCTAGTTCCCAGTTCCCAGTTCCAAGTTCCTAGTTTATGTCTTGTTGTCTCGCCTTCCCTTCACCTGTCTGTCTCCGCTTGTCGACCAGGACTCTCCACCCAGCCTGGTTCCCCGTCTCTCCACCCGGATCCTGGACCCCATCTCCTGGTCATCATCGTCCCTGCCCTGCCCTGCTCCATCCCCTCCCGACCAGGTCCCCCCGGCCAGCTCCACCGTCCCGGTTAATAAACATCCCTTGCCTGCCTCCCGTGTCCCTGTGTCGTGCGTTTGGGTTCCTCCCTGTTCGGGTCGTGACAGTACGGTCTGGCCAGGAAAACATGGACCCAGCCGACACAGAAGGGCTCCGCCGCGCACTCCGGGACAGAGGAGTGTTGCTTGGGCAACATGACTGGGTCCTCCGGGACATCGCGGAACACCTCCGGACCATCTCTGCGGCCGTCAGCAGCCTGCAGGGCCCTCCGGCCCCCGTGGCCTCCCCTGCTCCTCCGACCTGCCCTCCTTCCCCCACCAGGGCTCCCAGCGCCTCTCTCGTTCCCCCTGAGCCCCACGTTCCGGCTCCAGCGCCTTACGACGGCGATTTCGGCACCTGCCGCGCCTTCCTTGTGCAGTGCGCGGTGGTTTTCCAACAGCGGCTGTCGTCGTACGCCTCCGATAGTGCCCACATCGCGTTCCTCATCTCCTGCCTGAGAGGGGCGGCTCTCAGCTGGGGTTCCGCGGTTTGGAGTCAGGGGGGTCCCGTGAGTCTCTCCTACGATCTGTTTACCCGCGAAATGAGGAGAGTCTTCGACCACCCAGTTTGCGGCAAGGAGGCCGCCAGAAGACTCCTCTCCCTCCGCCAGGGTTCCCGTAGCGTCGCCTCCCTCGTCGTCGAGTTCCGGACTCTAGCCGCGGAAAGCGGCTGGAATGACGGAGCCCTGCAGGACGTGTTCCAGCGTGCCCTGAACGACGAGTTGCGGGACGAGCTGGCACGGCGGGACGAGCCCACGGACCTGGACCAACTAGTGGAGACCTCAATCCGCCTGGACAACCGGCTACGGGAGCGCCAGCGCGAGAGGGAGGGGGCGAGCCTCCAGTCCGTGCCTCCCGCCTGGCCGGCCACGCCCCAGTCTCCAGCGCCCGCTACTCTTGGGCGCCGCACAAGTCCCCCGACTCTCTCCGATGCCGAGCCAATGCAGCTTGGTCGCTCCCGGATCTACCCAGAGGAGCGAGCACGCCGCCTAGAGACCGGTGCCTCTCTGTATTGCGGTCGGCTGGGACACCTCTGAGCCACCTGCCCGGTCCGGCCACGAGAGGGCGACTCCTCGGTAGGGCTACGCTCCGGCCGCTCCAGCACCGACCCTCTCTCCCGTCCGCTGCTCCCAGCTACCCTCTCTTGGGGAAATATAACACTCTCTTCCTCTGCTCTCATAGATTCCGGGGCAGATGCGAGTTTCCTCGACTAGGGACTAGCACGCCAGCTAGGGCTGACACCCGTTCCTCTCCCCGCACCGCTCGAGGTCAAGGAGCTGAATGGGTCGCATCTGACCCGGATTACCCACCAGACAGCTCCCCTCAAGCTGCTACTCTCCGGCAACCACCATGAGTCTTTAAGGTTCTTCCTTATTGATTCCCCACTGAATCCCGTTGTGCTGGGGTACCCCTGGCTCCAGACCGATAACCCTCAGATGGACTGGCGCTCGGGCAGCGTGAGCTCCTGGAGCACACACTGTCATGCCCACTGCCTCGGCTCAGCCCCAACCCCGCTGCGGGGTGCGCCACTGGGCGCGCCGCCGGGGTCCCCAGGAGCCCTGACCTGCCCTCGGTCCCATCTCAATATCTGGACCTAGCCCCGGTCTTCAGCAAGCAGGAGGCGCTATCCTTACCACCTCATCGCCCCTATGACTGCGCAATCAACCTCCTGCCAGGCGCCCCCCTCCCCTGCAGTCGCCTGTATAACGTCTCCCGGCCTGAACAGGAGGCCATTGAGACTCACATCCGCGACTCTCTCGCTGCCAGGATTACTCGTCCCTCGTTTTCTCCGCTAGGCGCAGGGTTCTTCTTTGTTGCGGAGAAGGACAAGACCCTCCGTCCTTGCGTCGATTTCAGGGGACTGAACGATATCACGATCAAAGACAAGTACCCCTTGCCCCTGATGGATTCAGTCTTCGTCCCCATCCAGGGGGCCACCCACTTTTCCAAGCTGGACCTCCGCAACGCTTACCACCTGGTCCGCATCCGCAAAGGGGACGAGTGGAAGACTGCCTTTAACACCCCGCTCGGACACTTTGAGTACCTTGTTATGCCCTTTGGGCTGTCAAATGCCCCAGCGGTCTTCCAGGCCCTAATTAACGGGAGGTTAGCAACTAGCTTTCCCCGAGTTGCATCGCCGCGTCAGCCGCGTCAGCCGCGTCAGCCGCGTCAGCGATTGGCTCCCTTCCTAGTTCCTAGTTCCCAGTTCCAAGTTCCAAGTTCCTAGTTTATGTCTTGTTGTCTCGCCTTCCCTTCACCTGTCTGTCTCCGCTGGTCGACCAGGACTCTCCACCCAGCCTGGTTCCCCGTCTCTCCACCCGGATCCTGGACCCCATCTCCTGGTCATCATCGTCCCTGTCCTGCCCTGCTCCATCCCCCCCCGACCAGGTCCCCCCGGCCAGCTCCACCGTCCCGGTTAATAAACATCACTTTATTATTTGCCTGCCTCCCGTGTCCCTGTGTCGTGCGTTTGGGTTCCTCCCTGTTCTGGTCGTGACAGTACATCCAGTATGTATACACACACAGTCATGTTAACCTATACACTGTGGTTTAAACAGGACTACGTACTACCCATATGCACTCACAGCACTGTGTATATCCTCTCCCACCACACACATTCACATAACAAACCGTCCCGGCACACACACACACACACACACAATGATGCAAGTCATATCAACACAGCTGAAGCCGCCTTGTGTTATGAATTCCTCTCATGCCGCAGCCTTCAGCTCTCCAGTAGCTCTCCAGCAGCTCCTCGTGTCCCAGCAGAGCTGCCGTGCAGTTGTTCTGCTGCTAAAGGCTGTCAACGTTCAGCGGGCGGACGCTCGTTTGCCCCCACCCTCCGAGCTCCCCTGCCATCCAGGGTCCTTCTGACCCCCCCCCCCCCTTTAGCAGGGAGCTTGCCATCCTGCTTCTGTGTGTGGCCAGAGTCCACCGCTGCACACATCCCCTGGCCGACACGGCCCGTTGTGTTGTTTTCTTTTTATAATAGGGGGGATAAACAAAGTGTGTGTGTAGCGGAACAATCTCACGGGTTACAGGGGCCAAGTTGGGTTCACCTGTCGACGATGACGAAGCCCGGCATTGACGTGCAAGCTTGGCGGCGGTAGTGGAGTCGGGTGGTGGGGGTAGGCAGACTCAGAGCTTTACAAGGAGCGGGGCCGGGAAATGTGGCGCACGGCTGAAGGCGACGTAGCTAAATCACCTCCACGGGGTGTTTACGGGGAAGGATCATTAGCGAGCTCGGCTACCTGCGTTACCCCTCGCTCTCCCTCCGTCAGCATTTCGGCAGGAGTCCAGGGAGTCTGATGCCCTCATTAATAAAGATTACTATCTTATCCTACAATGAATAGTAGTAATTTTAATAATTATGCCGAACAGCGATAAACTTAATCTCATTAAATTAATGCCCAATCGTTCTTCTTTACAAAGAATAATCCACGTATTCATAATAATAAATAATAATTTGGTTATCAAAATGCGTCATTATAGACGTTTTTTTTAATATCTTAATGGTATATTTTGTACGATCACATTAGCATGATGTAATAATAATTTTGGGAATGCATTATTAAAATATATTAAAATAATTTATTTGGATGGAGTAATTTTTTGGAGAAGCTTCCGCATTGCGGGAGGAGAACGTCTGAGAGAAGCACACTATATTTACCCTATCTCCTCATGCCGTGACTGTGCCCAATATTGAAACAGCAGAAGAAGAACGGGGGCAATAAAATGGATATAGAGTAAGTGCACGAAAAAAAAATGTTTTAGAAAGTTAACTTTTCAATTGTTACACGTTTTTGCTGTTAAATGCTAGCAGGTTTTGTGTTATAACACGATATAACACGGAGAGATTATGCATGCAAAAGTTAATGACTTTGTTTTATTTTATAAAGCCGTTTTTAACATGCACAGTATCTAGCTTTAGTTAAATGTGTGTTGGAGTGGAGTGTTAACTAGCATTTAGATTTAGTTTACTGTGTGTTGGGGCAGGGAGACGGTACTGTGAGAGAGAGACGGTTTTCAAACAGACAGACGGACCCGCTAGCTAAGTTTCACTTGATCGGTTCTCCACCAAAGCGTGCTGAGAGAGTCCGGACTGTTTTTTGCCAGTTTAGACTTTATTTGAAGGTACAATGGTACCTCGACTTATGACTGCATCTACTTACTAATCCAAGATACGATAGTCGCGAAAATTAGCATCGTCTTACGACTGACTGCTCCAAGATACGACCGTGGAAATTTGTAGTTGGCGCGTCGGCGTCAGTCAGCGGGCGACCTACATCGTGTGTGCACGTTGTTCGTGGCTTATCGATTTTTTTTTCATATTTACTGTGTTTGTGCTGTGCATTTTGTTTTTTTGTTTTTTAACTTATGAAAGCAATATGTGCTCTCTGTCATTTGGGTGGGCCGGCTGTACAAGTGGTTGCCTGCTGAAATAGAATATTTTCTGCAATGATATCTGTTATCCTCGGGCAGTGCCTGACTTTAAGGATAAACAGTAAAAGATAACATTTATAAAGTCGCGATCATGTGGGACATCTGGAACAATCACAGCATCCCATTTTGCTGGTTCATACACATTGCTGTATGGAGGTGATTTAGCAGCATGAGAAATGTACCACTGAATTTTGGAGTCCTAAATAGTTGTAACTGGTTCTAATGTTGTGGCTGATCGGTGTGTATGTTGTTGTATGATGTTGTTGTGATTTTATTTTTTCCTATTGAAATAAAAAAAAATGAAAGTCAAACCTGATTTTAAATTTCACTCATCCTTTGGTCATGAAATGGAAAAATAATTTTTCAATTTTGATTTTTGTATCTCCAAAAAAGCAAAATTTGAAAACCACTCATACCCCATTTTTTCCATTTCTGATTCTGAATTGAGAATAGAGTAACCAAAAGATACAGCGATTGAAAGACCTGGTCTACACTCCTAATTGTATTTGTCCTTTTACATTTCTATTTCTATCTTAGAAATCTCTGAGAGAAGGAGGTGGTTACCTGAGGAGGTCCATGCGGTGGAAAAGAACCTGAAGGCTTTCATTGAAAGTGGTAAAGTGCCGGGAAGGACTGAGTGTGATGCATGTATTAGAGCTTCACCTGAAGCTCTAAACCAGCGAAGCTGGACTGCATTGAAGTACTATGTAAAAAATCGTATCACTGCCATCCAATGCGAAAGTGCGAGAAGAATTTATTAATAGAGTTGTTAAAGCATTTGCTCAAACATGTTGGTTCACGTTGCTCAAAAATGTTGGTTCATTTGATGCAACTTCATTTTTGATGATGTTTGTGTTGTTCGCTGGCATCCTGAGTACCCAGGTATACACTGGAGTTCAACTAGTTATTGATTTTATCAGGCGAAAACATTGATAATTAGTAGTTAGGTGCAGTCAAAGGCCGCAAGTCAATTCATCTGCTGATAACAACTGACTCTACGGTGGCCAACGGGAAAACTCTGCAACTAAAGAAAATACATGTAAATAGACAAAACGCAAGCAAATTTAGAAAATGTCATCATCAATTTGACAACACAGGCAACAACACAATGGAAAAGTTCACGAAGGAACAAACTTAAAATAAAAACATCAAGAAATGTTTGTGTATCATATCTGATATATTCCCCAAATGAAGTGTCCGTGGTGAATTGCTTTTAAGTTTGTTTCTGTGCAAATGTTTCCATTGTTTTGCATCTCTTGCCTGTGTTGTCAAATTGATGATGATGTTTTCTGAATTTGCTTGTGTTTTGTCTATTTGCAGTGAGTTTTCGTGCCGACCACCGTAGGGTAGGTTTTTATCAGCAGATTAATTGAAAATGGATAGTTAGGTGCAGGCAAAGGCCAAAGGTCAGGGTTTACCACCATACTACTCTTCCCCCGCGTGAATACATTGCACTTTTTCTTTGTTACAAAGCATATCAGGAGACTTACTAAGCCCTGTGTGAGCCCTTGTTTGTTTTCTTGTGCCATCTGCTCCTTTTTATTTTATAATAAATAATTGTAATTTTTTATCTACCTTTTGTACAGTGGGTGTAGGTTTATTCCCCGTTCGATTAAGTTTGGAAGAAAATATTATACTGTCAAAACCATCAAATTCAATAACAATTGATTCTGTGCTCTCTTTTAAAGTATATGTGGTATTTGTCATACTTATCTGGAAATCAATTGATGAACCGGTATTTAAGTCGAAAATGATCTGCATAATATGCTCAAATTTACTACATTTACTTACAGCGTGCTTAGGTAGAAAAATAATCTTTACTTTCCAATTTTTGATATGTTTAAGTGGTGTTGGCCTGAGGCCTGATTTCTTAAATTGGTTGTATATCCTTTCAAATTAATAATTATACTTTTGGAAGGTTTATATTTTTCAATCAGAATCTGACCTATTGATTAAAAAAAGTGTTCAGTGTCAAAGTTTGCATGTCAATAGACCATAACATGGTGGGTCCCCTGTGTAATCAAAAAGTCAGGTGGGGTTCCCATGAGGCTCAAAAATTCAGGTCTAAAATCTTTTTGAGGGTTATCATTTTTTAAAGTAGTTTTTGTATCATCAAAAAATGATCCGTGATTTATGTACTCAACACTAAACATTTTACGAGACACAAGGACGCGTTAGCATGGGCTATGCCACGTGAAAACCCCAGCATGCAATGGGGGGCGTACCTTCGTATTCCTGTCTATTATTTGTCCGCATTTTGTTAATTGTTTATATTCTTGTTATTTACATTTACATTTACATTTAGTCATTTAGCAGATGCTTTTATCCAAAGCGACTTACAAGGGAGAATAACATTCAAGCTACAGCTATTTCTCTACATTCTGCTGGTACTTGTAGAGTTAATTGACTAACCGATATGATGGTCTATAGACCAATCAATAGAAAAAATAGTTTCACCTTTACAGCCAGCAGTAAGGTTTTTGGATGCTTTAAATTGCAGTACACTTGTTCTAGAAAATGATCAGTTTCTAAGTTATGGAGCCATTTCAAAATGTTATTGTCGAATTAGTGTCTTGTGCTGTTCTTATTTATCTATTGTGCCTCAACACTTTTAGAAGCCTCGTGGAAAGTCAGTAGTATTTATTTTGGGTTTTTGTCTGTTAAGAAACAGGTGATCACCAGAAAGTGCGCCTGTAGCCAATTTCCACCGTGACTGGACGAAGCCACAAGCTGGTCATTACAGCAGAGTCTCCAGATAAGAAGGTATTTTTGTATGATTATTTATGAACAATACTTGAAGACAAAAGTTGTGATTTTCATGAAAAAAAAAGACTTTCTATGTTTCTAGTTTGTACTTCTTGTTGGTGACTCCCATCTACGGAGCATTGTGGATGGATTTGTGAAGATGCCAGGGGACCGAGGTACTGAATGCTTTTTTGTCTCGGAGACCTGACGCAGTTTGTGTTGTAGCCCCTAGCAGCGACTTGACGGCCAGCAGGACCATCGACGAGGCAGCAGTAGACTTTCGCAGCCTCCTGGTCAGTGTCTCTAGTCGCTGGCCAAAGTTACGCTTCATGTTTAGTACATTTTTGGTAGTATTGGTACTATTAATACTTTTGCTTTGTGAGCTCTGCAGAACATATTTTACATTTTGAAAACAAATGTACTGTAATAAACACCTTTTTTTTTTTGTGTGTTTGTATAGGTGTTTGTCCTGGACTTCCTTCCGCGTCAGACTATTTGCTCCGTGAGGAATACCATCCTGTGGCGGCATGCATGGGAAGCATATTTTAATTTTAGTACAGTTAAATGTATAACGGAGTATATATTTTTAGACAAACCAATTCAATAAATATTTCTAATGAACAAAGTTGACATCTATGTATGCATATTTCTATTCGTCCTAATCGTTGTTTTAAGGCATCAAGTACTTTTCTGCAGCCAACCACTTCCCATTGAACCACCCAGAGCTGTGAAGCAGAGATGGTGTAAGTACAATTGTACAATTTGTTGTCATGTCACGTGATGGCTATTTTATGAATAACTTTGCTATGTTGTGAAACCATGGCCCTGTGACATTGCTGTGAAATGCTGCTTATCGCCAACTGGAGACAACAGCGCCGCCAACAGCACGAAAGTCAAAGGTTTCTCCCGGCAGGTCACTTCCAACATTCTCTCCAAAAGTGGTTGTGAAGGGAGAGCTCATCGTGCCTCATCCTTCACCTAACCCTTTTGAGTGGAGACTGGTTGGAAGGGGCAGAAAGATAATCGGTTGCACACTGTTATTGTTGGGGTAAGACCCTCTGGAAACTGTGATAGTCTCTGATATTCACTCAAAGTGTACCGATTTTCATTAAACAATTTTAATATGTTTGTTATGTGTGTAGTTGGCCTTTTGTCAAGACATTGTCTTAAATCGACATTTTGCTCTATGATTTCACAGGTGGACACAACACCAGTAGCGTCGCCTGAATGATCCATCCCGTTATCAACTTGTTCCATCGCATCTTTCTAGCGCTGTCCAGTGTGGAGAATTTTATATTGTTTTTATATCAACAATTGTATATCAATTTTATATCAAGAAAATTTTGCTTTGCTTACATGGGAAAGCCACGGTGGGACATTGGCAGAAAGCTACTGCCTCCAAGAGGACACTGGGAACGGAGCAGGTTTGCTTTGTTCGTTGTTTTTCTTCTTTTTTCAATGACATTTTTGATAGTAGTACTTCATTTTAGTTTTATTTTGTCCATGCATTTCATTCTCTTGCTTTTTTTTAGGGGAAGGCAGCACCAACCGTTGTGGAGGTGTCTTCAAAGCCACACCTGCCAGTGATGTGCCAGTTCTTGTGAAGGAATAGCAGCGCTCTCAAACATTTGTCAAAGGTCAGAGTGATGCTGCTCCTTATTATCCTGATATGGAGAGTGCTACAGTGTTTTCTGATGTTGCAGCAGAGCTTGACGCTAGCAGTTCTGTCATGGGAACAATTGATGTCACTTCTATCAGCGGAACAGGTGATAGCTGAGAACATTTTTTAACAAAGAAAAACGTAGAACACTTTCAGTGCCGGGAAAGCATACGTTGAGTGTTTACACAAATGGTCCTTTTACGATCTAGAAAAACTGAGATAACGACTAAAACTTTTGTGACAGTGATATACAGGAATGTAAGATCTCCTGTGAAAGAGTCGGGCGTCACCAAACAAACATATGCCTCAGCATTCAGACATCACTTGGTGGTAGAATTATATCATTCATTAACATTGATCATCATTTTTCTCTCACACTCCCTTCTGTTGTTCCCAGTGGAATGATACAAAAGGAAAATGCAATAATGCTTAAGTATAATATAATTGAGGCAAAGGGATCAGAAAATGATGTATAAATTGAGTTCAATACATTTATACAGAGATATTGTTTTATCTGTGTCCTTTTGATGGAGGGGCCAAGGAAAATGATGACCATATAACAAGGTGGGAAGTGGCCAGGTGTAATCAAATGTGAAGCAGAAGTCCAGCGGTGGAGCTGTCTGTGGGGCGCCAATGTTGGTGTAGAAAGCCCCTTCGATAACTGCTTCCAAAACACACATTTCTTCGGCTGTGGTAAGGGGAATGGCAGTAACCCAAGTAGCCCATGTAGGTATGGTTGAAGTGGTTCCATCGCAGTTGCAGGGTGAGCAGCGTTCAGCGTACACTCACGTTGTCTCCTCAACGAGTACCTAGACGGGAGTAGGAACTTTCTTGCGATGAGATACGTGTATCCATATTGGTCGTTCTACCACCTTAACTGCTGCTGCAGTGGTCCCTAACCCTGCTGGAAAGGTCCTAGGAATCTGGCAGAGTTCCAGCTTTTCCTCTGTAAGTCGCGATCACCACCCATTCACCTGGTCAGCGGCCGTGTAGAGGTCCTTCAAGTGGGACGGGTAGGGCTGCTTTGACCTGGGCACATAGACTTAAACACTTGGGTGAGAGACACATTTTGACAACATTGTTTGGTATAGGTCCAAGATTGTTAAATGGGCGTTAAATAGTTGAATAGCAGACTACAGGCTCAGTACAAAAATGAATGTATGCACACTCGTGTAACAACAGAATAATATTATCACAATGTCTAATATGTAGGAGATAATAGGCGGCCATTTTGACACGCCCATGCATGGCACCACTAGAATATCAAATGACACACTGGGACTGACGAGTGTGCAAAGATTTGTGAATTTCCAAGTATCTTTTGGAACATTAAATTGTACGTGTTGCCACGCCCACACCGTGTGCCAAAATATATATGTATTTTAATAAGTTTTAGCTGTGAAGGTGTCTTGTAGACACTCGTCAAGTTTGAAGTCGATCCGATAAATCGCCAAGGAGGAGTTTCGCGAAAGTACAAAGCATAAATATGACTAAAAAGTCAGGAAAATTCAAAATGGCCGACTTCCTGTTGGGTTTCCGTCATGGCGGAAATATATATTTTTTCCAAGTCTAGAGAGGTTACAAATGTGTACCGAATTTTGGGAGTTTACGTGGAAAAAGGTGAATAGGTCAGAAAATTATTATTTTATTTTCTAGGGTGGCGTGGCAACACGTAAAATTTCATGTTCCAAAGATACTAATTCACGAAAACTTTGCGCACTTGTTAGTCCCAGTGTGGCAATTGATATTGTATGAGTTGCCTGCATGGGCGTGGCAAAATGGCCCGACACACCCTGTTGAAAATTTCAAAACATCAAACCTATTCACTTTTTACCATGAAATTCGCAAAATTCGGGACACTTTTGTAACTTCTTGGATTAAATGTGTAATTTTAGTCACTTTCCGTTCATTTTCTCGCTTTGTACTTTCGTAAACTCCTCCGAGGCCATTTATCTGGCTTCAAACTTGGCGAGTGTCTACAAGACACCTTCACGATTAAAAGATATTAAAAAAAATTATAATTGTCACACGATGTGGCCGTGGCAAAGCGTTGGATTTCGTGTTCCAAAAAAGCTGTGTTTTTGTAATATTTTATCCACTTTTTATGCTTTGTACTTTTGTGAACTTCTCCTGGGGGATTTTTTGGATTGAGACTCATTGGGGATTAAAAGTTATTAAAACATTTTTTTTTCGTCACGATGCGGGTGTGGCAACGCGTTGAATTTTATGTTAAAAAAAACAGTTTACGTGACTTTTGGGGCCTTGAGAAACTACAAAATTATTGCAAAACTTTGCACACTCTTCAGTCCCAGTGTGGCATTCAATATTCTATGGGTCCTATACATGGGCGTGTCAAAATGATCAACTAGATGCAGTTATCGTGGATGAGGATGTCGGGGTCCTGGTGCTGGGGAAAGGAGGCCCATACCTATAGCAACATAGGTGTCGCCACATTCCTTCTGTCTCAATGCCATGTACGCTTGTATTTCTGGTTTTCCCAACGCAGTCATGATGCATTTTTCACTAGAGTACAAATGCATGGTATACAACAACATCCACATACAATTAACAGAGCAGCAATGATAGCAACGTTGATTATGCATGATAAAATGAGGCCTTTTCATTTGGAAAACATAGAGTCCAACCAACCAGTGATGTGATAATCCATTCCTGCATTTTCTTTTAGTTCTACGCTCCGTGAGTGGAGTAGCAATTCCTTCTACTGGTTCCTGTGTTTATAAGCACATTACTCCATGCCCCACAATCAATATGGGTACCTTAAACCTCGTCCAGCCACCAGTCACTTGTTAGTCTAGGGTTGGTGGACCACGCATATTTCTCATTCCACTGGTACTGCTCCTACCCTGTGGAATCACACTTTATTATGGAACAGAAATCAACATTGAATGCCAGGATTTGTCCTTCATAGGCATAAATGACAAGAACTGTTTCTTTCATTCGGCCCCACTCTTTGACCTGTCATATACTGGTCATACGATAATTGGGGTCCCACTTGGTAAGAATATGTATACTGTGTAGGGTCCAGGACTTCTCCTAGGGTAAACAAAAAAAATATTATTTTTTTTTTACATGGTTAATTACAGAATGCTTACGTCTTTCAGCTGGATCCTTGTTTCTGTGAGAGTTCTTGCGGGTGGGGTGACAGGGGCGCAGTGGGAGAGGTGGTGACAGGGAGCACCAGTTTTATTTTTGAGCTTTACTGCATGTGAGGTGGCCAACACTACCTCCCAAGGTCCAGTCCACCTTGGCTCAGGCCACTTCTGTTTGTGGACCTTGATGTGGACCCAGTCTCCGGGGCTGACCACCAGGGTGTGGGGCAGTCTGGGGCAGTGTTCTTGACCTGTGAATACAAAACTCGAGATACTGCGGTTAGTGCTTTGACATATTCAGGTAAACCTTCCTGGAAATCATCAAAAGCGGGTGATTTAGCTGGTAGGTTGTGAGGACCTGGCATGGGGCGGCCTGTTAATATCTCGTGTGGGCTAAGATGTGTTTGACTATGGGGAGAGGTCTCGCATGGACATTAATGCTAGGGGTAGGGCATCTACCCACGTTAGTTTAGTCGTTTTTGTGATGTTCTGTAGAGACATACTGAGTTGCTGTTTTGTCTCTATCAGCACCTTGGCCATTTTTTCTTTCAACGTCTGGTTTGCACTTTCAACTAGGCCTTTTGACTGGGGGTGATAGACTGAACCAGATCTATGGGAGATACCTAATGCCTGTTCTACCTGGCTGAGTTTTTTATCGCTGGTAAAATAAGATCCATTGTCCGAGCAGATAACTGTGGGGTAACCCCACCGAGGAATGCGTTTTTTCCATAACCATTTAATCACAGATACTGCATCCTCTCTTTTGCAAGGGACTGCTTCTACCCATTTGGAGAATCGATCTACCATCACGAGTAGGTATCTGTACCCTTGTACTCTGTTGTCCCTGCCCATGCCGGTGTAATCTATGCATATTTCTCTGAAGGGGTAGGGGGGCACTGAGAATGTTCCCAAAGGTCTTTGGTAGACTGTCTTCTTATTTAGCTCGTGACAGACGACGCATTCTGCAATATGGTTGGCCACCATTTCCTCCAGGTAGGGATGCCACCAGTCCTGTTTGAGCCTGTTGGTGGTTCTTTTGGGTCCTTCATGAGTCTGTCCATGTGCATCCTTGATGAGGTAGACCAGGAGTGCGGCTGGTGCTACTGGGCGCCCATCGTGGCTTCTCCATAGGCCGCTGGTGCATGTGGCTCCTTTCTTCTGCCACTGCGAGTGTTCGTTCCATTTCGCTTCTTTCTGCACTTCTTTCAGATGTTCCTCTGACAAATTGAGGGCGTTGTCTTCAGTAAATACAATCATCATTGCTGCGCTTTCTTTTAGGTTCCCTCCTGCTTCTTTTGCTGCTGTGTCGGCTGCGTTTGAATTTCCTTTGGAGTGTCCTTTGCATTTGATGATCTGGATTTTTCGGGGGAGATGTATAGCTTCCAGGAGGGCGAGTATGAGGTCTTTGTGTTTTACCGGGGCTCCTGCTGACGTTTGGAGTCCTCTTTTCATCCATATGGCTACATCCACGTGAGCTGCAGCGTGTGCGTATGCTGAGTCGGTGAATATGTTTGCATTTTTGTTTTTTGAGATTTTTAATGCTTTCACCGAGGCGTCGAGTTCTGCTTTTTGTGCTGATGCTGGTTGTTCTATCATCCCACTTCTTAGGGTGACGTGGTGTCCATTAATTTGTTGAATGGCTGCGTATGATGCTCTATTTCCCTCTTCTTCTTTGAAACAACAACCATCTATAAACAGGACAATTTCTGCATCGGGGTCAGATGTTCCATCCAAGTCTGTGCGGCCCTTTGCTTCCAGTTTCATGAGCTGTACGCAGTCATGGGTGCCATCTGCATACTGTAGTCCGCCGGCCAAGTTGATTCCATCGGCTGTGTACAAGACATTGTCTCTTTCCAGGGTGACATGCAAGCGCATCTTGTGTTTTGGTGTGGTAAAGGTGAAATCCGTTTGATCGAGGTAGGATTTGACTCCATGAGTGGTATGCACGATGGTGGGGTGGTAGAAAGTAATGTGGTCGGTTCTCGTAGGGCGTGTGCGATGGCAGCCGTGTGTCGTCCACATCCGGAGAGTCCATGTTCCACTGTGTCGAGTTTGCAACTGTGGTGAGCCAGGATCGCGCGCTCACCGTGTCGAGGCTGCCAGAGCACAGCTTGACAATTCCGTGCTTTTCAGTAACGTCCAAATGGAACGAGGAAGAGATGTCTGGGGTGCATAGGTGTTCGGCCTTCCCCATGAGTTGTTTCAATCTTATGAACGCTTCCTCCGCACTTGTGGTCCAGTTGAGTGGTGCCTTGACGTTCCGATGGCCAGCTTCCGCAATGGGTTCGCGTGGGGGAACAGTGTGGTCCACATAATCAGCTATGTGGTGTCTGCTATAGCCAGTGAGTCCCAGGAATGCTAGCATTTGCTGCACGGTGGTGGGTTTAGGGTACTGGAGCATTGCCTGTTGTCTTTCCGGGTTGATGTATCTCTTATCTCCCGTGATCCTTTTTCCCAGGAATACCACTTCTGTGCGGCAGACCTGTGCTTTTTCCTTCCTGATTTTGTAGCCACATTTTGCGATGCGCCGTAGCAGGGATTTGGTGGCCGTGAGGCAATTTTCTACTGTGGTGATGTCCATGAGGATGTCGTCGACATACTGGATGAGTAGGAGTTCCTTGAGATCTGCCTTCAGGCAGGCGTTGAATATGGTTGGCGTGCATGTGAATCCTCGTAGCATTCTTGTGTAGGTCTAAGAGCATTTTTTAAATGTGAATGCAAACATATCTTGACTTTCTTTGGCCAAGGGGAGGCAAAAAAATGCGTTGGCCAGGTCGATGACGGTGAAAAATTGATGACTCGGGGAGCCTGCATGCAGGGCGACATGGGGGTTGGGCACTTTTTCAGTAATGGGTTGGACCACCTGGTTTATACGTCGCAGATCGTGGACCAGGCGCCATGAGTGTCCTCTAGCCTTGGGTACTGGTAGAATTTGTGTGTTCCACGGTGAATCCGCTGGTCGTAGAACTCCTGCTTGTAAGAGGCCTTCAATGGTGGAGGCTATTCGAGCAGCTGCCTCGGGCTTGACCTTGTACTGACCTTGCCAAATGGGCACAGCGTGGGCTTTCACTTTGATGTGTATATTGTGGTGTGGTGTGCAGCCAACGTGATAGGGGCCGGTGGTCCAGAGGGTTGGCGGTAGTTGGGCGAACATTTCCGCTGCCAGGGGGTGTTCTTTGATGCTTCCTTGATAAGTTCTTTCCAGGACATTTCTTTCATATATGCCTTGTTCGTAGCTGTTGTGTCCTATTCTCCAAACCGATTTGTCTGGCGTGTGTTGCAACAGGGGGTTCGTTGTGGGGACCCAGGTGGGTTGGCGAGGGCTCTTTTGACCATGGGGCCCAATTGTTTGGCTGCATGGTTGGCTTCTACGGCTAGGGTCACATGTGGAACTGCGGTGTCGTGAAGTAGATACCAGGATTGTTGGTCTGGTGTCAGGCGGACCGCTGCTGCAACTCCTTCGTGGCCCAGATAGAAGTCTGTTGTCTGGAGTCGTTCTTGTCGTCCCTCCTTTTTCGCTTCCCAGCCTTCGTCATAGATGTCATCACGGTGGCGTGTGAAACAGAGAGTGCAGTGTGCGGGTCCAGCATCGACTTTTTCCAGAGTTGGTAGGTTTACAAAATGCCACCAGCCGGTGAGTGTGGGGTCGGGGGTGGTATCAGGAGTTCCACCTAAGACGAGTATACGTTCGAGGGGTATTAGCTCTTCTTTTGGCTCAGAGAAACTAACTTCCAGACCGTGGAGGTTACATATCACAGATGCCCCTGTTCTTCGGAGAAGGTCCCTTCCCATTAGGTTGGTGGGGCAGCTTGGTGAGTAGAGGTATTGGTGTCTGACTTTGTGAGGACCTATCTTGGTAGGGAGGGGTGCGGTGAAGGGTTGGACTTGTGTCGTCCCAGAGAATCCAACAGTCCGTAATTTCCGAGTGGATAGTTGTATGTAGTACGTAGTATGTTGGCGGCCAGGTTCTTCAAGCAAGACACGTGACAGTGACAGTGACAGTAATTCCTTGGATTGACAGTGATTCCTTGGATTGTACATGGCACTACTGGTTCGGCATTTATTTTTGTCTGTACCACCACTTCCATGTCCCCTGGGCGCCTCTATGCTCCATGCCATGGCGGGGTGTCCATGCGGGGTCCTCCCTTTCCTCTCGAGGAAGCTCCTCTTCCTCTCTGAGGGGGGCGGTAGGATCCTCTATATAATTGCTGGGGTTGTTGGTTCTGGGGGCATTCCCTTGCCCAGTGGTCACTTTGGCCACAGATGAAACATCCTGTAGTTTTCTCGGGTCCTCCCCATCCTCTAGAGGATTGGAATTGTCCTCTCCCTCTCAGTTGCTGCCATTGGGGGGGGCCTTGGGGGTATGAGGGTGCGGGGGCCCCGGGATACTGCCGCTGGGGATATTCATAGGGAGTCCAGGCCTGCTGCCATCGGGGTAGGTGCTGGGCTGGTGGGTAGGCGGGGGTTACAGTTAGGGGCTGTGGTCCTGTCCATTGTAGTGGCGCGGTTTGGGGCGGGGCCTGTGCTTCAGGGGTGGTGACTACTGCTTGCACAGTTGCTTTCTTCTTTTTGTCCGTATTGACTTCATCTTCCAGTTTTTTTACCTGCATTTTTAGTAGTCTGGTTTGTATGGAATCTTTCTCCAGGAATTCGTCTTCTTGCTTTTTGATGTGTCTTTCCAGGTGATGGATGAGATGGCTCTCCCACTGTCTCTCGGTCATGTCTGACAGTCAAACTGTGTCTGCGAGCTACAGCCTGACATCTCCTGGGAGGCCATTTTGGCATTTGGCATCTGCATGTACATGGGGAGACCCACTAGGCAGGGGTCATGACGTCTACAGTGCTATCACTCCAGAGCTCCTTTGCTCATGTGAGATAGGCGTGTGGTTCTTCCCCATTTTTAAATCTCAGGCCTGCCAGGGCCACTGTGTTGCGTCTGGTCGGCCAGGTTTCTCTCATGGCTGTCCATATGTCATTCCGCATGTGGTCGAATGGGTGCTCGTGTGCCATGGTGAGGGTTCTAACTTCTCTTTCCAGGGAGGTCAGGGTGATGTTTCCTGCTGTGGCGCGGAGAATGGCTCGCACATCTCTTAGGGCTAGTGTGTCAGCCGCTGTGTGGTTTTCGAAGATTCGGATCCATGCTGCAGCTCCTTTGTCCAACGCTGATAGGTTGCCTTTGAGGGCCTGCATGTCGCGGTGGTACCAGGGAACAAATGTTTCTCTTTTGGCGGACTGCTTTTGTTCCTCCTCTCGTTGTCTAATTTTCGAGCGGGTAACTATCCCTATTGCTGACGATCTTCTGGCCTGGCTTTTGGATGATGCTATAAGGGTTCCTTTTCTTCTGTTGTCGTTTGTGTACTCTCCCCGGGAGCTGCCACTGTTTTTGAATGACCACTTTTTTGTCTTAGTCTCGTGGTCTGACATGGGTTCTTCTTCCCAGGAGCGGAGGGGGGTGGGGTGTCTTTGTTTTGTTTTCTTAAAGGTGTATTTGGGGACTACAGGGGTAGGTGAAGGTGTGGGCTGGCTTCGGGTCTTTTGTTTTTCTTTGGGTTGTTGTTTGGCTGTAGCGTCTGCAGGAGGTGCTATGAGATGAACATGGGTTGTGTTGGCATCCTCTGGTAGTGGGCCACATTGTCCAGTCAGTGTGACAGTTGCGTGGCTAACCCTTGTGGTACATTTCTTTTTCCTTTCTTGATGTCTTTTTGTGGTTTGTAGGACTGGCAAGTGCATTCGTCGTCCTCTGTATTAGAGGAGAGAAACTCTTTGTGTCTGTTTAATCGTTAGGGGGCGATGTCTGATCATTGTCCTTGTTCTCACTGTCAGATGGCTTTGGGGAGGGCTGTACTCGGAAATGGATTTGAGTTTTCGTGCCGACCACCGTAGGGTAGGTTTTTATCAGCAGATTAATTGAAAATGGATAGTTAGGTGCAGGCAAAGGCCAAAGGTCAGGGTTTACCACCATACTACTCTTCCCCCGCGTGAATACATTGCACTTTTTCTTTGTTACAAAGCATATCAGGAGACTTACTAAGCCCTGTGTGAGCCCTTGTTTGTTTTCTTGTGCCATCTGCTCCTTTTTATTTTATAATAAATAATTGTAATTTTTTATCTACCTTTTGTACAGTGGGTGTAGGTTTATTCCCCGTTCGATTAAGTTTGGAAGAAAATATTATACTGTCAAAACCATCAAATTCAATAACAATTGATTCTGTGCTCTCTTTTAAAGTATATGTGGTATTTGTCATACTTATCTGGAAATCAATTGATGAACCGGTATTTAAGTCGAAAATGATCTGCATAATATGCTCAAATTTACTACATTTACTTACAGCGTGCTTAGGTAGAAAAATAATCTTTACTTTCCAATTTTTGATATGTTTAAGTGGTGTTGGCCTGAGGCCTGATTTCTTAAATTGGTTGTATATCCTTTCAAATTAATAATTATACTTTTGGAAGGTTTATATTTTTCAATCAGAATCTGACCTTTTGATTAAAAAAAGTGTTCAGTGTCAAAGTTTGCATGTCAATAGACCATAACATGGTGGGTCCCCTGTGTAATCAAAAAGTCAGGTGGGGTTCCCATGAGGCTCAAAAATTCAGGTCTAAAATCTTTTTGAGGGTTATCATTTTTTAAAGTAGTTTTTGTATCATCAAAAAATGATCCGTGATTTATGTACTCAACACTAAACATTTTACGAGACACAAGGACGCGTTAGCATGGGCTATGCCACGTGAAAACCCCAGCATGCAATGGGGGGCGTACCTTCGTATTCCTGTCTATTATTTGTCCGCATTTTGTTAATTGTTTATATTCTTGTTATTTACATTTACATTTACATTTAGTCATTTAGCAGATGCTTTTATCCAAAGCGACTTACAAGGGAGAATAACATTCAAGCTACAGCTATTTCTCTACATTCTGCTGGTACTTGTAGAGTTAATTGACTAACCGATATGATGGTCTATAGACCAATCAATAGAAAAAATAGTTTCACCTTTACAGCCAGCAGTAAGTTTTTTGGATGCTTTAAATTGCAGTACACTTGTTCTAGAAAATGATCAGTTTCTAAGTTATGGAGCCATTTCAAAATGTTATTGTCGAATTAGTGTCTTGTGCTGTTCTTATTTATCTATTGTGCCTCAACACTTTTAGAAGCCTCGTGGAAAGTCAGTTGTATTTATTTTGGGTTTTTGTCTGTTAAGAAACAGGTGATCACCAGAAAGTGCGCCTGTAGCCAATTTCCACCGTGACTGGACGAAGCCACAAGCTGGTCATTACAGCAGAGTCTCCAGATAAGAAGGTATTTTTGTTTGATTATTTATGAACAATACTTGAAGACAAAAGTTGTGATTTTCATGAAAAAAAAAGACTTTCTATGTTTCTAGTTTGTACTTCTTGTTGGTGACTCCCATCTACGGAGCATTGTGGATGGATTTGTGAAGATGCCAGGGGACCGAGGTACTGAATGCTTTTTTGTCTCGGAGACCTGACGCAGTTTGTGTTGTAGCCCCTAGCAGCGACTTGACGGCCAGCAGGACCATCGACGAGGCAGCAGTAGACTTTCGCAGCCTCCTGGTCAGTGTCTGCAGTAGCTGGCCAAAGTTACGCTTCATGTTTAGTACATTTTTGGTAGTATTGGTACTATTAATACTTTTGCTTTGTGAGCTCTGCAGAACATATTTTACATTTTGAAAACAAATGTACTGTAATAAACACCTTTTTTTTTTTGTGTGTTTGTATAGGTGTTTGTCCTGGACTTCCTTCCGCGTCTGACTATTTGCTCCGTGAGGAATACCATCCTGTGGCGGCATGCATGGGAAGCATATTTTAATTTTAGTACAGTTAAATGTATAACGGAGTATATATTTTTAGACAAACCAATTCAATAAATATTTCTAATGAACAAAGTTGACATCTATGTATGCATATTTCTATTCGTCCTAATCGTTGTTTTAAGGCATCAAGTACTTTTCTGCAGCCAACCACTTCCCATTGAACCACCCAGAGCTGTGAAGCAGAGATGGTGTAAGTACAATTGTACAATTTGTTGTCATGTCACGTGATGGCTATTTTATGAATAACTTTGCTATGTTGTGAAACCATGGCCCTGTGACATTGCTGTGAAATGCTGCTTATCGCCAACTGGAGACAACAGCGCCGCCAACAGCACGAAAGTCAAAGGTTTCTCCCGGCAGGTCACTTCCAACATTCTCTCCAAAAGTGGTTGTGAAGGGAGAGCTCATCGTGCCTCATCCTTCACCTAACCCTTTTGAGTGGAGACTGGTTGGAAGGGGCAGAAAGATAATCGGTTGCACACTGTTATTTTGGGGTAAGACCCTCTGGAAACTGTGATAGTCTCTGATATTCACTCAAAGTGTACCGATTTTCATTAAACAATTTTAATATGTTTGTTATGTGTGTAGTTGGCCTTTTGTCAAGACATTGTCTTAAATCGACATTTTGCTCTATGATTTCACAGGTGGACACAACACCAGTAGCGTCGCCGGAATGATCCATCCCGTTATCAACTTGTTCCATCGCATCTTTCTAGCGCTGTCCAGTGTGGAGAATTTTATATTGTTTTTATATCAACAATTGTATATCAATTTTATATCAAGAAAATTTTGCTTTGCTTACATGGGAAAGCCACGGTGGGACATTGGCAGAAAGCTACTGCCTCCAAGAGGACACTGGGAACGGAGCAGGTTTGCTTTGTTCGTTGTTTTTCTTCTTTTTTCAATGACATTTTTGATAGTAGTACTTCATTTTAGTTTTATTTTGTCCATGCATTTCATTCTCTTGCTTTTTTTTAGGGGAAGGCAGCACCAACCGTTGTGGAGGTGTCTTCAAAGCCACACCTGCCAGTGATGTGCCAGTTCTTGTGAAGGAATAGCAGCGCTCTCAAACATTTGTCAAAGGTCAGAGTGATGCTGCTCCTTATTATCCTGATATGGAGAGTGCTACAGTGTTTTCTGATGTTGCAGCAGAGCTTGACGCTAGCAGTTCTGTCATGGGAACAATTGATGTCACTTCTATCAGCGGAACAGGTGATAGCTGAGAACATTTTTTAACAAAGAAAAACGTAGAACACTTTCAGTGCCGGGAAAGCATACGTTGAGTGTTTACACAAATGGTCCTTTTACGATCTAGAAAAACTGAGATAACGACTAAAACTTTCGTGACAGTGATATACAGGAATGTAAGATCTGTGAAAGAGTCGGGCGTCACCAAACAAACATATGCCTCAGCATTCAGACATCACTTGGTGGTAGAATTATATCATTCATTAACATTGATCATCATTTTTCTCTCACACTCCCTTCTGTTGTTCCCAGTGGAATGATACAAAAGGAAAATGCAATAATGCTTAAGTATAATATAATTGAGGCAAAGGGATCAGAAAATGATGTATAAATTGAGTACAATACATTTATACAGAGATATTGTTTTATCTGTGTCCTTTTGATGGAGGGGCCAAGGAAAATGATGACCATATAACAAGGTGGGAAGTGGCCAGGTGTAATCAAATGTGAAGCAGAAGTCCAGCGGTGGAGCCGTCTGTGGGGCGCCAATGTTGGTGTAGAAAGCCCCTTCGATAACTGCTTCCAAAACACACATTTCTTCGGCTGTGGTAAGGGGAATGGCAGTAACCCAAGTAGCCCATGTAGGTATGGTTGAAGTGGTTCCATCGCAGTTGCAGGGTGAGCAGCGTTCAGCGTACACTCACGTTGTCTCCTCAACGAGTACCTAGAGGGGAGTAGGAACTTTCTTGCGATGAGATACGTGTATCCATATTGGTCGTTCTACCACCTTAACTGCTGCTGCAGTGGTCCCTAACCCTGCTGGAAAGGTCCTAGGAATCTGGCAGAGTTCCAGCTTTTCCTCTGTAAGTCGCGATCACCACCCATTCACCTGGTCAGCGGCCGTGTAGAGGTCCTTCAAGTGGGACGGGTAGGGCTGCTTTGACCTGGGCACATAGACTTAAACACTTGGGTGAGAGACACATTTTGACAACATTGTTTGGTATAGGTCCAAGATTGTTAAATGGGCGTTAAATAGTTGAATAGCAGACTACAGGCTCAGTACAAAAATGAATGTATGCACACTCGTGTAACAACAGAACAATATTATCACAATGTCTAATATGTAGGAGATAATAGGCGGCCATTTTGACACGCCCATGCATGGCACCACTAGAATATCAAATGACACACTGGGACTGACGAGTGTGCAAAGATTTGTGAATTTCCAAGTATCTTTTGGAACATGAAATTGTACGTGTTGCCACGCCCACACCGTGTGCCAAAATATATATGTATTTTAATAAGTTTTAGCTGTGAAGGTGTCTTGTAGACACTCGTCAAGTTTGAAGTCGATCCGATAAATCGCCAAGGAGGAGTTTCGCGAAAGTACAAAGCATAAATATGACTAAAAAGTCAGGAAAATTCAAAATGGCCGACTTCCTGTTGGGATTTCCGTCATGGCGGAAATATATATTTTTTCCAAGTCTAGAGAGGTTACAAATGTGTACCGAATTTTGGGAGTTTACGTGGAAAAAGGTGAATAGGTCAGAAAATTATTATTTTATTTTCTAGGGTGGCGTGGCAACACGTAAAATTTCATGTTCCAAAGATACTAATTCACGAAACTTTGCGCACTTGTTAGTCCCAGTGTGGCAATTGATATTGTATGAGTTGCCTGCATGGGCGTGGCAAAATGGCCCGACACACCCTGTTGAAAATTTCAAAACATCAAACCTATTCACTTTTTACCATGAAATTCACAAAATTCGGGACACTTTTGTAACTTCTTGGATTAAATGTGTAATTTTAGTCACTTTCCGTTCATTTTCTCGCTTTGTACTTTCGTAAACTCCTCCGAGGCCATTTATCTGGCTTCAAACTTGGCGAGTGTCTACAAGACACCTTCACGATTAAAAGATATTAAAAAAAATAATAATTGTCACACGATGTGGCCGTGGCAAAGCGTTGGATTTCGTGTTCCAAAAAAAGCTGTGTTTTTGTAATATTTTATCCACTTTTTATGCTTTGTACTTTCGTGAACTTCTCCTGGGGGATTTTTTGGATTGAGACTCATTGGGGATTAAAAGTTATTGAAACATTTTTTTTTCGTCACGATGCGGGTGTGGCAACGCGTTGAATTTTATGTTCAAAAAAACAGTTTACGTGACTTTTGGGGCCTTGAGAAACTACAAAATTATTGCAAAACTTTGCACACTCTTCAGTCCCAGTGTGGCATTTAATATTCTATGGGTCCTATACATGGGCGTGTCAAAATGATCAACTAGATGCAGTTGTCGTGGATGAGGATGTCGGGGTCCTGGTGCTGGGGAAAGGAGGCCCATACCTATAGCAACATAGGTGTCGCCACATTCCTTCTGTCTCAATGCCATGTACGCTTGTATTTCTGGTTTTCCCAACGTAGTCATGATGCATTTTTCACTAGAGTACAAATGCATGGTATACAACAACATCCACATACAATTAACAGAGCAGCAATGATAGCAACGTTGATTATGCATGATAAAATGAGGCCTTTTCATTTGGAAAACATAGAGTCCAACCAACCAGTGATGTGATCATCCATTCCTGCATTTTCTTTTAGTTCTACGCTCCGTGAGTGGAGTAGCAATTCCTCCTACTGGTTCCTGTGTTTATAAGCACATTACTCCATGCCCCACAATCAATATGGGTACCTTAAACCTCGTCCAGCCACCAGTCACTTGTTAGTCTAGGGTTGGTGGACCACGCATATTTCTCATTCCACTGGTACTGCTCCTACCCTGTGGAATCACACTTTATTATGGAACAGAAATCAACATTGAATGCCAGGATTTGTCCTTCATAGGCATAAATGACAAGAACTGTTTCTTTCATTCGGCCCCACTCTTTGACCTTTGTCATATACTGGTCATACGATAATTGGGGTCCCACTTGGTAAGAATATGTATACTGTGTAGGGTCCAGGACTTCTCCTAGGGTAAACAAAAAAAATATTATTTTTTTTTTACATGGTTAATTACAGAATGCTTACGTCTTTCAGCTGGATCCTTGTTTCTGTGAGAGTTCTTGCGGGTGGGGTGACAGGGGCGCAGTGGGAGAGGTGGTGACAGGGAGCACCAGTTTTATTTTTGAGCTTTACTGCATGTGAGGTGGCCAACACTACCTCCCAAGGTCCAGTCCACCTTGGCTCAGGCCACTTCTGTTTGTGGACCTTGATGTGGACCCAGTCTCCGGGGCTGACCACCAGGGTGTGGGGCAGTCTGGGGCAGTGTTCTTGACCTGTGAATACAAAACTCGAGATACTGCGGTTAGTGCTTTGACATATTCAGGTAAACCTTCCTGGAAATCATCAAAAGCGGGTGATTTAGCTGGTAGGTTGTGAGGACCTGGCATGGGGCGGCCTGTTAATATCTCGTGTGGGCTAAGATGTGTTTGACTATGGGGAGAGGTCTCGCATGGACATTAATGCTAGGGGTAGGGCATCTACCCACGTTAGTTTAGTCGTTTTTGTGATGTTCTGTAGAGACATACTGAGTTGCTGTTTTGTCTCTATCAGCACCTTGGCCATTTTTTCTTTCAACGTCTGGTTTGCACTTTCAACTAGGCCTTTTGACTGGGGGTGATAGACTGAACCAGATCTATGGGAGATACCTAATGCCTGTTCTACCTGGCTGAGTTTTTTATCGCTGGTAAAATGAGATCCATTGTCCGAGCAGATAACTGTGGGGTAACCCCACCGAGGAATGCGTTTTTTCCATAACCATTTAATCACAGATACTGCATCCTCTCTTTTGCAAGGGACTGCTTCTACCCATTTGGAGAATCGATCTACCATCACGAGTAGGTATCTGTACCCTTGTACTCTGTTGTCCCTGCCCATGCCGGTGTAATCTATGCATATTTCTCTGAAGGGGTAGGGGGGCACTGAGAATGTTCCCAAAGGTCTTTGGTAGACTGTCTTCTTATTTAGCTCGTGACAGACGACGCATTCTGCAATATGGTTGGCCACCATTTCCTCCAGGTAGGGATGCCACCAGTCCTGTTTGAGCCTGTTGGTGGTTCTTTTGGGTCCTTCATGAGTCTGTCCATGTGCATCCTTGATGAGGTAGACCAGGAGTGCGGCTGGTGCTATTGGGCGCCCATCGTGGCTTCTCCATTGGCTGCTGGTGAATGTGGCTCCTTTCTTCTGCCACTGCGAGTGTTCGTTCCATTTCGCTTCTTTCTGCACTTCTTTCAGATGTTCCTCTGACAAATTGAGGGCGTTGTCTTCAGTAAATACAATCATCATTGCTGCGCTTTCTTTTAGGTTCCCTCCTGCTTCTTTTGCTGCTGTGTCGGCTGCGTTTGAATTTCCTTTGGAGTGTCCTTTGCATTTGATGATCTGGATTTTTCGGGGGAGATGTATAGCTTCCAGGAGGGCGAGTATGAGGTCTTTGTGTTTTACCGGGGCTCCTGCTGACGTTTGGAGTCCTCTTTTCATCCATATGGCTACATCCACGTGAGCTGCAGCGTGTGCGTATGCTGAGTCGGTGAATATGTTTGCATTTTTGTTTTTTGAGATTTTTAATGCTTTCACCGAGGCGTCGAGTTCTGCTTTTTGTGCTGATGCTGGTTGTTCTATCATCCCACTTCTTAGGGTGACGTGGCGTCCATTAATTTGTTGAATGGCTGCGTATGATGCTCTATTTCCCTCTTCTTCTTTGAAACAACAACCATCTATAAACAGGACAATTTCTGCATCGGGGTCAGATGTTCCATCCAAGTCTGTGCGGCCCTTTGCTTCCAGTTTCATGAGCTGTACGCAGTCATGGGTGCCATCTGCATACTGTAGTCCGCCGGCCAAGTTGATTCCATCGGCTGTGTACAAGACATTGTCTCTTTCCAGGGTGACATGCAAGCGCATCTTGTGTTTTGGTGTGGTAAAGGTGAAATCCGTTTGATCGAGGTAGGATTTGACTCCATGAGTGGTATGCACGATGGTGGGGTGGTAGAAAGTAATGTGGTCGGTTCTCGTAGGGCGTGTGCGATGGCAGCCGTGTGTCGTCCACATCCGGAGAGTCCATGTTCCACTGTGTCGAGTTTGCAACTGTGGTGAGCCAGGATCGCGCGCTCACCGTGTCGAGGCTGCCAGAGCACAGCTTGACAATTCCGTGCTTTTCAGTAACGTCCAAATGGAACGAGGAAGAGATGTCTGGGGTGCATAGGTGTTCGGCCTTCCCCATGAGTTGTTTCAATCTTATGAACGCTTCCTCCGCACTTGTGGTCCAGTTGAGTGGTGCCTTGACGTTCCGATGGCCAGCTTCCGCAATGGGTTCGCGTGGGGGAACAGTGTGGTCCACATAATCAGCTATGTGGTGTCTGCTATAGACAGTGAGTCCCAGGAATGCTAGCATTTGCTGCACGGTGGTGGGTTTAGGGTACTGGAGCATTGCCTGTTGTCTTTCCGGGTTGATGTATCTCTTATCTCCCGTGATCCTTTTTCCCAGGAATACCACTTCTGTGCGGCAGACCTGTGCTTTTTCCTTCCTGATTTTGTAGCCACATTTTGCGATGCGCCGTAGCAGGGATTTGGTGGCCGTGAGGCAATTTTCTACTGTGGTGATGTCCATGAGGATGTCGTCGACATACTGGATGAGTAGGAGTTCCTTGAGATCTGCCTTCAGGCAGGCGTTGAATATGGTTGGCGTGCATGTGAATCCTCGTAGCATTCTTGTGTAGGTCTAAGAGCATTTTTTAAATGTGAATGCAAACATATCTTGACTTTCTTTGGCCAAGGGGAGGCAAAAAAATGCGTTGGCCAGGTCGATGACGGTGAAAAATTGATGACTCGGGGAGCCTGCATGCAGGGCGACATGGGGGTTGGGCACTTTTTCAGTAATGGGTTGGACCACCTGGTTGATACGTCGCAGATCGTGGACCAGGCGCCATGAGTGTCCTCCAGCCTTGGGTACTGGTAGAATTTGTGTGTTCCACGGTGAATCCGCTGGTCGTAGAACTCCTGCTTGTAAGAGGCCTTCAATGCTGGAGTCTATTCGAGCAGCTGCCTCGGGCTTGACCTTGTACTGACCTTGCCAAATGGGCACAGCGTGGGCTTTCACTTTGATGTGTATATTGTGGTGTGGTGTGCAGCCAACGTGATAGGGGCCGGTGGTCCAGAGGGTTGGCGGTAGTTGGGCGAACATTTCTGCTGCCAGGGGTTGTTCTTCGATGCTTCCTTGATAAGTTCTTTCCAGGACATTTCTTTCATATATGCCTTGTTCGTAGCTGTTGTGTCCTATTCTCCAAACCGATTTGTCTGGCGTGTGTTGCAACAGGGGGTTCGTTGTGGGGACCCAGGTGGGTTGGCGAGGGCTCTTTTGACCATGGGGCCCAATTGTTTGGCTGCATGGTTGGCTTCTACGGCTAGGGTCACATGTGGAACTGCGGTGTCGTGAAGTAGATACCAGGATTGTTGGTCTGGTGTCAGGCGGACCGCTGCTGCAACTCCTTCGTGGCCCAGATAGAAGTCTGTTGTCTGGAGTCGTTCTTGTCGTCCCTCCTTTTTCGCTTCCCAGCCTTCGTCATAGATGTCATCACGGTGGCGTGTGAAACAGAGAGTGCAGTGTACGGGTCCAGCATCGACTTTTTCCAGAGTTGGTAGGTTTACAAAATGCCACCAGCCGGTGAGTGTGGGGTCGGGGGTGGTATCAGGAGTTCCACCTAAGACGAGTATACGTTCGAGGGGTATTAGCTCTTCTTTTGGCTCAGAGAAACTAACTTCCAGACCGTGGAGGTTACATATCACAGATGCCCCTGTTCTTCGGAGAAGGTCCCTTCCCATTAGGTTGGTGGGGCAGCTTGGTGAGTAGAGGTATTGGTGTCTGACTTTGTGAGGACCTATCTTGGTAGGGAGGGGTGCGGTGAAGGGTTGGACTTGTGTCGTCCCAGAGAATCCAACAGTCCGTAATTTCCGAGTGGATAGTTGTATGTAGTACGTAGTATGTTGGCGGCCAGGTTCTTCAAGCAAGACACGTGACAGTGACAGTGACAGTAATTCCTTGGATTGACAGTGATTCCTTGGATTGTACATGGCACTACTGGTTCGGCATTTATTTTTGTCTGTACCACCACTTCCATGTCCCCTGGGCGCCTCTATGCTCCATGCCATGGCGGGGTGTCCATGCGGGGTCCTCCCTTTCCTCTCGAGGAAGCTCCTCTTCCTCTCTGAGGGGGGCGGTAGGATCCTCTATATAATTGCTGGGGTTGTTGGTTCTGGGGGCATTCCCTTGCCCAGTGGTCACTTTGGCCACAGATGAAACATCCTGTAGTTTTCTCGGGTCCTCCCCATCCTCTAGAGGATTGGAATTGTCCTCTCCCTCTCAGTTGCTGCCATTGGGGGGGGCCTTGGGGGTATGAGGGTGCGGGGGCCCCGGGATACTGCCGCTGGGGATATTCATAGGGAGTCCAGGCCTGCTGCCATTGGGGTAGGTGCTGGGCTGGTGGGTAGGCGGGGGTTACAGTTAGGGGCTGTGGTCCTGTCCATTGTAGTGGCGCGGTTTGGGGCGGGGCCTGTGCTTCAGGGGTGGTGACTACTGCTTGCACAGTTGCTTTCTTCTTTTTGTCCGTATTGACTTCATCTTCCAGTTTTTTTACCTGCATTTTTAGTAGTCTGGTTTGTATGGAATCTTTCTCCAGGAATTCGTCTTCTTGCTTTTTGATGTGTCTTTCCAGGTGATGGATGAGATGGCTCTCCCACTGTCTCTCGGTCATGTCTGACAGTCAAACTGTGTCTGCGAGCTACAGCCTGACATCTCCTGGGAGGCCATTTTGGCATTTGGCATCTGCATGTACATGGGGAGACCCACTAGGCAGGGGTCATGACGTTCTACAGTGCTATCACTCCAGAGCTCCTTTGCTCATGTGAGATAGGCGTGTGGTTCTTCCCCATTTTTAAATCTCAGGCCTGCCAGGGCCACTGTGTTGCGTCTGGTCGGCCAGGTTTCTCTCATGGCTGTCCATATGTCATTCCGCATGTGGTCGAATGGGTGCTCGTGTGCCATGGTGAGGGTTCTAACTTCTCTTTCCAGGGAGGTCAGGGTGATGTTTCCTGCTGTGGCGCGGAGAATGGCTCGCACATCTCTTAGGGCTAGTGTGTCAGCCGCTGTGTGGTTTTCGAAGATTCGGATCCATGCTGCAGCTCCTTTGTCCAACGCTGATAGGTTGCCTTTGAGGGCCTGCATGTCGCGGTGGTACCAGGGAACAAATGTTTCTCTTTTGGCGGACTGCTTTTGTTCCTCCTCTCGTTGTCTAATTTTCGAGCGGGTAACTATCCCTATTGCTGACGATCTTCTGGCCTGGCTTTTGGATGATGCTATAAGGGTTCCTTTTCTTCTGTTGTCGTTTGTGTACTCTCCCCGGGAGCTGCCACTGTTTTTGAATGACCACTTTTTTGTCTTAGTCTCGTGGTCTGACATGGGTTCTTCTTCCCAGGAGCGGAGGGGGGTGGGGTGTCTTTGTTTTGTTTTCTTAAAGGTGTATTTGGGGACTACAGGGGTAGGTGAAGGTGTGGGCTGGCTTCGGGTCTTTTGTTTTTCTTTGGGTTGTTGTTTGGCTGTAGCGTCTGCAGGAGGTGCTATGAGATGAACATGGGTTGTGTTGGCATCCTCTGGTAGTGGGCCACATTGTCCAGTCAGTGTGACAGTTGCGTGGCTAACCCTTGTGGTACATTTCTTTTTCCTTTCTTGATGTCTTTTTGTGGTTTGTAGGACTGGCAAGTGCATTCGTCGTCCTCTGTATTAGAGGAGAGAAACTCTTTGTGTCTGTTTGATCGTTAGGGGGCGATGTCTGATCATTGTCCTTGTTCTCACTGTCAGATGGCTTTGGGGAGGGCTGTACTCGGAAATGGATTTGATCGGGCCTTCCATTACTAATACGGGTGCTTGTATTTCTGGCGGGGGTGGGGTGGCTATTTTCTGGTTGCTCAGCACAGGGGGCGCTGTTGCTTCAGGTGTGTGCTCGGTCTTAGGGTTGTACAGAGAGGGGGGGTGCCGATGTGTTTCTTCATCGGCCAGCAGGGAGGGGTAGAGGGATGGGGTGGTGTGTGGTTGGAGTGGGGTGTGACCTTGGGGGATGGGTTCGGGGAGGGGTGGTAACTTGTCTTCTTGTGGGGGGTAGGGTTCCTTCTGGGCTTCTACCACTGCCTTGGTTGCGGCATTTCTGATTTTATTGCGACGTTCGACAATCATTTCCGCTCTAATCCATGCCGTCATTATGTGCTGAACCAGCGCCCATTGTGCACGCTGCTTGTTTAACTTGCGCTTTCAAGCCCCCATTAATCCAGGGTTGTTTTTTGCATCCACTCCTGCTTCAGCCAGCAGTCTTTTTTCTTCCTCTATCACCTTGGTGCGGTTTTCTGCTGTCGGGGTAGTGTCTTTCGACCACCACCCTGCTTTGATCCATTTTTGTTCATATTTATGGAATTTCCAAGTTTCTCAAGCATGGAACTTTGGCTCTGTTCTGTTCTTGAGCTCAGCTACAGCTTCAATACGAATCTCACTGGTGCCGGGTCTGGGGGATGGGGTCTTTTCCATTATGTTTTTGAATGGCAGGAGAACAAAAGACATGGGAAGAAGTGGGAGGGGGAAACCTCAAATGTTCGGATCTCAATGTGTTTCTGGTGCAGCTACGCCACTAGTGGTCTTTTAGGTTATTACAGGTCAACTTTTTTTTTTATTTGTATTTTTTTTTTATATATTGCCCTTTTATCTAGGGCAATTTGAGGAGGTTGTTCATACACATACACACACAAAACCTCTAGCACACATGCACAGACTCTATCAAACACACACTCTCTTAAACACAAAGACTGTCTCAAACACACACACGCCCGCGGTCTCTCTCACATTCACACACACGCATGGTACCTCTCTTTCCACACACACAAGGTACCTCGTTGCGCACACTCTCACTCACACAGCCGGCAATACAATTTTACGCTAAGTCACGTGAATTGGGCCTTTAACCCTTTAATATTTGGTTTCTCTAAGAACCGGGCCTTTAACCCCTAAATGCTTGGCTTCCTTTTTACTTTAAAAATGATTCCGGGCCTTTCACCCTTAAATGAAATTACCGACTATCGACTACCCTTCTGAAGGCTGAGTTTAACATTTTTCATCGCCAGACATCACTTAGTTTAGGCATTTCGGAGGTCTTTTCAACAACCGGGCCTAAACGGGATTCGGAATTACTTCACGAGTTAAACATTGTTCATCACCAAAACGTCGCTCAGTTTAGGCATACTGGATGTATTCTCTACACACGGGCCCAAACGTTACGTGGAATTACTACGCAATTTAAACACACAGCCGCTTCGAAGGGGGGTTTCCTAACCCGTTCCCTTAACTTACCTTACTACCGTTCTCATCAAACAATCCAATTTCTCCTCTCCACAATATTTAACAATTATTATTGTTAAATAATGGGGATGGGGATGGGGATGGTAGCTCAGGGGATGGGGATGGGGATGGTAGCTCAGGCGGTAGAGCTGGTGGTCTAGTGATCTAAATGTTGCTGGTTCAATCCCAGGCTCCTCCTGCTAGCATGCTGTAGTGTCCTTTAGCAAGACACTTAACCCCTAATTGCTCCTGATGGCTGCGTCCGTCGGTGTTTGAACAATTGTAAGTCGCTTTGGATAAAAGCGTCTGCTAAATGACTAATTTTTTTTTTTTTTTTTTAATTATTCATGCATCATTCAACAATACATCCCCAAAACCACAAAGTTGTTCGTCCAGCCTTAAACAGTACAACACTTCCACCTAAAATATTCCTATCTAATCTATGCAGACTTCATGAAATGGCTCTGCTCACCTTTTAGCGGGTACCCATGGAAGTATCGCAACCGTTCAGGCTTTCGGAACTCCTCTGCAGTCTTGTAATGGGATCACGTCGGGGTCACCAATTTGTTGTGTTCAAAATTTCCAAATCCGGAATGATGGGATGAAACTGGAACTTTGAGCTACGGAGAGTTTATAGGACGGTTTGAGAATCTACCAAAAAATAAAAAACGTTTTACGTCGACGTGGTTAGTCCTAAGCTGCGTGTCTCATCTAGCATACATTTCACCCAGGAGTCTGCAGAAACTTTGTTTCCTCATCACTTTGTTACAAACGACAGACCCCCCTTTGCGAGGCGGTCCCGCCTTTGTTATTTCCCATCTCCCGAGTATCTAGTTTCAGACTCCCCGCTGTGTGTGCGCCAGATTAACCGTTTCAGTGCCGGTTTCTAACTGGTTGCGTAGTTACACCCAGTGTCTTTAGACATGTTTTAATTTTGGCTCTGACTGATCAATAAAACTGTATTTCATAATTACCCACTATATGAATGATAGTAATGTACATGAATAAATTTATGTAATGTATACTGTAGTATACACACATATAGTTTTGCTATCGAGGATTAGTTCAATCTGTAATGTTATAGTTATAGTAGTATAGTTATATGTAGTACGTAATAGTTATAGTATATGTATATATATATATATTTTTTTTTTTTTTCTCACAAAACCCAACAGGAAGTCGGCCATTTTTAATTTTCCTGACTTTTTAGTCATATTTATGTTTTGTACTTTAGCGAAACTCCTCCTTGGCGATTTATCGGATCGGCTTCAAACTTGACGAGTGTCTACAAGACACCTTCACAGCTTAACATTATCAAAATATATATATTTTTTGGCACACGGTGTGGGCGTGGCAACACGTTCAATTTCATGTTCCAAAAGAGACTTGGAAATTCACGAAACTTTGTGCACTCGTCAGTCCCAGTGTGGCAATTGATATTCTATGGGTTCCGTGCTTGGGCATGGCAAAATGACCGGACACGCCCTGTTGAAAATTTCAAAACATCAAACCTATTCACTTTTTAACATGAAATTGGGTATATTAATGTAACATCACTAGACTCAAAAAAAATTATATTGCCGCCATGACCGACACCCAACCAACAGGAAGGTGGCCATATTGGATTTAATGTGCGCAAACTCCTAGGGGATTCATCAGATCGACTTCAAAGTTCGCGAGTGTCTACAAGACACTTTGGGGATTAAATTTATTAAAACATTGGGTTTTCGTCACACAATGTGGGCATGGCACTGTGTTGAATTGAAGTGTTAACCTGACTTTTGGGGCCTTAAGAAACTCGAAAAATCACAAAACTTTACACACTCAAGATCAAACCTATTCACTTTTTTAGTATCTCCTCCGAGATCTGCATAGAATTCCGGCAGGTTTTCCTCTTGTCTTTCTCCTCCGTCGGCGTATTGGTAAACACAGTGGCGGCAGGACAAAGAGATCTTAGTACGTACTCCGGTAAGTTGCGAAAAAGTCCGTATGAGGTGTCGAACAGACGTCCAGGAGTGCTTGTCGTTCATATTGTAATAGCGACAGTGCACTGCATGCAAAAATAAGAACAATACAAATAGTAATAAACACAAAACTAAGAGTTGAATGCAGAGCCGGTGTGTCCATACTACGGCGCACCCGGAAGTTAGTCCGGGTTAACTCATAAGTTAGCTAGCTTCCTCTGCTGAACCAATATTTTACTAAAATGACTTTTACAACTCTCTTTGCTCCAACTTCCATCCTTAACAAAGAATCCCAAATGCATCATTTGCTAACTTTCCCACTTTCATTGTCTTTCACATCAACTTCCATAATCATTTCAGCCTGTCAACTAACTTTACAGCTCTCTCGCCTTGTTATATTTTTTTCAAATAAATTTAAAGCCTTACAGTATCCTTTCCAGAAATCCTACCAGATATTTAGATTATAACGCTACTTTTAAACCAAGGACTCATGTGGGAAACTAGTTTGACATGTTGTGTACAACACACATACTATGCTTACTGTATCTCACATTTATACATTTGCTTGTTTTTAATCGCGATTTTCATCAGCCTTGTAGCTAAACATACCCCGAGACACTGATAAAATGTCTCCGAACTCATCTCATCCATACGTGCTCCAGAGTGATCCATCGGCCAGGCGGTCACACGCCTCAAACACCATTTCAATCACCCAAGGATTCATTCATTCAACGCTTTTGCTAGGATGGGTCAAGAATAATCTATAATAATCATGTATTTAATAATGTCGATTTTATTATTGGATAACATAAAGCAAATAAACAGACAAAAACCACGATTCTCTTGATCAATGCAAAATTGGCTACTTCATAAGTAAGGCATACATTTTTAATGTACAACACATCTCTGAGTACTTAAAAAAGCCCTCTATATAATACATTTCTCTTTATTCTTCTTCATAATATTGTTCTTATACTGTAGCTAACCAATAATAAATGAAATACTTTTTACCATTAATGCAACTTCTGGTGCTCCTTCGTTTTGCTGATGGCCTTCTAGTCTGGATCATACGTTGTGAGGTTAAGCTTAATGCAGGCGTTGAGGCTTCCATCAGTTAAACTTAAGCGTAGGATGGTCTTAATGTTTCTCAGATGCGAGAAAGACTGCTCACATGCATTTGTAAAGCCAAACATGGTCAATACAGCATTACTCACACGCTGCATTGTGTGCTGTGTGACGGGACGCTCGTTCCAAGTTTTAAGAATCAGCTGGTCTTCAGTTTCAAGTTCAAGTTCAAGTTCAAGAGATTATTTGTCACATACATATTGAAGTTTTTTCGACTTCTGTCCACTTTTGTTCAGCTGATTGGTCCGACTCGAGGCAGGGAGTTTTCTTAATGTTTGTCTGTCTTACAGAGGGGATCGGCGCATGGGCTCGTAAGCAGTCCAGCAGTGGAACGCCATTCCTCCTGCTCCCAAGAGGATCATTATTATCCACAATTATTATAATGATCCTCAGTGATACATATAATTGTGGCCTGCGTGCCGCAAGTTGAAATGAACAGTAAAACTTTCGCCATGTCGGCGCACCACAGCCATCTCCTTCCCTAAGCCCTTACCTGTGGGCAGAGACTTCCACAAGTTGCGCCTGAGCAGAGACCCGGTAGGGGCAGGGCGCCGAGTAAATGGCGCCCCGGAGTCTTTATGTTGTCCGCAGCCGGTGCTTGACTACTTTGTCCGCCACATTTATATTTTGAATTTTATTTTCAAGTTGTAATTTCTCTTACCTGTTTTACTTTAAAATGACACAGAATAATAATTTATTACTTGTTAATTGTGATGAAAAATTTTAGCTCAAAATTGTATGCGAGCCATATACCGTCATCAAAAGAGCCGTAATTGGCTCGCGAGCCATAGGTTCCCGACCCCTGCTCTAGATTGATTCAATCTTTAAGCTTACTCAGATCTTCCCTGATCGGAACAATATCTCAGTGAGTCGTCACCTTCACTTTTCGGGAATCTTGTGTTGCCTTTGCTGGACCTGTCCAGACGACTCCTTGTTGGATATCTTACGGCCGGTCTCTGACTGCCGCTGGGCACACAACCTGGACATGAAGAGAGTCTCATCATCGTCGCCAGATTGTTGGATAAATTATCCTAGGTGGTCGGTGAGGTTAATCTGCCCGCTACAGGAAAACAAAACTGAGAGTATTAAAGATATTTATTCTGCAAAATAAAGAGAAAGATACCGTCATGCTTCAAAGCAGTGTTCTGATCAGTCTACCCCTATTACTGACGAAGAGGGCTTTATACCAAAGAGAGGTTGTGTGTCAGGTGTCATTTACAACTCTGATCCTCAGTCATATCCCTGGGTGTTCCCCCAAACAGTGATTTAACAGTCAAACTTCGGTCACAGACACAATCCTACTGTACCATAAAACAAACACACAACGCTCTTTTAAGTCCCTCTTGTCCTTATCCTTATCTCCACACAAGGTTAAGTAAAGGATGGAATGTGGTCTGGTTTTTCCAATACTACAACTGAAATGTTTTAGACAGTTTTTACACACAGACACACACAGACAATTTTTTTGTCTCTTTATATTAACTCTGAGTGACTCATAAAAACCCATAGACAATGAGTTTTATAACTAAGTAACATACAAAAGGCTGTTGTCCTGTATAAAACATGTAAAACCTCATTCAAATAGTTGATCATGTGCATTTTTCTCTCACAGCCTACATACGTGCAACTGCGGCTCTAGCGCATGCCACTGTGATTGCACTGACGTTTCACCTTCTGGACTTGATAGACCTGCTGGCTAATTTAAGGGTCTTATTGGCCCGACTTAATGGCCTTGTTGGCCGACTTGAAGGACCTGCTGGATGCGTTGCCAAGCCCGCTTTGCGCACTCAAAGTTGTACTGCCACTGCGGTCCAGGCCTTTTGCCTGTTCCTCCAAGCCTGGCTGTCTGTTTGGGCCCACGAGTTCTGTGGAGCCTCAGCCTTCCGAGGGGTCTGAGGGTTCCGTGGGCCCTTGGTGTTCTGACATCATTGCTCTCAGCAATGCCTTGAGGTGAGGCCAATCTTTTTACTCTTAAGCCCTCACCACATGTAGCTGTACTTGGCTATACAGCGAGCTAAACACTCTTGCAATAAGTACCCAGAGACAGGAGCGCACTTTTGGTATCGTTAATGAAAGCGGTGTAAAACTGTGGAACAGTAGAGAAATATGCAGATAAACGATCAATCTCTATGCAGATGTAGATAACGTGTTAATACGTTGTCATAGCTCCCACATTGTATACATACAACAATAACATGAATTATCTCACAAATTGTGCTTTCTCAAGGGCAGTGAAGAGGCTGATGGAAGAGATGTTAATCCGGGTCTGGGACATGATCAGATTGGCTGAGTGTGCCTTGATCTGTTTATGCCTGTTCTGATTTTACTATTATATTATTATACTATCATCCAAATGTTATGATGTTGCAATACTGACTGCGCGGGGGGCGCACCGGGAGGCAGAACAACCGTGTTTTGGTTGCATCTAAATTTTTTAGTATGGCTTTTAAGTTGGTTTTTAACTGTATTTCTGTGTTTGTATTGGAACTGATTTTTTTAATCTGGCTTTTAAATCAGTTTTGAAACTGTATTTCTGTATCAGGATTGGGTCTGAATTTTTGGGACACATCATCAGTAGTGGACCCCAGGACCATGGGGTGTTTGACCATTATCACTAGACACCCTCGCCTGAGGAAGGCCCTCCCGTGGTTGATCAAGCCTCGGAGTGTGTCCCATAGCCAATTGGAGTTCAATTTGGGTTATGCTCGATTGTGGGTAGGCAAAGAGTTTTGCTAAGCATTAATTTAGAATGATTTATGTTAAGAGTTTTGCTAAACATTAATTTTGAATGACCAATTTACTAATGCTTCATGCAATTATGCCATGTCAAGGTTGGTATGGTAAATTATAAAAAAAAAATAAAAGGTTACGTTTAATAGGTAAGTATTTAGAGGTGTCTTGTGTTCCTACTTTGTGTCAGGGTCTTCTGTAGGTTCAGAATGAAGTTAGCTCCTCGGCACATCTGAATTTATGGGGCATAGCTCCACCCATTTTTTGGAATAAACTCCTTTTATTTTCTTTGTTTTCTTCCAATAAAAATCCTAATTGGTTTTAACCAATTGGGGATGGGGGGATGGGTTTTAACCAACTTCATCTTTCATTTTCATAAACGTCCTTTACTTACTCAACTTACTACGCCGGATCGAGCTGTACACTCTACCTTCATCCACTCCCTCATTTTCATGAGGGAAAGGAGGATAGAAGAGAGAAGATAGAAGATAACGTATTGTCAGACGATTTAAAATGCTGAAAAGGCGGTTAGGTTAAAAGCTTGTATGTGCGCCCCACACTGTGTTGGTGTGGGGCGTGGTTGTGTGTTTGGGCGCCGCGCCCCTGCATCGATCTGGTCGCGATTCGCCTATCTCTCCCAGTGCCAAAACTTATATTCACAAATACACCACACAATAGGCCTAGGGCTTGCGGGATGGGTGGGGTGCAAGCTATATAGGTGGGGATGCAGCGGGCAGCTGCCATCTTGCCTGTCACGCTCCTGCCCCAGCGTGCTTCTCGTCCGTTACGAAATGTTAATCCGACTCATATTGGCTTAGAATGCATACACTCGCACACGAATCCTACTCCAAGCAACACTCCACCAGACCAGGGTCTGCGGGGCAGGAGGGGTGTGAGTGATTCAGGGTCGACTTGCCTGAAGGACTTGCATCCCCAACCCCGCAATTTTGACTGCAATAGGCAACAGTACACATTTAGCACTGGGGTTTTCCGGGATGGACAGACAGGCGGTCCTATCACACACACACACACATGCACACACCACCACACCTTCTTTGAATGCACCCCAGCAGCCTTCTGGTTGCATTACTCTCCTTTTCTCCCTCATTTACTGCCATAACTATGACAGGAAGAGGCCAGGTGACCATTTGTCATTCCAGTTTTCCTGGACCTAATCAACTGTTTTTCATTACATGTTGTCGTCCAATGTTAATTTTTTTGTGTAAATGTTTTCAGGTTCTATGTTTAATTGTCTCACCGGCCATGATTCTCTCCCTCTTGGGGTAGTGATCAGTTGTTTATAGACCCAAACATGATAAATAGTTTTCCAAAGAGGGGGGTTGGTGGTGGTTCTCTTTGACCAAAAACTGTGCTCTTGTCATCCTACAGGTCATCCACTGGACAGAATTATTGCAGCAGTTCTTGATGATTTAAGAATTAATAAAGTGTTGCATTGCAGGTGGAGAACTTGAGCTACACTTGCGGACTAACTCTGTCCTAGATGCAATGGCATGCAAATACTCTTTGTTGTATGCCCAGCATGCTGATAGGATGGGTTGAAAATAAATAAATAAAAAATAAAATCTCCACGAATTACTCTGTGTGGCAGGATCAGACAAAAGGTCAAACATGTATTTGTCGAGTTAAAAAACGCATTTTCAGCCCATTTAAACGTCGAAAAGGCGGATCGGTTAAACGCTACAGTCATTACTCTGTGTGACAGTGTCAGGCAGTTTAAATACTATGATGAACTAGTATGTGCTGCTAAAGTGTTGTTTGTCAAACAGTTGTAGGTCCTTCTAACATTTATTTTTCGAGTAATGATTATTTTTATCAACGTCTGCACATGTGGGAAAAAACGCATTTTCAGCCGATTTAAACGCCGAAAAGGCGGATCGGTTAAACGCTACAGTCATTACTCTGTGCGACAGTGTCAGACAGTTTAAATACTATGATGAACTAGTATGTGCTGCTAAAGTGTTGTCTGTCAACGAGTTTTAGGCTCATATAAAATGTATTTTTCGAGTTATGAGTATTTTCAGAATTTTGGACGGTTTGCTGCCTTGCTGAATTAGAGAAACACCGAACCAATGTCTCTTTATAGGTGAATGATTCAGAATGCTGCAGTACACCATATAATTTTAATTAATATGAGGAACAATTATGTGCTTAAGTCTTTCTCAAAGACAGTTTAAATACAATGATAAACTAGTATGTGCTGCTAAAGTGTTGTTTGTCAACCAGTTTTAGGCCCATATAAAATGTATTTCTCGAGTTATGATCATTTTCATCAAAGTCTACACATGTGGGAAAAAACGCATTTTCACCCGATTTAAACGTCGATTTGGCGGAACGGTTAAACGCTTCAGTCATTACTCTATGTGACAGTGTCAGACAGTTTAAATACAATGATAAACTAGTATGTGCTGCTAAAGTGTTGTTTGTCAACCAGTTTTAGGCCCATATAAAATGTATTTTTCGAGTTATGATCATTTTCAGAACTTTGGATCGTTTGCTGTCTAGCTGAATTAGAGAAACACCGAACCATTGTCTCTTTGTAGGCGCATGATTTAGAATGCTGCAGTACACCATATAACTTTAATGAATATGAGGAACTATTATGTGCTTCTTATGTCTTTCTCAAAGACAGTTTAAATACAATGATAAACTAGTATGTGCTGCTAAAGTCTTGTTTGTCAACCAGTTTTAGGCCCATATAAAATGTATTTTTCGAGTTCTGATAATTTTCATCAAAGTCTACACATGTGGGAAAAAACGCATTTTCAGTCGATTTAAACGTCGAAAAGGCGAATCGGTTAAACGCTTAAGTCATTACTCCATGTGACAGTGTCAGACAGTTTAAATACAATGATGAACTAGTATGTGCTGCTAAAGTGTTGTTTGTCAACCAGTTTTAGGCCCATATAAAATGTATTTTTCGAGTTATGATCATTTTCAGAAATTTGGACGATTTGCTGTCTAGCTGAATTTGAGAAACACTGAACCATTGCCTCTTTGTAGGTGCATGATTTAGAATGCTGCAGTACACCATATAACTTTAATTAATATGAGGAACAATTATGTGCTTCTTATGTCTTTCGCAAAGACAGTTTAAATACAATGATAAACTAGCATGTGCTGCTAAAGTGTTGTTTGTCAACCAGTTTTAGGCCCATATAAAATGTATTTTTCGAGTTATGATAATTTTCATCAAAGTCTACACATGTGGGAAAAAACGCATTTTCAGCCGATTTAAACGTCGAAAAGGCGGATCGGTTAAACGCTTCAGCCATTACTCTGTGACAGTGTCAGACAGTTTAAATACAATGATAAACTAGTATGTGCTACTAAAGTCTTGTTTGTCAACCAGTTTTAGGCCCATATAAAATTTATTTTTCGAGTTCTGATAATTTTCATCAAAGTCTACACGTGGGAAAAAACGCATTTTCAGCCGATTTTAACGTCGATTTGGCGGAACGGTTAAACGCTTCAGTCATTACTCTATGTGACAGTGTCAGACAGTTTAAATACAATGATAAACTAGTATGTGCTGCTAAAGTCTTGTTTGTCAACCAGTTTTAGGCCCATATAAAATGTATTTTTCGAGTTCTGATAATTTTCATCAAAGTCTACACATGTGGGAAAAAACGCATTTTCAGTCGATTGAAACGTCGAAAAGGCGAATCGGTTAAACGCTTCAGTCATTACTCCATGTGACAGTGTCAGACAGTTTAAATACAATGATGAACTAGTATGTGCTGCTAAAGTGTTGTTTGACAACCAGTTTTAGGTCCATATAAAATGTATTTTTCGAGTTCTGATAATTTTCATCAAAGTCTACACATGTGGGAAAAAATGCATTTTAAGCCGATTTTAACGTCGATTTGGTGGAACGGTTAAACGCTTCAGTCATTACTCTATGTGACAGTGTCAGACAGTTTAAATACAATGATCAACTAGTATGTGCTGCTAAAGTGTTGTTTGTCAAACAGTTTTAGACCCATATAAAATGTATTTTTCGAGTTCTGATAATTTTCATCAAAGTCTACACGTGGTAAAAAACGCATTTTCAGCCGATTTTAACGTCGATTTGGCGGAACGGTTAAACGCTTCAGTCATTACTCTATGTGACAGTGTCAGACAGTTTAAATACAATGATAAACTAGTATGTGCTGCCAAAGTGTTGTTTGTCAAACAGTTTTAGGTCCATATAAAATGTATTTTTCGAGTTATGATCATTTTCAGAACTTTGGACGATTTGCTGTCTAGCTGAATTAGAGAAACACCGAACAATTGTCTCTTTGTAGGTGCATGATTTTGAATGCTGCAGTACACCATATAACTTTAATTAATATGAGGAACAATTATGTGCTTCTTAAGTCTTTCTCAAAGACAGTTTAAATACAATGATAAACTAGTATGTGCAGCTAAAGTCTTGTTTGTCAACCAGTTTTAGGCCCATATAAAGTGTATTTTTCGAGTTATGATCATTTTCAGAACTTTGGACAATTTGCTGTCGAGCTGAATTAGAGAAACACCGAACCATTGTCTCTTTGTAGGTGAATGATTCAGAATGCTGCAGTACACCATATAACTTTAATTAATATGAGGAACAATTATTTTGCTTCTTAAGTCTTTCTCAAAGACAGTTTAAATACAATGATAAACTAGTATGTGCAGCTAAAGTCTTGTTTGTCAACCAGTTTTAGGCCCAGATAAAATGTATTTTTCGAGTTCTGATAATTTTCATCAATGTCTACACGTGGGAAAAAACGCATTTTCAGTCGATTTAAACGTCGATTTGGCGGAACGGTTAAACGCTTCAGTCATTACTCTATGTGACAGTGTCAGTCAGTTTAAATACAATGATAAACTAGTATGTGCTGCTAAAGTCTTGTTTGTCAACCAGTTTTAGGCCCAAATAAAATGTATTTTTCGAGTTCTGATAATTTTCATCAAAGTCTACACGTGAGAAAAAACGCATTTTCAGCCGATTTTAACGTCGAAAAGGCGAGTCGGTTGAACGCTTCAGTCATTACTCTATGTGACAGTGTCAGAAAGTGTAAATACAATGATAAACTAGTATGTGCTGCTAATGTGTTGTTTGCCAACCAGTTTTAGGCCCATATAAAATGTATTTTTCGAGTTATGATCATTTTCCGAACTTTGGACCGTTTGCTGTCTAGCTGAATTAGAGAAACACCGAACCATTGTCTCTTTGTAGGCGCATGATTTAGAATGCTGCAGTACACCATATAACTTTAATGAATATGAGGAACTTTTATGTGCTTCTTAAGTCTTTCTCAAAGACAGTTTAAATACAATGATAAACTAGTATGTGCTGCTAAAGTCTTGTTTGTCAACCAGTTTTAGGCCCATATAAAATGTATTTTTCGAGTTCTGATCATTTTCATCAAAGTCTACACATGTGGGAAAAAACGCATTTTCAGTCGATTTAAACGTCGAAAAGGCGAATCGGTTAAACGCTTCAGTCATTACTCCATGTGACAGTGTCAGACAGTTTAAATACAATGATGAACTAGTATGTGCTGCTAAAGTGTTGTTTGCCAACCAGTTTTAGGCCCATATAAAATGTATTTTTCGAGTTATGATCATTTTCCGAACTTTGGACCGTTTGCTGTCGAGCTGAATTAGAGAAACACCGAACCATTGTCTCTTTGTAGGTGAATGATTCAGAATGCTGCAGTACACCATATAACTTTAATTAATATGAGGAACAATTATTTTGCTTCTTAAGTCTTTCTCAAAGACAGTTTAAATACAATGATAAACTAGTATGTGCAGCTAACGTCTTGTTTGTCAACCAGTTTTAGGCCCATATAAAATGTATTTTTCGAGTTCTGATAATTTTCATCAATGTCTACACGTGGGAAAAAACGCATTTTCAGTCGATTTAAACGTCGATTTGGCGGAACGGTTAAACGCTTCAGTCATTACTCTATGTGACAGTGTCAGTCAGTTTAAATACAATGATAAACTAGTATGTGCTGCTAAAGTCTTGTTTGTCAACCAGTTTTAGGCCCAAATAAAATGTATTTTTCGAGTTCTGATAATTTTCATCAAAGTCTACACGTGAGAAAAAACGCATTTTCAGCCGATTTAAACGTCGAAAAGGCGAATCGGTTGAACGCTTCAGTCATCACTCTATGTGACAGTGTCAGAAAGTGTAAATACAATGATAAACTAGTATGTGCTGCTAATGTGTTGTTTGCCAACCAGTTTTAGGCCCATATAAAATGTATTTTTCGAGTTATGATCATTTTCAGAACATTGGACGGTTTGCAGTCTAGCTGAATTAGAGAAACACCGAACCATTGTCTCTTCAGAGGGGAATGATTCAGAATGCTGCAGTACAGCATAGAAATTTAATTAATATGATGAACTATTATGTGCTTCCTAAGTTTTTCTCTCAGATTTCTATGCCCATCTAACATGTATTTCTGGAGTTATGATCATTTTCAGAACTTGTGACGGTTTGCTGTCTAACTGAATTAGAGAAACACCGAACCATTGTCTCTTCAGAGGTGAATGATTCAGAATGCTGCAGTACAGCATAGAAATTTAATTAATATGATGAACTATTATGTGCTTCTTAAGTGTTTCTCACAGAGTTCTAGGCCCATCTAACATGTATTTGTGGAGTTATGATCATTTTCATCATTGTGTGCACATGTGGGAAAAAACGCATTTTCAGCCGATTTAAACGTCGAAAAGGCGAATTGGTTAAACGCTTCAGTCATTACTCTGTGTGACAGTGTCAGACAGTTTAAATACAATGAATAACTAGTATGTGCGGCTAAAGTGTTGTTTGTCAACCAGTGCGCATGCGCGACTGGCATCCGACAGCACCAGGAAGTGGAACACCGCGGGTGGAACACGGAAGGGAGTTTTTTCCGGACTCCAGAACTTCTTTACGGAATCTTTTTCATTTTTATGTGACTGATCCTCCAGCAGTGGTTGTTTTCAGTGCGTGGGGGGTCCCCCCCCCCACACACCCCAACCACCCTTTTTCTTCGGGTGTGCGATGACCGATCACATTGAAACAAACTCTGCGACCGGGAAAATGGATCACGTACGGCTGAATGAAGAAGCAAACGCACCAAAAGGTGGCGGCGAAGCAGACAGAAGCTATGGAAAAGAGCTTACAGTCTGTGTGGAACTGCAAGGGGAGGAAAGTATTACGACGACGGAATTGATGAAGAACGTGCGAGAGCTCTGCGGCGGTTTACTAGCTTGCCGCACCACCGGAGATCGACGATACGAACTTACAATGAGTGACCAAAGAGGGAAAGATCGCCTGCTGGAGGGATTCAAGATTGGAGAGGTAAGAATAATAGCCAGAGAATTGAGGAATGACGAGATGGTCGTTTCCTTCCTCAACCTCCCGGCTTATATTACTGACGACGAAATACTGGGGAAGCTACATGGTTGGGGCGTGTCGGCCACCTCGCCGATTAAGCGCAGAATGTGGCCAGGAACCCGTATTGCGGACGGTACACGGTTTATGAGAGTAAAATTCAATAAATTAGTTCAGAGTCTTCCATACTCTGCAAAGTTTCACACTGCCATAGGGCCAGAGTACTTCCGCGTCATTCACGATAGACAATCAAAGGTCTGCCGCCTCTGTATACAGCCTGGACATATCCTACGGGAATGTCCGGAGTTCTTCTGTCGCAAATGTGGATTGCAAGGACACTTTGCGAGAGAGTGCAAAAGTGCCAAGAAATGTGACCTGTGTCATAACACTTGGAATGAATGTGACTGCAATAAGAGCGAGGAGGACGGCGGCGCTCCGCTGGTGACGACGGCCGCTTCAACCGATAGGCAAGGCGAACTGCATAGCGAGGATGAAAATAAAATGGAGACTGAGACGGGGCAGGCGGATGTGAGGGATGAAACTCAACCTGCAGTGGCGGGTAGTATGAACCAAGCAAGCGAGGTGAGGCTAGATCTGAGCCCCGGCTCTGACGAGGAGAGCGGAGCGAGACGAGGAGCGAGGCTGAAGGCGGAGGTGGGAGGGGAGGTGCTAGCCTTGGGAGTGGGCCCCACCCCCGCTCCTACCCCGCTGCTGCTGAAGCAAATCAGAGATCCTGCATCTGAGATGGGAATGATGAATAGGTCATCATCTCAGTCCCAGCCCCTCCAGCGACTGCCTCTTGATAACCTGATCTCAAGTGCAAGTGAGGCCGAATCCGAGATAGACTTGTCTCATATGAACAGAATTGGGAAAAGGCTAAGTGAAAAGCAGATGAGAAGGAGAAGCAAGAGAAACAAAGACAGACTTAATAACTAAATGTCGAAAATCATACTCTCTTCTCAGTGTGACTCTTATGATTAGCTTCACTACTCTAAATGCTAACGGCCTGCGCTCAAAATCGAAAATAGATTCTGTACTGCAAACTTTGAACTCGGATGTAGTCTGCCTGCAAGAAACTTGGTGGGACCAGGAGCATCACGACTATGTGGCGAACCAGAGAAACAAGCAGGTATTTTCAAACCACGGGTCAGCAAGATCATGCGGGGTGGCAATCATATCTAAGATTGCTTTAGGCATGAGTGCTGAAGAGATATACAAAGACGATCAAGGCAGAGTATTAATTGTAGATTTTTCACTTAATAAACAACGATATAGAATAATTAACATATATGCACCAAACAATGAAAATCATAGAAAGCAGTTTTTTATTGAATTAAAGAAATGGTACGGAAACAATGTAATAATAACTGGAGACTTTAATGTGGCTCTAACAAAAATGGACGTGTCAGTAAACAATACCTTCAAGAGTGACGCCAGTCGAACAACCCTAATGAATTTGATAAATCACCATAACCTAGTAGAAATGTGGAGAATCTCAAACCCTTTGAAGCGGGACTTCTCGAGAAGGCAGATTGTAAAGGGGGTCCTCAAACAGTCCAGAATCGATCTCTGTCTGGCTTCCTCCAGCATTATCAGAGACATTAACAAAATTAAATATGAGTTCAATAGCTGGAGCGATCACGCATCTTTATATTGGCAATTAGGGGACGATGGAAGGCCCAGAGGTGGGGGCATCTGGTGCTTCAATGCCAGTCTCCTTGAGGACCAAACCTTCAAAAAAAAGATAAGGAATCTACTGAGCAATATAACAGATGAATTAGCTATAGAAGGAAACTACATTAAATCATGGGACGATGTAAAAAGACGAATTAAGAGAGCCTGTATAAATTATAGTAAAGAGAAAGGATGGCGGGAAGGAATGGAGGAGAGAACATTAAGGGACCTCCTCGCAAAAGAAATTACATTACTTGACCATGACCCTGACAGAAGTTGTGCAAAATTTGAAGAATATGAAGCTAAACTTCACTCTTTTGAAAAGAAAAGATGCATAGGAGCAGCTGTTAGAAGTAGATTTAAAAATATCACAGATGGGGAGAAATGTACAGCTTTTTTCCTTGGCCTAGAAAAAAAAAACCAAAACAAAGCCAGAATGGGTCCGATTGAAAATAGTAAGGGGGAAATAATAGTTGAGCAGGAAGACATACTGGACGAAATACATAGGTATTACGAGAACCTCTTTACTAGTAACAGCTCCAATCCAAAACAAACTAAAGAAATACTGGAATGTATTGATAGGGAAATAAATCACATCGACAAAGAAGAGTGCGACACGGTAATCACATTAGCGGAAGTAGAACTGGCAATAGATGGACTAAATAAGAACAAAAGCCCAGGCCCAGACGGAATCTCGACAGAGTTCTACCAGTGCTTCAAAGCCCAGCTGGCCCCCTTGCTGCTAAAACTTTACACTAGTATTAGAGTAAACCAGACAACTCCGGACTCCCTCACAAAAGGTATCATCACAATTGTATTTAAGAATAAAGGATGCCGGAACCAACTGAAAAACTATAGGCCAATTAGCCTACTCAATTCAGATTATAAGATTCTGGCAAAAATTCTGGCTAATAGACTTAAAGCAGTAATAGGCTCAATCATCAGCAATACGCAAACTTACAGTATCCCAGGCAGAGATATTACAGACTCCATCAATACAATTAGGGATACAGTAAAAACAATGACTATGCAGAGGGGCCTGCTGCTTGGAGTAGACCTAGAAAAAGCTTTTGACAGGGTTGAGCATCCGTTCCTCTGGTCCGTAATGGAAAAGTTCGGCTTCGGAGCAAAGTTCATCGATTGGATCAAGGTGTTATATCGAAGTGCGAGTAGCAGGGTGAAATGCAACGGACTTCTCACCAGGGACATTCGGATCGAGAGGTCTGTGAGACAGGGATGCCCCCTTTCAGCTCTGCTATACACCCTGGTCGCAGAACCCCTCGCACTCCTAATACTGAAAGACAAAAATATAAAAGGTATCTTAACGCCAAATGGCAACAAAACCAAAATAGTCCAATATGCAGACGACATTAATATCATGGTCTCGGATGGTGACAGCATAGACCATGTCTTCAAACACCTAGGGGCCTATGAGAAAGCCTCTGGCGCAAGAATCAATAAAGAAAAATCTGCAATAATGTTCTGCGGTAAGAATCAAAAAACGATAAACAAATGGGGCCTTAAAGAGACCACAGGGTGCAGAGAAATCTTGGGTGTGTACATTGGGAAAGACGAGAGTGAAGCAAGAGATAAAACATGGAAGAGTGTGATAATTAAAATACAGTGTACCTTGAACCTGTGGAGGGCGAGGGGGCTTAGTCTAAAAGGAAAGGTAATAGTATCTAATGCCTTAGTGCTGTCAAAAATTAATCATGCTTTGGGAACCTGTGAGCTGCCCGATTGGGCACTAAATTCATTGAACGGTGAGATATCCTCCTTTCTTTGGAAGGGTAAGGGAAATATGATCGCCCACAGGACGTTAATTGCTAATAAACGGGAGGGGGGATTAGGGCTGATTGACATTGGTGCCAAAAGAGACGCACTGAGGGTTAAATTGATAGGGAAATTCTTGGATTCGACCAGGCAGTATCCCTGGGAGGACGCACTCGCAGGCTACCTGGCGGAGTTTGGGGAGAGGAGCAAATACAATCTCTGTACCCACTACCCCAGAAAAACCTACAGTGGCCTGCCGGGCTTCTACCAGGAGGTGCTGGAGGCATGGGGAAGGATACTCCCCCACCTCAGACCCGAGTGCAGTAAAAAAGAGCATGTGCTGCAGTTACCTTTCCTCTCGAATCCATGCTTCACCTATAATGGGAGAAACCTCGTCAGCAGTCACTTGACGGCAGCAGGCCTAACAAGAGTGGGACAGGTGACCGACCACAAAGGGAACTTTGATATAGGGAATGTACTTTGGGAATTAGACAGATGGAAGGTGCAATACAGGGAAAAACTGATTGTCTCTTTCGGGGAAAAATTTGATCAAAGCCTACGACCTGAGTGGCGAGGCATGCTCAAAGAGAAAGGACCCAAGGTGCAGGATGATGCCCTGAACTTCCTCCTGTGCCTTAGAGGAAAATTCCCCACCATCCAATCAGTGAAAACCAGAGACTGGTATAGATTACTCATTTCAAAGATTGTGACAATTCCAGCTTCAGAAAAGGCCTGGTCAAGGATATTTCCTGGCTATTCAATTAGAAATATATGGAACAACATGGAAATCCCTTTTGCCACATCAGCCATCTTCCACCTGGATTTCAAGATAAGGCACAGGAGGATTTTTACTGGCATCATCCTGCATCAAATACACAAAGACTTGCACAAGAGGGAGTGTGCGGTCTGCATGGAAGAAGCAGAAGACATTGAGCACCTGTTCCTTAGGTGCACGGCCCTCACGAACTATAGGGAGAGGGTCAAGAGCCTACTGGTGGAACATTGTGGCCTTAGGAGACTAACAGGGCTTACATGGGACTGGGCCTACATGTTTGGCCCCCCCCCCAAAACAAAGAGTCCAACGGAAAACTTACTGATAAACACTGTGCTGGCATTTGCCAGGCGCGCAACATGGACAAGAAGGAACTTGGCACTATATGAGGGTAGAGACGTAAGCATACAAAGCCTCTTTGGAAACTCACTAAAAGCCCACCTATCGTTGGTATATGGAGGAAACAAAGACCTTTTTGTAAGCCAATTCATGCAACAAACTACCCTACTCCAGGAAACTGAATGCCACTCTCTCTCCTTCGCATTCTGATAGGATAGAGAATGGGAGAAAAAGGGAAAACATGTATTTCCCAAGTGTTTAAAAATGTTTTCTTGGCATAATTGTTACTGTTGATGATTCTGTATTTTTATATTTAAAAAAAAAAAAAAAAAAAAAAAACATGTATTTGTCGAGGTATGAGCATTTTCAGAACATTGGACGGTTTTGCTGTCTAGCTGAATTAGAGAAACACCGAACCATTGTCTCTTCAGAGGTGAATGATTCAGAATGCTGCAGTACAGCATAGAAATGTTATTAATATGATGAACTATTATGTGCTTCCTAAGTTTTTCTCTAAGATTTCTATGCCCATCTAACAAGTATTTGTGGAGTTAGGATCATTTTCATCATAGTGTGCACATGTGGGAAAAAACGCATTTTCAGCCGATTTAAACGTCGAAAAGGGGAATTGGTTAAACGCTTCAGTCATTACTCTGTGTGACAGTGTCAGACAGTTTAAATACAATGGTGAACTAGTATATCCTGCTAAAGTGTTGTTTGTCAAACAGTTTTAGGCCCATGTAAAATGTATTTGTCGAGTTATGATCATTTTCATCATTGTGTGCACATGTGGGAAAAAACGCATTTTCAGCCGATTTAAACGTCGAAAAGGGGAATTGGTTAAACGCTTCAGTCATTACTCTGTGTGACAGTGTCAGACAGTTTAAATACAATGGTGAACTAGTATATGCTGCTAAAGTGTTGTTTGTCAAACAGTTTTGGGCCCATGTAAAATGTATTTGTCGAGTTATGATCATTTTCATCATTATGTGTACATGTGGGAAAAAACGCATTTTCAGCCGATTTAAACGTCGAAAAGGGGAATTGGTTAAACGCTTCAGTCATAACTCTATGTGACAGTGTCAGACAGTTTAAATACAATGGTGAACTAGTATATGCTGCTAAAGCGTTGTTTGTCAAACAGTTTTAGGCCCATACAACATGTATTTATCGAGGTATGAGCATTTTCAGAACATTGGACGGTTTGCTGTCTAGCTGAATCAGAGAAACACCGAACCATTGTCTCTTCAGAGGTGAATGATTCAGAATGCTGCAGTACAGCATAGAAATTTAATTAATATGATGAACTATTATGTGCTTCTTAAGTGTTTCTCACAGATTTCTAGGCCCATCTAACATGTATTTGTGGAGTTATGATCATTCTCATCATTGTGTGCACATGTGGGAAAAAACGCATTTTCAGCCGATTTAAACGTCGAAAAGGGGAATTGGTTAAACGCTTCAGTCATTACTCTGTGTGACAGTGTCAGACAGTTTAAATACATTGGTGAACTAGTATATGCTGCTAAAGTGTTGTTTGTCAACCAGTTTTAGGCCCATCTAACATGTATTTGTCGAGTTATGATCATTTTCATCATTATGTGTACATGTGGGAAAAAACGCATTTTCAGCCGATTTAAACGTCGAAAAGGGGAATTGGTTAAACGCTTCAGTCATAACTCTATGTGACAGTGTCGGACAGTTTAAATACAATGGTGAACTAGTATATGCTGCTAACGCGTTGTTTGTCAAACAGTTTTAGGCCCATACAACATGTATTTATCGAGGTATGAGCATTTTCAGAACATTGGACGGTTTGCTGTCTAGCTGAATTAGAGAAACACCGAACCATTGTCTCTTCAGAGGTGAATGATTCAGAATGCTGCAGTACAGCATAGAAATTTTATTAATATGATGAACTATTATGTGCTTCCTAAGTTTTTATCTCAGATTTCTATGCCCATCTAACATGTATTTCTGGAGTTATGATCATTTTCAGAACTTGTGACGGTTTGCTGTCTAACTGAATTAGAGAAACACCGAACCATTGTCTCTTCAGAGGTGAATGATTCAGAATGCTGCAGTACAGCATAGAAATTTAATTAATATGATGAACTATTATGTGCTTCTTAAGTGTTTCTCACAGATTTCTAGGCCCATCTAACATGTATTTGTGGAGTTATGATCATTCTCATCATTGTGTGCACATGTGGGAAAAAACGCATTTTCAGGCGATTTAAACGTCGAAAAGGGGAATCGGTTAAACGCTTCAGTCATTACTCTGTGTGACAGTGTCAGACAGTTTAAAGACAATGGTGAACTAGTATATGCTGCTAAAGTGTTGTTTGTCAAACAGTTTTAGGCCCATGTAAAATGTATTTGTCGAGTTATGATCATTTTCATCATTGTGTGCACATGTGGGAAAAAACGCATTTTCAGCCGATTTAAACGTCGAAAAGGGGAATTGGTTAAACGCTTCAGTCATTACTCTGTGTGACAGTGTCAGACAGTTTAAATACAATGGTGAACTAGTATATGCTGCTAAAGTGTTGTTTGTCAACCAGTTTTAGGCCCATCTAACATGTATTTGTCGAGTTATGATCATTTTCATCATTATGTGTACATGTGGGAAAAAACGCATTTTCAGCCGATTTAAACGTCGAAAAGGGGAATTGCTTAAACGCTTCAGTCATTACTCTGCGTGACAGTGTCAGACAGTTTAAATACAATGGTGAACTAGTATATGCTGCTAAAGCGTTGTTTGTCAAACAGTTTTAGGCCCATACAACATGTATTTGTCGAGGTATGAGCATTTTCAGAACATTGGACGGTTTGCTGTCTAGCTGAATTAGAGAAACACCGAACCATTGTCTCTTCAGAGGTGAATGATTCAGAATGCTGCAGTACAGCATAGAAATGTTATTAATATGATGAACTATTATGTGCTTCCTAAGTTTTTCTCTAAGATTTCTATGCCCATCTAACATGTATTTGTGGAGTTAGGATCATTTTCATCATAGTGTGCACATGTGGGAAAAAACGCATTTTCAGCCGATTTAAACGTCGAAAAGGGGAATTGGTTAAACGCTTCAGTCATTACTCTGTGTGACAGTGTCAGACAGTTTAAATACAATGGTGAACTAGTATATCCTGCTAAAGTGTTGTTTGTCAAACAGTTTTAGGCCCATGTAAAATGTATTTGTCGAGTTATGATCATTTTCATCATTGTGTGCACATGTGGGAAAAAACGCATTTTCAGCCGATTTAAACGTCGAAAAGGGGAATTGGTTAAACGCTTCAGTCATTACTCTGTGTGACAGTGTCAGACAGTTTAAATACAATGGTGAACGAGTATATGCTGCTAAAGTGTTGTTTGTCAAACAGTTTTGGGCCCATGTAAAATGTATTTGTCGAGTTATGATTATTTTCATCATTGTGTGCACATGTGGGAAAAAACGCATTTTCAGCCGATTTAAACGTCGAAAAGGGGAATTGGTTAAACGCTTCAGTCATTACTCTGTGTGACAGTGTCAGACAGTTTGAATACAATGGTGAACTAGTATATGCTGCTAAAGTGTTGTTTGTCAACCAGTTTTAGGCCCATCTAACATGTATTTCTCGAGTTATGATCATTTTCATCATTATGTGTACATGTGGGAAAAAATGCTTTTTCAGCCGATTTAAACATCGAAAAGGGGAATTGGTTAAACGCTTCAGTCATAACTCTGTGTGACAGTGTCAGACAGTTTAAATACAATGGTGAACTAGTATATGCTGCTAAAGCGTTGTTTGTCAACCAGTTTTAGGCCCATACAACATGTATTTGTCGAGGTATGAGCATTTTCAGAACATTGGACGGTTTGCTGTCAAACTGAATTAGAGAAACACCGAACCATTGTCTCTTCAGAGGTGAATAATTCAGAATGCTGCAGTACAGCATAGAAATTTTATTAATGTGATGAACTATTATGTGCTTCCTAAGTTTTTCTCTCAGATTTCTATGCCCATCTAACATGTATTTCTGGAGTTATGATCATTTTCAGAACATTGGACGGTTTGCTGTCTAACTGAATTAGAGAAACACCGAACCATTGTCTCTTCAGAGGTGAATGATTCAGAATGCTGCAGTACAGCATAGAAATTTAATTAATATGATGAACTATTATGTGCTTCTTAAGTGTTTCTCACAGATTTCTAGGCCCATCTAACATGTATTTGTGGAGTTATGATCATTCTCATCATTGTGTGCATATGTGGGAAAAAACGCATTTTCAGGCGATTTAAACGTCGAAAAGGGGAATCGGTTAAACGCTTCAGTCATTACCCTGTGTGACAGTGTCAGACAGTTTAAAGACAATGGTGAACTAGTATATGCTGCTAAAGTGTTGTTTGTCAAACAGTTTTAGGCCCATGTAAAATGTATTTGTCGAGTTATGATCATTTTCATCATTGTGTGCACATGTGGGAAAAAACGCATTTTCAGCCGATTTAAACGTCGAAAAGGGGAATTGGTTAAACGCTTCAGTCATTACTCTGTGTGACAGTGTCAGACAGTTTAAATACAATGGTGAACTAGTATATGCTGCTAAAGTGTTGTTTGTCAACCAGTTTTAGGCCCATCTAACATGTATTTGTCGAGTTATGATCATTTTCATCATTATGTGTACATGTGGGAAAAAACGCATTTTCAGCCGATTTAAACGTCGAAAAGGGGAATTGCTTAAACGCTTCAGTCATTACTCTGCGTGACAGTGTCAGACAGTTTAAATACAATGGTGAACTAGTATATGCTGCTAAAGCGTTGTTTGTCAAACAGTTTTAGGCCCATACAACATGTATTTGTCGAGGTATGAGCATTTTCAGAACATTGGACGGTTTGCAGTCTAGCTGAATTAGAGAAACACCGAACCATTGTCTCTTCAGAGGGGAATGATTCAGAATGCTGCAGTACAGCATAGAAATTTAATTAATATGATGAACTATTATGTGCTTCCTAAGTTTTTCTCTCAGATTTCTATGCCCATCTAACATGTATTTCTGGAGTTATGATCATTTTCAGAACTTGTGACGGTTTGCTGTCTAACTGAATTAGAGAAACACCGAACCATTGTCTCTTCAGAGGTGAATGATTCAGAATGCTGCAGTACAGCATAGAAATTTAATTAATATGATGAACTATTATGTGCTTCTTAAGTGTTTCTCACAGATTTCTAGGCCCATCTAACATGTATTTGTGGAGTTATGATCATTTTCATCATTGTGTGCACATGTGGGAAAAAACGCATTTTCAGCCGATTTAAACGTCGAAAAGGGGAATTGGTTAAACGCTTCAGTCATTACTCTGTGTGACAGTGTCAGACAGTTTAAATACAATGGTGAACTAGTATATGCTGCTAAAGCGTTGTTTGTCAAACAGTTTTAGGCCCATACAACATGTATTTATCGAGGTATGAGCATTTTCAGAACATTGGACGGTTTGCTGTCTAGCTGAATCAGAGAAACACCGAACCATTGTCTCTTCAGAGGTGAATGATTCAGAATGCTGCAGTACAGCATAGAAATTTTATTAATATGATGAACTATTATGTGCTTCCTAAGTTTTTCTCTCAGATTTCTATGCCCATCTAACATGTATTTCTGGAGTTATGATCATTTTCAGAACTTGTGACGGTTTGCTGTCTAACTGAATTAGAGAAACACCGAACCATTGTCTCTTCAGAGGTGAATGATTCAGAATGCTGCAGTACAGCATAGAAATTTAATTAATATGATGAACTATTATGTGCTTCTTAAGTGTTTCTCACAGATTTCTAGGCCCATCTAACATGTATTTGTGGAGTTATGATCATTCTCATCATTGTGTGCACATGTGGGAAAAAACGCATTTTCAGGCGATTTAAACGTCGAAAAGGGGAATCGGTTAAACGCTTCAGTCATTTCTCTGTGTGACAGTGTCAGACAGTTTAAATACAATGGTGAACTAGTATATGCTGCTAAAGCGTTGTTTGTCAAACAGTTTTAGGCCCATACAACATGTATTTGACGAGGTATGAGCATTTTCAGAACATTGGACGGTTTGCTGTCTAGCTGAATTAGAGAAACACCGAACCATTGTCTCTTCAGAGGGGAATGATTCAGAATGCTGCAGTACAGCATAGAAATTTAATTAATATGATGAACTATTATGTGCTTCCTAAGTTTTTCTCTCAGATTTCTATGCCCATCTAACATGTATTTCTGGAGTTATGATCATTTTCAGAACTTGTGACGGTTTGCTGTCTAACTGAATTAGAGAAACACCGAACCATTGTCTCTTCAGAGGTGAATGATTCAGAATGCTGCAGTACAGCATAGAAATTTAATTAATATGATGAACTATTATGTGCTTCTTAAGTGTTTCTCACAGATTTCTAGGCCCATCTAACATGTATTTGTGGAGTTATGATCATTCTCATCATTGTGTGCACATGTGGGAAAAAACGCATTTTCAGGCGATTTAAACGTCGAAAAGGGGAATCGGTTAAACGCTTCAGTCATTACCCTGTGTGACAGTGTCAGACAGTTTAAAGACAATGGTGAACTAGTATATGCTGCTAAAGTGTTGTTTGTCAAACAGTTTTAGGCCCATGTAAAATGTATTTGTCGAGTTATGATCATTTTCATCATTGTGTGCACATGTGGGAAAAAACGCATTTTCAGCCGATTTAAACGTCGAAAAGGGGAATTGGTTAAACGCTTCAGTCATTACTCTGTGTGACAGTGTCAGACAGTTTAAATACAATGGTGAACTAGTATATGCTGCTAAAGTGTTGTTTGTCAACCAGTTTTAGGCCCATCTAACATGTATTTGTCGAGTTATGATCATTTTCATCATTATGTGTACATGTGGGAAAAAACGCATTTTCAGCCGATTTAAACGTCGAAAAGGGGAATTGCTTAAACGCTTCAGTCATTACTCTGCGTGACAGTGTCAGACAGTTTAAATACAATGGTGAACTAGTATATGCTGCTAAAGCGTTGTTTGTCAAACAGTTTTAGGCCCATACAACATGTATTTGTCGAGGTATGAGCATTTTCAGAACATTGGACGGTTTGCAGTCTAGCTGAATTAGAGAAACACCGAACCATTGTCTCTTCAGAGGGGAATGATTCAGAATGCTGCAGTACAGCATAGAAATTTAATTAATATGATGAACTATTATGTGCTTCCTAAGTTTTTCTCTCAGATTTCTATGCCCATCTAACATGTATTTCTGGAGTTATGATCATTTTCAGAACTTGTGACGGTTTGCTGTCTAACTGAATTAGAGAAACACCGAACCATTGTCTCTTCAGAGGTGAATGATTCAGAATGCTGCAGTACAGCATAGAAATTTAATTAATATGATGAACTATTATGTGCTTCTTAAGTGTTTCTCACAGATTTCTAGGCCCATCTAACATGTATTTGTGGAGTTATGATCATTTTCATCATTGTGTGCACATGTGGGAAAAAACGCATTTTCAGCCGATTTAAACGTCGAAAAGGGGAATTGGTTAAACGCTTCAGTCATTACTCTGTGTGACAGTGTCAGACAGTTTAAATACAATGGTGAACTAGTATATGCTGCTAAAGCGTTGTTTGTCAAACAGTTTTAGGCCCATACAACATGTATTTATCGAGGTATGAGCATTTTCAGAACATTGGACGGTTTGCTGTCTAGCTGAATCAGAGAAACACCGAACCATTGTCTCTTCAGAGGTGAATGATTCAGAATGCTGCAGTACAGCATAGAAATTTTATTAATATGATGAACTATTATGTGCTTCCTAAGTTTTTCTCTCAGATTTCTATGCCCATCTAACATGTATTTCTGGAGTTATGATCATTTTCAGAACTTGTGACGGTTTGCTGTCTAACTGAATTAGAGAAACACCGAACCATTGTCTCTTCAGAGGTGAATGATTCAGAATGCTGCAGTACAGCATAGAAATTTAATTAATATGATGAACTATTATGTGCTTCTTAAGTGTTTCTCACAGATTTCTAGGCCCATCTAACATGTATTTGTGGAGTTATGATCATTCTCATCATTGTGTGCACATGTGGGAAAAAACGCATTTTCAGGCGATTTAAACGTCGAAAAGGGGAATCGGTTAAACGCTTCAGTCATTACTCTGTGTGACAGTGTCAGACAGTTTAAAGACAATGGTGAACTAGTATATGCTGCTAAAGTGTTGTTTGTCAAACAGTTTTAGGCCCATCTAACATGTATTTGTCGAGTTATGATCATTTTCATCATTATGTGTACATGTGGGAAAAAATGCATTTTCAGCCGATTTAAACATCGAAAAGGGGAATTGGTTAAACGCTTCAGTCATAACTCTGTGTGACAGTGTCAGACAGTTTAAATACAATGGTGAACTAGTATATGCTGCTAAAGCGTTGTTTGTCAACCAGTTTTAGGCCCATACAACATGTATTTGTCGAGGTATGAGCATTTTCAGAACATTGGACGGTTTGCTGTCAAACTGAATTAGAGAAACACCGAACCATTGTCTCTTCAGAGGTGAATAATTCAGAATGCTGCAGTACAGCATAGAAATTTTATTAATATGATGAACTATTATGTGCTTCCTAAGTTTTTCTCTCAGATTTCTATGCCCATCTAACATGTATTTCTGGAGTTATGATCATTTTCAGAACTTGTGACGGTTTGCTGTCTAACTGAATTAGAGAAACACCGAACCATTGTCTCTTCAGAGGGGAATGATTCAGAATGCTGCAGTACAGCATAGAAATTTAATTAATATGATGAACTATTATGTGCTTCCTAAGTTTTTCTCTCAGATTTCTATGCCCATCTAACATGTATTTCTGGAGTTATGATCATTTTCAGAACTTGTGACGGTTTGCTGTCTAACTGAATTAGAGAAACACCGAACCATTGTCTCTTCAGAGGTGAATGATTCAGAATGCTGCAGTACAGCATAGAAATTTAATTAATATGATGAACTATTATGTGCTTCTTAAGTGTTTCTCACAGATTTCTAGGCCCATCTAACATGTATTTGTGGAGTTATGATCATTTTCATCATTGTGTGCACATGTGGGAAAAAACGCATTTTCAGCCGATTTAAACGTCGAAAAGGGGAATTGGTTAAACGCTTCAGTCATTACTCTGTGTGACAGTGTCAGACAGTTTAAATACAATGGTGAACTAGTATATGCTGCTAAAGTGTTGTTTGTCAACCAGTTTTAGGCCCATCTAACATGTATTTGTCGAGTTATGATCATTTTCATCATTATGTGTACATGTGGGAAAAAACGCATTTTCAGCCGATTTAAACGTCGAAAAGGGGAATTGCTTAAACGCTTCAGTCATTTCTCTGTGTGACAGTGTCAGACAGTTTAAATACAATGGTGAACTAGTATATGCTGCTAAAGCGTTGTTTGTCAAACAGTTTTAGGCCCATACAACATGTATTTGACGAGGTATGAGCATTTTCAGAACATTGGACGGTTTGCTGTCTAGCTGAATTAGAGAAACACCGAACCATTGTCTCTTCAGAGGTGAATGATTCAGAATGCTGCAGTACAGCATAGAAATTTTATTAATATGATGAACTATTATGTGCTTCTTAAGTGTTTCTCACAGATTTCTAGGCCCATCTAACATGTATTTGTGGAGTTATGATCATTTTCATCATTGTGTGCACATGTGGGAAAAAACGCATTTTCAGCCGATTTAAACGTCGAAAGGGGGAATTGGTTAAACGCTTCAGTCATTACTCTGTGTGACAGTGTCAGACAGTTTAAATACAATGGTGAACTAGTATATGCTGCTAAAGTGTTGTTTGTCAACCAGTTTTAGGCCCATCTAACATGTATTTGTCGAGTTATGATCATTTTCATCATTATGTGTACATGTGGGAAAAAATGCATTTTCAGCCGATTTAAACATCGAAAAGGGGAATTGGTTGAACGCTTCAGTCATAACTCTGTGTGACAGTGTCAGACAGTTTAAATACAATGGTGAACTAGTATATGCTGCTAAAGCGTTGTTTGTCAACCAGTTTTAGGCCCATACAACATGTATTTGTCGAGGTATGAGCATTTTCAGAACATTGGACGGTTTGCTGTCTAACTGAATTAGAGAAACACCGAACCATTGTCTCTTCAGAGGGGAATGATTCAGAATGCTGCAGTACAGCATAGAAATTTAATTAATATGATGAACTATTATGTGCTTCCTAAGTTTTTCTCTCAGATTTCTATGCCCATCTAACATGTATTTCTGGAGTTATGATCATTTTCAGAACTTGTGACGGTTTGCTGTCTAACTGAATTAGAGAAACACCGAACCATTGTCTCTTCAGAGGTGAATGATTCAGAATGCTGCAGTACAGCATAGAAATTTAATTAATATGATGAACTATTATGTGCTTCTTAAGTGTTTCTCACAGATTTCTAGGCCCATCTAACATGTATTTGTGGAGTTATGATCATTTTCATCATTGTGTGCACATGTGGGAAAAAACGCATTTTCAGCCGATTTAAACGTCGAAAAGGGGAATTGGTTAAACGCTTCAGTCATTACTCTGTGTGACAGTGTCAGACAGTTTAAATACAATGGTGAACTAGTATATGCTGCTAAAGTGTTGTTTGTCAACCAGTTTTAGGCCCATCTAACATGTATTTGTCGAGTTATGATCATTTTCATCATTATGTGTACATGTGGGAAAAAATGCATTTTCAGCCGATTTAAACATCGAAAAGGGGAATTGGTTAAACGCTTCAGTCATAACTCTGTGTGACAGTGTCAGACAGTTTAAATACAATGGTGAACTAGTATATGCTGCTAAAGCGTTGTTTGTCAACCAGTTTTAGGCCCATACAACATGTATTTGTCGAGGTATGAGCATTTTCAGAACATTGGACGGTTTGCTGTCAAACTGAATTAGAGAAACACCGAACCATTGTCTCTTCAGAGGTGAATAATTCAGAATGCTGCAGTACAGCATAGAAATTTTATTAATATGATGAACTATTATGTGCTTCCTAAGTTTTTCTCTCAGATTTCTATGCCCATCTAACATGTATTTCTGGAGTTATGATCATTTTCAGAACTTGTGACGGTTTGCTGTCTAACTGAATTAGAGAAACACCGAACCATTGTCTCTTCAGAGGTGAATGATTCAGAATGCTGCAGTACAGCATAGAAATTTAATTAATATGATGAACTATTATGTGCTTCTTAAGTGTTTCTCACAGATTTCTAGGCCCATCTAACATGTATTTGTGTAGTTATGATCATTCTCATCATTGTGTGCACATGTGGGAAAAAATGCATTTTCAGGCGATTTAAACGTCGAAAAGGGGAATTGGTTAAACGCTTCAGTCATTACTCTGTGTGACAGTGTCAGACAGTTTAAATACAATGGTGAACTAGTATATGCTGCTAAAGTGTTGTTTGTCAAACAGTTTTGGGCCCATGTAAAATGTATTTGTCGAGTTATGATTATTTTCATCATTGTGTGCACATGTGGGAAAAAACGCATTTTCAGCCGATTTAAACGTCGAAAAGGGGAATTGGTTAAACGCTTCAGTCATTACTCTGTGTGACAGTGTCAGACAGTTTAAATACAATGGTGAACTAGTATATGCTGCTAAAGCGTTGTTTGTCAAACAGTTTTAGGCCCATACAACATGTATTTGTCGAGGTATGAGCATTTTCAGAACATTGGACGGTTTGCTGTCTAGCTGAATTAGAGAAACACCGAACCATTGTCTCTTCAGAGGTGAATGATTCAGAATGCTGCAGTAAAGCATTGAAATTGTATTAATATGATGAACTATTATGTGCTTCCTAAGTTTTTCTCTCAGATTTCTATGCCCATCTAACATGTATTTCTGGGGTTATGATCATTTTCAGAACTTGTGACGGTTTGCTGTCTAGCTGAATTTGAGAAACACCGAACCATTGTCTCTTCAGAGGTGAATGATTCAGAATGCTGCAGTACAGCATAGAAATTTAATTAATATGATGAACTATTATGTGCTTCTTAAGTGTTTCTCACAGATTTCTAGGCCCATCTAACATGTATTTGTGGAGTTATGATCATTTTCATCATAGTGTGTACATGTGGGAAAAAACGCATTTTAAGCCGATTTAAACGTCGAAAAGGGGAATTGGTTAAACGCTTCAGTCATTACTCTGTGTGACAGTGTCAAACAGTTTAAATACAATGGTGAACTGGTATATGCTGCTAAAGTGTTGTTTGTCAAACAGTTTTAGGCCCATCTAACATGTATTTGTCGAGTTATAATCATTTTCATCATTATGTGCACATGTGGGAAAAAACGCATTTTCAGCCGATTTAAACGTCGAAAAGGGGAATTGCTTAAACGCTTCAGTCATTTCTCTGTGTGACAGTGTCAGACAGTTTAAATACAATGGTGAACTAGTATATGCTGCTAAAGCGTTGTTTGTCAAACAGTTTTAGGCCCATACAACATGTATTTGACGAGGTATGAGCATTTTCAGAACATTGGACGGTTTGCTGTCTAGCTGAATTAGAGAAACACCGAACCATTGTCTCTTCAGAGGTGAATGATTCAGAATGCTGCAGTACAGCATAGAAATTTTATTAATATGATGAACTATTATGTGCTTCTTAAGTGTTTCTCACAGATTTCTAGGCCCATCTAACATGTATTTGTGGAGTTATGATCATTTTCATCATTGTGTGCACATGTGGGAAAAAACGCATTTTCAGCCGATTTAAACGTCGAAAAGGGGAATTGGTTAAACGCTTCAGTCATTACTCTGTGTGACAGTGTCAGACAGTTTAAATACAATGGTGAACTAGTATATGCTGCTAAAGCGTTGTTTGTCAAACAGTTTTAGGCCCATACAACATGTATTTGACGAGGTATGAGCATTTTCAGAACATTGGACGGTTTGCTGTCTAGCTGAATTAGAGAAACACCGAACCATTGTCTCTTCAGAGGTGAATGATTCAGAATGCTGCAGTACAGCATAGAAATTTAATTAATATGATGAACTATTATGTGCTTCCTAAGTTTTTCTCTCAGATTTCTATGCCCATCTAACATGTATTTCTGGATTTATGATCATTTTCAGAACTTGTGACGGTTTGCTGTCTAGCTGAATTAGAGAAACACCGAACCATTGTCTCTTCAGAGGTGAATGATTCAGAATGCTGCAGTACAGCATAGAAATTTAATTAATATGATGAACTATTATGTGCTTCTTAAGTGTTTCTCACAGATTTCTATGCCCATCTAACATGTATTTGTGGAGTTATGATCATTTTCATCATTGTGTGCACATGTGGGAAAAAACGCATTTTCAGCCGATTTTAACGTCGAAAAGGGGAATTGGTTAAACGCTTCAGTCATTACTCTGTGTGACAGTGTCAGACAGTTTAAATACAATGGTGAACTAGTATATGCTGCTAAAGTGTTGTTTGTCAAACAGTTTTAGTCCCATACAACATGTATTTGTCGAGTCGAAAAACTTCAAAATATACAACGCCGAAAAATATCACAAATACTTCAAAATTTACAACCCAGATAAATATCCCAAAAACGACTTACGGAAAATGTCGAAAAACGTCAAAATACACAACGCCAAAAAATGTCCCAAAAACGTCAAAATATACAACCCAGGTAATATCCCAAAAACGATATAAAACTATGTCGAAAAACGTCAAAATATACAACGCCAAAAAATATCCCACCACTACATAATACTATGTCGAACAACATCAAAATATACCACATCGAAAAATATCACAATAACGTAAAAATATAAAACCCATATAAATATCCCAAAAAACGACATAATATACGATGTCGAAAAAAGTCAACATATACAACACCAAAAAATGTCCCAAAAACGTCAAAATATAAAACCCAGAAAAAAAATCCCAAAAACGATATATTACTATGTCGAAAAACGTCAAAATATACAACGCCAAAAAATATCCCAGAAACTACATTATACTATGTCGAAAAAGTCAAAATATACAACGCCAAATATGTCCCAAAAACGTCAAAATATACAACCCAGAGAAATATCCCAAAAACGACATAATACTATGTCAAAAAACGTCCAAATATACAACACGAAAAAATTTCCCAAAAACGACATAATATTATGTTGAAAAACGTCAAAATATACCACGTCGAAAAATATCACAATAACGTAAAAATATACAACCCAGATAAATATTCCAAAAACGACATACTTGTTACGTCGAAAAAAGTCAAAATATACAATGCCAAAATATGTCCAAAGACGTCAAAATATACAACCCAGATAAATATCCCAAGAACGACATACTTGTTACGTCGAAAAAAGGCAAAATATACAACACCAAAAAATATCCCAAAAACTACATAATACTATGTCGAAAAACGTCAAAATATACAACGTCAAAATATGTCCCAAAAACGTCAAAATATACAACCCAGATAAATATCCCAAAAACAATATATTACTATGTCGAAAAACGTCAAAAAATACAACGCCAAAAAATATCCCAAAAACTACATAATACTATGTCGAAGAACGTCAAAATATACAACACCAAAAAATATCCCAAAAACTACATAATACTCTGTCGAAAAACGTCAAAATATACAACGCCGAAAAATATCACAAATACTTCAAAATTTACAACCCAGATAAATATTCCAAAAATGACATGATACTATGCCGAAAAACGTCAAAATATACAACGCCGAAAAATATCCCAAAAACGACATACTATACTATGTCAAAAAAAGTCAAAATATACAACACCAAAAAATATCCCAAAAACTACATAATACTATGTCGAAAAACATCAAAATATACCATGTCGAAAAATATCACAATAACGTAAAAATATACAACCCAGATAAATATCCCAAAAAACGACATAATGTACTATGTCGAAAAAAGTCAAAATATACAGCGCCAAAAAATGTCCCAAAAACGTCAAAATATACAACCCAGATAAAAATCCCAAAAACGATATATTACTATGTCGAAAAACGTCAAAATATACAACGCCAAAAATTATCCCAAAAACTACATAATACTATGTCGAAAAACGTCAAAATATACCACGTCGAAAAATATCACAAAAACTTCAAAATATACAACCCAGATAAATATTCCAAAAATGACTTACTAAACTATGTCGAAAAAAGCCAAAATATACAACGCCAAAATATGTCCCAAAAACGTCAAACTTTACAACCCAGATAAATATCCCAAAAATGACATAATACTATGCCGAAAAACGTCAAAATATACAACGCCAAAAAATATCCAAAAAACGACATAATACTATATCGAAAAACGTCAAAATATACAACCCAGATAAATATCCCAAAAACTACATAATACTATGTCGAAAAACGTCAAAATATACAACGCTGAAAAATATCACAAATACTTCAAAATATACAACTCAGATAAATAATCCAAAAACGACATCCAAAAAATGTCGAAAAAAGTCCAAATATACAAGAACAAAAAATATCCCAAAAACGACCAGTATGTCATATGTATCCCAAAGTACGACACTATGTCAAAAAACTTCTATATATACAACGCCAAAAAATATCCCAAAAATGACATAATACCATGTCGAAAAACATCAAAATATAAAATGCCGAAAAATATCCCAAAAACTACATATTATACTATGTCGAAAAAAGTCAAAATATACAACGCCAAAATATGTCCCAAAAACGTCAAACTTTACAACCCAGATAAATATCCCAAAAATGACATAATACTATGCTGAAAAACGTCAAAATATACAACGCCGAAAAATATCCCAAAAACGACATACTATATTTGTCAAAAAAAGTCAAAATATACAGCGCCAAAAAATGTCCCAAAAACGTCAAAATATACAACCCAGATAAAAATCCCAAAAACGATTTATTACCATGTCGAAAAACGTCAAAATATACAACGCCAAAAAATATCCCAAAAACTGCATAATACTATGTCGAAAAACGTCAAAATATACCACGTCGAAAAATATCACAATAACGTAAAAATATACAACCCAGATAAATATTCCAAAAATGACATACTAAACTATGTCGAAAAAAGCCAAAATATACAGCGCCAAAATATGTCCAAAAACGTCAAAATATACAACCCAGATAAATATCCCAAAAAAGGACATAATATACTATGTCGAAAAAAGTCAACATACACAACACCAAAAAATATCCCAAAAACTACATAATACTATGTCAAAAAACGTAAAAAAATATACCATGCCGAAAAATATCACAAATACTTCAAAATTTACAACCCAGATAAATATCCCAAAAACGACATACGGAAAAAGTAGAAAAAAGTCAAAACATACAACGCCAAAAAATATCCCAAAATCGACATAATACTATATCGAAAAACGTCAAAATATACAACCCAGATAAATATCCCAAAAACTACATAATACTATGTCAAAAAACGTAAAAATATACAACGCTGAAAAATATCACAAATACTTCAAAATATACAACTCAGATAAATAAGCCAAAAACGACATCCAAAAAAAGTCGAAAAAAAGTCAAAATATACAAGGCCAAAAAATATCCCAAAAACGACCTATTACACTATGTCGAAAAACGTCTATATATACAACGCCAAAAAATATCCCAAAAATGACATAATACCATGTCGAAAAACGTCAAAATATAAAACGCCGAAAAATATCCCGAAAACTAGAGAATACTATGTCGAAAAATGTCAAAATATACAACGCCGAAAAATGTCACAAATACTTCAAAGTATACAACCCAGATAAATATTCCAAAAACGACATACTTGTTACGTCGAAAAAAGTCAAAATATACAACGCCAAAATATGTCCAAAGACGTCAAAATATACAACCCAGATAAAAATCCCAAGAACGACATACTTGTTACGTCGAAAAAAGTCAAAATATACAACACCAAAAAAAATCCCAAAAACTACATAATACTATGTCGAAAAACGTCAAAATATACAACGCCAAAATATGTCCCTAAAACGTCAAAATATACAACCCTGAGAAATATCCCAAAAACAATTTATTACTATGTCGAAAAACGTCAAAAAATACAACGCCAAAAAATATCCCAAAAACTACATAATACTAGGTCGAAGAACGTCAAAATATACAACACCAAAAAACATCCCAAAAACTACATAATTCCTATCTGTCACTGTCACACAGAGTAATGACTGTAGCTTTTAACCAATTCGCCTTTTTTCGACGTTTAAATCGGCTGAAAATGCATTTTTTCCCACATGTGCACACTATGATGAAAATGATCATAACTCCACAAATACATGTTAGATGGGCATAGAAATCTGTGAGAAACATTTAAGAAGCACATAATAGTTCATCATATTAATTTAATTTCTATGCTGTACTGCAGCATTCTGAATCATTCACCTCTGAAGAGACAATGGGTCGGTGTTTCTCTAATTCAGTTAGACAGCAAACCGTCCAAAGTTCAGAAAATTATCATAACTCGAAAAATTCATGTTAGATGGGCTTAAAACTCTGTGAGAAACACTTATGGACCACATAATAGTTCATCATATTAATCAAATTTCTATGCTGTACTGCAGCATTCTGAACCATTCACCTTTGATGAGACAATGGTTAAGTGTTTCTCTAATTCAGCTAGACAGCAAACCGTCCAAAGTTCTGACGTGATCAAAACTCCACAAATACATGTTAGATGGGCCTAGAGGTCTGTGAGAAACACTTAAGAAGCACATAATAGTTCCTCATATTAGATTTCAATGGTGTACGGCAGCATTCTGAATCATTCACCTATAAAGAGACAAAGGTTCGGTGTTTCTCTAATTCAGCTAGACCGCAAATCGTCCAAAGTTCTGAAAATGATCATAACTCGAAAAATCCATTTTATATGGGCCTAAAACTGTTTGACCAACAACACTTTAGCAGCATATACTAGTTCATCATTGTATTTAAACTGTCTGTCACTGTCACACAGAGTAATGACTGTAGCTTATAACCAATTTGCCTTTTCGACGTTTAAATCGGCTGAAAATGCGTTTTTTCCCACATGTGCACACTATGATGAAAATGATCATAACTCGACAAATACATTTTATTTGGGCCTAAAACTGTTTGACAAACAACACTTTAGCAGCATATACTAGTTCACTATTGTATTTAAACTGTCTGGCACTGTCACACAGAGTAATGACGAAAGTGTTTAACCAATTCGCCTTTTCGACGTTTAAATCGGCTGAAAATGCATATTTTCCCACATGTGCACACTATGATCAAAATGATCAAACCTCGACAAATACATTTTAAATGGGCCTAAAACTGTTTGACATACAACACTTTAGCAGCACATACTAGTTATTCATTGTATTTAAACTGTCTGACACTGTCAGACAGAGTAATGACTGAAGCTTTAAACCAAATCGCCTTTTCGACGTTTAAATCGGCTGAAAACGCATTTTTTCCCACATGTGCACACTATGATGAAAATGATCATAACTCAACAAATACATATTAGATGGGCCTAGAACTCTGTGAGAAACACTTAAGAAGGACATAATAGTTCATCATATTAATTACATTTCTATGCTGTACTGCAGCATTCTGAATCATTCACCGCTGAAGAGACAATGGTTCGGTGTTTCTCTAATTCAGCTAGACAGCAAACCGTTCAAAGTTCTGAAAATGCTCATAACTCGACAAATACATGTTGTATGGGACTAAAACTGTTTGACAAGCAACACTTTAGCAGCACAGACTAGTTCATCATATAAATTAAATTTCTATGCTGTACTGCAGCATTCTGAATCATTCACCTCTGAAGAGACAATGGTTCGGTGTTTCTCTAATTCAGCTAGATACCAAACCGTCCAAAGTTCTGAAAATGATCATAACTCGAAAAATACATGTTAGATGGGCCTAAAACTCTGTGAGAAACACTTATGGGGCTCATAATAGTTCATCATATTAATCAAATTTCTATGCTGTACTGTAGCATTGTGAATCATTCACTTATGAAGAGACAATGGTTCGGTGTTTCTCTAATTCAGCTAGACAGCAAACCGTCCAAAGTTCTGAAAATGATCATAACTCCACAAATACATGTTAGATGGGTCTAGAACTCTGTGAGAAAAACTGAAGAAGCACATAAAAGTTCATCAAATTAATTAAATTCATATGCTGTACTGCAGCATTCTGAATCATTCACCTCTGAAGAGACAATGGTTCGGTGTTTCTCTAATTCAGCTAGACAGCAAACCGTCCCAAGTTCTGAAAATGCTCATAGCTCGACAAATACATGTTAGATGGGCCTAAAACTCTGTGAGAAACACTTATGGAGCACATAATAGTTCATCATATTGATCAAATTGATCAAATTTCTATGCTGTACTGCACCATTCTGAACCATTCACCTCTGAAGAGACAATGGTTCGGTGTTTCTCTAATTCAGCTAGACAGCAAACCGTCCAAAGTTCTGAAAATGCTCATAACTCTACAAATACATGTTGTATGGGACTAAAACTGTTTGACAAACAACACTTTAGCAGCACATACTTGTTCATCATAGTATTTAAACTGTCTGACACTGTCACACAGAGTAATGACTGAAGCGTTTAACCAATTCGCCTTTTCGACGTTTAAATCGGCTGAAAATGCGTTTTTTCCCACATGTGCACACTATGATGAAAATGATCATAACTCGACAAATACATTTTATATGGGCCTAAAACTGTTTGACATACAACACTTTAGCAGCTTATACTAGTTCATCATTGTATTTAAACTGTCTGACACTGCCACCGAGAGTAATGACTGAAGCTTTTAACCAATTCGCCTTTTCGACGTTTAAATCGGCTGAAAATGCATTTTTCCCCACATGTGCACACTATGATGAAAATTATCATAACTCCACAAAAAAATGTTAGATGGGTCTAGAAGTCTGTGAGAAACACTTAAGAAGCACATAATAGTTCATCATATTAATTAAATTTCTATGCTGTACTGCAGCATTCTGAATCATTCACCTCTGAAGAGACAATGGGTCGGTGTTTCTCTAATTCAGTTAGACAGCAAACCGTCCAAAGTTCTGAAAATTATCATAACTCGAAAAATTCATGTTAGATGGGCTTAAAACTCTGTGAGAAACACTTATGGACCACATAATAGTTCATCATATTAATCAAATTTCTATGCTGTACTGCAGCATTCTGAACCATTCACCATTGATGAGACAATGGTTCAGTGTTTCTCTAATTCAGCTAGAAAGCAAACCGTTCAAAGTTCTGAAACTGCTCATAACTCGACAAATAGATGTTGTATGGGACTAAACTGTTTGACAAGCAACACTTTAGCAGCACAGACTAGTTCATCATATTAATTACATTTCTATGCTGTACTGCAGCATTCTGAATCATTCACCTCTGAAGAGACAATGGTTCGGTGTTTCTCTAATTCAGTTAGACAGCAAACCGTCCACAGTTCTGAAAATGATCATAACTCCACAGATACATGTTAGATGGTTCTAGAACTCTGTGAGAAAAAACTTAAGAAGCACATAATAGTTCATCAAATTAATCAAATTTCTATGCTGTTCTGCACCATTCTGAATCATTCACCGCTGAAGAGACAATGGTTCGGTGTTTCTCTAATTCAGCTAGACAGCAAACGATCAAATGTTCTGAAAATGATCGTAACTCCACAAATACATGTTATATGGGACTAAAACTGTTTGACAAACAACACTTTAGCAGCACAGACTAGTTAGTCATAGTATTCAAACTGTCTGACACTGTCACACAGAGTAATGACTGAAGCGTTTAACCTATTCGCCTTTTCGACGTTTAAATCGGTTGAAAATTTGTTTTTTCCCACATGTGCACACTATGATGAAAATGATCATAACTCGACAAATACATGTTGTATGGGACTAAAACTGTTTGACAAGCAACACTTTAGCAGCACATACTTGTTCATCATAGTATTTAAACTGTCTGACACTGTCACACAGAGTAATGACTGTCTGAAAATGATCATAACTCGAAAAATACATGTTAGATGGGCCTAAAACTCTGTGAGAAACACTTATGGAGCACATAATAGTTCATCATATTAATCATCATATTATGTACTGCAGCATTCTGAACCATTCACCTTTGATGAGACAATGGTTCGGTATTGAAAGAAAGATTGAATGATTGAAAGAAATGTAGATTGAAATAAAGAATGAAAGAAAGATTTGAAGTAAGAATGAAATATTGAAAGAAAGATTTTAGGAAAGGTTGAAAGACTGAAAGAAAGAATGAAAGATTGAAAGAAAGATTGAAAGATTGAAAGAAATATTGAAAGAAAGAGAATTTGAAAGTAAGAAAGATTGAAAGAAAGATTGAAAGTAATAAAGATTGAAAGAAAGAATAAAAGAAAAATTGAAAGATTGAAAGATTGAAAGATTGAAAGAAAGATTGAAAGAAAGATTTAACGAAAATTGAAAGACTGAAAGTAAGAATGAAAGAAAGATTGAAAGTTTGAAAGAAAGAATGAAAGAATTAAAGAAATATTGAAAGAAATATTGAAAGAAAGAATGAAAGATTGAAAGAAAGAATGAAAGAATGAAAGAAATACTGAAAGAAAGAAAGATTGAAAGTAAGAACGATTGAAAGAAAGATTTATAGAAAGATTGAAAGACTGAAAGAAAGAATGAAAGATTGAAAGAAATATTGAAAGAAAGAGAGATTGAAAGATTAAAAGATTGAAAGAAAGATTGAAAGTAATAAAGATTGAAAGAAAGAATGGAGGAATAATTGAAAGATTGAAAGAAAAAATGAAAGAATTAAAGAAAGATTGTAAGAAATATTGAAAGAAAGATTGAAAGAAAGAATGAAAGAAAGATTGTAAGAAAGAATGAAAGTAAGAAAGAAATATTGAAAGATTGAAAGAAATATTGAAAGAAAGAAAGATTGAAAGTAAGAACGATTGAAAGAAAGATTGAAAGAAAGACTGAAAGCTTGAAAGAAAGAATGAAAGAAAGATTTTAAGAAAGGTTGAAAGACTGAAAGAAAGAATGAAAGATTGAAAGAAAGAATGAAAGAACGATTGAAAGAAAAAATGAAAGAATGATAGAAAGATTGAAAGATTGAAAGAAAGATTGAATGTTTGAAAGAAAGATTGAAAGTATTAAAGATCGAAAGAAATATTTAAAGAAAGATTGAAAGATTGAAAGAAAGAATGAAATAACGATTGCAAGAAAGAATGAAGAATGAAAGAAAAATTGAAAGATTGAAAGAAATATTGAAAGAAAGAGAGATTGAAAGATTAAAAGATTGAAAGAAAGATTGAAAGTGATGAAGTTTGAAAGAAAGAATGAAGGAAAAACTGAAAGATTGAAAGACTGAAAGAATGAATGAAAGAAAGATTGAAAGATTGAATGAAAAAATGAAAAACTTAAAGAAAGATTGAAAGAAATACTGAAAGATAGATTGAAAGATTGAAAGAAAGAAAGATTGAAAGAAAGAATGAAAGAAAGATTGTCAGAAAGAATGAAAGTAAGAAAGAAAGATTGAAAGATTGAAAGAAATATTGAAAGAAAGAAAGATTGAAACTAAGAACGATTGAAAGAAAGATTGAAAGAAAGATTGAAAGCTTGAAAGAAAGATTGAAAGAAAGATTTTAAGAAAGGTTGAAAGACTGAAAGAAAGAATGAAAGATTGAAAGAAAGAATGAAAGAACGATTGAAAGAAAGAATGATAGAATGAAAGAAAGATTGAAAGATTGAAAGAAATATTGAAAGAAAAAGAGAATGAAAATAAGAAAGATTGAAAGAAAGATTGAAAGTAATAAAGATTGAAAGAAATAACAAAAGAAAGATTGAAAGATTGAAAGAAATATTGAAAGAAAGAAAGATTGAAACTAAGAACGATTGAAAGAAAGATTGAAAGAAAGATTGAAAGCTTGAAAGAAAGATTGAAAGAAAGATATTAAGAAAGGTTGAAAGACTGAAAGAAAGAATGAAAGATTGAAAGAAAGAATGAAAGAACGATTGAAAGAAAGAATGAAAGAATGAAAGAAAGATTGAACGATTGGAAGAAATATTGAAAGATAGAAAAATTTAAAGTAAGAAAGATTGAAAGAAAGAATGAAAGAAAGATTGAAAGATTGAAAGATTGAAAGAAAGATTGAATGTTTGAAAGAAAGATTGAAAGTATTAAATATCGAAAGAAATATTTAAAGAAAGATTGAAAGATCGAAAGAAAGAATGAAATAACGATTGAAAGAAAGAATGAAAGTATGAAAGAAAAATTGAAAGATTGAAAGAAATATTGAAAGAAAGAGTGATTGAAAGATTAAAAGATTGAAAGAAAGATTGAAAGTGATGAAGTTTGAAAGAAAGAATGAAGGAAAAACTGAAAGATTGAAAGACTGAAAGAATGAATGAAAGAAAGATTGAAAGATTGAATGAAAAAATGAAAAACTTAAAGAAAGATTGAAAGAAATATTGAAAGATAGATTAAAAGATTGAAAGAAAGAAAGATTGAAAGAAAGAATGAAAGAAAGATTGTAAGAAAGAATGAAAGTAAGAAAGAAAGATTGAAAGATTGAAAGAAATATTGAAAGAAAGAAAGATTGAAACTAAGAACGATTGAAAGAAAGATTGAAAGAAAGATTGAAAGCTTGAAAGAAAGATTGAAAGAAAGATTTTAAGAAAGGTTGAAAGACTGAAAGAAAGAATGAAAGATTGAAAGAAAGAATGAAAGAACGATTGAAAGAAAGAATGAAAGAATGAAAGAAAGATTGAAAGATTGAAAGAAATATTGAAAGAAAGAGAGAATGAAAATAAGAAAGATTGAAAGAAAGATTGAAAGTAATAAAGATTGAAAGAAAGAATGAACGAAAAATTGAAAGATTGATAGATTGAAAGAAAGATTGAAAGAAAGATTTAAAGAAAGATTGAAAGACTGAAAGAAAGAATGAATAAAATAATTAAAGAAAGATTGAAGGTTTGAAAGATTGAAAGAAAGATTGAAAGAAAGATTGAAAAAAAGATTGAAAAAAAGAAAAATTGAAAGAAAGATTGAAAGAAATATTGAAAGACTGAAGGAAAGAATGAAAGAAAGATGGAAAGAAAGATTGAAAGAAAGAAAGATTGAAAGTAAGAAAGATTGAAAGAAATATTGAAAGAAAGATTGAAAGATTGAAAGATTGAAAGATTGAAAGAAAGAATGAAAGAAAGACTGAAAGATTGAAAGAAAAATTGAAAGAAATATTGAAAGATTGAAAGATTGAAAGAAAAATTGAAAGTTTGAAAGAAATATTGAAAGACTGAAAGAAAGATTGCAAGAAAGATTGAAAATAAAGAAAGATTTAAAGATAGAATAAAAGAAAGATTGAAAGAAATATTGAAAGACAGAAAGATTGAAAGAAACAATGAAAGAAATATTGAAAGATTAAAAGAAAGAATGAAAGAAAGATTGAAAAATTGAAAGATTGAAAGAAAGACTAAAAGAAAGAAAGAACGATTGAAAGAAAGATTGAAAGAAAGATTGAAAGAAAGAAAGATTGTAAGAGAGAATGAAACAAAGATTGAAATAAAGAATGAAACAAAGATTGAAAGAAAAAATGAAAGAAAGATTGAAAGAAAGATGGAAAGAAAGTTTGAAAGAAAGAAAGATTGAAAGAAATAACAAAAGAAAGATTGAAAGAAATAATGAAAGAAAGATTGAACGATTGGAAGAAATATTGAAAGATAGAAAAATTGAAAGTAAGAAAGATTGAAAGAAAGAATGAAAGAAAGATTGAAAGATTGAATGATTGAAAGAAAGAATGAAAGAAAGATTGAAAGATTGAAATATTGAAAGAAAGAATGAAAGAAAGATTGAAAGTTTGAAAGAAAGAATGAAAGATTGAAAGAAAGAATGAAAGAATGAAAGAAATACTGAAAGAAAGAAAGATTGAAAGTAAGAACGATTGAAAGAAAGATTTATAGAAAGATTGAAAGAAATATTGAAAGAAAGAGAGATTGAAAGATTAAAAGATTGAAAGAAAGATTGAAAGTAATAAAGATTGAAAGAAAGAATGGAGGAATAATTGAAAGATTGAAAGAAAAAATGAAAGAATTAAAGAAAGATTGTAAGAAATATTGAAAGAAAGATTGAAAGATTGAAATAAAGAAAGATTGAAAGAAAGAATGAAAGAAAGATTGTAAGAAAGAATGAAAGTAAGAAAGAAATATTGAAAGATTGAAAGAAATATTGAAAGAAAGAAAGATTGAAAGTAAGAACGATTGAAAGAAAGATTGAAAGAAAGACTGAAAGCTTGAAAGAGAGAATGAAAGAAAGATTTTAAGAAAGGTTGAAAGACTGAAAGAAAGAATGAAAGTTTGAAAGAAAGGATGAAAGAACGATTGAAAGAAAAAATGAAAGAATGATAGAAAGATTGAAAGATTGAAAGAAAGATTGAATGTTTGAAAGAAAGATTGAAAGTATTAAAGATCGAAAGAAATATTTAAAGAAAGATTGAAAGATTGAAAGAAAGAATGAAATAACGATTGAAAGAAAGAATGAAAGAATGAAAGAAATATTGAAAGATTGAAAGAAATATTGAAAGAAAAAGAGATTGAAAGATTAAAAGATTGAAAGAAAGATTGAAAGTGATGAAGTCTGAAAGAAAGAATGAAGGAAATACTGAAAGAATGAATGAAAGATTGATTGAAAGATTGAATGAAAAAATGAGAAACTTAAAGAAGATTGAAAGAAATATTGAAAGATAGATTGAAAGATTGAAAGAAAGAAAGATTGAAAGAAAGAATGAAAGAAAGATTGTAAGAAAGAATGAAAGTAAGAAAGAAAGATTGAAATATTGAAAGAAATATTGAAAGAAAGAAAGATTGAAACTAAGAACGATTGAAAGAAAGATTGAAAGAAAGATTGAAAGCTTGAAAGAAAGATTGAAAGAAAGATTTTAAGAAAGGTTGAAAGACTGAAAAAAAGAATGAAAGATTGAAAGAAAGAATGAAAGAATGAAAGAAAGATTGAAAGATTGAAAGAAATATTGAAAGAAAGAGAGAATGAAAATAAGAAAGAAGAAAAAGAAGAAAGATTGAAAGTAATAAAGATTGAAAGAAATAACAAAAGAAAGATTGAAAGAAAGAATGAAAGAAAGATTGAACGATTGGAAGAAATTTTGAAAGATAGAAAAATTTAAAGTAAGAAAGATTGAAAGAAAGAATGAAAGAAAGATTGAAAGATTGAAAGATTGAAAGAAAGATTGAATGTTTGAAAGAAAGATTGAAAGTATTAAAGATCGAAAGAAATATTTAAAGAAAGATTGAAAGATTGAAAGAAAGAATGAAATAACGATTGAAAGAAAGAATGAAAGAATGAAAGAAAAATTGAAAGATTGAAAGAAATATTGAAAGAAAGAGAGATTGAAAGATTAAAAGATTGAAAGAAAGATTGAAAGTTATGAAGATTGAAAGAAAGAATGAAGGAAAAACTGAAAGATTGAAAGACTGAAAGAATGAATGAAAGAAAGATTGAAAGATTGAAAGAAAAAATGAAAAACTTAAAGAAAGATTGAAAGAAATATTGAAAGACAGATTGAAAGATTGAAAGAAAGAAAGATTGAAAGAAAGATTGTAAGAAAGAATGAAATATTGAAAGAAAAAATGAAAGAAAGACTGAAAAAAACAAAGAAAGATTGAAAGAAATAAAGATTTAAAGAAAAAAAGATTTAAAGAAAGATTGAAAGACTAAAAGTAAGAATGAAAAAAAAGATTGAAAGAAAGATTGAAAAAAGAAAGAAAGATTGAAAGAAAGATTGAAAGAAAGATTGACAGAAAGAATGAAAGTTTGAAAGAAAGATTGAAAGAAAGATTGAAAGACTGAAAGAAAAAATGAAAGAAAGATTAAAAGAGAGATTGAAAGATTGAAAGATTGAAAGAAGGAATGAAAGAAAGATTGAATGATTGAAAGATTGAAATAAAGAATGAAATATTGAAAGAAAGAATAAAAGAACGATTGAAAGAAAGAATGAAAGAATGAAAGAAAGATTGAAAGATTGAAAGAATTTTGAAAGAAAGAGAGAATGAAAGTAAGAAAGATTGAAAGAAAGATTGAAAGTAAAAAAGATTGAAAGAAAGAATGAAAGAAAAATTGAAAGATTGAAAGATTGAAAGAAAGATTTAAAGAAAGATTTAAAGAAAGATTGAAAGACTGGAAGAAAGAATGAATAAAAGAATTAAAGAAAGATTGAAAGATTGAAAGATTGAAAGATTGAAAGAAAGATTGAAAAAAGAATGATTGAAAGAAAGAAAGATTTAAAGAATGAAAGATTTAAAGAAAGATTGAAAGACTAAAAGTAAGAATGAAAAAAAAGAATGAAAGCAAGATTGAAAGATTGAAAGATTGAAAGAAAGAATGAAAGATTGAAAGAAAGAATGAAAGAATGAAAGATAGATTGAAAGACTGAAAGAAATATTGAAAGAAGGAGAGAATGAAAGTAAGAAAGATTGAATGAAAAATTGAAAGATTGAAAGATTGAAAGAAAGAATGAAAGAAAGATTGAAAGATTGAAAGAAATACTGAAAGAAAGAAAGAAAGATTGAAAGTAAGAACGATTGAAAGAAAGCTTGAAACGAAAGATTGAAAGAAAGAATGAAAGAAAAATTGAAAGATTGAACGATTGAAAGAAAGAATGAAAGATTGAAAGAAAGAATAAAAGAACGATTGAAAGAAAGAATGAAAGAATGAAAGAAAGATTGAAAGATTGAAAGAATATTGAAAGAAAGAGAGAATGAAAGTAAGAAAGATTGAAAGAAAGATTGAAAGTAAAAAAGATTGAAAGAAAGAATGAAAGAAAAATTGAAAGATTGAAAGATTGAAAGAAAGATTTAAAGAAAGATTTAAAGAAAGATTGAAAGACTGAAAGAAAGAATGAATAAAAGAATTAAAGAAAGATTGAAAGATCGAAAGATTGAAAGATTGAAAGAAAGATTGAAAAAAGAATGATTAAAAGAAAGAAAGATTTAAAGAATGAAAGATTTAAAGAAAGATTGAAAGACTAAAAGTAAGAATGAAAAAAAAGAATGAAAGAAAGATTGAAAGATTGAAAGATTGAAAGAAAGAATGAAAGATTGAAAGAAAGAATGAAAGAACGATTGAAAGAAAGAATGAAAGAAAGATTAAAAGATTGAAAGAAATATTGAAAGAAAGAGAGAATGAAAGTAAGAAAGATGGAAAGAAAAATTGAAAGATTGAAAGATTGAAAGAAAGAATTAAAGAAAGATTGAATGATTGAAAGATTGAAAGAAAAATTGAAAGCTTGAAAGAAAGATTGAAAGAAAGATTTTAAGAAAGGTTGAAAGACTGAAAAAAAGAATGAAAGATTGAAAGAAAGAATGAAAGAATGAAAGAAAGATTGAAAGATTGAAAGAAATATTGAAAGAAAGAGAGAATGAAAATAAGAAAGAAGAAAAAGAAGAAAGATTGAAAGTAATAAAGATTGAAAGAAATAACAAAAGAAAGATTGAAAGAAAGAATGAAAGAAAGATTGAACGATTGGAAGAAATTTTGAAAGATAGAAAAATTTAAAGTAAGAAAGATTGAAAGAAAGAATGAAAGAAAGATTGAAAGATTGAAAGATTGAAAGAAAGATTGAATGTTTGAAAGAAAGATTGAAAGTATTAAAGATCGAAAGAAATATTTAAAGAAAGATTGAAAGATTGAAAGAAAGAATGAAATAACGATTGAAAGAAAGAATGAAAGAATGAAAGAAAAATTGAAAGATTGAAAGAAATATTGAAAGAAAGAGAGATTGAAAGATTAAAAGATTGAAAGAAAGATTGAAAGTTATGAAGATTGAAAGAAAGAATGAAGGAAAAACTGAAAGATTGAAAGACTGAAAGAATGAATGAAAGAAAGATTGAAAGATTGAAAGAAAAAATGAAAAACTTAAAGAAAGATTGAAAGAAATATTGAAAGACAGATTGAAAGATTGAAAGAAAGAAAGATTGAAAGAAAGATTGTAAGAAAGAATGAAATATTGAAAGAAAAAATGAAAGAAAGACTGAAAAAAACAAAGAAAGATTGAAAGAAATAAAGATTTAAAGAAAAAAAGATTTAAAGAAAGATTGAAAGACTAAAAGTAAGAATGAAAAAAAAGATTGAAAGAAAGATTGAAAAAAGAAAGAAAGATTGAAAGAAAGATTGAAAGAAAGATTGACAGAAAGAATGAAAGTTTGAAAGAAAGATTGAAAGAAAGATTGAAAGACTGAAAGAAAAAATGAAAGAAAGATTAAAAGAGAGATTGAAAGATTGAAAGATTGAAAGAAGGAATGAAAGAAAGATTGAATGATTGAAAGATTGAAATAAAGAATGAAATATTGAAAGAAAGAATAAAAGAACGATTGAAAGAAAGAATGAAAGAATGAAAGAAAGATTGAAAGATTGAAAGAATTTTGAAAGAAAGAGAGAATGAAAGTAAGAAAGATTGAAAGAAAGATTGAAAGTAAAAAAGATTGAAAGAAAGAATGAAAGAAAAATTGAAAGATTGAAAGATTGAAAGAAAGATTTAAAGAAAGATTTAAAGAAAGATTGAAAGACTGGAAGAAAGAATGAATAAAAGAATTAAAGAAAGATTGAAAGATTGAAAGATTGAAAGATTGAAAGAAAGATTGAAAAAAGAATGATTGAAAGAAAGAAAGATTTAAAGAATGAAAGATTTAAAGAAAGATTGAAAGACTAAAAGTAAGAATGAAAAAAAAGAATGAAAGCAAGATTGAAAGATTGAAAGATTGAAAGAAAGAATGAAAGATTGAAAGAAAGAATGAAAGAATGAAAGATAGATTGAAAGACTGAAAGAAATATTGAAAGAAGGAGAGAATGAAAGTAAGAAAGATTGAATGAAAAATTGAAAGATTGAAAGATTGAAAGAAAGAATGAAAGAAAGATTGAAAGATTGAAAGAAATACTGAAAGAAAGAAAGAAAGATTGAAAGTAAGAACGATTGAAAGAAAGCTTGAAACGAAAGATTGAAAGAAAGAATGAAAGAAAAATTGAAAGATTGAACGATTGAAAGAAAGAATGAAAGATTGAAAGAAAGAATAAAAGAACGATTGAAAGAAAGAATGAAAGAATGAAAGAAAGATTGAAAGATTGAAAGAATATTGAAAGAAAGAGAGAATGAAAGTAAGAAAGATTGAAAGAAAGATTGAAAGTAAAAAAGATTGAAAGAAAGAATGAAAGAAAAATTGAAAGATTGAAAGATTGAAAGAAAGATTTAAAGAAAGATTTAAAGAAAGATTGAAAGACTGAAAGAAAGAATGAATAAAAGAATTAAAGAAAGATTGAAAGATCGAAAGATTGAAAGATTGAAAGAAAGATTGAAAAAAGAATGATTAAAAGAAAGAAAGATTTAAAGAATGAAAGATTTAAAGAAAGATTGAAAGACTAAAAGTAAGAATGAAAAAAAAGAATGAAAGAAAGATTGAAAGATTGAAAGATTGAAAGAAAGAATGAAAGATTGAAAGAAAGAATGAAAGAACGATTGAAAGAAAGAATGAAAGAAAGATTAAAAGATTGAAAGAAATATTGAAAGAAAGAGAGAATGAAAGTAAGAAAGATGGAAAGAAAAATTGAAAGATTGAAAGATTGAAAGAAAGAATTAAAGAAAGATTGAATGATTGAAAGATTGAAAGAAAAATTGAAAGAAAGATTGAAGAAAGAAAGATTTAAAGAAAAAAAGATTTAAAGAAAGATTGAAAGACTAAAAGTAAGAATTAAAAAAAAGATTGAAAGAAAGATTGAAAAAAGAAAGAAAGATTGAAAGAAAGATTGAAAGAAAGATTGAAAGAAAGAATGAAAGTTTGAAAGAAAGATTGAAAGAAAGATTGAAAGAAAGATTGAAAGACTGAAAGAAAAAATGAAAGAAAGATTAAAAGAGAGATTGAAAGATTGAAAGATTGAAAGATAGAATGAAAGATTGAAAGAAAGAATGAAAGAATGAATGAAAGATTAAAAGATTGAAAGAAATATTGAAAAAAAGAAAGATTGAAAGTAAGTAAAATTGAAAGAATGAATGAAAGAAACAAAAAAAGACTGATAAAAAGAAAGAATGTTTGAGAGATCAAAATATTTAAAGAAAGAAAGATTGAAAGAAAGGTTGAAAGATAGAATGAAAGAAAGATTGAAAGATTGAAAGTTGTAAAGAAAGATTGAAAGAAAGATTTAAAGAAAGATTGAAAGACTAAAAAAAAGAATGAAAGAAAGATTGAAAGGTTGAAAGAAAGAATGAAAGAATGAAAGAAAGATTGAAAGATTGAAAGAAAGATTGGAAGAAAGAATGAAAGTATGAAAGAAAGATTGAAAGATCGAAGGAAAGATTGAAAGAACGATTGAAAGAAAGAATGAAAGAGTGAAAGAAAGATTGAAAGATTGAAAGAAAGATTGAAAGTAATAAAGATTGAAAGAAGGAATGAAGGAAAAATTGAATGTTTGAAAGACTGAAAGAATGAATGAAAGAAAGCTTGAAAGAAAGATTGAAAGAAAGATTTTAAGAAAGGTTGAAAGACTGAAAGAAAGAATGAAAGAAAGAATGATTGAAAGATTGAAAGAAAGAATGAAAGATTGAAAGAAAGAATATAAGAACGATTGAAAGAAAGATTGAAAGTAAGATTGAAAGTTTGAAAGAAAGATTGAAAGAAAAATTGAAAGAAAGATTGAAAGACTGAAGGAAAGAATGAGTGAAAGATTGAAAGAAAGATTAAAAGAAAAAAAGATTGAAAGTATTAAAGACTGAAAAAAATATTGAAAGAAAGATTGAAAGATTGAAAGATAGAATGAAAGAAAGATTGAATGATTGAAAGATTGAAAGAAAGAATTAAAGAAAGATTGAAAGACTGAAAAAAATATTGAAAGAAAGATTGAAAGATTGAAAGATAGAATGAAAGAAAGATTGAAAGATTGAAAGATTGAAAGAAAGAATGAAAGAAAGATTGAAAGACTGAAAGAAAGAATGAAAGAAAGATTGAAAGTGCGAAAGAAAGAATGAAAGAATTAAAGAAAGATTGAAAGAAATATTGAAAGAAAGAATGAAAGATTGAAAGAAAGAATGAAAGTAATAAAGATTAAAAGAAGGAATGAAGGAAAAATTTAATGTTTGAAAGACTGAAAGAATGAATGAAAGAAAGCTTGAAAGAAAGATTGAAAGAAAGATTTTAAGAAAGGTTGAAAGAATGAAAGAAAGAATGAAAGAAAGAATGATTGAAAGATTGAAAGAAAGAATGAAAGATTGAAAGAAAGAATATAAGAACGATTGAAAGAAAGATTGAAAGTAAGATTGAAAGTTTGAAAGAAAGATTGAAAGAAAAATTGAAAGAAAGATTGAAAGAATGAGTGAAAGATTGAAAGAAAGATTAAAAGAAAAAAAGATTGAAAGTATTAAAGACTGAAAAAATATTGAAAGAAAGATTGAAAGATTGAAAGATAGAATGAAAGAAAGATTGAAAGATTGAAAGATTGAAAGAAAGAATGAAAGAAAGATTGAAAGACTGAAAAAAATATTGAAAGAAAGATTGAAAGATTGAAAGATAGAATGAAAGAAAGATTGAAAGATTGAAAGATTGAAAGAAAGAATGAAAGAAAGATTGAAAGACTGAAAGAAAGAATGAAAGAAAGATTGAAAGTGCGAAAGAAGGAATGAAAGAATTAAAGAAAGATTGAAAGAAATATTGAAAGAAAGAATGAAAGATTGAAAGAAAGAATGAAAAAAAGATTGTAAGAAAGAATGAAAGAAAGATTGAAAGATTGAAAGAAAGATTGAAAGAAAGATTGAATGTTTGAAAGAAAGATTGAAAGAAAGATTTAAAGAAAGATTGAAAGATTGAAAGAAAGATTGAAAGATAGATTTAAAGAAAGATTGAAAGACTGAAAGAAAGATTGAAAGAAAGAAAGATTTATAGAAAGAATGAAAGAAAGATTGAAAAAAGAAAGATAGATTGAAAGAAAGATTGAAAGATTGAAAGAAAGAATGAAAGAAAGATTTTAAAAAAGATTGAAAAAAAGAAAGATTGAAAGAAAGATTGAAAGACAGATTGAAAGACTGAAGGAAAGAATGAAAGAAAGATGGAAAGAAAGATGGAAAGAAAGATTGAAAGAAATAAAGATTGAAAGAAATATTGAAAGAAGGATTGAAAGATTGAAAGAAAGAATGAAAGAAAGATTGAAAGAAAGATGGAAAGAAAGATTGAAAGAAAGAAAGATTGAAAGAAATAGTGAAAGAAAGATTGAACGATTGGAAGAAATTTTGAAAGATAGAAAAATTGAAAGTAGGAAAGATTGAAAGAAAGAATGAAAGAAAGATTGAAAGATTGAAAGAAAGAATGAAAGAAAGATTGAAAGATTGAAATATTGAAAGAAAGAATGAAAAAAAGATTGAAAGATTAAACAATTGAAAGAAAGTTTGCAAGAAAGTTTGAAAAAAGAAAGATTGAAAGAATAACAAAAGAAAGATTGAAAGATTGGAAGAAATATTGAAAGATAGAAAAATTGAAAGTAAGAAAGATTGAAAGAAATATTGAAAGAAAGATTGAAAGATTGAAAGAAAGATTGAAAGAAAGAATGAAAGAAAGATTGAAAGAAAGATTGAAAGACTGAAGGAAAGAATGAAAGAAAGATTGAAAGAAAGATTGAAAGAAAGAAAGATTGAAAGAATGAATGATTGAAAGATTGAATGATTGAAAGATTGAAAGAAAGATTGAAAGAAAGATTGAACGACTGAAAGATTGAAAGAAAGATTGAAAGTTTGAAAGAGAGATTGAAAGACTGAAAGATAGATTGAAAGATTGAAGATTGAAAGATTGAAAGAAAGATTGAAAGAAAGATTGAACGACTGAAAGATTGAAAGAAAGATTGAAAGTTTGAAAGAAAGATTGAAAGACTGAAAGAAATAATGAAAGAAAGATTGAAAGAAAGAATGAAAAAAAGATTGAAAGAAAGATGGATAGAAAGATTGAAAGAAAGAAAGATTGAAAGAAATAACAAAAGAAAGATTGAAAGAAATAACAAAAGAAAGATTGAAAGAAATAATGAGAGAAAGATTGAACGATTGGAAGAAATATTGAAAGATAGAAAAATTGAAAGTAAGAAAGATTGAAAGAAAGAATGAAAGAAAGATTGAAAGATTGAAAGAAAGAATGAAAGAAAGATTGAAAGATTGAAATATTGAAAGAAAGAATGAAAGAAAGACTGAAAGATTGAAAGAAAGATTGAAAGAAAGATTGAAAGATTGAAATATTTAAAGAAAGATTGAAAGAAAGAATGAAAGAACAATTGAAAGAAAGAATGAAAGAATGAAAGAAAAATTGAAAGATTGAAAGAAAGAATGAAAGAACGATTGAAAGATTGAAAGATTGAAAGATTGAAAGAAAGAATGAAAGAAAGATTGAAAGAAAGATGGAAAGAAAGATTGAAAGAAAGAAAGATTGAAAGAAAGAATGAAAGATTGAAAGAAAGAATATAAGAACGATTGAAAGAAAGATTGAAAGTAAGATTGAAAGTTTGAAAGAAAGATTGAAAGAAAAATTGAAAGAAAGATTGAAAGACTGAAGGAAAGAATGAGTGAAAGATTGAAAGAAAGATTAAAAGAAAAAAAGATTGAAAGTATTAAAGACTGAAAAAAATATTGAAAGAAAGATTGAAAGATTGAAAGATAGAATGAAAGAAAGATTGAAAGATTGAAAGATTGAAAGAAAGAATTAAAGAAAGATTGAAAGACTGAAAAAAATATTGAAAGAAAGAATTAAAGAAAGATTGAAAGACTGAAAAAAATATTGAAAGAAAGATTGAAAGATTGAAAGATAAAATGAAAGAAAGATTGAAAGATTGAAAGATTGAAAGAAAGAATGAAGGAAAGATTGAAAGACTGAAAGAAAGAATGAAAGAAAGATTGAAAGTGCGAAAGAAAGAATGAAAGAATGAAAGAAAGATTGAAAGAAATATTGAAAGAAAGAATGAAAGATTGAAAGAAAGAATGAAAAAAAGATCGTAAGAAAGAATGAAAGAAAGATTGAAAGATTGAAAGAAAGATTGAAAGAAAGATTGAATGTTTGAAAGAAAGATTGAAAGAAAGATTTAAAGAAAGATTGAAAGATTGAAAGAAAGATTGAAAGATAGATTTAAAGAAAGATTGAAAGACTGAAAGAAAGATTGAAAGAAAGAAAGATTTATAGAAAGAATGAAAGAAAGATTGAAAAAAGAAAGATAGATTGAAAGAAAGATTGAAAGATTGAAAGAAAGAATGAAAGAAAGATTTAAAAAAAGATTGAAAAAAAGAAAGATTGAAAGAAAGATTGAAAGACAGATTGAAAGACTGAAGGAAAGAATGAAAGAAAGATGGAAAGAAAGATGGAAAGAAAGATTGAAAGAAAGAAAGATTGAAAGAAATATTGAAAGAAAGATTGAAAGATTGAAAGAAAGAATGAAAGAAAGATTGAAAGATTGAAAGAAAGAATGAAAGAAAGATTGAAAGAAAGATGGAAAGAAAGATTGAAAGAAAGAAAGATTGAAAGAAATAATGAAAGAAAGATTGAACGATTGGAAGAAATTTTGAAAGATAGAAAAATTGAAAGTAGGAAAGATTGAAAGAAAGAATGAAAGAAAGATTGAAAGATTGAAAGAAAGAATGAAAGAAAGATTGAAAGATTGAAATATTGAAAGAAAGAATGAAAGAAAGATTGAAAGATTAAACAATTGAAAGAAAGTTTGCAAGAAAGTTTGAAAAAAGAAAGTTTGAAAGAAAGAATGAAAGAAAGATTGAAAGATAGATGGATAGAAAGATTGAAAGAAAGAAAGATTGAAAGAATAACAAAAGAAAGATTGAAAGATTGGAAGAAATATTGAAAGATAGAAAAATTGAAAGTAAGAAAGATTGAAAGAAAGAATTAAAGAAAGATTGAAAGATTGAAAAAAAGAATGAAAGAAAGATTGAAATATTGAAAGAAAGAATGAAAGAAAGATTGAAAGATTGAAAGAAAGAATGAAAGAACGATTGAAAGATTGAAAGATTGAAAGAAAGAATGAAAGAAAGATTGAAAGAAAGATGGAAAGAAAGATTGAAAGAAAGAAAGATTGAAAGAAAGAATGAAAGATTGAAAGAAAGAATATAAGAACGATTGAAAGAAAGATTGAAAGTAAGATTGAAAGTTTGAAAGAAAGATTGAAAGAAAAATTGAAAGAAAGATTGAAAGACTGAAGGAAAGAATGAGTGAAAGATTGAAAGAAAGATTAAAAGAAAAAAAGATTGAAAGTATTAAAGACTGAAAAAAATATTGAAAGAAAGATTGAAAGATTGAAAGATAGAATGAAAGAAAGATTGAAAGATTGAAAGATTGAAAGAAAGAATTAAAGAATGATTGAAAGACTGAAAAAAATATTGAAAGAAAGAATTAAAGAAAGATTGAAAGACTGAAAAAAATATTGAAAGAAAGATTGAAAGATTGAAAGATAAAATGAAAGAAAGATTGAAAGATTGAAAGATTGAAAGAAAGAATGAAGGAAAGATTGAAAGACTGAAAGAAAGAATGAAAGAAAGATTGAAAGTGCGAAAGAAAGAATGAAAGAATGAAAGAAAGATTGAAAGAAATATTGAAAGAAAGAATGAAAGATTGAAAGAAAGAATGAAAAAAAGATTGTAAGAAAGAATGAAAGAAAGATTGAAAGATTGAAAGAAAGATTGAAAGAAAGATTGAATGTTTGAAAGAAAGATTGAAAGAAAGATTTAAAGAAAGATTGAAAGATTGAAAGAAAGATTGAAAGATAGATTTAAAGAAAGATTGAAAGACTGAAAGAAAGATTGAAAGAAAGAAAGATTTATAGAAAGAATGAAAGAAAGATTGAAAAAAGAAAGATAGATTGAAAGAAAGATTGAAAGATTGAAAGAAAGAATGAAAGAAAGATTTAAAAAAAGATTGAAAAAAAGAAAGATTGAAAGAAAGATTGAAAGACAGATTGAAAGACTGAAGGAAAGAATGAAAGAAAGATGGAAAGAAAGATGGAAAGAAAGATTGAAAGAAAGAAAGATTGAAAGAAATATTGAAAGAAAGATTGAAAGATTGAAAGAAAGAATGAAAGAAAGATTGAAAGATTGAAAGAAAGAATGAAAGAAAGATTGAAAGAAAGATGGAAAGAAAGATTGAAAGAAAGAAAGATTGAAAGAAATAATGAAAGAAAGATTGAACGATTGGAAGAAATTTTGAAAGATAGAAAAATTGAAAGTAGGAAAGATTGAAAGAAAGAATGAAAGAAAGATTGAAAGATTGAAAGAAAGAATGAAAGAAAGATTGAAAGATTGAAATATTGAAAGAAAGAATGAAAGAAAGATTGAAAGATTAAACAATTGAAAGAAAGTTTGCAAGAAAGTTTGAAAAAATAAAGTTTGAAAGAAAGAATGAAAGAAAGATTGAAAGATAGATGGATAGAAAGATTGAAAGAAAGAAAGATTGAAAGAATAACAAAAGAAAGATTGAAAGATTGGAAGAAATATTGAAAGATAGAAAAATTGAAAGTAAGAAAGATTGAAAGAAAGAATTAAAGAAAGATTGAAAGATTGAAAAAAAGAATGAAAGAAAGATTGAAATATTGAAAGAAAGAATGAAAGAAAGATTGAAAGATTGAAATAAAGATTGAAAGAAAGATTAAACGATTGAAAGATTGAAATAAAGATTGAAAGTTTGAAAGAAAGATTGAAAGAACGATTCAAAGAAAGAAAGATTGAAAGAAATATTGAAAGAAAGATTGAAAGATTGAAAGAAAGATTGAAAGAAAGAATGAAAGAAAGATTGAAAGATTGAAATAAAGATTGAAAGAAAGATTGAAAGATTGAAAGATTGAAATAAAGAATGAAAGTTTGAAAGAAAGATTGAAAGAAAGATTTAAAAAAAGAAAGATTGAAAGTAAGAAAGATTGAAAGACATATTGAAAGAAAGATTGAAAGATTGAAAGAAAGATTGAAAGAAAGAATGAAAGAAATATTGAAAGAAAGATTGAAAGAAAGATTGAAAGACTGAAGGAAAGAATGAAAGAAAGATTGAAAGAAAGATTGAAAGAAAGAAAGATTGAAAGAATGAATGATTGAAAGATTGAATGATTGAAAGATTGAAAGAAAGATTGAAAGAAAGATTGAAAGAAAGATTGAACGACTGAAAGATTGAAAGAAAGATTGAAAGTTTGAAAGAGAGATTGAAAGACTGAAAGATAGATTGAAAGATTGAAGATTGAAAGATTGAAAGAAAGATTGAAAGAAAGATTGAACGACTGAAAGATTGAAAGAAAGATTGAAAGTTTGAAAGAAAGATTGAAAGACTGAAAGAAATAATGAAAGAAAGATTGAAAGAAAGAATGAAAGAAAGATTGAAAGAAAGATGGATAGATAGATTGAAAGAAAGAAAGATTGAAAGAAATAACAAAACAAAGATTGAAAGAAATAATGAAAGAAAGATTGAACGATTGGAAGAAATATTGAAAGATAGAAAAATTGAAAGTAAGAAAGATTGAAAGAAAGAATGAAAGAAAGATTGAAAGATTGAAAGAAAGAATGAAAGAAAGATTGAAAGATTGAAATATTGAAAGAAAGAATGAAAGAAAGACTGAAAGATTGAAAGAAAGATTGAAAGAAAGATTGAAAGATTGAAATATTTAAAGAAAGATTGAAAGAAAGAATGAAAGAACAATTGAAAGAAAGAATGAAAGACTGAAAGAAAAATTGAAAGATTGAAAGAAAGAATGAAAGAACGATTGAAAGATTGAAAGATTGAAAGATTGAAAGAAAGAATGAAAGAAAGATTGAAAGAAAGATGGAAAGAAAGATTGAAAGAAAGAAAGATTGAAAGAAATAATAAAAGAAAGATTGAACGATTGGAAGAAATATTGAAAGATAGAAAAATTGAAAGTAAGAAAGATTGAAAGAAAGAATGAAAGAAAGATTGAAAGATTGAAAGAAAGAATGAAAGAAAGATTGAAAGATTGAAATATTGAAAGAAAGATTGAAAGAAAGATTGAAAGATTGAAATATTTAAAGAAAGATTGAAAGAAAGAATGAAAGAACAATTGAAAGAAAGAATGAAAGAATGAAATAAAAATTGAAAGATTGAAAGAAAGAATGAAAGAACGATTGAAAGATTGAAAGATTGAAAGATTGAAAGAAAGAATGAAAGAAAGATTGAAAGAAAGATGGAAAGAAAGATTGAAAGAAAGAAAGATTGAAAGAAATAATAAAAGAAAGATTGAACGATTGGAAGAAATTTTGAAAGATAGAAAAATTGAAAGTAAGAAAGATTGAAAGAAAGAATGAAAGAAAGATTGAAAGATTGACAGAAAGAATGACAGAAAGATTGAAAGATTGAAATATTGAAAGAAAGAATGAAAAAAAGATTGAAAGACTGAAAGAAAGAATGGAAGAAAGATTGAAAGATTAAACAATTGAAAGAAAGTTTGCAAGAAAGATTGAAAAAAGAAAGATTGAAAGAAAGAATGAAAAAAAGATTGATAGATAGATGGATAGAAAGATTGAAAGAAAGAAAGATTGAAAGAATAACAAAAGAAAGATTGAAAGATTGGAAGAAATATTGAAAGATAGAAAAATTGAAAGTAAGAAAGATTGAAAGAAAAAATTAAAGAAAGATTGAAAGATTGAAAGAAAGAATGAAAGAAAGGTTGAAAGATTGAAATATTGAAAGAAAGAATGAAAGAAAGATTGAAAGATTGAAAGAAAGATTGAAAGAAAGATTGAAAGATTGAAAGATTGAAATAAAGATTGAAAGTTTGAAAGAAAGATTGAAAGAAAGATTTAAAGAAAGAAAGATTGAAAGAAATATTGAAAGAAAGAATGAAAGAAAGATTGAAAGATTGAAAGATTGAAATAAAGAATGAAAGTTTGAAAGAAAGATTGAAAGAAAGATTTTAAGAAAGAAAGATTGAAAGATTGAAAAAATATTGAAAGAAAGATTGAAAGATTGAAAGAAAGATTGAAAGAAAGAATGAAAGAAAGATTGAAAGAAAGATTGAAAGAAAGATTGAAAGAAAGATTGAAAGACTGAAGGAAAGAATGAAAGAAAGATTGAAAGAAAGATTGAAAGAAAGAAAAATTGAAAGTAAGATTGAAAGATTGAATGATTGAAAGAAAGACTGAAAGATAGATTGAAAGATTGAAGATTGAAAGATTGAAAGAAAGATTGAAAGAAAGATTGAACGACTGAAAGATTGAAAGAAAGATTGAAAGTTTGAAACAAATTTTCAAAGACTGAAAGAAAGAATGAAAGAAAGATTGAAAGAAAGATTGAAAAAAGAAAGATTGAAAGAAAATTTGAAAGAAAGATTGAAAGAAGGAATGAAAGAAAGATTGAATGAAATATTGAAAGACAGAAAGATTGAAAGAAACAATGAAAGAAAGATTAAAGATTAAAAGAAAGAATGAAAGAAAGATTGAAAAATTGAAAGATTGAAAGAAAGATTGAAAAAAAGATTGAAAGACTGGAAGAAAGAATGAAAGAAAGATTGAAAGATTCAACAAATGAAAGAATGATTGCAAGAAAGATTAAAAAAAGAAAGATTGAAAGAAAATTTGAAAGTATGATTGAAGAAGGAATGAAAGAAAGATTGAATGAAAAATTGAAAGACAGAAAGATTGAAAGAAAGAATGAAAGAAAGATTGAAAGATTCAACAATTGAAAGAAAGATTGCAAGTAAGATTTAAAAAAGAAAGATTGAAAGAAAGAATGAAAGAATGAAAGAAAGATTGAAAGATTGAAAGAAAGAAAGATTGAAAGATTGAATGATTGAAAGAAAGACTGAAAGAAAGGTTGAAAGATTCAAAAATTGAAAAAAATATTGCAAGAAAGATTGAAAAAAGAAGGATTGAAAGAAAGAATGAAAGAAATATTAAAGAAAGAAAGATTGAAAGAAATAACAAAAGAAAGATTGAAAGAAAGAATGAAAGAAAGATTGAAAGATAGATGGAAAGAAAGATTGAAAGAAATAAAGATAGAAAAATTGAAAGTAAGAAAGAATGAAAGAAAGATTGAAAGATTGAAATATTGAAAGAAAGAATGTAAGAAAGATTGAAAGAAAGATTGAAAGTAATAAAGATTGAAAGAAAGAATAAAAGAAAAATTGAAAGATTGAAAGATTGAAAGATTGAAAGAAAGACTTAAAGAAAAAATTGAAAGACTGAAAGTAAGAATGAAAGAAAGATTGAAAGTTTGAAAGAAAGAATGAAATTATTAAAGAAAGATTGAAAGAAAGATTGAAAGTTTGAAAGAAAGAATGAAATTATTAAAGAAAGATTGAAAGAAATATTGAAAGAAAGAATGAAAGAAAGATTGAAAGATTAAACAATTGAAAGAAAGATTGCAAGATAGATTGAAAAAAGAAAGATTGAAAGAAAGAATGAAAGAACGATTGAAAGAAAGATTGAAAGAAAGATTGAAAGAAAGATTGAAAGAAAGATAGAAGGAAAGATTGAAAGATTGAATGATTGAAAGAAAGACTGAAAGAAAGAATGACGGACAGAAAGATTGAAAGAAAGAATGAAAGAAAGATTGAAAAAAAGATTGAAAGACTGGAAGAAAGAATGAAAGAAAGATTGAAAGTTTAAACAATTGAAAGAACGATTGCAAGAAAGATTGAAAAAAGAAAGATTGAAAGAAAGAATGAAAGACTGAAGGAAAGAATGAAAGAAAGATGGAAAGAAAGATTGAAAGAAACAATGAAAGAAAGATTGAAAGATTAAAAGAAAGAATGAAAGAAAGATTGAAAAATTGAAAGATTGTAAGAAAAACTAAAAGAAAGAAAGAACGATTGAAAGAAAGATTGAAAGAAAGAATGAAAGAAAGATTGAAAGATTAAAAGAGAGAATGAAAGAAAGACTGAAAAATTGAAAGATTGAAAGAAAGACTAAAAGAAAGAAAGAACGATTGAAAGAAAGAATGAAAGAAAGATTGAAAAAAAGATTGAAAGACTGAAGGAAAGAATGAAAGAAAGATTGAAAGATTAAACAATTGAAAGAAAGATTGCAAGAAAGATTGAAAAAAGAAAGATTGAAAGAAAGAATGAAAGAAAGATTGAAAGAAAGATGGAAAGAAAGATTGAAAGGAAGAAAGATTGAAAGAAATAAAAGAAAGATTGAAAGAAATAATGAAAGAAAGATTGAACGATTGGAAGAAATATTGAAAGAGAAAAATTGAAAGTAAGAAAGATTGAAAGAAAGAATGAAAGAAAGATTGAAAGATTGAAAGAAAGAATGAAAGAAAGATTGAAAGATTGAAATATTTAAAGAAAGAATGAAAGAAAGATTGAAAGATTGAAAGAAAGATTGAAAGAAAGATTGAAAGATTGAAATATTTAAAGAAAGATTGAAAGATTGAAATATTTAAAGAAAGAATGAAAGAAAGATTGAAAGATTGAAAGAAAGATTGAAAGAAAGATTGAAAGATTGAAATATTTAAAGAAAGATTGAAAGATTGAAAGAAAGAATGAAAGAACGATTGAAAGAAAGAATGAAAGAATGAAAGAAAAATTGACTGATTGAAAGAAATATTGAAAAAAGAAACATTGAAAGAAAGAATGAAAGAAAGATTGAAAGAAAGATGGAAAGAAAGATTGAAAGAAAGAAAGATTGAAAGAAATAATGAAAGAAAGATTGAACGATTGGAAGAAATATTGAAAGATAGAAAAATTGAAGGTTAGAAAGATTGAAAGAAAGAATGAAAGAAAGATTGAAAGATTGAAAGAAAGAATGAAAGAAAAATTGAAAGATTGAAAGATTGAAAGAAAGATTGAATGATTGATTTAAAGAAAGATTGAAAGACTGAAAGAAAGATTGAAAGAAAGAAAGATTTATAGAAAGAATGAAAGAAAGATTGAAAAAAGAAAGATAGATTGAAAGAAAGATTGAAAGATTGAAAGAAAGAATGAAAGAAAGATTTAAAAAAAGTTTGAAAAAAAGAAAGATTGAAAGAAAGATTGAAAGAAAGATTGAAAGACTGAAGGAAAGAATGAAAGAAAGATGGAAAGAAAGATGGAAAGAAAGATTGAAAGAAAGAAAGATTGAAAGAAATATTGAAAGAAAGATTGAAAGATTGAAAGAAAGAATGAAAGAAAGATTGAAAGATTGAAAGAAAGAATGAAAGAAAGATTGAAAGAAAGATGGAAAGAAAGATTGAAAGAAAGAAAGATTGAAAGAAATAATGAAAGAAAGATTGAACGATTGGAAGAAATTTTGAAAGATAGAAAAATTGAAAGTAGGAAAGATTGAAAGAAAGAATGAAAGAAAGATTGAAAGATTGAAAGAAAGAATGAAAGAAAGATTGAAAGATTGAAATATTGAAAGAAAGAATGAAAGAAAGATTGAAAGATTAAACAATTGAAAGAAAGTTTGCAAGAAAGTTTGAAAAAAGAAAGTTTGAAAGAAAGAATGAAAGAAAGATTGAAAGATAGATGGATAGAAAGATTGAAAGAAAGAAAGATTGAAAGAATAACAAAAGAAAGATTGAAAGATTGGAAGAAATATTGAAAGATAGAAAAATTGAAAGTAAGAAAGATTGAAAGATAGAATTAAAGAAAGATTGAAAGATTGAAAAAAAGAATGAAAGAAAGATTGAAATATTGAAAGAAAGAATGAAAGAAAGATTGAAAGATTGAAATAAAGATTGAAAGAAAGATTGAACGATTGAAAGATTGAAATAAAGATTGAAAGTTTGAAAGAAAGATTGAAAGAACGATTCAAAGAAAGAAAGATTGAAAGAAATATTGAAAGAAAGATTGAAAGATTGAAAGAAAGATTGAAAGAAAGAATGAAAGAAAGATTGAAAGATTGAAATAAAGATTGAAAGAAAGATTGAAAGATTGAAAGATTGAAATAAAGAATGAAAGTTTGAAAGAAAGATTGAAAGAAAGATTTAAAAAAAGAAAGATTGAAAGTAAGAAAGATTGAAAGACATATTGAAAGAAAGATTGAAAGATTGAAAGAAAGATTGAAAGAAAGAATGAAAGAAATATTGAAAGAAAGATTGAAAGAAAGATTGAAAGACTGAAGGAAAGAATGAAAGAAAGATTGAAAGAAAGATTGAAAGAAAGAAAGATTGAAAGAATGAATGATTGAAAGATTGAATGATTGAAAGATTGAAAGAAAGATTGAAAGAAAGATTGAAAGAAAGATTGAACGACTGAAAGATTGAAAGAAAGATTGAAAGTTTGAAAGAGAGATTGAAAGACTGAAAGATAGATTGAAAGATTGAAGATTGAAAGATTGAAAGAAAGATTGAAAGAAAGATTGAACGACTGAAAGATTGAAAGAAAGATTGAAAGTTTGAAAGAAAGATTGAAAGACTGAAAGAAATAATGAAAGAAAGATTGAAAGAAAGAATGAAAGAAAGATTGAAAGAAAGATGGATAGATAGATTGAAAGAAAGAAAGATTGAAAGAAATAACAAAACAAAGATTGAAAGAAATAATGAAAGAAAGATTGAACGATTGGAAGAAATATTGAAAGATAGAAAAATTGAAAGTAAGAAAGATTGAAAGAAAGAATGAAAGAAAGATTGAAAGATTGAAAGAAAGAATGAAAGAAAGATTGAAAGATTGAAATATTGAAAGAAAGAATGAAAGAAAGACTGAAAGATTGAAAGAAAGATTGAAAGAAAGATTGAAAGATTGAAATATTTAAAGAAAGATTGAAAGAAAGAATGAAAGAACAATTGAAAGAAAGAATGAAAGACTGAAAGAAAAATTGAAAGATTGAAAGAAAGAATGAAAGAACGATTGAAAGATTGAAAGATTGAAAGATTGAAAGAAAGAATGAAAGAAAGATTGAAAGAAAGATGGAAAGAAAGATTGAAAGAAAGAAAGATTGAAAGAAATAATAAAAGAAAGATTGAACGATTGGAAGAAATATTGAAAGATAGAAAAATTGAAAGTAAGAAAGATTGAAAGAAAGAATGAAAGAAAGATTGAAAGATTGAAAGAAAGAATGAAAGAAAGATTGAAAGATTGAAATATTGAAAGAAAGATTGAAAGAAAGATTGAAAGATTGAAATATTTAAAGAAAGATTGAAAGAAAGAATGAAAGAACAATTGAAAGAAAGAATGAAAGAATGAAATAAAAATTGAAAGATTGAAAGAAAGAATGAAAGAACGATTGAAAGATTGAAAGATTGAAAGATTGAAAGAAAGAATGAAAGAAAGATTGAAAGAAAGATGGAAAGAAAGATTGAAAGAAAGAAAGATTGAAAGAAATAATAAAAGAAAGATTGAACGATTGGAAGAAATTTTGAAAGATAGAAAAATTGAAAGTAAGAAAGATTGAAAGAAAGAATGAAAGAAAGATTGAAAGATTGACAGAGAGAATGACAGAAAGATTGAAAGATTGAAATATTGAAAGAAAGAATGAAAAAAAGATTGAAAGACTGAAAGAAAGAATGGAAGAAAGATTGAAAGATTAAACAATTGAAAGAAAGTTTGCAAGAAAGATTGAAAAAAGAAAGATTGAAAGAAAGAATGAAAAAAAGATTGATAGATAGATGGATAGAAAGATTGAAAGAAAGAAAGATTGAAAGAATAACAAAAGAAAGATTGAAAGATTGGAAGAAATATTGAAAGATAGAAAAATTGAAAGTAAGAAAGATTGAAAGAAAAAATTAAAGAAAGATTGAAAGATTGAAAGAAAGAATGAAAGAAAGGTTGAAAGATTGAAATATTGAAAGAAAGAATGAAAGAAAGATTGAAAGATTGAAAGAAAGATTGAAAGAAAGATTGAAAGATTGAAAGATTGAAATAAAGATTGAAAGTTTGAAAGAAAGATTGAAAGAAAGATTTAAAGAAAGAAAGATTGAAAGAAATATTGAAAGAAAGATTGAAAGATTGAAAGAAAGATTGAAAGAAAGAATGAAAGAAAGATTGAAAGATTGAAAGATTGAAATAAAGAATGAAAGTTTGAAAGAAAGATTGAAAGAAAGATTTTAAGAAAGAAAGATTGAAAGATTGAAAGAAATATTGAAAGAAAGATTGAAAGATTGAAAGAAAGATTGAAAGAAAGAATGAAAGAAAGATTGAAAGAAAGATTGAAAGAAAGATTGAAAGAAAGATTGAAAGACTGAAGGAAAGAATGAAAGAAAGATTGAAAGAAAGATTGAAAGAAAGAAAAATTGAAAGTAAGATTGAAAGATTGAATGATTGAAAGAAAGACTGAAAGATAGATTGAAAGATTGAAGATTGAAAGATTGAAAGAAAGATTGAAAGAAAGATTGAACGACTGAAAGATTGAAAGAAAGATTGAAAGTTTGAAACAAATTTTCAAAGACTGAAAGAAAGAATGAAAGAAAGATTGAAAGAAAGATTGAAAAAAGAAAGATTGAAAGAAAATTTGAAAGAAAGATTGAAAGAAGGAATGAAAGAAAGATTGAATGAAATATTGAAAGACAGAAAGATTGAAAGAAACAATGAAAGAAAGATTAAAGATTAAAAGAAAGAATGAAAGAAAGATTGAAAAATTGAAAGATTGAAAGAAAGATTGAAAAAAAGATTGAAAGACTGGAAGAAAGAATGAAAGAAAGATTGAAAGATTCAACAAATGAAAGAATGATTGCAAGAAAGATTAAAAAAAGAAAGATTGAAAGAAAATTTGAAAGTATGATTGAAGAAGGAATGAAAGAAAGATTGAATGAAAAATTGAAAGACAGAAAGATTGAAAGAAAGAATGAAAGAAAGATTGAAAGATTCAACAATTGAAAGAAAGATTGCAAGTAAGATTTAAAAAAGAAAGATTGAAAGAAAGAATGAAAGAATGAAAGAAAGATTGAAAGATTGAAAGAAAGAAAGATTGAAAGATTGAATGATTGAAAGAAAGACTGAAAGAAAGGTTGAAAGATTCAAAAATTGAAAAAAATATTGCAAGAAAGATTGAAAAAAGAAGGATTGAAAGAAAGAATGAAAGAAATATTAAAGAAAGAAAGATTGAAAGAAATAACAAAAGAAAGATTGAAAGAAAGAATGAAAGAAAGATTGAAAGATAGATGGAAAGAAAGATTGAAAGAAATAAAGATAGAAAAATTGAAAGTAAGAAAGAATGAAAGAAAGATTGAAAGATTGAAATATTGAAAGAAAGAATGTAAGAAAGATTGAAAGAAAGATTGAAAGTAATAAAGATTGAAAGAAAGAATAAAAGAAAAATTGAAAGATTGAAAGATTGAAAGATTGAAAGAAAGACTTAAAGAAAAAATTGAAAGACTGAAAGTAAGAATGAAAGAAAGATTGAAAGTTTGAAAGAAAGAATGAAATTATTAAAGAAAGATTGAAAGAAAGATTGAAAGTTTGAAAGAAAGAATGAAATTATTAAAGAAAGATTGAAAGAAATATTGAAAGAAAGAATGAAAGAAAGATTGAAAGATTAAACAATTGAAAGAAAGATTGCAAGATAGATTGAAAAAAGAAAGATTGAAAGAAAGAATGAAAGAACGATTGAAAGAAAGATTGAAAGAAAGATTGAAAGAAAGATTGAAAGAAAGATAGAAGGAAAGATTGAAAGATTGAATGATTGAAAGAAAGACTGAAAGAAAGAATGACGGACAGAAAGATTGAAAGAAAGAATGAAAGAAAGATTGAAAAAAAGATTGAAAGACTGGAAGAAAGAATGAAAGAAAGATTGAAAGTTTAAACAATTGAAAGAACGATTGCAAGAAAGATTGAAAAAAGAAAGATTGAAAGAAAGAATGAAAGACTGAAGGAAAGAATGAAAGAAAGATGGAAAGAAAGATTGAAAGAAACAATGAAAGAAAGATTGAAAGATTAAAAGAAAGAATGAAAGAAAGATTGAAAAATTGAAAGATTGTAAGAAAAACTAAAAGAAAGAAAGAACGATTGAAAGAAAGATTGAAAGAAAGAATGAAAGAAAGATTGAAAGATTAAAAGAGAGAATGAAAGAAAGATTGAAAAATTGAAAGATTGAAAGAAAGACTAAAAGAAAGAAAGAACGATTGAAAGAAAGAATGAAAGAAAGATTGAAAAAAAGATTGAAAGACTGAAGGAAAGAATGAAAGAAAGATTGAAAGATTAAACAATTGAAAGAAAGATTGCAAGAAAGATTGAAAAAAGAAAGATTGAAAGAAAGAATGAAAGAAAGATTGAAAGAAAGATGGAAAGAAAGATTGAAAGGAAGAAAGATTGAAAGAAATAAAAGAAAGATTGAAAGAAATAATGAAAGAAAGATTGAACGATTGGAAGAAATATTGAAAGAGAAAAATTGAAAGTAAGAAAGATTGAAAGAAAGAATGAAAGAAAGATTGAAAGATTGAAAGAAAGAATGAAAGAAAGATTGAAAGATTGAAATATTTAAAGAAAGAATGAAAGAAAGATTGAAAGATTGAAAGAAAGATTGAAAGAAAGATTGAAAGATTGAAATATTTAAAGAAAGATTGAAAGATTGAAATATTTAAAGAAAGAATGAAAGAAAGATTGAAAGATTGAAAGAAAGATTGAAAGAAAGATTGAAAGATTGAAATATTTAAAGAAAGATTGAAAGATTGAAAGAAAGAATGAAAGAACGATTGAAAGAAAGAATGAAAGAATGAAAGAAAAATTGACTGATTGAAAGAAATATTGAAAAAAGAAACATTGAAAGAAAGAATGAAAGAAAGATTGAAAGAAAGATGGAAAGAAAGATTGAAAGAAAGAAAGATTGAAAGAAATAATGAAAGAAAGATTGAACGATTGGAAGAAATATTGAAAGATAGAAAAATTGAAGGTAAGAAAGATTGAAAGAAAGAATGAAAGAAAGATTGAAAGATTGAAAGAAAGAATGAAAGAAAAATTGAAAGATTGAAAGATTGAAAGAAAGATTGAAAGATTGATTTAAAGAAAGATTGAAAGACTGAAAGAAAGATTGAAAGAAAGAAAGATTTATAGAAAGAATGAAAGAAAGATTGAAAAAAGAAAGATAGATTGAAAGAAAGATTGAAAGATTGAAAGAAAGAATGAAAGAAAGATTTAAAAAAAGTTTGAAAAAAAGAAAGATTGAAAGAAAGATTGAAAGAAAGATTGAAAGACTGAAGGAAAGAATGAAAGAAAGATGGAAAGAAAGATGGAAAGAAAGATTGAAAGAAGGAAAGATTGAAAGAAATATTGAAAGAAAGATTGAAAGATTGAAAAAAAGAATGAAAGAATGATTGAAAGATTGAAAGATTGAAAGATTGAAAGAAAGAATGAAAGAAAGATTGAAAGAAAGATGGAAAGAAAGATTGAAAGAAAGAAAGATTGAAAGAAATAATGAAAGAAAGATTGAACGATTGGAAGAAATTTTGAAAGATAGAAAAATTGAAAGTAAGAAACATTGAAAGAAAGAATGAAAGAAAGATTGAAACATTAAAAATTGAAAGAAAGTTTGCAAGAAAGATTGAAAAAAGAAAGATTGAAAGAAAGAATGAAAGAAAGATTGAAAGATAGATGGATTGAAAGATTGAAAGAAAGAAAGATTGAAAGAATAACAAAAGAAAGATTGAAAGATTGGAATAAATATTGAAAGATAGAAAAATTGAAAGTAAGAAAGATTGAAAGAAAGAATTAAAGAAATATTGAAAGATTGAAAGAAAGAATAAAAGAACGATTTAAAGAAAGAATGAAAGAATGAAAGAAAGATTGAAAGATTGAAAGAATATTGAAAGAAAGAGAGAATGAAAGAAAGAAAGATTGAAAGAAAGATTGAAAGACTGAAAGAAACAATGAATAAAAGAATTAAAGAAAGATTGAAAGATTGAAAGATTGAAAGAAAGATTGAAAAAAGAATGATTGAAAGAAAGATTTAAAGAATGAAAGATTTAAAGAAAGATTGAAAGACTAAAAGTAGGAGTGAAAAAAAAGAATGAAAGAAAGATTGAAAGATTGAAAGATTGAAAGAAAGAATGAAAGATTGAAAGAAAGAATGAAAGAACGATTGAAAGAAAGAATGAAAGAATGAAAGAAAGATTGAAAGATTGAAAGAATATTGAAAGAAAGAGAGAATGAAAGTAAGAAAGATTGAAAGAAAGATTGAAAGTAAAAAAGATTGAAAGAAAGAATGAAAGAAAAATTGAAAGATTGAAAGATTGAAAGAAAGATTTAAAGAAAGATTTAAAGAAAGATTGAAAGACTGAAAGAAAGAATGAATAAAAGAATTAAAGAAAGATTGAAAGATCGAAAGATTGAAAAAAGAATGATTAAAAGAAAGAAAGATTTAAAGAATGAAAGATTTAAAGAAAGATTGAAAGACTAAAAGTAAGAATGAAAAAAAAGAATGAAAGAAAGATTGAAAGATTGAAAGATTGAAAGAAAGAATGAAAGATTGAAAGAAAGAATGAAAGAACGATTGAAAGAAAGAATGAAAGAAAGATTGAAAGATTGAAAGAAATATTGAAAGAAAGAGAGAATGAAAGTAAGAAAGATGGAAAGAAAAATTGAAAGATTGAAAGATTGAAAGAAAGAATTAAAGAAAGATTGAATGATTGAAAGATTGAAAGAAAAATTGAAAGAAAGATTGAAGAAAGAAAGATTTAAAGAAAAAAAGATTTAAAGAAAGATTGAAAGACTAAAAGTAAGAATGAAAAAAAAGATTGAAAGAAAGATTGAAAAAAGAAAGAAAGATTGAAAGAAAGATTGAAAGAAAGATTGAAAGAAAGAATGAAATTTTGAAAGAAAGATTGAAAGAAAGATTGAAAGAAAGATTGAAAGACTGAAAGAAAAAATGAAAGAAAGATTAAAAGAGAGATTGAAAGATTGAAAGATTGAAAGAAAGAATGAAAGATTGAAAGAAAGAATGAAAGAATGAATGAAAGATTGAAAGATTGAAAGAAATATTGAAAAAAAGAAAGATTGAAAGTAAGAAAAATTGAAAGAATGAATGAAAGAAACAAAAAAAGACTGATAAAAAGAAAGAATGTTTGAGGGATCAAATTATTTAAAGAAAGAAAGATTGAAAGAAAGATTTTAAGACTGAAATAAAGAATGAAAGAAAGATTGAAAGAAAGGTTGAAAGATAGAATGAAAGAAAGATTGAAATATTGAAAATTTGAAAGAAAGATTGAAAGAAAGATTTAAAGAAAGATTGAAAGACTAAAAAAAAGAATGAAAGAAAGATTGAAAGGTTGAAAGAAAGAATGAAAGAATGAAAGAAAGATTGAAAGATTGAAAGAAAGATTGAAAGAAAGAATGAAAGTATGAAAGAAAGATTGAAAGATTGAAGGAAAGATTGAAAGAACGATTGAAAGAAAGAATGAAAGAACGAAAGAAAGATTGAAAGAAAGATTGAAAGTAATAAAGATTGAAAGAAGGAATGAAGGAAAAATTGAAAGTTTGAAAGACTGAAAGAATGAATGAAAGAAAGATTGAAAGATTGAAAGAAAGAAGGATTGAGAGAAAGAATGAAAGAATGAAAGAAAGATTGAAAGATTGAAAGAAATACTGAAAGAAAGAAAGAAAGATTGAAAGTAAGAACGATTGAAAGAAAGCTTGAAAGAAAGATTGAAAGAAGGAATGAAAGAAAGATTGAAAGATTGAAAGATTGAAATAAAGAATGAAAGATTGAAAGAAAGAATGAAAGAACGATTGAAAGAAAGAATGAAAGAATGAAAGAAAGATTGAAAGACTGAAAGAATATTGAAAGAAAGAGAGAATGAAAGTAATAAAGATGAAAAGAAAAATTGAAAGATTGAAAGATTGAAAGAAAGAATTAAAGAAAGATTGAATGATTGAAAGATTGAAAGAAAGATTGAAAGAAAGATTGAAGAAAGAAAGATTTAAAGAAAGATTGAAAGACTAAAAGTAAGAATGAAAAAAAAAATGAAAGAAAGACTGAAAAAAACAAAGAAAGATTGAAAGAAATAAAGATTTAAAGAAAAAAAGATTTAAAGAAAGATTGAAAGACTAAAAGTAAGAATGAAAAAAAAGATTGAAAGAAAGATTGAAAAAAGAAAGAAAAATTGAAAGAAAGATTGAAAGAAAGATTGAAAGAAAGATTGAAAGAAAGAATGAAAGTTTGAAAGAAAGATTGAAAGAAAGATTGAAAGAAAGATTGAAAGACTGAAAGAAAAAATGAAAGAAAGATTAAAAGAGAGATTGAAAGATTGAAAGATTGAAAGAAAGAATGAAAGATTGAAAGAAAGAATGAAAGAATGAATGAAAGATTAAAAGATTGAAAGAAATATTGAAAAAAAGAAAGATTGAAAGTAAGAAAAATTGAAAGAATGAATGAAAGAAACAAAAAAAGACTGATAAAAAGAAAGAATGTTTGAGAGATCAAAATATTTAAAGAAAGAAAGATTGAAAGAAAGATTTTAAGACTGAAATAAAGAATGAAAGAAAGATTGAAAGAAAGGTTGAAAGATAGAATGAAAGAAAGATTGAAATATTGAAATTTTGAAAGAAAGATTGAAAGAAAGATTTAAAGAAAGATTGAAAGACTAAAAAAAAGAATGAAAGAAAGATTGAAAGGTTGAAAGAAAGAATGAAAGAATGGAAGAAAGATTGAAAGATTGAAAGAAAGAATGAAAGTATGAAAGAAAGATTGAAAGATTGAAGGAAAGATTGAAAGAACGATTGAAAGAAAGAATGAAAGTACGAAAGAAAGATTGAAAGAAAGATTGAAAGTAATAAAGATTGAAAGAAGGAATGAAGGAAAAATTGAAAGTTTGAAAGACTGAAAGAATGAATGAAAGAAAGATTGAAAGATTGAAAGAAAGAAAGATTGAGAGAAAGAATGAAAAAATGAAAGAAAGATTGAAAGATTGAAAGAAATACTGAAAGAAAGAAAGAAAGATTGAAAGTAAGAACGATTGAAAGAAAGCTTGAAAGAAAGATTGAAAGAAGGAATGAAAGAAAGATTGAAAGATTGAAATAAAGAATGAAAGATTGAAAGAAAGAATAAAAGAACGATTGAAAGAAAGAATGAAAGAATGAAAGAAAGATTGAAAGATTGAAAGAATATTGAAAGAAAGAGAGAATGAAAGTAAGAAAGATTGAAAGAAAGATTGAAAGTAAAAAAGATTGAAAGAAAGAATGAAAGAAAAATTGAAAGATTAAAGGATTGAAAGAAAGATTTAAAGAAAGATTGAAAGAAAGATTGAAAGACTGGAAGAAAGAATGAATAAAAGAATTAAAGAAAGATTGAAAGATTGAAAGATTGAAAGAAAGATTGAAAAAAGAATGATTGAAAGAAAGAAAGATTTAAAGAATGAAAGATTTAAAGAAAGATTGAAAGACTAAAAGTAAGAATGAACAAAAAGAATGAAAGCAAGATTGAAAGATTGAAAGATTGAAAGAAAGAATGAAAGATTGAAAGAAAGAATGAAAGAATGAAAGAAAGATTGAAAGACTGAAAGAAATATTGAAAGAAAGACAGAACGAAAGTAAGAAAGATTGAAAGAAAAATTGAAAGATTGAAAGATTGAAAGAAAGAATGAAAGAAAGATTGAAAGATTGAAAGAAATACTGAAAGAAAGAAAGAAAGATTGAAAGTAAGAACGATTGAAAGAAAGCTTGAAAGAAAGATTGAAAGAAAGAATGAAAGAAAGATTGAAAGATTGAAAGATTGAAAGAAAGAATGAAAGATTGATAGAAAGAATAAAAGAACGATTGAAAGAAAGAATGAAAGAATGAAAGAAAGATTGAAAGATTGAAAGAATATTGAAAGAAAGAGAGAATGAAAGTAAGAAAGATTGAAAGAAAGATTGAAAGTAAAAAAGATTGAAAGAAAGAATGAAAGAAAAATTGAAAGATTGAAAGACTGAAAGAAAGATTTAAAGAAAGATTTTAAGAAAGATTGAAAGACTGAAAGAAAGAATGAATAAAATAATTAAAGAAAGATTGAAAGATCGAAAGATTGAAAGATTGAAAGAAAGATTGAAAAAAGAATGATTGAAAGAAAGAAAGATTTAAAGAATGAAAGATTTAAAGAAAGATTGAAAGACTAAAAGTTAGAATGAAAAAAAAGAATGAAAGAAAGATTGAAAGATTGAAAGATTGAAAGAAAGAATGAAAGATTGAAAGAAAGAATGAAAGAACGATTGAAAGAAAGAATGAAAGAATGAAAGAAAGATTGAAAGATTGAAAGAAATATTGAAAGAAAGAGAGAATGAAAGTAAGAAAGATGGAAAGAAAAATTGAAAGATTGAAAGATTGAAAGAAAGAATTAAAGAAAGATTGAATGATTGAAAGATTGAAAGAAAGATTGAAAGAAAGATTGAAGAAAGAAAGATTTAAAGAAAAAAAGATTTAAAGAAAGATTGAAAGACTAAAAGTAAGAATGAAAAAAAAGATTGAAAGAAAGATTGAAAAAAGAAAGAAAGATTTAAAGAAAGATTGAAAGAAAGATTGAAAGAAAGATTGAAAGACTGAAAGAAAAAATGAAAGAAAGATTAAAAGAGAGATTGAAAGATTGAAAGATTGAAAGAAAGAATGAAAGATTGAAAGAAAGAATGAAAGAATGAATGAAAGATTAAAAGATTGAAAGAAATATTGAAAAAAAGAAAGATTGAAAGTAAGAAAAATTGAAAGAATGAATGAAAGAAACAAAAAAAGACTGATAAAAAGAAAGAATGTTTGAGAGATCAAAATATTTAAAGAAAGAAAGATTGAAAGAAAGATTTTAAGACTGAAATAAAGAATGAAAGAAAGATTGAAAGAAAGGTTGAAAGATAGAATGAAAGAAAGATTGAAATATTGAAAGTTTGAAAGAAAGATTGAAAGAAAGATTTAAAGAAAGATTGAAAGACTAAAAAAAAGAATGAAAGAAAGATTGAAAGGTTGAAAGGAAGAATGAAAGAATGAAAGAAAGATTGAAAGATTGAAAGAAAGATTGAAAGAAAGAATGAAAGTATGAAAGAAAGATTGAAAGATTGAAGGAAAGATTGAAAGAACGATTGAAAGAAAGAATGAAAGAACAAAAGAAAGATTGAAAGAAAGATTGAAAGTAATAAAGATTGAAAGAAGGAATGAAGGAAAAATTGAAAGTTTGAAAGACTGAAAGAATGAATGAAAGAAAGATTAAAAGATTGAAAGAAAGAAAGATTGAGAGAAAGAATGAAAGAATGAAAGAAAGATTGAAAGATTGAAAGAAATACTGAAAGAAAGAAAGAAAGATTGAAAGTAAGAACGATTGAAAGAAAGCTTGAAAGAAAGATTGAAAGAAGGAATGAAAGAAAGATTGAAAGATTGAAAGATTGAAATAAAGAATGAAAGATTGAAAGAAAGAATAAAAGAACGATTGAAAGAAAGAATGAAAGAATGAAAGAAAGATTGAAAGATTGAAAGAATATTGAAAGAAAGAGAGAATGAAAGTAAGAAAGATTGAAAGAAAGATTGAAAGTAAAAAAGATTGAAAGAAAGAATGAAAGAAAAATTGAAAGATTGAAAGATTGAAAGAAAGATTTAAAGAAAGATTGAAAGAAAGATTGAAAGACAGGAAGAAAGAATGAATAAAAGAATTAAAGAAAGATTGAAAGATTGAAAGATTGAAAGATTGAAAGAAAGATTGAAAAAAGAATGATTGAAAGAAAGAAAGATTTAAAGAATGAAAGATTTAAAGAAAGATTGAAAGACTAAAAGTAAGAATGAAAAAAAAGAATGAAAGCAAGATTGAAAGATTGAAAGATTGAAAGAAAGAATGAAAGATTGAAAGAAAGAATGAAAGAATGAAAGAAAGATTGAAAGACTGAAAGAAATATTGAAAGAAAGAGAGAATGAAAGTAAGAAAGATTGAAAGAAAAATTGAAAGATTGAAAGATTGAAAGAAAGAATGAAAGAACGATTGAAAGAAAGAATGAAAGAATGAAAGAAAGATTGAAAGATTGAAAGAAATATTGAAAGAAAGAGAGAATGAAAGTAAGAAAGATGGAAAGAAAAATTGAAAGATTGAAAGATTGAAAGAAAGAATTAAAGAAAGATTGAATGATTGAAAGATTGAAAGAAAGATTGAAAGAAAGATTGAAGAAAGAAAGATTTAAAGAAAAAAAGATTTAAAGAAAGATTGAAAGACTAAAAGTAAGAATGAAAAAAAAGATTGAAAGAAAGATTGAAAAAAGAAAGAAAGATTTAAAGAAAGATTGAAAGAAAGATTGAAAGAAAGATTGAAAGACTGAAAGAAAAAATGAAAGAAAGATTAAAAGAGAGATTGAAAGATTGAAAGATTGAAAGAAAGAATGAAAGATTGAAAGAAAGAATGAAAGAATGAATGAAAGATTAAAAGATTGAAAGAAATATTGAAAAAAAGAAAGATTGAAAGTAAGAAAAATTGAAAGAATGAATGAAAGAAACAAAAAAAGACTGATAAAAAGAAAGAATGTTTGAGAGATCAAAATATTTAAAGAAAGAAAGATTGAAAGAAAGATTTTAAGACTGAAATAAAGAATGAAAGAAAGATTGAAAGAAAGGTTGAAAGATAGAATGAAAGAAAGATTGAAATATTGAAAGTTTGAAAGAAAGATTGAAAGAAAGATTTAAAGAAAGATTGAAAGACTAAAAAAAAGAATGAAAGAAAGATTGAAAGGTTGAAAGGAAGAATGAAAGAATGAAAGAAAGATTGAAAGATTGAAAGAAAGATTGAAAGAAAGAATGAAAGTATGAAAGAAAGATTGAAAGATTGAAGGAAAGATTGAAAGAACGATTGAAAGAAAGAATGAAAGAACAAAAGAAAGATTGAAAGAAAGATTGAAAGTAATAAAGATTGAAAGAAGGAATGAAGGAAAAATTGAAAGTTTGAAAGACTGAAAGAATGAATGAAAGAAAGATTAAAAGATTGAAAGAAAGAAAGATTGAGAGAAAGAATGAAAGAATGAAAGAAAGATTGAAAGATTGAAAGAAATACTGAAAGAAAGAAAGAAAGATTGAAAGTAAGAACGATTGAAAGAAAGCTTGAAAGAAAGATTGAAAGAAGGAATGAAAGAAAGATTGAAAGATTGAAAGATTGAAATAAAGAATGAAAGATTGAAAGAAAGAATAAAAGAACGATTGAAAGAAAGAATGAAAGAATGAAAGAAAGATTGAAAGATTGAAAGAATATTGAAAGAAAGAGAGAATGAAAGTAAGAAAGATTGAAAGAAAGATTGAAAGTAAAAAAGATTGAAAGAAAGAATGAAAGAAAAATTGAAAGATTGAAAGATTGAAAGAAAGATTTAAAGAAAGATTGAAAGAAAGATTGAAAGACAGGAAGAAAGAATGAATAAAAGAATTAAAGAAAGATTGAAAGATTGAAAGATTGAAAGATTGAAAGAAAGATTGAAAAAAGAATGATTGAAAGAAAGAAAGATTTAAAGAATGAAAGATTTAAAGAAAGATTGAAAGACTAAAAGTAAGAATGAAAAAAAAGAATGAAAGCAAGATTGAAAGATTGAAAGATTGAAAGAAAGAATGAAAGATTGAAAGAAAGAATGAAAGAATGAAAGAAAGATTGAAAGACTGAAAGAAATATTGAAAGAAAGAGAGAATGAAAGTAAGAAAGATTGAAAGAAAAATTGAAAGATTGAAAGATTGAAAGAAAGAATGAAAGAAAGATTGAAAGATTGAAAGAAATACTGAAAGAAAGAAAGAAAGATTGAAAGTAAGAATGATTGAAAGAAAGCTTGAAAGAAAGATTGAAAGAAAGAATGAAAGAAAGATTGAAAGATTGAAAGATTGAAAGAAAGAATGAAAGATTGAAAGATAGAATAAAAGAACGATTGAAAGAAAGAATGAAAGAATGAAAGAAAGATTGAAAGATTGAAAGAATATTGAAAGAAAGAGAGAATGAAAGTAAGAAAGATTGAAAGAAAGATTGAAAGTAAAAAAGATTGAAAGAAAGAATGAAAGAAAAATTGAAAGATTGAAAGATTGAAAGAAAGATTTAAAGAAAGATTGAAAGACTGAAAGAAAGAATGAATAAAAGAATTAAAGAAAGATTGAAAGATCGAAAGATTGAAAGATTGAAAGAAAGATTGAAAAAAGAATGATTGAAAGAAAGAAAGATTTAAGGAATGAAAGATTTAAAGAAAGATTGAAAGACTAAAAGTAAGAATGAAAAAAAAGAATGAAAGAAAGATTGAAAGATTGAAAGATTGAAAGAAAGAATGAAAGATTGAAAGAAAGAATGAAAGAACGATTGAAAGAAAGAATGAAAGAATGAAAGAAAGATTGAAAGAAATATTGAAAGAAAGAGAGAATGAAAGTTAGAAAGATGGAAAGAAAAATTGAAAGATTGAAAGATTGAAAGAAAGAATTAAAGAAAGATTGAATGATTGAAAGATTGAAAGAAAGATTGAAAGAAAGATTGAAGAAAGAAAGATTTAAAGAAAAAAAGATTTAAAGAAAGATTGAAAGACTAAAAGTAAGAATGAAAAAAAAGATTGAAAGAAAGATTGAAAAAAGAAAGAAAGATTGAAAGAAAGATTGAAAGAAAGATTGAAAGAAAGAATGAAAGTTTGACAGAAAGATTGAAAGAAAGATTGAAAGAAAGATTGAAAGAAAGATTGAAAGACTGAAAGAAAAAATGAAAGAAAGATTAAAAGAGAGATTGAAAGATTGAAAGATTGAAAGAAAGAATGAAAGATTGAAAGAAAGAATGAAAGAATGAATGAAAGATTAAAAGATTGAAAGAAATATTGAAAAAAAGAAAGATTGAAAGTAAGAAAAATTGAAAGAATGAATGAAAGAAACAAAAAAAGACTGATAAAAGGAAAGAATGTTTGAGAGATCAAAATATTTAAAGAAAGAAAGATTGAAAGAAAGATTTTAAGCCTGAATTAAAGAATTAAAGAAAGATTGAAAGAAAGGTTGAAAGATAGAATGAAAGAAAGATTGAAAGATTGAAAGTTGTAAAGAAAGATTGAAAGAAAGATTTAAAGAAAGATTGAAAGACTAAAAAAAAGAATGAAAGAAAGATTGAAAGGTTGAAAGAAAAAATGAAAGAATGAAAGAAAGATTGAAAGATTGAAAGAAAGATTGGAAGAAAGAATGAAAGTATGAAAGAAAGATTGAAAGATTGAAGGAAAGATTGAAAGAACGATTGAAAGAAAGAATGAAAGAATGAAAGAAAGATTGAAAGATTGAAAGAAAGAATGAAAGTAAGAATGATTGAAAGATTGAAAGAAAGAATGAAAGAGTGAAAGAAAGAATATAAGAACGATTGAAAGAAAGATTGAAAGTAAGATTGAAAGTTTGAAAGAAAGATTGAAAGAAAAATTGAAAGAAAGATTGAAAGACTGAAGGAAAGAATGAGTGAAAGATTGAAAGAAAGATTAAAAGAAAAAAAGTTTGAAAGTATTAAAGACTGAAAAAAATATTGAAAGAAAGATTTAAAGACTGAAAGATAGAATGAAAGAAAGATTGAAAGATTGAAAGATTGAAAGAAAGAATGAAAGAAAGATTGAAAGACTGAAAAAAATATTGAAAGAAAGATTGAAAGATTGAAAGATAGAATGAAAGAAAGATTGAAAGATTGAAAGATTGAAAGAAAGAATGAAAGAAAGATTGAAAGACTGAAAGAAAGAATGAAAGAAAGATTGAAAGTGCGAAAGAAAGAATGAAAGAATTAAAGAAAGATTGAAAGAAATATTGAAAGAAAGAATGAAAGATTGAAAGAAAGAATGAAAGTAATAAAGATTGAAAGAAGGAATGAAGGAAAAATTGAATGTTTGAAAGACTGAAAGAATGAATGAAAGAAAGCTTGAAAGAAAGATTGAAAGAAAGATTTTAAGAAAGGTTGAAAGACTGAAAGAAAGAATGAAAGAAAGAATGATTGAAAGATTGAAAGAAAGAATGAAAGATTGAAAGAAAGAATATAAGAACGATTGAAAGAAAGATTGAAAGTAAGATTGAAAGTTTGAAAGAAAGATTGAAAGAAAAATTGAAAGAAAGATTGAAAGACTGAAGGAAAGAATGAGTGAAAGATTGAAAGAAAGATTAAAAGAAAAAAAGATTGAAAGTATTAAAGATAGAATGAAAGAAAGATTGAAAGATTGAAAGATTGAAAGAAAGAATGAAATAAAGATTGAAAGACTGAAAGAAAGAATGAAAGTCATCAAAAGAGCCGTAATTGGCTCGCGAGCCATAGGTTCCCGACCCCTGCTCTAGATTGATTCAATCTTTAAGCTTACTCAGATCTTCCCTGATCGGAACAATATCTCAGTGAGTCGTCACCTTCACTTTTCGGGAATCTTGTGTTGCCTTTGCTGGACCTGTCCAGACGACTCCTTGATGGATATCTTACGGCCGGTCTCTGACTGCCGCTGGGCACACAACCTGGACATGAAGAGAGTCTCATCATCGTCGCCAGATTGTTGGATAAATTATCCTAGGTGGTCGGTGAGGTTAATCTGCCCGCTACAGGAAAACAAAACTGAGAGTATTAAAGATATTTATTCTGCAAAATAAAGAGAAAGATACCGTCATGCTTCAAAGCAGTGTTCTGATCAGTCTACCCCTATTACTGACGAAGAGGGCTTTATACCAAAGAGAGGTTGTGTGTCAGGTGTCATTTACAACTCTGATCCTCAGTCATATCCCTGGGTGTTCCCCCAAACAGTGATTTAACAGTCAAACTTCGGTCACAGACACAATCCTACTGTACCATAAAACAAACACACATGTGAGTGAGTAATGCCGTATTGACCATGTTTGGCTTTACAAATGCATGTGAGCAGTCTTTCTCGCATCTGAGAAACATTAAGACCATCCTACGCTTAAGTTTAACTGATGGAAGCCTCAACGCCTGCATTAAGCTTAACCTCACAACGTATGATCCAGACTAGAAGGCCATCAGCAAAACGAAGGAGCACCAGAAGTTGCATTAATGGTAAAAAGTATTTCATTTATTATTGGTTAGCTACAGTATAAGAACAATATTATGAAGAAGAATAAAGAGAAATGTATTATATAGAGGGCTTTTTTAAGTACTCAGAGATGTGTTGTACATTAAAAATGTATGCCTTACTTATGAAGTAGCCAATTTTGCATTGATCAAGAGAATCGTGGTTTTTGTCTGTTTATTTGCTTTATGTTATCCAATAATAAAATCGACATTATTAAATACATGATTATTATAGATTATTCTTGACCCATCCTAGCAAAAGCGTTGAATGAATGAATCCTTGGGTGATTGAAATGATGTTTGAGGCGTGTGACCGCCTGGCCGATGGATCACTCTGGAGCACGTATGGATGAGATGAGTTCGGAGACATTTTATCAGTGTCTCGGGGTATGTTTAGCTACATGGCTGATGAAAATCGCGATTAAAAACAAGCAAATGTATAAATGTGAGATACAGTAAGCATAGTATGTGTGTTGTACACAACATGTCAAACTAGTTTCCCACATGAGTCCTTGGTTTAAAAGTAGCGTTATAATCTAAATATCTGGTAGGATTTCTGGAAAGGATACTGTAAGGCTTTAAATTTATTTGAAAAAAATATAACAAGGCGAGAGAGCTGTAAAGTTAGTTGACAGGCTGAAATGATTATGGAAGTTGATGTGAAAGACAATGAAAGTGGGAAAGTTAGCAAATGATGCATTTGGGATTCTTTGTTAAGGATGGAAGTTGGAGCAAAGAGAGTTGTAAAAGTCATTTTAGTAAAATATTGGTTCAGCAGAGGAAGCTAGCTAACTTATGAGTTAACCCGGACTAACTTCCGGGTGCGCCGTAGTATGGACACACCGGCTCTGCATTCAACTCTTAGTTTTGTGTTTATTACTATTTGTATTGTTCTTATTTTTGCATGCAGTGCACTGTCGCTATTACAATATGAACGACAAGCACTCCTGGACGTCTGTTCGACACCTCATACGGACTTTTTCGCAACTTACCGGAGTACGTACTAAGATCTCTTTGTCCTGCCGCCACTGTGTTTACCAATACGCCGACGGAGGAGAAAGACAAGAGGAAAACCTGCCGGAATTCTATGCAGATCTCGGAGGAGATACTATAAAAGTGAATAGGTTTGATCTTGAGTGTGTAAAGTTTTGTTATTTTTCGAGTTTCTTAAGGCCCCAAAAGTCAGGTGAACACTTCAATTCAACACAGTGCCATGCCCACATTGTGTGACGAAAACCCAATGTTTTAATAAATTTAATCCCCAAAGTGTCTTGTAGACACTCGCGAACTTTGAAGTCGATCTGATGAATCCCCTAGGAGTTTGCGCACATTAAATCCAATATGGCCACCTTCCTGTTGGTTGGGTGTCGGTCATGGCGGCAATATAATTTTTTTTGAGTCTAGTGATGTTACATTAATATACCCAATTTCATGTTAAAAAGTGAATAGGTTTGATGTTTTGAAATTTTCAACAGGGCGTGTCCGGTCATTTTGCCATGCCCAAGCACGGAACCCATAGAATATCAATTGCCACACTGGGACTGACGAGTGCACAAAGTTTCGTGAATTTCCAAGTATCTTTTGGAACATGAAATTTAACGTGTTGCCACGCCCACACCGTGTGCCAAAAAATATATATATTTTGATAATGTTAAGCTGTGAAGGTATCTTGTAGACACTCGTCAAGTTTGAAGCCGATCCGATAAATCGCCAAGGAGGAGTTTCGCTAAAGTACAAAACATAAATATGACTAAAAAGTCAGGAAAATTAAAAATGGCCGACTTCCTGTTGGGTTTTGTGAGAAAAAAAAAAATATATATATATATACATATACTATAACTATTACGTACTACATATAACTTTACTACTATAACTATAACATTACAGATTGAACTAATCCTCGATAGCAAAACTATATGTGTGTATACTACAGTATACATTACATAAATTTATTCATGTACATTACTATCATTCATATAGTGGGTAATTATGAAATACAGTTTTATTGATCAGTCAGAGCCAAAATTAAAACATGTCTAAAGACACTGGGTGTAACTACGCAACCAGTTAGAAACCGGCACTGAAACGGTTAATCTGGCGCACACACAGCGGGTAGTCTGAAACTAGATACTCGGGAGATGGGAAATAACAAAGGCGGGACCGTTTGTTATTAATTTTGAACACGACAAATTGGTGACCCCGACGTGATCCCATTACAAGACTGCAGAGGAGTTCCGAAAGCCTGAACGGTTGCGATACTTCCATGGGTACCCGCTATAAGGTGAGCAGAGCCATTTCATGAAGTCTGCATAGATTAGATAGGAATATTTTAGGTGGAAGTGTTGTACTGTTTAAGGCTGGACGAACAACTTTGTGGTTTTGGGGATGTATTGTTGAATGATGCATGAATAATAATTGTTAAATATTGTGGAGAGGAGAAATTGGATTGTTTGATGAGAACGGTAGTAAGGTAAGTTAAGGGAACGGGTTAGGAAACCCCCCTTCGAAGCGGCTGTGTGTTTAACTTGCGTAGTAATTCCACGTAACGTTTGGGCCCGTGTGTAGAGAATACATCCAGTATGCCTAAACTGAGCGACGTTTTGGTGATGAACAATGTTTAACTCGTGAAGTAATTCCGAATCCCGTTTAGGCCCGGTTGTTGAAAAGACCTCCGAAATGTCTAAACTAAGTGATGTCTGGCGATGAAATGTTAAACTCAGCCTTCAGAAGGGTAGTCGATAGTCGGTAATTTCATTTAAGGGTGAAAGGCCCGGAATCATTTTTAAAGTAAAAAGGAAGCCAAGCATTTAGGGGTTAAAGGCCCGGTTCTTAGAGAAACCAAATATTAAAGGGTTAAAGGCCCAATTCACGTGACTTAGCGTAAAATTGTATTGCCGGCTGTGTGAGTGAGAGTGTGCGCAACGAGGTACCTTGTGTGTGTGGAAAGAGAGGTACCATGCGTGTGTGTGAATGTGAGAGAGACCGCGGGCGTGTGTGTGTTTGAGACAGTCTTTGTGTTTAAGAGAGTGTGTGTTTGATAGAGTCTGTGCATGTGTGATAGAGGTTTTGTGTGTGTATGTGTATGAACAACCTCCTCAAATTGCCCTAGATAAAAGGGCAATATATAAAAAAAAAATACAAATAAAAAAAAAAAAGTTGACCTGTAATAACCTAAAAGACCACTAGTGGCGTAGCTGCACCAGAAACACATTGAGATCCGAACATTTGAGGTTTCCCCCTCCCACTTCTTCCCATGTCTTTTGTTCTCCTGCCATTCAAAAACATAATGGAAAAGACCCCATCCCCCAGACCCGGCACCAGTGAGATTCGTATTGAAGCTGTAGCTGAGCTCAAGAACAGAACAGAGCCAAAGTTCCATGCTTGAGAAACTTGGAAATTCCATAAATATGAACAAAAATGGATCAAAGCAGGGTGGTGGTCGAAAGACACTACCCCGACAGCAGAAAACCGCACCAAGGTGATAGAGGAAAAAAAAAGACTGCTGGCTGAAGCAGGAGTGGATGCAAAAAACAACCCTGGATTAATGGGGGCTTGAAAGCGCAAGTTAAACAAGCAGCGTGCACAATGGGCGCTGGTTCAGCACATAATGACGGCATGGATTCGAGCGGAAATGATTGTCGAACGTCGCAATAAAATCAGAAATGCCGCAACCAAGGCAGCCTTAAGAAACTCGAAAAATAACAAAACTTTACACACTCAAGATCAAACCTATTCACTTTTATAGTATCTCCTCCGAGATCTGCATAGAATTCCGGCAGGTTTTCCTCTTGTCTTTCTCCTCCGTCGGCGTATTGGTAAACACAGTGGCGGCAGGACAAAGAGATCTTAGTACGTACTCCGGTAAGTTGCGAAAAAGTCCGTATGAGGTGTCGAACAGACGTCCAGGAGTGCTTGTCGTTCATATTGTAATAGCGACAGTGCACTGCATGCAAAAATAAGAACAATACAAATAGTAATAAACACAAAACTAAGAGTTGAATGCAGAGCCGGTGTGTCCATACTACGGCGCACCCGGAAGTTAGTCCGGGTTAACTCATAAGTTAGCTAGCTTCCTCTGCTGAACCAATATTTTACTAAAATGACTTTTACAACTCTCTTTGCTCCAACTTCCATCCTTAACAAAGAATCCCAAATGCATCATTTGCTAACTTTCCCACTTTCATTGTCTTTCACATCAACTTCCATAATCATTTCAGCCTGTCAACTAACTTTACAGCTCTCTCGCCTTGTTATATTTTTTTCAAATAAATTTAAAGCCTTACAGTATCCTTTCCAGAAATCCTACCAGATATTTAGATTATAACGCTACTTTTAAACCAAGGACTCATGTGGGAAACTAGTTTGACATGTTGTGTACAACACACATACTATGCTTACTGTATCTCACATTTATACATTTGCTTGTTTTTAATCGCGATTTTCATCAGCCATGTAGCTAAACATACCCCGAGACACTGATAAAATGTCTCCGAACTCATCTCATCCATACGTGCTCCAGAGTGATCCATCGGCCAGGCGGTCACACGCCTCAAACATCATTTCAATCACCCAAGGATTCATTCATTCAACGCTTTTGCTAGGATGGGTCAAGAATAATGATGACTAAAGATTGAAAGTGCGAAAGAAAGAATGAAAGAATTAAAGAAAGATTGAAAAAAGAAAGATTGAAAGAAATAATGAAAGAAAGATTGAACGATTGGAAGAAATATTGAAAGATAGAAAAATTGAAAGTAAGAAAGATTGAAAGAAATAATGAAAGAAAGATTGAAAGATTGAAAGAAAGAATGAAAGAAAGATTGAAAGATTGGAAGAAATATTGAAAGATAGAAAAAATTGAAAGAAAGAAAGATTGAAAAAAAGAATTAAAGAAAGATTGAAGGATTGAAAGAAAGAATGAAAGAAAGATTGAAAGATTGAAAGATTGAAATATTGAAAGAAAGAATGAAAGAAAGATTGAAAGATTGAAAGAAATCTTGAAAGAAAGAGAGATTGAAAGAAAGATTGAAAGTTTGAAAGAAAGATTGAAAGAAAGATTTAAAGAAAGAAAGATTGAAAGAAATATTGAAAGAAAGATTGAAAGATTGAAAGAAAGATTGAAAGAAAGAATGAAAGAAAGATTGAACGATTGAAATATTGAAATAAAGAATGAAAGTTTGAAAGAAAGATTGAAAGAAAGTTTTAAAGAAAGAAAGAAAGATTGAAATAAATAATGAAAGAAAGATTGAAAGAAGGAATGAAAGAATGAAAGAAAGATTGAAAGATTGAAAGAAATATTGAAAGAAAGAACAATTGAAAGATTGAAAGAAAGAATGAAAGATTGAAAGAAAGATTGAAAGATTGAAAGAAAGATTGAAAAAATGAAAGATTGAAAGAAAGAATAAAAGAAAGATTGAAAGAACGATTGAAAGATTGAAAGAAAGAATGAAAGAAAGATTAAAGGAAGGAATGAAAGAATGAAAGAAAGATTGAAAGATTGAAAGAAATATTGAAAGAAAGAACGATTGAAAGATTGAAAGAAAGAATGAAAGATTGAAAGAAAGATTGAAAGATTGAAAGAAAGATTGAAAAAATGAAAGATTGAAAGAAAGAATAAAAGAAAGATTGAAAGAACGATTGAAAGATTGAAAGAAAGAATGAAAGATTGAAAGAAACATTGAAAGAAAGATTGAAAGATTGAAAGAAAGAATGAAAGAGAGATTGAAAGATTGAATGAAAGATTGAAAGATCGATTGAAAGATTGAAAGATTGAAAGAAAGATTGAAAGAAAGATTGAAAGTTTGAAAGAAAGATTTAAAGAAAGATTGAAATATTGAAAGAAATATTGAAAGAGAGAAAGATTAAAAGTAAGAAAGATTGAAAGAAAGAATGAAAGAAAGATTGAATGATTGAAAGATTGAAAGAAAGATTGAAAGAAAGAAAGATTGAAAGAAAGAATGAAAGATTGAAAGAAGGAATGAAAGAATGAAAGAAAGAATGAAAGAAAGATTGAAAGAAAGATTGAAAGAAATATTGAAAGAAAGAAAGATTGAAAGTAAGAAAGATTGAAAGAAAGAATGAAAGAAAGATTGAAAGATTGAAAGAAAGATTGAAAAAAGAAAGATTGAAAGAAAGATTGAAAGAAAGATTGAACGACTGAAAGAAAGAATGAAAGAAAGATTGAAAGATAGATTGAAAGAGAGATTGAAAGAAATATTGAAAGACTGAAAGAAAGAATGAAAGAAAGATTGAAAGAAAGATTGAAAGAAAGAAAGAAAAATTGAAAGAAAGATTGAAAGATTGAAAGAAAGATTGAAAGAACGATTGAAATAAAGGAGAACGAAAGAAAGGTTGATCCATTAACATCAGCACAACCCCATTGTGTTTATTGTTCTATGATAAGATTGAAAGAAAGATTGAAAATAAGATTGAAAGAAACAAAGATTGAAAGAAAGATTTAAAAAAAATGAGTACTAGTCACTTTTAAAAAATCATTTGTCCTATGGATTAAATGCCATACACACTTGCATCTCTCCCCTCCCACCCCACACACATTCACATGACCAATCCTCCCAACACCCACACACACATGCGTACATGCACACACACACACACACACACACACACACACACTAGCACAGGAATAAATGTACCCGTACATGTTAGGCCCACGGCCTCCCAGCGCCACTAGAGGCCGCCCTTGCCCCATCTGCAGCTCCCTACTCAGACCCAATTGCACACACCTGGGATCAATTACCCGCACTGTATTTAGCCCCAGCTTCCTAGCCATTCCTTGCCAGACCGTCAACTAGCTTTCCCCGAGTTGCATCGCGATTGGCTCCCTTCCTAGTTCCTAGTTCCTAGTTCCTAGTTCCTAGTTCCTAGTTCCCAGTTCCCAGTTCCAAGTTCCTAGTTTATGTCTTGTTGTCTCGCCTTCCCTTCACCTGTCTGTCTCCGCTTGTCGACCAGGACTCTCCACCCAGCCTGGTTCCCCGTCTCTCCACCCGGATCCTGGACCCCATCTCCTGGTCATCATCGTCCCTGCCCTGCCCTGCTCCATCCCCTCCCGACCAGGTCCCCCCGGCCAGCTCCACCGTCCCAGTTAATAAACATCCCTTGCCTGCCTCCCGTGTCCCTGTGTCGTGCGTTTGGGTTCCTCCCTGTTCGGGTCGTGACAGTACGGTCTGGCCAGGAAAACATGGACCCAGCCGACACAGAAGGGCTCCGCCGCGCACTCCGGGACAGAGGAGTGTTGCTTGGGCAACATGACCGGGTCCTCCGGGACATCGCGGAACACCTCCGGACCATCTCTGCGGCCGTCAGCAGCCTGCAGGGCCCTCCGGCCCCCGTGGCCTCCCCTGCTCCTCCGACCTGCCCTCCTTCCCCCACCAGGGCTCCCAGCGCCTCTCTCGTTCCCCCTGAGCCCCACGTTCCGGCTCCAGCGCCTTATGACGGCGATTTCGGCACCTGCCGCGCCTTCCTTGTGCAGTGCGCGGTGGTTTTCCAACAGCGGCTGTCGTCGTACGACTCCGATAGTGCCCACATCGCGTTCCTCATCTCCTGCCTGAGAGGGGCGGCTCTCGGCTGGGGTTCCGCGGTTTGGAGTCAGGGGGGTCCCGTGAGTCTCTCCTACGATCTGTTTACCCGCGAAATGAGGAGAGTCTTCGACCACCCAGTTTGCGGCAAGGAGGCCGCCAGAAGACTCCTCTCCCTCCGCCAGGGTTCCCGTAGCGTCGCCTCCCTCGTCGTCGAGTTCAGGACTCTAGCCGCGGAAAGCGGCTGGAATGACGGAGCCCTGCAGGACGTGTTCCAGCGTGCCCTGAACGACGAGTTGCGGGACGAGCTGGCACGGCGGGACGAGCCCACGGACCTGGACCAACTAGTGGAGACCTCAATCCGCCTGGACAACCGGCTACGGGAGCGCCATCGCGAGAGGGAGGGGGCGAGCCTCCAGTCCGTGCCTCCCGCCTGGGCGGCCACGCCCCAGTCTCCAGCGCCCGCTACTCTTGGGCGCCGCACAAGTCCCCCGACTCTCTCCGATGCCGAGCCAATGCAGCTTGGTCGCTCCCGGATCTACCCAGAGGAGCGAGCACGCCGCCTACAGACCGGTGCCTCTCTGTATTGCGGTCGGCTGGGACACCTCTGAGCCACCTGCCCGGTCCGGCCACGAGAGGGCGACTCCTCGGTAGGGCTACGCTCCGGCCGCTCCTTACCACGTCATCGCCCCTATGACTGCGCAATCAACCTCCTGCCAGGCGCCCCCCTCCCCTGCAGTCGCCTGTATAACGTCTCCCGGTCTGAACAGGAGGCCATGGAGACTCACATCCGCGACTCTCTCGCTGCCAGGATTACTCGTCCCTCGTTTTCTCCGCTAGGCGCAGGGTTCTTCTTTGTTGCGGAGAAGGACAAGACCCTCCGTCCTTGCGTCGATTTCAGGGGACTGAACGATATCACGATCAAAGACAAGTACCCCTTGCCCCTGATGGATTCAGTCTTCGTCCCCATCCAGGGGGCCACCCACTTTTCCAAGCTGGACCTCCGCAACGCTTACCACCTGGTCCGCATCCGCAAAGGGGACGAGTGGAAGACTGCCTTTAACACCCCGCTCGGTCACTTTGAGTACCTTGTTATGCCCTTTGGGCTGTCAAATGCCCCAGCGGTCTTCCAGGCCCTAATAAACGGGAGGTTAGCAACTAGCTTTCCCCGAGTTGCATCGCCGCGTCAGCCGCGTCAGCGATTGGCTCCCTTCCTAGTTCCTAGTTCCCAGTTCCAAGTTCCAAGTTCCTAGTTTATGTCTTGTTGTCTCGCCTTCCCTTCACCTGTCTGTCTCCGCTGGTCGACCAGGACTCTCCACCCAGCCTGGTTCCCCGTCTCTCCACCCGGATCCTGGACCCCATCTCCTGGTCATCATCGTCCCTGTCCTGCCCTGCTCCATCCCCCCCCGACCAGGTCCCCCCGGCCAGCTCCACCGTCCCGGTTAATAAACATCACTTTATTATTTGCCTGCCTCCCGTGTCCCTGTGTCGTGCGTTTGGGTTCCTCCCTGTTCTGGTCGTGACAGTACATCCAGTATGTATACACACACAGTCATGTTAACCTATACACTGTGGTTTAAACAGGACTACGTACTACCCATATGCACTCACAGCACTGTGTATATCCTCTCCCACCACACACATTCACATAACAAACCGTCCCGGCACACACACACACACACACACACACACACACACACACACAATGATGCAAGTCATATCAACACAGCTGAAGCCGCCTTGTGTTATGAATTCCTCTCATGCCGCAGCCTTCAGCTCTCCAGTAGATCTCCAGCAGCTCCTCGTGTCCCAGCAGAGCTGCCGTGCAGTTGTTCTGCTGCTAAAGGCTGTCAACGTTCAGCGGGCGGACGCTCGTTTGCCCCCACCCTCCGAGCTCCCCTGCCATCCAGGGTCCTTCTGACCCCCCCCCCCCCCCCCCCCCTTTAGCAGGGAGCTTGCCATCCTGCTTCTGTGTGTGGCCAGAGTCCACCGCTGCACACATCCCCTGGCCGACACGGCCCGTTGTGTTGTTGTTTTTTTATAATAGGGGGGATAAACAAAGTGTGTGTGTGGCGGAACAATCTCACGGGTTACAGGGGCCAAGTTGGGTTCACCTGTCGACGATGACGAAGCCCGGCATTGACGTGCAAGCTTGGCGGCGGTAGTGGAGTCGGGTGGTGGGGGTAGGCAGACTCAGAGCTTTACAAGGAGCGGGGCCGGGAAATGTGGCGCACGGCTGAAGGCGACGTAGCTAAATCACCTCCACGGGGTGTTTACGGGGAAGGATCATTAGCGAGCTCGGCTACCTGCGTTACCCCTCGCTCTCCCTCCGTCAGCGTTTCGGCAGGAGTCCAGGGAGTCTGATGCCCTCATTAATAAAGATTACTATCTTATCCTACAATGAATAGTAGTAATTTTAATAATTATGCCGAACAGCGATAAACTTAATCTCATTAAATGAATGCCCAATCGTTCTTCTTTACAAAGAATAATCCACGTATTCATAATAATAAATAATAATTTGGTTATCAAAATGCGTCATTATAGACGTTTTTTTTAATATCTTAATGGTATATTTTGTACGATCACATTAGCATGATGTAATAATAATTTTGGGAATGCATTATTAAAATATATTAAAATAATTTATTTGGATGGAGTAATTTTTTGGAGAAGCTTCCGCATTGCGGGAGGAGAACGTCTGAGAGAAGCACACTATATTTACCCTATCTCCTCATGCCGTGACTGTGCCCAATATTGAAACAGCAGAAGAAGAACGGGGGCAATAAAATGGATATAGAGTAAGTGCACGAAAAAAAAATGTTTTAGAAAGTTAACTTTTCAATTGTTACACGTTTTTGCTGTTAAATGCTAGCAGTTTTGTGTTATAACACGATATAACACGGAGAGATTATGCATGCAAAAGTTAATGACTTTGTTTTATTTTATAAAGCCGTTTTTAACATGCACAGTATCTAGCTTTAGTTAAATGTGTGTTGGAGTGGAGTGTTAACTAGCATTTAGATTTAGTTTACTGTGTGTTGGTGCAGGGAGACGGTACTGTGAGAGAGAGACGGTTTTCAAACAGACAGACGGACCCGCTAGCTAAGTTTCTCTTGATCGGTTCTCCACCAAAGCGTGCTGAGAGAGTCCGGACTGTTTTTTGCCAGTTTAGACTTTATTTGAAGGTACAATGGTACCTCGACTTATGACTGCATCTACTTACTAATCCAAGATACGATAGTCGCTAAAATTAGCATCGTCTTACGACTGACTGCTCCAGGATACGACCGTGGAAATTTGTAGTTGGCGCGTCGGCGTCAGTCAGCGGGCGACCTACATCGTGTGTGCACGTTGTTCGTGGCTTATCGATTTTTTTTTCATATTTACTGTGTTTGTGCTGTGCATTTTGTTTTTTTGTTTTTTAACTTATGAAAGCAATATGTGCTCTCTGTCATTTGGGTGGGCCGGCTGTACAAGTGGTTGCCTGCTGAAATAGAATATTTTCTGCAATGATATCTGTTATCCTCGGGCAGTGCCTGACTTTAAGGATAAACAGTAAAAGATAACATTTATAAAGTCGCGATCATGTGGGACATCTGGAACAATCACAGCATCCCATTTTGCTGGTTCATACACATTGCTGTATGGAGGTGATTTAGCAGCATGAGAAATCTACCACTGAATTTTGGAGTCCTAAATAGTTGTAACTGGTTCTAATGTTGTGGCTGATCGGTGTGTATGTTGTTGTATGATGTTGTTGTGATTTTATTTTTTCCTATTGAAATAAAAAAAAATGAAAGTCAAACCTGATTTTAAATTTCACTCATCCTTTGGTCATGAAATGGAAAAATAATTTTTCAATTTAGATTTTTGTATCTCCAAAAAAGCAAAATTTGAAAACCACTCATACCCCATTTTTTCCATTTCTGATTCTGAATTGAGAATAGAGTAACCAAAAGATACAGCGATTGAAAGACCTGGTCTACACTCCTAATTGTATTTGTCCTTTTACATTTCTATTTCTATCTTAGAAATCTCTGAGAGAAGGAGGTGGTTACCTGAGGAGGTCCATGCGGTGGAAAAGAACCTGAAGGCTTTCATTGAAAGTGGTAAAGTGCCGGGAAGGACTGAGTGTGATGCATGTATTAGAGCTTCACCTGAAGCTCTAAACCAGCGAAGCTGGACTGCATTGAAGTACAATGTAAAAAATCGTATCACTGCCATCCAATGCGAAAGTGCGAGAAGAATTTATTAATAGAGTTGTTAAAGCATTTGCTCAAACATGTTGGTTCACGTTGCTCAAAAATGTTGGTTCATTTGATGCAACTTCATTTTTGATGATGTTTGTGTTGTTCGTTGGCATCCTGAGTACCCAGGTATACACTGGAGTTCAACTAGTTATTGATTTTATCAGGCGAAAACATTGATAATTAGTAGTTAGGTGCAGTCAAAGGCCGCAAGTCAATTCATCTGCTGATAACAACTGACTCTACGGTGGCCAACGGGAAAACTCTGCAACTAAAGAAAATACATGTAAATAGACAAAACGCAAGCAAATTTAGAAAATGTCATCATCAATTTGACAACACAGGCAACAACACAATGGAAAAGTTCACGAAGGAACAAACTTAAAATAAAAACATCAAGAAATGTTTGTGTATCATATCTGATATATTCCCCAAATGAAGTGTCCGTGGTGAATTGCTTTTAAGTTTGTTTCTGTGCAAATGTTTCCATTGTTTTGCATCTCTTGCCTGTGTTGTCAAATTGATGATGATGTTTTCTGAATTTGCTTGTGTTTTGTCTATTTGCAGTGAGTTTTCGTGCCGACCACCGTAGGGTAGGTTTTTATCAGCAGATTAATTGAAAATGGATAGTTAGGTGCAGGCAAAGGCCAAAGGTCAGGGTTTACCACCATACTACTCTTCCCCCGCGTGAATACATTGCACTTTTTCTTTGTTACAAAGCATATCAGGAGACTTACTGAGCCCTGTGTGAGCCCTTGTTTGTTTTCTTGTGCCATCTGCTCCTTTTTATTTTATAATAAATAATTGTAATTTTTTATCTACATTTTGTACAGTGGGTGTAGGTTTATTCCCCGTTCGATTAAGTTTGGAAGAAAATATTATACTGTCAAAACCATCAAATTAAATAACAATTGATTCTGTGCTCTCTTTTAAAGTATATGTGGTATTTGTCATACTTATCTGGAAATCAATTGATGAACCGGTATTTAAGTCGAAAATGATCTGCATAATATGCTCAAATTTACTACATTTACTTACAGCGTGCTTAGGTAGAAAAATAATCTTTACTTTCCAATTTTTGATATGTTTAAGTGGTGTTGGCCTGAGGCCTGATTTCTTAAATTGGTTGTATATCCTTTCAAATTAATAATTATACTTTTGGAAGGTTTATATTTTTCAATCAGAATCTGACCTATTGATTAAAAAAAGTGTTCAGTGTCAAAGTTTGCATGTCAATAGACCATAACATGGTGGGTCCCCTGTGTAATCAAAAAGTCAGGTGGGGTTCCCATGAGGCTCAAAAATTCAGGTCTAAAATCTTTTTGAGGGTTATCATTTTTTAAAGTAGTTTTTGTATCATCAAAAAATGATCCGTGATTTATGTACTCAACACTAAACATTTTACGAGACACAAGGACGCGTTAGCATGGGCTATGCCACGTGAAAACCCCAGCATGCAATGGGGGGCGTACCTTCGTATTCCTGTCTATTATTTGTCCGCATTTTGTTAATTGTTTATATTCTTGTTATTTACATTTACATTTACATTTAGTCATTTAGCAGATGCTTTTATCCAAAGCGACTTACAAGGGAGAATAACATTCAAGCTACAGCTATTTCTCTACATTCTGCTGGTACTTGTAGAGTTAATTGACTAACCGATATGATGGTCTATAGACCAATCAATAGAAAAAATAGTTTCACCTTTACAGCCAGCAGTAAGGTTTTTGGATGCTTTAAATTGCAGTACACTTGTTCTAGAAAATGATCAGTTTCTAAGTTATGGAGCCATTTCAAAATGTTATTGTCGAATTAGTGTCTTGTGCTGTTCTTATTTATCTATTGTGCCTCAACACTTTTAGAAGCCTCGTGGAAAGTCAGTAGTATTTATTTTGGGTTTTTGTCTGTTAAGAAACAGGTGATCACCAGAAAGTGCGCCTGTAGCCAATTTCCACCGTGACTGGACGAAGCCACAAGCTGGTCATTACAGCAGAGTCTCCAGATAAGAAGGTATTTTTGTTTGATTATTTATGAACAATACTTGAAGACAAAAGTTGTGATTTTCATGAAAAAAAAAGACTTTCTATGTTTCTAGTTTGTACTTCTTGTTGGTGACTCCCATCTACGGAGCATTGTGGATGGATTTGTGAAGATGCCAGGGGACCGAGGTACTGAATGCTTTTTTGTCTCGGAGACCTGACGCAGTTTGTGTTGTAGCCCCTAGCAGCGACTTGACGGCCAGCAGGACCATCGACGAGGCAGCAGTAGACTTTCGCAGCCTCCTGGTCAGTGTCTGCAGTCGCTGGCCAAAGTTACGCTTCATGTTTAGTACATTTTTGGTAGTATTGGTACTATTAATACTTTTGCTTTGTGAGCTCTGCAGAACATATTTTACATTTTGAAAACAAATGTACTGTAATAAACACCTTTTTTTTTGTGTGTGTTTGTATAGGTGTTTGTCCTGGACTTCCTTCCGCGTCTGACTATTTGCTCCGTGAGGAATACCATCCTGTGGCGGCATGCATGGGAAGCATATTTTAATTTTAGTACAGTTAAATGTATAACGGAGTATATATTTTTAGACAAACCAATTCAATAAATATTTCTAATGAACAAAGTTGACATCTATGTATGCATATTTCTATTCGTCCTAATCGTTGTTTTAAGGCATCAAGTACTTTTCTGCAGCCAACCACTTCCCATTGAACCACCCAGAGCTGTGAAGCAGAGATGGTGTAAGTACAATTGTACAATTTGTTGTCATGTCACGTGATGGCTATTTTATGAATAACTTTGCTATGTTGTGAAACCATGGCCCTGTGACATTGCTGTGAAATGCTGCTTATCGCCAACTGGAGACAACAGCGCCGCCAACAGCACGAAAGTCAAAGGTTTCTCCCGGCAGGTCACTTCCAACATTCTCTCCAAAAGTGGTTGTGAAGGGAGAGCTCATCGTGCCTCATCCTTCACCTAACCCTTTTGAGTGGAGACTGGTTGGAAGGGGCAGAAAGATAATCGGTTGCACACTGTTATTGTTGGGGTAAGACCCTCTGGAAACTGTGATAGTCTCTGATATTCACTCAAAGTGTACCGATTTTCATTAAACAATTTTAATATGTTTGTTATGTGTGTAGTTGGCCTTTTGTCAAGACATTGTCTTAAATCGACATTTTGCTCTATGATTTCACAGGTGGACACAACACCAGTAGCGTCGCCGGAATGATCCATCCCGTTATCAACTTGTTCCATCGCATCTTTCTAGCGCTGTCCAGTGTGGAGAATTTTATATTGTTTTTATATCAACAATTGTATATCAATTTTATATCAAGAAAATTTTGCTTTGCTTACATGGGAAAGCCACGGTGGGACATTGGCAGAAAGCTACTGCCTCCAAGAGGACACTGGGAACGGAGCAGGTTTGCTTTGTTCGTTGTTTTTCTTCTTTTTTCAATGACATTTTTGATAGTAGTACTTCATTTTAGTTTTATTTTGTCCATGCATTTCATTCTCTTGCTTTTTTTTAGGGGAAGGCAGCACCAACCGTTGTGGAGGTGTCTTCAAAGCCACACCTGCCAGTGATGTGCCAGTTCTTGTGAAGGAATAGCAGCGCTCTCAAACATTTGTCAAAGGTCAGAGTGATGCTGCTCCTTATTATCCTGATATGGAGAGTGCTACAGTGTTTTCTGATGTTGCAGCAGAGCTTGACGCTAGCAGTTCTGTCATGGGAACAATTGATGTCACTTCTATCAGCGGAACAGGTGATAGCTGAGAACATTTTTTAACAAAGAAAAACGTAGAACACTTTCAGTGCCGGGAAAGCATACGTTGAGTGTTTACACAAATGGTCCTTTTACGATCTAGAAAAACTGAGATAACGACTAAAACTTTCGTGACAGTGATATACAGGAATGTAAGATCTCCTGTGAAAGAGTCGGGCGTCACCAAACAAACATATGCCTCAGCATTCAGACATCACTTGGTGGTAGAATTATATCATTCATTAACATTGATCATCATTTTTCTCTCACACTCCCTTCTGTTGTTCCCAGTGGAATGATACAAAAGGAAAATGCAATAATGCTTAAGTATAATATAATTGAGGCAAAGGGATCAGAAAATGATGTATAAATTGAGTACAATACATTTATACAGAGATATTGTTTTATCTGTGTCCTTTTGATGGAGGGGCCAAGGAAAATGATGACCATATAACAAGGTGGGAAGTGGCCAGGTGTAATCAAATGTGGAGCAGAAGTCCAGCGGTGGAGCCGTCTGTGGGGCGCCAATGTTGGTGTAGAAAGCCCCTTCGATAACTGCTTCCAAAACACACATTTCTTCGGCTGTGGTAAGGGGAATGGCAGTAACCCAAGTAGCCTATGTAGGTATGGTTGAAGTGGTTCCATCGCAGTTGCAGGGTGAGCAGCGTTCAGCGTACACTCACGTTGTCTCCTCAACGAGTACCTAGAGGGGAGTAGGAACTTTCTTGCGATGAGATACGTGTATCCATATTGGTCGTTCTACCACCTTAACTGCTGCTGCAGTGGTGCGGGTCCCTAACCCTGCTGGAAAGGTCCTAGGAATCTGGCAGAGTTCCAGCTTTTCCTCTGTAAGTCGCGATCACCACCCATTCACCTGGTCAGCGGCCGTGTAGAGGTCCTTCAAGTGGGACGGGTAGGGCTGCTTTGACCTGGGCACATAGACTTAAACACTTGGGTGAGAGACACACATTTTGACAACATTGTTTGGTATAGGTCCAAGATTGTTAAATGGGCGTTAAATAGTTGAATAGCAGACTACAGGCTCAGTACAAAAATGAATGTATGCACACTCGTGTAACAACAGAATAATATTATCACAATGTCTAATATGTAGGAGATAATAGGCGGCCATTTTGACACGCCCATGCATGGCACCACTAGAATATCAAATGACACACTGGGACTGACGAGTGTGCAAAGATTTGTGAATTTCCAAGTATCTTTTGGAACATGAAATTGTACGTGTTGCCACGCCCACACCGTGTGCCAAAATATATATGTATTTTAATAAGTTTTAGCTGTGAAGGTGTCTTGTAGACACTCGTCAAGTTTGAAGTCGATCCGATAAATCGCCAAGGAGGAGTTTCGCGAAAGTACAAAGCATAAATATGACTAAAAAGTCAGGAAAATTCAAAATGGCCGACTTCCTGTTGGGTTTCCGTCATGGCGGAAATATATATTTTTTCCAAGTCTAGAGAGGTTACAAATGTGTACCGAATTTTGGGAGTTTACGTGGAAAAAGGTGAATAGGTCAGAAAATTATTATTTTATTTTCTAGGGTGGCGTGGCAACACGTAAAATTTCATGTTCCAAAGATACTAATTCACGAAAACTTTGCGCACTTGTTAGTCCCAGTGTGGCAATTGATATTGTATGAGTTGCCTGCATGGGCGTGGCAAAATGGCCCGACACACCCTGTTGAAAATTTCAAAACATCAAACCTATTCACTTTTTACCATGAAATTCACAAAATTCGGGACACTTTTGTAACTTCTTGGATTAAATGTGTAATTTTAGTCACTTTCCGTTCATTTTCTCGCTTTGTACTTTCGTAAACTCCTCCCAGGCCATTTATCTGGCTTCAAACTTGGCGAGTGTCTACAAGACACCTTCACGATTAAAAGATATTAAAAAAAATAATAATTGTCACACGATGTGGCCGTGGCAAAGCGTTGGATTTCGTGTTCCAAAAAAAGCTGTGTTTTTGTAATATTTTATCCACTTTTTATGCTTTGTACTTTCGTGAACTTCTCCTGGGGGATTTTTTGGATTGAGACTCATTGGGGATTAAAAGTTATTAAAACATTTTTTTTTCGTCACGATGCGGGTGTGGCAACGCGTTGAATTTTATGTTCAAAAAAACAGTTTACGTGACTTTTGGGGCCTTGAGAAACTACAAAATTATTGCAAAACTTTGCACACTCTTCAGTCCCAGTGTGGCATTTAATATTCTATGGGTCCTATACATGGGCGTGTCAAAATGATCAACTAGATGCAGTTATCGTGGATGAGGATGTCGGGGTCCTGGTGCTGGGGAAAGGAGGCCCATACCTATAGCAACATAGGTGTCGCCACATTCCTTCTGTCTCAATGCCATGTACGCTTGTATTTCTGGTTTTCCCAACGCAGTCATGATGCATTTTTCACTAGAGTACAAACGCATGGTATACAACAACATCCACATACAATTAACAGAGCAGCAATGATAGCAACGTTGATTATGCATGATAAAATGAGGCCTTTTCATTTGGAAAACATAGAGTCCAACCAACCAGTGATGTGATCATCCATTCCTGCATTTTCTTTTAGTTCTACGCTCCGTGAGTGGAGTAGCAATTCCTCCTACTGGTTCCTGTGTTTATAAGCACATTACTCCATGCCCCACAATCAATATGGGTACCTTAAACCTCGTCCAGCCACCAGTCACTTGTTAGTCTAGGGTTGGTGGACCACGCATATTTCTCATTCCACTGGTACTGCTCCTACCCTGTGGAATCACACTTTATTATGGAACAGAAATCAACATTGAATGCCAGGATTTGTCCTTCATAGGCATAAATGACAAGAACTGTTTCTTTCATTCGGCCCCACTCTTTGACCTTTGTCATATACTGGTCATACGATAATTGGGGTCCCACTTGGTAAGAATATGTATACTGTGTAGGGTCCAGGACTTCTCCTAGGGTAAACAAAAAAAATATTATTTTTTTTTTACATGGTTAATTACAGAATGCTTACGTCTTTCAGCTGGATCCTTGTTTCTGTGAGAGTTCTTGCGGGTGGGGTGACAGGGGCGCAGTGGGAGAGGTGGTGACAGGGAGCACCAGTTTTATTTTTGAGCTTTACTGCATGTGAGGTGGCCAACACTACCTCCCAAGGTCCAGTCCACCTTGGCTCAGGCCACTTCTGTTTGTGGACCTTGATGTGGACCCAGTCTCCGGGGCTGACCACCAGGGTGTGGGGCAGTCTGGGGCAGTGTTCTTGACCTGTGAATACAAAACTCGAGATACTGCGGTTAGTGCTTTGACATATTCAGGTAAACCTTCCTGGAAATCATCAAAAGCGGGTGATTTAGCTGGTAGGTTGTGAGGACCTGGCATGGGGCGGCCTGTTAATATCTCGTGTGGGCTAAGATGTGTTTGACTATGGGGAGAGGTCTCGCATGGACATTAATGCTAGGGGTAGGGCATCTACCCACGTTAGTTTAGTCGTTTTTGTGATGTTCTGTAGAGACATACTGAGTTGCTGTTTTGTCTCTATCAGCACCTTGGCCATTTTTTCTTTCAACGTCTGGTTTGCACTTTCAACTAGGCCTTTTGACTGGGGGTGATAGACTGAACCAGATCTATGGGAGATACCTAATGCCTGTTCTACCTGGCTGAGTTTTTTATCGCTGGTAAAATAAGATCCATTGTCCGAGCAGATAACTGTGGGGTAACCCCACCGAGGAATGCGTTTTTTCCATAACCATTTAATCACAGATACTGCATCCTCTCTTTTGCAAGGGACTGCTTCTACCCATTTGGAGAATCGATCTACCATCACGAGTAGGTATCTGTACCCTTGTACTCTGTTGTCCCTGCCCATGCCGGTGTAATCTATGCATATTTCTCTGAAGGGGTAGGGGGGCACTGGGAATGTTCCCAAAGGTCTTTGGTAGACTGTCTTCTTATTTAGCTCGTGACAGACGACGCATTCTGCAATATGGTTGGCCACCATTTCCTCCAGGTAGGGATGCCACCAGTCCTGTTTGAGCCTGTTGGTGGTTCTTTTGGGTCCTTCATGAGTCTGTCCATGTGCATCCTTGATGAGGTAGACCAGGAGTGCGGCTGGTGCTACTGGGCGCCCATCGTGGCTTCTCCATAGGCCGCTGGTGCATGTGGCTCCTTTCTTCTGCCACTGCGAGTGTTCGTTCCATTTCGCTTCTTTCTGCACTTCTTTCAGATGTTCCTCTGACAAATTGAGGGCGTTGTCTTCAGTAAATACAATCATCATTGCTGCGCTTTCTTTTAGGTTCCCTCCTGCTTCTTTTGCTGCTGTGTCGGCTGCGTTTGAATTTCCTTTGGAGTGTCCTTTGCATTTGATGATCTGGATTTTTCGGGGGAGATGTATAGCTTCCAGGAGGGCGAGTATGAGGTCTTTGTGTTTTACCGGGGCTCCTGCTGACGTTTGGAGTCCTCTTTTCATCCATATGGCTACATCCACGTGAGCTGTATGCTGAGTCGGTGAATATGTTTGCATTTTTGTTTTTTGAGATTTTTAATGCTTTCACCGAGGCGTCGAGTTCTGCTTTTTGTGTTGATGCTGGTTGTTCTATCATCCCACTTCTTAGGGTGACGTGGTGTCCATTAATTTGTTGAATGGCTGCGTATGATGCTCTATTTCCCTCTTCTTCTTTGAAACAACAACCATCTATAAACAGGACAATTTCTGCATCGGGGTCAGATGTTCCATCCAAGTCTGTGCGGCCCTTTGCTTCCAGTTTCATGAGCTGTACGCAGTCATGGGTGCCATCTGCATACTGTAGTCCGCCGGCCAAGTTGATTCCATCAGCTGTGTACAAGACATTGTCTCTTTCCAGGGTGACATGCAAGCGCATCTTGTGTTTTGGTGTGGTAAAGGTGAAATCCGTTTGATCGAGGTAGGATTTGACTCCATGTGTGGTATGCACGATGGTGGGGTGGTAGAAAGTAATGTGGTCGGTTCTCGTAGGGCGTGTGCGATGGCAGCCGTGTGTCGTCCACATCCGGAGAGTCCATGTTCCACTGTGTCGAGTTTGCAACTGTGGTGAGCCAGGATCGCGCGCTCACCGTGTCGAGGCTGCCAGAGCACAGCTTGACAATTCCGTGCTTTTCAGTAACGTCCAAATGGAACGAGGAAGAGATGTCTGGGGTGCATAGGTGTTCGGCCTTCCCCATGAGTTGTTTCAATCTTATGAACGCTTCCTCCGCACTTGTGGTCCAGTTGAGTGGTGCCTTGACGTTCCGATGGCCAGCTTCCGCAATGGGTTCGCGTGGGGGAACAGTGTGGTCCACATAATCAGCTATGTGGTGTCTGCTATAGCCAGTGAGTCCCAGGAATGCTAGCATTTGCTGCACGGTGGTGGGTTTAGGGTACTGGAGCATTCTCTGTTGTCTTTCCGGGTTGATGTATCTCTTATCTCCCGTGATCCTTTTTCCCAGGAATACCACTTCTGTGCGGCAGACCTGTGCTTTTTCCTTCCTGATTTTGTAGCCACATTTTGCGATGCGCCGTAGCAGGGATTTGGTGGCCGTGAGGCAATTTTCTACTGATGTCCATGAGGATGTCGTCGACATACTGGATGAGTAGGAGTTCCTTGAGATCTGCCTTCAGGCAGGCGTTGAATATGGTTGGCGTGCATGTGAATCCTCGTAGCATTCTTGTGTAGGTCTAAGAGCATTTTTTAAATGTGAATGCAAACATATCTTGACTTTCTTTGGCCAAGGGGAGGCAAAAAAATGCGTTGGCCAGGTCGATGACGGTGAAAAATTGATGACTCGGGGAGCCTGCATGCAGGGCGACATGGGGGTTGGGCACTTTTTCAGTAATGGGTTGGACCACCTGGTTGATACGTCGCAGATCGTGGACCAGGCGCCATGAGTGTCCTCCAGCCTTGGGTACTGGTAGAATTTGTGTGTTCCACGGTGAATCCGCTGGTCGTAGAACTCCTGCTTGTAAGAGGCCTTCAATGGTGGAGGCTATTCGAGCAGCTGCCTCGGGCTTGACCTTGTACTGACCTTGCCAAATGGGCACAGCGTGGGCTTTCACTTTGATGTGTATATTGTGGTGTGGTGTGCAGCCAACGTGATAGGGGCCGGTGGTCCAGAGGGTTGGCGGTAGTTGGGCGAACATTTCTGCTGCCAGGGGGTGTTCTTCGATGCTTCCTTGATAAGTTCTTTCCAGGACATTTCTTTCATATATGCCTTGTTCGTAGCTGTTGTGTCCTATTCTCCAAACCGATTTGTCTGGCGTGTGTTGCAACAGGGGGTTCGTTGTGGGGACCCAGGTGGGTTGGCGAGGGCTCTTTTGACCATGGGGCCCAATTGTTTGGCTGCATGGTTGGCTTCTACGGCTAGGGTCACATGTGGAACTGCGGTGTCGTGAAGTAGATACCAGGATTGTTGGTCTGGTGTCAGGCGGACCGCTGCTGCAACTCCTTCGTGGCCCAGATAGAAGTCTGTTGTCTGGAGTCGTTCTTGTCGTCCCTCCTTTTTCGCTTCCCAGCCTTCGTCATAGATGTCATCACGGTGGCGTGTGAAACAGAGAGTGCAGTGTACGGGTCCAGCATCGACTTTTTCCAGAGTTGGTAGGTTTACAAAATGCCACCAGCCGGTGAGTGTGGGGTCGGGGGTGGTATCAGGAGTTCCACCTAAGACGAGTATACGTTCGAGGGGTATTAGCTCTTCTTTTGGCTCAGAGAAACTAACTTCCAGACCGTGGAGGTTACATATCACAGATGCCCCTGTTCTTCGGAGAAGGTCCCTTCCCATTAGGTTGGTGGGGCAGCTTGGTGAGTAGAGGTATTGGTGTCTGACTTTGTGAGGACCTATCTTGGTAGGGAGGGGTGCGGTGAAGGGTTGGACTTGTGTCGTCCCAGAGAATCCAACAGTCCGTAATTTCCGAGTGGATAGTTGTATGTAGTACGTAGTATGTTGGCGGCCAGGTTCTTCAAGCAAGACACGTGACAGTGACAGTGACAGTAATTCCTTGGATTGACAGTGATTCCTTGGATTGTACATGGCACTACTGGTTCGGCATTTATTTTTGTCTGTACCACCACTTCCATGTCCCCTGGGCGCCTCTATGCTCCATGCCATGGCGGGGTGTCCATGCGGGGTCCTCCCTTTCCTCTCGAGGAAGCTCCTCTTCCTCTCTGAGGGGGGCGGTAGGATCCTCTATATAATTGCTGGGGTTGTTGGTTCTGGGGGCATTCCCTTGCCCAGTGGTCACTTTGGCCACAGATGAAACATCCTGTAGTTTTCTCGGGTCCTCCCCATCCTCTAGAGGATTGGAATTGTCCTCTCCCTCTCAGTTGCTGCCATTGGGGGGGGCCTTGGGGGTATGAGGGTGCGGGGGCCCCTGGATACTGCCGCTGGGGATATTCATAGGGAGTCCAGGCCTGCTGCCATTGGGGTAGGTGCTGGGCTGGTGGGTAGGCGGGGGTTACAGTTAGGGGCTGTGGTCCTGTCCATTGTAGTGGCGCGGTTTGGGGCGGGGCCTGTGCTTCAGGGGTGGTGACTACTGCTTGCACAGTTGCTTTCTTCTTTTTGTCCGTATTGACTTCATCTTCCAGTTTTTTTACCTGCATTTTTAGTAGTCTGGTTTGTATGGAATCTTTCTCCAGGAATTCGTCTTCTTGCTTTTTGATGTGTCTTTCCAGGTGATGGATGAGATGGCTCTCCCACTGTCTCTCGGTCATGTCTGACAGTCAAACTGTGTCTGCGAGCTACAGCCTGACATCTCCTGGGAGGCCATTTTGGCATTTGGCATCTGCATGTACATGGGGAGACCCACTAGGCAGGGGTCATGACGTTCTACAGTGCTATCACTCCAGAGCTCCTTTGCTCATGTGAGATAGGCGTGTGGTTCTTCCCCATTTTTAAATCTCAGGCCTGCCAGGGCCACTGTGTTGCGTCTGGTCGGCCAGGTTTCTCCTATGGCTGTCCATATGTCATTCCGCATGTGGTCGAATAGGTGCTCGTGTGCCATGGTGAGGGTTCTAACTTCTCTTTCCAGGGAGGTCAGGGTGATGTTTCCTGCTGTGGCGCGGAGAATGGCTCGCACATCTCTTAGGGCTAGTGTGTCAGCCGCTGTGTGGTTTTCGAAGATTCGGATCCATGCTGCAGCTCCTTTGTCCAACGCTGATAGGTTGCCTTTGAGGGCCTGCATGTCGCGGTGGTACCAGGGAACAAATGTTTCTCTTTTGGCGGACTGCTTTTGTTCCTCCTCTCATTGTCTAATTTTCGAGCGGGTAACTATCCCTATTGCTGACGATCTTCTGGCCTGGCTTTTGGATGATGCTATAAGGGTTCCTTTTCTTCTGTTGTCGTTTGTGTACTCTCCCCGGGAGCTGCCACTGTTTTTGAATGACCACTTTTTTGTCTTAGTCTCGTGGTCTGACATGGGTTCTTCTTCCCAGGAGCGGAGGGGGGTGGGGTGTCTTTGTTTTGTTTTCTTAAAGGTGTATTTGGGGACTACAGGGGTAGGTGAAGGTGTGGGCTGGCTTCGGGTCTTTTGTTTTTCTTTGGGTTGTTGTTTGGCTGTAGCGTCTGCAGGAGGTGCTATGAGATGAACATGGGTTGTGTTGGCATCCTCTGGTAGTGGGCCACATTGTCCAGTCAGTGTGACAGTTGCGTGGCTAACCCTTGTGGTACATTTCTTTTTCCTTTCTTGATGTCTTTTTGTGGTTTGTAGGACTGGCAAGTGCATTCGTCGTCCTCTGTATTAGAGGAGAGAAACTCTTTGTGTCTGTTTGATCGTTAGGGGGCGATGTCTGATCATTGTCCTTGTTCTCACTGTCAGATGGCTTTGGGGAGGGCTGTACTCGGAAATGGATTTGGATCGGGCCTTCCATTACTAATACGGGTGCTTGTATTTCTGGCGGGGGTGGGGTGGCTATTTTCTGGTTGCTCAGCACAGGGGGCGCTGTTGCTTCAGGTGTGTGCTCGGTCTTAGGGTTGTACGGAGAGGGGGGGTGCCGATGTGTTTCTTCATCGGCCAGCAGGGAGGGGTAGCGGGATGGGGTGGTGTGTGGTTGGAGTGGGGTGTGACCTTGGGGGATGGGTTCGGGGAGGGGTGGTAACTTGTCTTCTTGTGGGGGGTAGGGTTCCTTCTGGGCTTCTACCACTGCCTTGGTTGCGGCATTTCTGATTTTATTGCGACGTTCGACAATCATTTCCGCTCGAATCCATGCCGTCATTATGTGCTGAACCAGCGCCCATTGTGCACGCTGCTTGTTTAACTTGCGCTTTCAAGCCCCCATTAATCCAGGGTTGTTTTTTGCATCCACTCCTGCTTCAGCCAGCAGTCTTTTTTCTTCCTCTATCACCTTGGTGCGGTTTTCTGCTGTCGGGGTAGTGTCTTTCGACCACCACCCTGCTTTGATCCATTTTTGTTCATATTTATGGAATTTCCAAGTTTCTCAAGCATGGAACTTTGGCTCTGTTCTGTTCTTGAGCTCAGCTACAGCTTCAATACGAATCTCACTGGTGCCGGGTCTGGGGGATGGGGTCTTTTCCATTATGTTTTTGAATGGCAGGAGAACAAAAGACATGGGAAGAAGTGGGAGGGGGAAACCTCAAATGTTCGGATCTCAATGTGTTTCTGGTGCAGCTACGCCACTAGTGGTCTTTTAGGTTATTACAGGTCAACTTTTTTTTTTTTTTTTGTATTTTTTTTTTATATATTGCCCTTTTATCTAGGGCAATTTGAGGAGGTTGTTCATACACATACACACACAAAACCTCTATCACACATGCACAGACTCTATCAAACACACACTCTCTTAAACACAAAGACTGTCTCAAACACACACACGCCCGCGGTCTCTCTCACATTCACACACACGCATGGTACCTCTCTTTCCACACACACAAGGTACCTCGTTGCGCACACTCTCACTCACACAGCCGGCAATACAATTTTACGCTAAGTCACGTGAATTGGGCCTTTAACCCTTTAATATTTGGTTTCTCTAAGAACCGGGCCTTTAACCCCTAAATGCTTGGCTTCCTTTTTACTTTAAAAATGATTCCGGGCCTTTCACCCTTAAATGAAATTACCGACTATCGACTACCCTTCTGAAGGCTGAGTTTAACATTTTTCATCGCCAGACATCACTTAGTTTAGGCATTTCGGAGGTCTTTTCAACAACCGGGCCTAAACGGGATTCGGAATTACTTCACGAGTTAAACATTGTTCATCACCAAAACGTCGCTCAGTTTAGGCATACTGGATGTATTCTCTACACACGGGCCCAAACGTTACGTGGAATTACTACGCAAGTTAAACACACAGCCGCTTCGAAGGGGGGTTTCCTAACCCGTTCCCTTAACTTACCTTACTACCGTTCTCATCAAACAATCCAATTTCTCCTCTCCACAATATTTAACAATTATTATTCATGCATCATTCAACAATACATCCCCAAAACCACAAAGTTGTTCGTCCAGCCTTAAACAGTACAACACTTCCACCTAAAATATTCCTATCTAATCTATGCAGACTTCATGAAATGGCTCTGCTCACCTTTTAGCGGGTACCCATGGAAGTATCGCAACCGTTCAGGCTTTCGGAACTCCTCTGCAGTCTTGTAATGGGATCACGTCGGGGTCACCAATTTGTCGTGTTCAAAATTTCCAAATCCGGAATGATGGGATGAAACTGGAACTTTGAGCTACGGAGAGTTTATAGGACGGTTTGAGAATCTACCAAAAAATAAAAAACGTTTTACGTCGACGTGGTTAGTCCTAAACTGCGTGTCTCATCTAGCATACATTTCACCCAGGAGTCTGCAGAAACTTTGTTTCCTCGTCACTTTGTTACAAACGACAGACCCCCCTTTGCGAGGCGGTCCCGCCTTTGTTATTTCCCATCTCCCGAGTATCTAGTTTCAGACTCCCCGCTGTGTGTGCGCCAGATTAACCGTTTCAGTGCCGGTTTCTAACTGGTTGCGTAGTTACACCCAGTGTCTTTAGACATGTTTTAATTTTGGCTCTGACTGATCAATAAAACTGTATTTCATAATTACCCACTATATGAATGATAGTAATGTACATGAATAAATTTATGTAATGTATACTGTAGTATACACACATATAGTTTTGCTATCGAGGATTAGTTCAATCTGTAATGTTATAGTTATAGTAGTATAGTTATATGTAGTACGTAATAGTTATAGTATATGTATATATATATATATTTTTTTTTTTCTCACAAAACCCAACAGGAAGTCGGCCATTTTTTATTTTCCTGACTTTTTAGTCATATTTATGTTTTGTACTTTAGCGAAACTCCTCCTTGGCGATTTATCGGATCGGCTTCAAACTTGACGAGTGTCTACAAGACACCTTCACAGCTTAACATTATCAAAATATATATATTTTTTGGCACACGGTGTGGGCGTGGCAACACGTTAAATTTCATGTTCCAAAAGATACTTGGAAATTCACGAAACTTTGTGCACTCGTCAGTCCCAGTGTGGCAATTGATATTCTATGGGTTCCGTGCTTGGGCATGGCAAAATGACCGGACACGCCCTGTTGAAAATTTCAAAACATCAAACCTATTCACTTTTTAACATGAAATTGGGTATATTAATGTAACATCACTAGACTCGAAAAAAATTATATTGCCGCCATGACCGACACCCAACCAACAGGAAGGTGGCCATATTGGATTTAATGTGCGCAAACTCCTAGGGGATTCATCAGATCGACTTCAAAGTTCGCGAGTGTCTACAAGACACTTTGGGGATTAAATTTATTAAAACATTGGGTTTTCGTCACACAATGTGGGCATGGCACTGTGTTGAATTGAAGTGTTAACCTGACTTTTGGGGCCTTAAGAAACTCGAAAAATCACAAAACTTTTCAAGATCAAACCTATTCACTTTTTTAGTATCTCCTCCGAGATCTGCATAGAATTCCAGCAGGTTTTCCTCTTGTCTTTCTCCTCCGTCGGCGTATTGGTAAACACAGTGGCGGCAGGACAAAGAGATCTTAGTACGTACTCCGGTATGTTGCGAAAAAGTCCGTATGAGGTGTCGAACAGACGTCCAGGAGTGCTTGTCGTTCATATTGTAATAGCGACAGTGCACTGCATGCAAAAATAAGAACAATACAAATAGTAATAAACACAAAACTAAGAGTTGAATGCAGAGCCGGTATGTCTATACTACGGCGCACCCGGAAGTTAGTCCGGGTTAACTCATAAGTTAGCTAGCTTCCTCTGCTGAACCAATATTTTACTAAAATGACTTTTACAACTCTCTTTGCTCCAACTTCCATCCTTAACAAAGAATCCCAAATGCATCATTTGCTAACTTTCCCACTTTCATTGTCTTTCACATCAACTTCCATAATCATTTCAGCCTGTCAACTAACTTTACAGCTCTCTCGCCTTGTTATATTTTTTTCAAATAAATTTAAAGCCTTACAGTATCCTTTCCAGAAATCCTACCAGATATTTAGATTATAACGCTACTTTTAAACCAAGGACTCATGTGGGAAACTAGTTTGACATGTTGTGTACAACACACATACTATGCTTACTGTATCTCACATTTATACATTTGCTTGTTTTTAATCGCGATTTTCATCAGCCATGTAGCTAAACATACCCCGAGACACTGATAAAATGTCTCCGAACTCATCTCATCCATACGTGCTCCAGAGTGATCCATCGGCCAGGCGGTCACACGCCTCAAACACCATTTCAATCACCCAAGGATTCATTCATTCAACGCTTTTGCTAGGATGGGTCAAGAATAATCTATAATAATCATGTATTTAATAATGTCGATTTTATTATTGGATAACATAAAGCAAATAAACAGACAAAAACCACGATTCTCTTGATCAATGCAAAATTGGCTACTTCATAAGTAAGGCATACATTTTTAATGTACAACACATCTCTGAGTACTTAAAAAAGCCCTCTATATAATACATTTCTCTTTATTCTTCTTAATAATATTGTTCTTATACTGTAGCTAACCAATAATAAATGAAATACTTTTTACCATTAATGCAACTTCTGGTGCTCCTTCGTTTTGCTGATGGCCTTCTAGTCTGGATCATACGTTGTGAGGTTAAGCTTAATGCAGGCGTTGAGGCTTCCATCAGTTAAACTTAAGCGTAGGATGGTCTTAATGTTTCTCAGATGCGAGAAAGACTGCTCACATGCATTTGTAAAGCCAAACATGGTCAATACGGCATTACTCACACGCTGCATTGTGTGCTGTGTGACGGGACGCTCGTTCCAAGTTTTAAGAATCAGCTGGTCTTCAGTTTCAAGTTCAAGTTCAAGTTCAAGAGATTATTTGTCACATACATATTGAAGTTTTTTCGACTTCTGTCCACTTTTGTTCAGCTGATTGGTCCGACTCGAGGCAGGGAGTTTTCTTAATGTTTGTCTGTCTTACAGAGGGGATCGGCGCATGGGCTCGTAAGCAGTCCAGCAGTGGAACGCCATTCCTCCTGCTCCCAAGAGGATCATTATTATCCACAATTATTATAATGATCCTCAGTGATACATATAATTGTGGCCTGCGTGCCGCAAGTTGAAATGAACAGTAAAACTTTCGCCATGTCGGCGCACCACAGCCATCTCCTTCCCTAAGCCCTTACCTGTGGGCAGAGACTTCCACAAGTTGCGCCTTAGCAGAGACCCGGTAGGGGCAGGGCGCCGAGTAAATGGCGCCCCGGAGTCTTTATGTTGTCCGCAGCCGGTGCTTGACTACTTTGTCCGCCACATTTATATTTTGAATTTTATTTTCAAGTTGTAATTTCTCTTACCTGTTTTACTTTAAAATGACACAGAATAATAATTTATTACTTGTTAATTGTGATGAAAAATTTTAGCTCAAAATTGTATGCGAGCCATATACCGTCATCAAAAGAGCCGTAATTGGCTCGCGAGCCATAGGTTCCCGACCCCTGCTCTAGATTGATTCAATCTTTAAGCTTACTCAGATCTTCCCTGATCGGAACAATATCTCAGTGAGTCGTCACCTTCACTTTTCGGGAATCTTGTGTTGCCTTTGCTGGACCTGTCCAGACGACTCCTTGTTGGATATCTTACGGCCGGTCTCTGACTGCCGCTGGGCACACAACCTGGACATGAAGAGAGTCTCATCATCGTTGCCAGATTGTTGGATAAATTATCCTAGGTGGTCGGTGAGGTTAATCTGCCCGCTACAGGAAAACAAAACTGAGAGTATTAAAGATATTTATTCTGCAAAATAAAGAGAAAGATACCGTCATGCTTCAAAGCAGTGTTCTGATCAGTCTACCCCTAATACTGACGAAGAGGGCTTTATACCAAAGAGAGGTTGTGTGTCAGGTGTCATTTACAACTCTGATCCTCAGTCATATCCCTGGGTGTTCCCCCAAACAGTGATTTAACAGTCAAACTTCGGTCACAGACACAATCCTACTGTACCATAAAACAAACACACAACGCTCTTTTAAGTCCCTCTTGTCCTTATCCTTATCTCCACACAAGGTTAAGTGAAGGATGGAATGTGGTCTGGTTTTTCCAATACTACAACTGAAATGTTTTAGACAGTTTTTACACACAGACACACACAGACAATTTTTTTGTCTCTTTATATTAACTCTGAGTGACTCATAAAAACCCATAGACAATGAGTTTTATAACTAAGTAACATACAAAAGGCTATTGTCCTGTATAAAACATGTAAAACCTCATTCAAATAGTTGATCATGTGCATTTTTCTCTCACAGCCTACATACGTGCAACTGCGGCTCTAGCGCATGCCACTGTGATTGCACTGACGTTTCACCTTCTGGACTTGATAGACCTGCTGGCTAATTTAAGGGTCTTATTGGCCCGACTTAATGGCCTTGTTGGCCGACTTGAAGGACCTGCTGGATGCGTTGCCAAGCCCGCTTTGCGCACTCAAAGTTGTACTGCCACTGCGGTCCAGGCCTTTTGCCCGTTCCTCCAAGCCTGGCTGTCTGTTTGGGCCCACGAGTTCTGTGGAGCCTCAGCCTTCCGAGGGGTCTGAGGGTTCCGTGGGCCCTGGGTGTTCTGACATCATTGCTCTCAGCAATGCCTTGAGGTGAGGCCAATCTTTTTACTCTTAAGCCCTCACCACATGTAGCTGTACTTGGCTATACAGCGAGCTAAACACTCTTGCAATAAGTACCCAGAGACAGGAGCGCACTTTTGGTATCGTTAATGAAAGCGGTGTAAAACTGTGGAACAGTAGAGAAATATGCAGATAAACGATCAATCTCTATGCAGATGTAGATAACGTGTTAATACGTTGTCATAGCTCCCACATTGTATACATACAACAATAACATGAATTATCTCACAAATTGTGCTTTCACAAGGGCAGTGAAGAGGCTGATGGAAGAGATGTTAATCCGGGTCTGGGACATGATCAGATTGGCTGAGTGTGCCTTGATCTGTTTATGCCTGTTCTGATTTTACTATTATATTATTATACTATCATCCAAATGCTATGATGTTGCAATACTGACTGCGCGGGGGGCGCACCGGGAGGCAGAACAACCGTGTTTTGGTTGCATCTAAATTTTTTAGCATGGCTTTTAAGTTGGTTTTTAACTGTATTTCTGTGTTTGTATTGGAACTGATTTTTTTAATCTGGCTTTTAAATCAGTTTTGAAACTGTATTTCTGTATCAGGATTGGGTCTGAATTTTTGGGACACATCATCAGTAGTGGACCCCATGACCATGAGGTGTTTGACCATTATCACTAGACACCCTCGCCTGAGGAAGGCCCTCCCGTGGTTGATCAAGCCTCGGAGTGTGTCCCATAGCCAATTGGAGTTCAATTTGGGTTATGCTCGATTGTGGGTAGGCAAAGAGTTTTGCTAAGCATTAATTTAGAATGATTTATGTTAAGAGTTTTGCTAAACATTAATTTTGAATGACCAATTTACTAATGCTTCATGCAATTATGCCATGTCAAGGTTGGTATGGTAAATTATAAAAAAAAAATAAAAGGTTACGTTTAATAGGTAAGTATTTAGAGGTGTCTTGTGTTCCTACTTTGTGTCAGGGTCTTCTGTAGGTTCAGAATGAAGTTAGCTCCTCGGCACATCTGAATTTATGGGGCATAGCTCCACCCATTTTTTGGAATAAACTCCTTTTATTTTCTTTGTTTTCTTCCAATAAAAATCCTAATTGGTTTTAACCAACTTCATCTTTCATTTTCATAAACGTCCTTTACTTACTCAACTTACTACGCCGGATCGAGCTGTACACTCTACCTTCATCCACTCCCTCATTTTCATGAGGGAAAGGAGGATAGAAGAGAGAAGATAGAAGATAACGTATTGTCAGACGATTTAAAATGCTGAAAAGGCGGTTAGGTTAAAAGCTTGTATGTGCGCCCCACACTGTGTTGGTGTGGGGCGTGGTTGTGTGTTTGGGCGCCGCGCCCCTGCATCGATCTGGTCGCGATTCGCCTATCTCTCCCAGTGCCAAAACTTATATTCACAAATACACCACACAATAGGCCTAGGGCTTGCGGGACGGGTGGGGTGCAAGCTATATAGGTGGGGATGCAGCGGGCAGCTGCCATCTTGCCTGTCACGCTCCTGCCCCAGCGTGCTTCTCGTCCGTTACGAAATGTTAATCCGACTCATATTGGCTTAGAATGCATACACTCGCACACGAATCCTACTCCAAGCAACACTCCACCAGACCAGGGTCTGCGGGGCAGGAGGGGTGTGAGTGATTCAGGGTCGACTTGCCTGAAGGACTTGCATCCCCAACCCCGCAATTTTGACTGCAATAGGCAACAGTACACATTTAGCACTGGGGTTTTCCGGGATGGACAGACAGGCGGTCCTATCACACACACACACACATGCACAACCACCACACCTTCTTTGAATGCACCCCAGCAGCCTTCTGGTTGCATTACTCTCCTTTTCTCCCTCATTTACTGCCATAACTATGACAGGAAGAGGCCAGGTGACCATTTGTCATTCCAGTTTTCCTGGACCTAATCAACTGTTTTTCATTACATGTTGTCGTCCAATGTTAATTTTTTTGTGTAAATGTTTTCAGGTTCTATGTTTAATTGTCTCACCGGCCATGATTCTCTCCCTCTTGGGGTAGTGATCAGTTGTTTATAGACCCAAACATGATAAATAGTTTTCCAAAGAGGGGGGTTGGTGGTGGTTCTCTTTGACCAAAAACTGTGCTCTTGTCATCCTACAGGTCATCCACTGGACAGAATTATTGCAGCAGTTCTTGATGATTTAAGAATTAATAAAGTGTTGCATTGCAGGTGGAGAACTTGAGCTACACTTGCGGACTAACTCTGTCCTAGATGCAATGGCATGCAAATACTCTTTGTTGTATGCCCAGCATGCTGACAGGATGGGTTGAAAATAAATAAATAAAAAATAAAATCTCCACGAATTACTCTGTGTGGCAGGATCAGACAAAAGGTCAAACATGTATTTGTCGAGTTAAAAAACGCATTTTCAGCCCATTTAAACGTCCAAAAGGCGGATCGGTTAAACGCTACAGTCATTACTCTGTGTGACAGTGTCAGGCAGTTTAAATACTATGATGAACTAGTATGTGCTGCTAAAGTGTTGTTTGTCAAACAGTTGTAGGTCCTTCTAACATTTATTTTTCGAGTAATGATTATTTTTATCAACGTCTGCACATGTGGGAAAAAACGCATTTTCAGCCGATTTAAACGCCGAAAAGGCGGATCGGTTAAACGCTACAGTCATTACTCTGTGCGACAGTGTCAGACAGTTTAAATACTATGATGAACTAGTATGTGCTGCTAAAGTGTTGTCTGTCAACGAGTTTTAGGCTCATATAAAATGTATTTTTCGAGTTATGAGTATTTTCAGAATTTTGGACGGTTTGCTGCCTTGCTGAATTAGAGATACACCGAACCAATGTCTCTTTATAGGTGAATGATTCAGAATGCTGCAGTACACCATATCATTTTAATTAATATGAGGAACAATTATGTGCTTAAGTCTTTCTCAAAGACAGTTTAAATACAATGATAAACTAGTATGTGCTGCTAAAGTGTTGTTTGTCAACCAGTTTTAGGCCCATATAAAATGTATTTCTCGAGTTATGATCATTTTCATCAAAGTCTACACATGTGGGAAAAAACGCATTTTCAGCCGATTTAAACGTCGATTTGGCGGAACGGTTAAACGCTTCAGCCATTACTATGTGACAGTGTCAGACAGTTTAAATACAATTATGAACTAGTATGTGCTGCTAAAGTGTTGTTTGTCAACCAGTTTTAGGCCCATATAAAATGTATTTTTCGAGTTATGATCATTTTCAGAAATTTGGACGATTTGCTGTCTAGCTGAATTAGAGAAACACCGAACCATTGCCTCTTTGTAGGTGCATGATTTAGAATGCTGCAGTACACCATATAACTTTAATTAATATGAGGAACAATTATGTGCTTCTTAAGTCTTTCGCAAAGACAGTTTAAATACAATGATAAACTAGTATGTGCTGCTAAAGTGTTGTTTGTCAACCAGTTTTAGGCCCATATAAAATGTATTTTTCGAGTTATGATAATTTTCATCAAAGTCTACACATGTGGGAAAAAACGCATTTTCAGCCGATTTAAACGTCGAAAAGGCGGATCAGTTAAACGCTTCAGCCATTACTCTATGACAGTGTCAGACAGTTTAAATACTATGATAAACTAGTATGTGCTACTAAAGTCTTGTTTGTCAACCAGTTTTAGGCCCATATAAAATGTATTTTTCGAGTTCTGATAATTTTCATCAAAGTCTACACGTGGGAAAAAACGCATTTTCAGCCGATTTTAACGTCGATTTGGCGGAACGGTTAAACGCTTCAGTCATTACTCTATGTGACAGTGTCAGACAGTTTAAATACAATGATAAACTAGTATGTGCTGCTAAAGTGTTGTTTGCCAACCAGTTTTAGGCCCATATAAAATGTATTTTTCGAGTTATGATCATTTTCCGAACTTTGGACCGTTTGCTGTCTAGCTGAATTAGAGAAACACCGAACCATTGTCTCTTTGTAGGCGCATGATTCAGAATACTGCAGCACAGCATAGAAATTTAATTAATATGATGAACTATTATGTGCTTCTTAAGTGTTTCTCACAGAGTTCTAGGCCTATCTAACATGTATTTGTGGAGTTATGATCATTTTCAGAACTTTGGACGATTTGCTGTCGAGCTGAATTAGAGAAACACCGAACCATTGTCTCTTAGTAGGTGAATGATTCAGAATGCTGCAGTACACCATATAACTTTAATTAATATGAGGAACAATTATTTTGCTTCTTAAGTCTTTCTCAAAGACAGTTTAAATACAATGATGAACTAGTATGTGCTGCTTATGTCTTGTTTGTCAACCAGTTTTAGGCCCATATAAAATGTATTTTTCGAGTTCTGATAATTTTCATCAAAGTCTACACATGTGGGAAAAAACGCATTTTCAGCCGATTTAAACGTCGAAAAGGCGGATCGGTTAAACGCTTCAGCCATTACTCTGTGACAGTGTCAGACAGTTTAAATACAATGATAAACTAGTATGTGCTACTAAAGTCTTGTTTGTCAACCAGTTTTAGGCCCATATAAAATGTATTTCTCGAGTTATGATCATTTTCATCAAAGTCTACACATGTGGGAAAAAACGCATTTTCAGCCGATTTAAACGTCGATTTGGCGGAACGGTTAAACGCTTCAGCCTTTACTATGTGACAGTGTCAGACAGTTTAAATACTATGATAAACTAGTATGTGCTACTAAAGTCTTGTTTGTCAACCAGTTTTAGGCCCATATAAAATGTATTTTTCGAGTTCTGATAATTTTCATCAAAGTCTACACGTGGGAAAAAACGCATTTTCAGCCGATTTTAACGTCGATTTGGCGGAACGGTTAAACGCTTCAGTCATTACTCTATGTGACAGTGTCAGACAGTTTAAATACAATGATAAACTAGTATGTGCTGCTAAAGTGTTGTTTGCCAACCAGTTTTAGGCCCATATAAAATGTATTTTTCGAGTTATGATCATTTTCCGAACTTTGGACCGTTTGCTGTCTAGCTGAATTAGAGAAACACCGAACCATTGTCTCTTTGTAGGCGCATGATTCAGAATACTGCAGCACAGCATAGAAATTTAATTAATATGATGAACTATTATGTGCTTCTTAAGTGTTTCTCACAGAGTTCTAGGCCTATCTAACATGTATTTGTGGAGTTATGATCATTTTCAGAACTTTGGACGATTTGCTGTCGAGCTGAATTAGAGAAACACCGAACCATTGTCTCTTTGTAGGTGAATGATTCAGAATGCTGCAGTACACCATATAACTTTAATTAATATGAGGAACAATTATTTTGCTTCTTAAGTCTTTCTCAAAGACAGTTTAAATACAATGATGAACTAGTATGTGCTGCTTATGTCTTGTTTGTCAACCAGTTTTAGGCCCATATAAAATGTATTTTTCGAGTTCTGATAATTTTCATCAAAGTCTACACATGTGGGAAAAAACGCATTTTCAGCCGATTTAAACGTCGAAAAGGCGGATCGGTTAAACGCTTCAGCCATTACTCTGTGACAGTGTCAGACAGTTTAAATACAATGATAAACTAGTATGTGCTACTAAAGTCTTGTTTGTCAACCAGTTTTAGGCCCATATAAAATGTATTTCTCGAGTTATGATCATTTTCATCAAAGTCTACACATGTGGGAAAAAACGCATTTTCAGCCGATTTAAACGTCGATTTGGCGGAACGGTTAAACGCTTCAGCCTTTACTATGTGACAGTGTCAGACAGTTTAAATACAATGATAAACTAGTATGTGCTGCTAAAGTGTTGTTTTTCAAAAAGTTTTAGGCCCATTTAAAATGTATTTTTCGAGTTATGATCATGTTCAGAACTTTGGACGATTTGCTGTCTAGCTGAATTAGAGAAACACCGAACAATTGTCTCTTTGTAGGTGCATGATTTTGAATACTGCAGTACACCATATAACTTTAATTAATATGAGGAACAATTATGTGCTTCTTAAGTCTTTCCTAAAGACAGTTTAAATACAATGATAAACTAGTATGTGCTGCTAAAGTCTTGTTTGTCAACCAGTTTTAGGCCCAAATAAAATGTGTTTTTCGAGTTCTGATAATTTTCATCAAAGTCTACACGTGAGAAAAAACGCATTTTCAGCCGATTTAAACGTCGAAAAGGCGAATCGGTTGAACGCTTCAGTCATTACTCTATGTGACAGTGTCAGAAAGTGTAAATACAATGATAAACTAGTATGTGCTGCTAATGTGTTGTTTGCCAACCAGTTTTAGGCCCATATAAAATGTATTTTTCGAGTTATGATCATTTTCTGAACTTTGGACCGTTTGCTGTCTAGCTGAATTAGAGAAACACCGAACCATTGTCTCTTTGTAGGCGCATGATTTAGAATGCTGCAGTACACCATATAACTTTAATGAATATGAGGAACTATTATGTGCTTCTTAAGTCTTTCTCAAAGACAGTTTAAATACAATGATAAACTAGTATGTGCTGCTAAAGTCTTGTTTGTCAACCAGTTTTAGGCCCATATAAAATGTATTTTTCGAGTTCTGATAATTTTCATCAAAGTCTACACATGTGGGAAAAAACGCATTTTCAGTCGATTTAAACGTCGAAAAGGCGAATCGGTTAAACGCTTAAGTCATTACTCCATGTGACAGTGTCAGACAGTTTAAATACAATGATGAACTAGTATGTGCTGCTGAAGTGTTGTTTGTCAACCAGTTTTAGGCCCATATAAAATGTATTTTTCGAGTTATGATCATTTTCAGAAATTTGGACGATTTGCTGTCTAGCTGAATTAGAGAAACACCGAACCATTGCCTCTTTGTAGGTGCATGATTTAGAATGCTGCAGTACACCATATAACTTTAATTAATATGAGGAACAATTATGTGCTTCTTAAGTCTTTCGCAAAGACAGTTTAAATACAATGATAAACTAGTATGTGCTGCTAAAGTGTTGTTTGTCAACCAGTTTTAGGCCCATATAAAATGTATTTTTCGAGTTATGATAATTTTCATCAAAGTCTACACATGTGGGAAAAAACGCATTTTCAGCCGATTTAAACGTCGAAAAGGCGGATCGGTTAAACGCTTCAGCCATTACTCTGTGACAGTGTCAGACAGTTTAAATACTATGATAAACTAGTATGTGCTACTAAAGTCTTGTTTGTCAACCAGTTTTAGGCCCATATAAAATGTATTTTTCGAGTTCTGATAATTTTCATCAAAGTCTACACGTGGGAAAAAACGCATTTTCAGCCGATTTTAACGTCGATTTGGCGGAACGGTTAAACGCTTCAGTCATTACTCTATGTGACAGTGTCAGACAGTTTAAATACAATGATAAACTAGTATGTGCTGCTAAAGTGTTGTTTGCCAACCAGTTTTAGGCCCATATAAAATGTATTTTTCGAGTTATGATCATTTTCCGAACTTTGGACCGTTTGCTGTCTAGCTGAATTAGAGAAACACCGAACCATTGTCTCTTTGTAGGCGCATGATTCAGAATACTGCAGCACAGCATAGAAATTTAATTAATATGATGAACTATTATGTGCTTCTTAAGTGTTTCTCACAGAGTTCTAGGCCTATCTAACATGTATTTGTGGAGTTATGATCATTTTCAGAACTTTGGACGATTTGCTGTCGAGCTGAATTAGAGAAACACCGAACCATTGTCTCTTTGTAGGTGAATGATTCAGAATGCTGCAGTACACCATATAACTTTAATTAATATGAGGAACAATTATTTTGCTTCTTAAGTCTTTCTCAAAGACAGTTTAAATACAATGATGAACTAGTATGTGCTGCTTATGTCTTGTTTGTCAACCAGTTTTAGGCCCATATAAAATGTATTTTTCGAGTTCTGATAATTTTCATCAAAGTCTACACATGTGGGAAAAAACGCATTTTCAGCCGATTTAAACGTCGAAAAGGCGGATCGGTTAAACGCTTCAGCCATTACTCTGTGACAGTGTCAGACAGTTTAAATACAATGATAAACTAGTATGTGCTACTAAAGTCTTGTTTGTCAACCAGTTTTAGGCCCATATAAAATGTATTTCTCGAGTTATGATCATTTTCATCAAAGTCTACACATGTGGGAAAAAACGCATTTTCAGCCGATTTAAACGTCGATTTGGCGGAACGGTTAAACGCTTCAGCCTTTACTATGTGACAGTGTCAGACAGTTTAAATACAATGATAAACTAGTATGTGCTGCTAAAGTGTTGTTTTTCAAACAGTTTTAGGCCCATTTAAAATGTATTTTTCGAGTTATGATCATGTTCAGAACTTTGGACGATTTGCTGTCTAGCTGAATTAGAGAAACACCGAACAATTGTCTCTTTGTAGGTGCATGATTTTGAATACTGCAGTACACCATATAACTTTAATTAATATGAGGAACAATTATGTGCTTCTTAAGTCTTTCCTAAAGACAGTTTAAATACAATGATAAACTAGTATGTGCTGCTAAAGTCTTGTTTGTCAACCAGTTTTAGGCCCAAATAAAATGTGTTTTTCGAGTTCTGATAATTTTCATCAAAGTCTACACGTGAGAAAAAACGCATTTTCAGCCGATTTAAACGTCGAAAAGGCGAATCGGTTGAACGCTTCAGTCATTACTCTATGTGACAGTGTCAGAAAGTGTAAATACAATGATAAACTAGTATGTGCTGCTAATGTGTTGTTTGCCAACCAGTTTTAGGCCCATATAAAATGTATTTTTCGAGTTATGATCATTTTCCGAACTTTGGACCGTTTGCTGTCTAGCTGAATTAGAGAAACACCGAACCATTGTCTCTTTGTAGGCGCATGATTTAGAATGCTGCAGTACACCATATAACTTTAATGAATATGAGGAACTATTATGTGCTTCTTAAGTCTTTCTCAAAGACAGTTTAAATACAATGATAAACTAGTATGTGCTGCTAAAGTCTTGTTTGTCAACCAGTTTTAGGCCCATATAAAATGTATTTTTCGAGTTCTGATCATTTTCATCAAAGTCTACACATGTGGGAAAAAACGCATTTTCAGTCGATTTAAACGTCGAAAAGGCGAATCGGTTAAACGCTTAAGTCATTACTCCATGTGACAGTGTCAGACAGTTTAAATACAATGATGAACTAGTATGTGCTGCTAAAGTGTTGTTTGTCAACCAGTTTTAGGCCCATATAAAATGTATTTTTCGAGTTATGATCATTTTCAGAAATTTGGACGATTTGCTGTCTAGCTGAATTAGAGAAACACCGAACCATTGCCTCTTTGTAGGTGCATGATTTAGAATGCTGCAGTACACCATATAACTTTAATTAATATGAGGAACAATTATGTGCTTCTTAAGTCTTTCGCAAAGACAGTTTAAATACAATGATAAACTAGTATGTGCTGCTAAAGTGTTGTTTGTCAACCAGTTTTAGGCCCATATAAAATGTATTTTTCGAGTTATGATAATTTTCATCAAAGTCTACACATGTGGGAAAAAACGCATTTTCAGCCGATTTAAACGTCGAAAAGGCGGATCGGTTAAACGCTTCAGCCATTACTCTGTGACAGTGTCAGACAGTTTAAATACTATGATAAACTAGTATGTGCTACTAAAGTCTTGTTTGTCAACCAGTTTTAGGCCCATATAAAATGTATTTTTCGAGTTCTGATAATTTTCATCAAAGTCTACACGTGGGAAAAAACGCATTTTCAGCCGATTTTAACGTCGATTTGGCGGAACGGTTAAACGCTTCAGTCATTACTCTATGTGACAGTGTCAGACAGTTTAAATACAATGATAAACTAGTATGTGTGCTAAAGTGTTGTTTGCCAACCAGTTTTAGGCCCATATAAAATGTATTTTTCGAGTTATGATCATTTTCCGAACTTTGGACCGTTTGCTGTCTAGCTGAATTAGAGAAACACCGAACCATTGTCTCTTTGTAGGCGCATGATTCAGAATACTGCAGCACAGCATAGAAATTTAATTAATATGATGAACTATTATGTGCTTCTTAAGTGTTTCTCACAGAGTTCTAGGCCTATCTAACATGTATTTGTGGAGTTATGATCATTTTTCGAACTTTGGACGATTTGCTGTCGAGCTGAATTAGAGAAACACCGAACCATTGTCTCTTTGTAGGTGAATGATTCAGAATGCTGCAGTACACCATATAACTTTAATTAATATGAGGAACAATTATTTTGCTTCTTAAGTCTTTCTCAAAGACAGTTTAAATACAATGATGAACTAGTATGTGCTGCTTATGTCTTGTTAGTCAACCAGTTTTAGGCCCATATAAAATGTATTTTTCGAGTTCTGATAATTTTCATCAAAGTCTACACATGTGGGAAAAAACGCATTTTCAGCCGATTTAAACGTCGAAAAGGCGGATCGGTTAAACGCTTCAGCCATTACTCTGTGACAGTGTCAGACAGTTTAAATACAATGATAAACTAGTATGTGCTGCTAAAGTCTTGTTTGTCAACCAGTTTTAGGCCCATATAAAATGTATTTTTCGAGTTCTGATCATTTTCATCAAAGTCTACACATGTGGGAAAAAACGCATTTTCAGTCGATTTAAACGTCGAAAAGGCGAATCGGTTAAACGCTTCAGTCATTACTCCATGTGACAGTGTCAGACAGTTTAAATACAATGATGAACTAGTATGTGCTGCTAAAGTGTTGTTTGTCAACCAGTTTTAGGCCCATATAAAATGTATTTTTCGAGTTATGATCATTTTCCGAACTTTGGACCGTTTGCTGTCTAGCTGAATTAGAGAAACACCGAACCATTGTCTCTTTGTAGGCGCATGATTCAGAATACTGCAGTACAGCATAGAAATTTAATTAATATGATGAACTATTATGTGCTTCTTAAGTGTTTCTCACAGAGTTCTAGGCCCATCTAACATGTATTTGTGGAGTTATGATCATTTTCAGAACTTTGGACGATTTGCTGTCGAGCTGAATTAGAGAAACACCGAACCATTGTCTCTTTGTAGGTGAATGATTCAGAATGCTGCAGTACACCATATAACTTTAATTAATATGAGGAACAATTATTTTGCTTCTTAAGTCTTTCTCAAAGACAGTTTAAATACAATGATGAACTAGTATGTGCTGCTTATGTCTTGTTTGTCAACCAGTTTTAGGCCCATATAAAATGTATTTTTCGAGTTCTGATAATTTTCATCAAAGTCTACACATTTGGGAAAAAATGCATTTCAGCTGATTTTAACGTCGATTTGGTGGAACGGTTAAACGCTTCAGTCATTACTCTATGTGACAGTGTCAGACAGTTTAAATACAATGATAAACTAGTATGTGCTGCTAAAGTGTTGTTTGTCAGCCAGTTTTAGGCCCTTATAAAATGTATTTTTCGAGTTATGATCATTTTCAGAACGTTGGACGATTTGCTGTCGAGCTGAATTAGAGAAACACCGAACCATTGTCTCTTTGTAGGTGAATGATTCAGAATGCTGCAGTACAGCATAGAAATTTAATTAATATGATGAACTATTATGTGCTTCTTAAGTGTTTCTCACAGAGTTCTAGGCCCATCTAACATGTATTTGTGGAGTTATGATCATATTCAGAACTTTGGACGATTTGCTGTCTAGCTGAATTAGAGAAACACCGAACAATTGTTTCTTTGTAGGTGCATGATTCAGTATACTGCAGTACAGCATAGAAATTTAATTAATATGATGAACTATTATGTGCTTCTTAAGTGTTTCTCACAGAGTTCTAGGCCCATCTAACATGTATTTGTGGAGTTATGATCATATTCAGAACTTTGGACGATTTGCTGTCGAGCTGAATTAGAGAAACACCGAACCATTGTCTCTTTGTAGGTGAATGATTCAGAATGCTGCAGTACACCATATAACTTTAATTAATATGAGGAACAATTATTTTGCTTCTTAAGTCTTTCTCAAAGACAGTTTAAATACAATGATAAACTAGTATGTGCAGCTAAAGTCTTGTTTGTCAACCAGTTTTAGGCCCATATAAAATGTATTTTTCGAGTTCTGATAATTTTCATCAATGTCTACACGTGGGAAAAAACGCATTTTCAGTCGATTTAAACGTCGATTTGGCGGAACGGTTAAACGCTTCAATCATTACTCTATGTGACAGTGTCAGACAGTTTAAATACAATGATCAACTAGTATGTGCTGCTAAAGTGTTGTTTGTCAAACAGTTTTAGGCCCATATAAAATGTATTTTTCGAGTTCTGATAATTTTCATCAAAGTCTACACGTGGGAAAAAACGCATTTTCAGCCGATTTTAACGTCGATTTGGCGGAACGGTTAAACGCTTCAGTCATTACTCTATGTGACAGTGTCAGACAGTTTAAATACAATGATAAACTAGTATGTGCTGCTAAAGTGTTGGTGTCAAACAGTTTTAGGTCCATATAAAATGTATTTTTCGAGTTATGATCATTTTCAGAACTTTGGACGATTTGCTGTCTAGCTGAATTAGAGAAACACCGAACAATTGTCTCTTTGTAGGTGCATGATTCAGTATACTGCAGTACAGCATAGAAATTTAATTAATATGATGAACTATTATGTGCTTCTTAAGTGTTTCTCACAGAGTTCTAGGCCCATCTAACATGTATTTGTGGAGTTATGATCATATTCAGAACTTTGGACGATTTGCTGTCGAGCTGAATTAGAGAAACACCGAACCATTGTCTCTTTGTAGGTGAATGATTCAGAATGCTGCAGTACACCATATAACTTTAATTAATATGAGGAACAATTATTTTGCTTCTTAAGTCTTTCTCAAAGACAGTTTAAATACAATGATAAACTAGTATGTGCAGCTAAAGTCTTGTTTGTCAACCAGTTTTAGGCCCATATAAAATGTATTTTTCGAGTTCTGATAATTTTCATCAATGTCTACACGTGGGAAAAAACGCATTTTCAGTCGATTTAAACGTCGATTTGGCGGAACGGTTAAACGCTTCAATCATTACTCTATGTGACAGTGTCAGACAGTTTAAATACAATGATCAACTAGTATGTGCTGCTAAAGTGTTGTTTGTCAAACAGTTTTAGGCCCATATAAAATGTATTTTTCGAGTTCTGATAATTTTCATCAAAGTCTACACGTGGGAAAAAACGCATTTTCAGCCGATTTTAACGTCGATTTGGCGGAACGGTTAAACGCTTCAGTCATTACTCTATGTGACAGTGTCAGACAGTTTAAATACAATGATAAACTAGTATGTGCTGCTAAAGTGTTGGTGTCAAACAGTTTTAGGTCCATATAAAATGTATTTTTCGAGTTATGATCATTTTCAGAACTTTGGACGATTTGCTGTCTAGCTGAATTAGAGAAACACCGAACAATTGTCTCTTTGTAGGTGCATGATTTTGAATGCTGCAGTCCACCATATAACTTTAATTAATATGAGGAACAATTATGTGCTTCTTAAGCCTTTCTCAAAGACAGTTTAAATACAATGATAAACTAGTATGTGCAGCTAAAGTCTTGTTTGTCAACCAGTTTTAGGCCCATATAAAATGTATTTTTCGAGTTCTGATAATTTTCATCAATGTCTACACGTGGGAAAAAACGCATTTTCAGTCGATTTAAACGTCGATTTGGCGGAACTTTTAAACGCTTCAGTCATTACTCTATGTGACAGTGTCAGTCAGTTTAAATACAATGATGAACTAGTATGTGCTGCTAAAGTCTTGTTTGTCAACCAGTTTTAGGCCCATATAAAATGTATTTTTCGAGTTCAGATAATTTTCATCAAAGTCTACACGTGGGAAAAAACGCATTTTCAGTCGATTTAAACGTCGATTTGGCGGAACGGTTAAACACTTCAGTCATTACTCTATGTGACAGTGTCAGACAGTTTAAATACAATGATAAACTAGTATGTGCTGCTAAAGTCTTGTTTGTCAACCAGTTTTAGGCCCAAATAAAATGTATTTTTCGAGTTCTGATAATTTTCATCAAAGTCTACACGTGAGAAAAAACGCATTTTCAGCCGATTTAAACGTCGAAAAGGCGAATCGGTTGAACGCTTCAGTCATTACTCTATGTGACAGTGTCAGAAAGTGTAAATACAATGATAAACTAGTATGTGCTGCTAATGTGTTGTTTGCCAACCAGTTTTAGGCCCATTTAAAATGTATTTTTCGAGTTATGATCATTTTCCGAACTTTGGACCGTTTGCTGTCTAGCTGAATTAGAGAAACACCGAACCATTGTCTCTTTGTAGGCGCATGATTTAGAATGCTGCAGTACACCATATAACTTTAATGAATATGAGGAACTATTATGTGCTTCTTAAGTCTTTCTCAAAGACAGTTTAAATACAATGATAAACTAGTATGTGCTGCTAAAGTCTTGTTTGTCAACCAGTTTTAGGCCCATATAAAATGTATTTTTCGAGTTCTGATCATTTTCATCAAAGTCTACACATGTGGGAAAAAACGCATTTTCAGTCGATTTAAACGTCGAAAAGGCGAATCGGTTAAACGCTTCAGTCATTACTCCAAGTGACAGTGTCAGACAGTTTAAATACAATGATGAACTAGTATGTGCTGCTAAAGTGTTGTTTGTCAACCAGTTTTAGGCCCATATAAAATGTATTTTTCGAGTTCTGATAATTTTCATCAAAGTCTACACGTGGGAAAAAACGCATTTTCAGCCGATTTAAACGTCGATTTGGCGGAACGGTTAAACGCTTCAGTCATTACTCTATGTGACAGTGTCAGACAGTTTAAATACAATGATAAACTAGTATGTGCAGCTAAAGTCTTGTTTGTCAACCAGTTTTAGGCCCATATAAAATGTATTTTTCGAGTTCTGATAATTTTCATCAATGTCTACACGTGGGAAAAAACGCATTTTCAGTCGATTTAAACGTCGATTTGGCGGAACGGTTAAACGCTTCAGTCATTACTCTATGTGACAGTGTCAGTCAGTTTAAATACAATGATGAACTAGTATGTGCTGCTAAAGTCTTGTTTGTCAACCAGTTTTAGGCCCATATAAAATGTATTTTTCGAGTTCAGATAATTTTCATCAAAGTCTACACGTGGGAAAAAACGCATTTTCAGTCGATTTAAACGTCGATTTGGCGGAACGGTTAAACACTTCAGTCATTACTCTATGTGACAGTGTCAGACAGTTTAAATACAATGATAAACTAGTATGTGCTGCTAAAGTCTTGTTTGTCAACCAGTTTTAGGCCCAAATAAAATGTATTTTTCGAGTTCTGATAATTTTCATCAAAGTCTACACGTGAGAAAAAACGCATTTTCAGCCGATTTAAACGTCGAAAAGGCGAATCGGTTGAACGCTTCAGTCATTACTCTATGTGACAGTGTCAGAAAGTGTAAATACAATGATAAACTAGTATGTGCTGCTAATGTGTTGTTTGCCAACCAGTTTTAGGCCCATATAAAATGTATTTTTCGAGTTATGATCATTTTCCGAACTTTGGACCGTTTGCTGTCTAGCTGAATTAGAGAAACACCGAACCATTGTCTCTTTGTAGGCGCATGATTTTGAATGCTGCAGTACACCATATAACTTTAATGAATATGAGGAACTATTATGTGCTTCTTAAGTCTTTCTCAAAGACAGTTTAAATACAATGATAAACTAGTATGTGCTGCTAAAGTCTTGTTTGTCAACCAGTTTTAGGCCCATATAAAATGTATTTTTCGAGTTCTGATCATTTTCATCAAAGTCTACACAGGTGGGAAAAAACGCATTTTCAGTCGATTTAAACGTCGAAAAGGCGAATCGGTTAAACGCTTCAGTCATTACTCCAAGTGACAGTGTCAGACAGTTTAAATACAATGATGAACTAGTATGTGCTGCTAAAGTGTTGTTTGTCAACCAGTTTTAGGCCCATATAAAATGTATTTTTCGAGTTCTGATAATTTTCATCAAAGTCTACACGTGGGAAAAAACGCATTTTCAGCCGATTTAAACGTCGATTTGGCGGAACGGTTAAACGCTTCAGTCATTACTCTATGTGACAGTGTCAGACAGTTTAAATACAATGATAAACTAGTATGTGCAGCTAAAGTCTTGTTTGTCAACCAGTTTTAGGCCCATATAAAATGTATTTTTCGAGTTCTGATAATTTTCATCAATGTCTACACGTGGGAAAAAACGCATTTTCAGTCGATTTAAACGTCGATTTGGCGGAACGGTTAAACGCTTCAGTCATTACTCTATGTGACAGTGTCAGTCAGTTTAAATACAATGATGAACTAGTATGTGCTGCTAAAGTCTTGTTTGTCAACCAGTTTTAGGCCCATATAAAATGTATTTTTCGAGTTCAGATAATTTTCATCAAAGTCTACACGTGGGAAAAAACGCATTTTCAGTCGATTTAAACGTCGATTTGGCGGAACGGTTAAACACTTCAGTCATTACTCTATGTGACAGTGTCAGACAGTTTAAATACAATGATAAACTAGTATGTGCTGCTAAAGTCTTGTTTGTCAACCAGTTTTAGGCCCAAATAAAATGTATTTTTCGAGTTCTGATAATTTTCATCAAAGTCTACACGTGAGAAAAAACGCATTTTCAGCCGATTTAAACGTCGAAAAGGCGAATCGGTTGAACGCTTCAGTCATTACTCTATGTGACAGTGTCAGAAAGTGTAAATACAATGATAAACTAGTATGTGCTGCTAATGTGTTGTTTGCCAACCAGTTTTAGGCCCATATAAAATGTATTTTTCGAGTTATGATCATTTTCCGAACTTTGGACCGTTTGCTGTCTAGCTGAATTAGAGAAACACCGAACCATTGTCTCTTTGTAGGCGCATGATTTAGAATGCTGCAGTACACCATATAACTTTAATGAATATGAGGAACTATTATGTGCTTCTTAAGTCTTTCTCAAAGACAGTTTAAATACAATGATAAACTAGTATGTGCTGCTAAAGTCTTGTTTGTCAACCAGTTTTAGGCCCATATAAAATGTATTTTTCGAGTTCTGATCATTTTCATCAAAGTCTACACATGTGGGAAAAAACGCATTTTCAGTCGATTTAAACGTCGAAAAGGCGAATCGGTTAAACGCTTCAGTCATTACTCCATGTGACAGTGTCAGACAGTTTAAATACAATGATGAACTAGTATGTGCTGCTAAAGTGTTGTTTGTCAACCAGTTTTAGGCCCATATAAAATGTATTTTTCGAGTTCTGATCATTTTCAGAACTTTGGACGATTTGCTGTCGAGCTGAATTAGAGAAACACCGAACCATTGTCTCTTTGTAGGTGAATGATTCAGAATGCTGCAGTACACCATATAACTTTAATTAATATGAGGAACAATTATTTTGCTTCTTAAGTCTTTCTCAAAGACAGTTTAAATACAATGATAAACTAGTATGTGCTGCTAAAGTGTTGTTTGTCAAACAGTTTTAGGCCCATATAAAATGTATTTTTCGAGTTCTGATAATTTTCATCAAAGTCTACACATGTGGGAAAAAATGCATTTTCAGCCGATTTTAACGTCGATTTGGTGGAACGGTTAAACGCTTCAGTAATAACTCTATGTGACAGTGTCAGACAGTTTAAATACAATGATAAACTAGTATGTGCTGCTAAAGTGTTGTTTGTCAGCCAGTTTTAGGCCCTTATAAAATGTATTTTTCGAGTTATGATCATTTTCAGAACTTTGGACGATTTGCTGTCGAGCTGAATTAGAGAGACACCGAACCATTGTCTCTTTGTAGGTGAATGATTCAGGATGCTGCCGTACACCATATAACTTTAATTAATATGAGGAACAATTATTTTGCTTCTTAAGTCTTTCTCAAAGACAGTTTAAATACAATGATGAACTAGTATGTGCTGCTAATGTCTTGTTTGTCAACCAGTTTTAGGCCCATATAAAATGTATTTTTCGAGTTATGATCATTTTCAGAACTTTGGACGATTTGCTGTCTAGCTGAATTAGAGAAACACCGAACCATTGTCTCTTTGTAGGCGCATGATTTAGAATGCTGCAGTACACCATATAACTTTAATGAATATGAGGAACTATTATGTGCTTCTTAAGTCTTTCTCAAAGAAAGTTTAAATACAATGATATGGTTGATGATATGTGATATGGTTGACAAACAAGACTTTAGCAGCACATACTAATGTGCTGCTAAAGTCTTGTTTGTCAACCAGTTTTAGGCCCATATAAAATGTATTTTTCGAGTTCTGATAATTTTCATCAAAGTCTACACATGTGGGAAAAAACGCATTTTCAGTCGATTTAAACGTCGAAAAGGCGAATCGGTTAAACGCTTCAGTCATTACTCCATGTGACAGTGTCAGACAGTTTAAATACAATGATGAACTAGTATGTGCTGCTAAAGTGTTGTTTGTCAACCAGTTTTAGGCCCATATAAAATGTATTTTTCGAGTTCTGATCATTTTCAGAAATTTGGACGATTTACTGTATAGCTGAATTAGAGAAACACCGAACCATTGTCTCTTTGTAGGTGCATGATTCAGAATACTGCAGTACAGCATAGAAATTTAATTAATATGATGAACTATTATGTGCTTCTTAAGTGTTTCTCACAGAGTTCTAGGCCCATCTAACATGTATTTGTGGAGTTATGATCATTTTCATCATTGTGTGCACATGTGGGAAAAAACGCATTTTCAGCCGATTTAAACGTCGAAAAGGCGAATTGGTTAAACGCTTCAGTCATTACTCTGTGTGACAGTGTCAGACAGTTTAAATACAATGAATAACTAGTATGTGCGGCTAAAGTGTTGTTTGTCAACCAGTGCGCATGCGCGACTGGCATCCGACAGCACCAGGAAGTGGAACACCGCGGGTGGAACACGGAAGGGAGTTTTTTCCGGACTCCAGAACTTCTTTACGGAATCTTTTTCATTTTTATGTGACTGATCCTCCAGCAGTGGTTGTTTTCAGTGCGTGGGGGGTCCCCCCCCCCACACACCCCAACCACCCTTTTTCTTCGGGTGTGCGATGACCGATCACATTGAAACAAACTCTGCGACCGGGAAAATGGATCACGTACGGCTGAATGAAGAAGCAAACGCACCAAAAGGTGGCGGCGAAGCAGACAGAAGCTATGGAAAAGAGCTTACAGTCTGTGTGGAACTGCAAGGGGAGGAAAGTATTACGACGACGGAATTGATGAAGAACGTGCGAGAGCTCTGCGGCGGTTTACTAGCTTGCCGCACCACCGGAGATCGACGATACGAACTTACAATGAGTCACCAAAGAGGGAAAGATCGCCTGCTGGAGGGATTCAAGATTGGAGAGGTAAGAATAATAGCCAGAGAATTGAGGAATGACGAGATGGTCGTTTCCTTCCTCAACCTCCCGGCTTATATTACTGACGACGAAATACTGGGGAAGCTACATGGTTGGGGCGTGTCGGCCACCTCGCCGATTAAGCGCAGAATGTGGCCAGGAACCCGTATTGCGGACGGTACACGGTTTATGAGAGTAAAATTCAATAAATTAGTTCAGAGTCTTCCATACTCTGCAAAGTTTCACACTGCCATAGGGCCAGAGTACTTCCGCGTCATTCACGATAGACAATCAAAGGTCTGCCGCCTCTGTATACAGCCTGGACATATCCTACGGGAATATCCGGAGTTCTTCTGTCGCAAATGTGGATTGCAAGGACACTTTGCGAGAGAGTGCAAAAGTGCCAAGAAATGTGACCTGTGTCATAACACTTGGAATGAATGTGACTGCAATAAGAGCGAGGAGGACGGCGGCGCTCCGCTGGTCACGACGGCCGCTTCAACCGATAGGCAAGGCGAACTGCATAGCGAGGATGAAAATAAAATGGAGACTGAGACGGGGCAGGCGGATGTGAGGGATGAAACTCAACCTGCAGTGGCGGGTAGTATGAACCAAGCAAGCAAGGTGAGGCTGGATCTGAGCTCCGGCTCTGACGAGGAGAGCGGAGCGAGACGAGGAGCGAGGCTGAAGGCGGAGGTGGGAGGGGAGGTGCTAGCCTTGGGAGTGGGCCCCACCCCCGCTCCTACCCCGCTGCTGCTGAAGCAAATCAGAGATCCTGCATCTGAGATGGGAATGATGAATAGGTCATCATCTCAGTCCCAGCCCCTCCAGCGACTGCCTCTTGATAACCCGATCTCAAGTGCAAGTGAGGCCGAATCCGAGATAGACTTGTCTCATATGAACAGAATTGGGAAAAGGCTAAGTGAAAAGCAGATGAGAAGGAGAAGCAAGAGAAACAAAGACAGAGTTAATAACTAAATGTCGAAAATCATACTCTCTTCTCAGTGTGACTCTAATGATTAGCTTCACTTCTCTAAATGCTAACGGCCTACGCACAAAATCGAAAATAGATTCTGTACTGCAAACTTTGAACTCGGATGTAGTCTGCCTGCAAGAAACTTGGTGGGACCAGGAGCATCACGACTATGTGGCGAACCAGAGAAACAATCAGGTATTTTCAAACCACGGGTCAGCAAGATCATGCGGGGTAGCAATCATATCTAAGATTGCTTCAGGCATGAGTGCTGAAGAGATATACAAAGACGATCAAGGCAGAGTATTAATTGTAGATTTTTCACTTAATAAACAACGATATAGAATAATTAACATATATGCACCAAACAATGAAAATCATAGAAAGCAGTTTTTCATTAAATTAAAGAAATGGTACGGAAACAATGTAATAATAACTGGAGACTTTAATGTGGCTCTAACAAAAATGGACGTGTCAGTAAACAATACCTTCAAGAGTGACGCCAGTCGAACAACCCTAATGAATTTGATAAATCACCATAACCTAGTAGAAATGTGGAGAATCTCAAACCCTTTGAAGCGGGACTTCTCGAGAAGGCAGATTGTAAAGGGGGTCCTCAAACAGTCCAGAATCGATCTCTGTCTGGCTTCCTCCAGCATTATCAGGGACATTAACAAAATTAAATATGAGTTCAATAGCTGGAGCGATCACGCATCTTTATACTGGCAATTAGGGGACGATGGAAGGCCCAGAGGTGGGGGCATCTGGTGCTTCAATGCCAGTCTCCTTGAGGACCAAACCTTCAAAAAAAAGATAAGGAATCTACTGAGCAATATAACAGATGAATTAGCTGTAGAAGAAAACTACATTAAATCATGGGACGATGTAAAAAGACGAATTAAGAGAGCCTGTATAAATTATAGTAAAGAGAAAGGATGGCGGGAAGGAATGGAGGAGAGAACATTAAGGCACCTCCTCGCAAAAGAAATTACATTACTTGACCATAACCCTGACAGAAGTTGTGCAAAATTTGAAGAATATGAAGCTAAACTTCACTCTTTTGAAAAGAAAAGATGCATAGGAGCAGCTGTTAGAAGTAGATTTAAAAATATCACAGATGGGGAGAAATGTACAGCTTTTTTCCTTGGCCTAGAAAAACAAAAACAAAACAAAGCCAGAATGGGTCAGATTGAAAATAGTAAGGGGGAAATAATAGCTGAGCAGGAAGACATACTGGACGAAATACATAGGTATTACGAGAACCTCTTTACTAGTAACAGCTCCAATCCAAAACAGACTAAAGAAATACTGGAATGTATTGATAGGGAAATCAATCACATCGACAAAGAAGAGTGCGACACGGTAATCACATTAGCGGAAGTAGAACTGGCAATAGATGGACAAAATAAGAACAAAAGCCCAGGCCCAGACGGAATCTCGACAGAGTTCTACCAGTGCTTCAAAGCCCAGCTGGCCCCCTTGCTGCTAAAACTTTACACTAGTATTAGAGTAAACCAGACAACTCCGGACTCCCTCACAAAAGGTATCATCACAATTGTATTTAAGAATAAAGGATGCCGGAACCAACTGAAAAACTATAGGCCAATTAGCCTACTCAATTCAGATTATAAGATTCTGGCAAAAATTCTGGCTAATAGACTTAAAGCAGTAATAGGCTCAATCATCAGCAATACGCAAACTTACAGTATCCCAGGCAGAGATATTACAGACTCCATCAATACAATTAGGGATACAGTAAAAACAATGACTATGCAGAGGGGCCTGCTGCTTGGAGTAGACCTAGAAAAAGCTTTTGACAGGGTTGAGCATCCGTTCCTCTGGTCCGTAATGGAAAAGTTCGGCTTCGGAGCAAAGTTCATCGATTGGATCAAGGTTTTATATCGAAGTGCGAGTAGCAGGGTGAAATGCAACGGACTTCTCACCAGGGACATTCGGATCGAGAGGTCGTGAGACAGGGATGCCCCCTCTCAGCTCTGCTATACACCCTGGTCGCAGAACCCCTCGCACTCCTAATACTGAAAGACAAAAATATAAAAGGTATCTTAACGCCAAATGGCAACAAAACCAAAATAGTCCAATATGCAGACGACATTAATATCATGGTCTCGGATGGTGACAGCATAGACCATGTCTTCAAACACCTAGGGGCCTATGAGAAAGCCTCTGGCGCAAGAATCAATAAAGAAAAATCTGCAATAATGTTCTGCGGTAAGAATCAAAAAACGATAAACAAATGGGGCCTTAAAGAGACCACAGGGTGCAGAGAAATCTTGGGTGTGTACATTGGGAAAGACGAGAGTGAAGCAAGAGATAAAACATGGAAGAGTGTGATAATTAAAATACAGTGTACCTTGAACCTGTGGAGGGCGAGGGGGCTTAGTCTAAAAGGAAAGGTAATAGTATCTAATGCCCTAGTGCTGTCAAAAATAAATCATGCTTTGGGAACCTGTGAGCTGCCCGATTGGGCACTAAATTCATTGAACGGTGAGATCTCCTCCTTTCTTTGGAAGGGTAAGGGAAATATGTTCGCCCACAGGACGTTAATTGCTAATAAACGGGAGGGGGGATTAGGGCTGATTGACATTGGTGCCAAAAGAGACGCACTGAGGGTTAAATTGATAGGGAAATTCTTGGATTCGACCAGGCAGTATCCCTGGGAGGACGCACTCGCAGGCTACCTGGCGGAGTTTGGGGAGAGGAGCAAATACAATCTCTGTACCCACTACCCCAGAAAAACTTACAGTGGCCTGCCGGGCTTCTACCAGGAGGTGCTGGAGGCATGGGGAAGGATACTCCCCCACCTCAGACCCGAGTGCAGTAAAAAAGAGCATGTGCTGCAGTTACCTTTCCTCTCGAATCCATTCTTCACCTATAATGGGAGAAACCTCGTCAGCAGTCACTTGACGGCAGCAGGCCTAACAAGAGTGGGACAGGTGACCGACCACAAAGGGAACTTTGATATAGGGAATGTACTATGGGAATTAGACAGATGGAAGGTGCAATACAGGGAAAAACTGATTGTCTCTTTCGGGGAAAAATTTGATCAAAGCCTACTACCTGAGTGGCGAGGCATGCTCAAAGAGAAAGGACCCAAGGTGCAGGATAATGCCCTGAACTTCCTCCTGTGCCTTAGAGGAAACTTCCCCACCATCCAATCAGTGAAAACCAGAGACTGGTATAGATTACTCATTTCAAAGATTGTGACAATTCCAGCTTCAGAAAAGGCCTGGTCAAGGATATTTCCTGGCTATTCAATTAGAAATATATGGAACAACATGGAAATCCCTTTTGCCACATCAGCCATCTTCCACCTGGATTTCAAGATAAGGCACAGGAGGATTTTTACTGGCATCATCCTGCATCAATAACCCAAAGACTTGCACAAAAGGGAGTGTGTGGTCTGCATGGAAGAAGCAGAAGACATTGAGCACCTGTTCCTTAGGTGCACGGCCCTCACAAACTATAGGGAGAGGGTCAAGAGCCTACTGGTGGAACATTGTGGCCTTAGGAGACTAACAGGGCTTACATGGGACTGGGCCTACATGTTTGCCCCCCCCCCCAAAACAATGAGGCCAACGGAAAACTTGCTGATAAACACTGTGCTGGCATTTGCCAGGCGCGCAACATGGACAAGAAGGAACTTGGCACTATATGAGGGTAGAGACGTAAGCATACAAAGCCTCTTTGGAAACTCACTAAAAGCCCACCTATTGTTGCTAAATGGAGGAAACAAAGACCTTTTTGTAATCCAATTTATGCAACAAACTACCCTACTCCAGGAAACTGAATGCCACTCTCTCTCCTTCGCATTCTGATAGGATAGAGAAGGGAGAAAAAGGGAAAACATGTATTTCCCAAGTGTTTAAAAATGTTTTCTTGGCATAATTGTTACTGTTGATGATTCTGTATTTTTATATTAAAAAAAAAAAAAATGTATTTGTTGAGTTATGATCATTTTCATCATAGTGTGCACATGAGGGAAAAAACGCATTTTCAGCCGATTTAAACGTCGAAAAGGCGAATTGGTTAAACGCTTCAGTCATTACTCTGTGTGACAGTGTCAGACAGTTTAAATACAATGATGAACTAGTATGTGCTGCTAAAGTGTTGTTTATCAAACAGTTTTAGTCCCATAGAAAATGTATTTGTCGAGTTATGATCATTTTCATCAAAGTGTGCACATGTGGGAAAAAACGCATTTTCAGCCGATTTAAACGTCGAAAAGGCGTATTGGTTAAACACTTCAGTCATTACTCTGTGTGACAGTGTCAGACAGTTTAAATACAATGATTAACTAGTATATGCTGCTAAAGTGTTGTTTGTCAACCAGTTTTAGGCCCATATAAAATGTATTTGTCGAGGTATGAGCATTTTCATAACATTGGACGGTTTGCTGTCTAGCTGAATTAGAGAAACACCGAACCATTGTCTCTTCAGAGGTGAATGATTCAGAATGCTGCAGTACAGCATAGAAATTGAATTAATATGATGAACTATTATGTCCTTCTTATGTGTTTCTCACAGAGTTCTAGGCCCATCTAACATGTATTTGTGGAGTTATGATCATTTTCATCATTGTGTGCACATGTGGGAAAAAACGCATTTTCAGCCGATTTAAACGTCGAAAAGGGGAATTGGTTAAACGCTTCAGTCGTTACTCTGTGTGACAGTGTCAGACAGTTTAAATACAATGGTGAACTAGTATATGCTGCTAAAGCGTTGTTTGTCAAACAGTTTTAGGCCCATACAACATGTATTTGTCGAGGTATGAGCATTTTCAGAACATTGGACGGTTTGCTGTCTAGCTGAATTAGAGAAACACCGAACCATTGTCTCTTCAGAGGTGAATGATTCAGAATGCTGCAGTACAGCATTGGAATTTAATTAATATGATGAACTATTATGTGCTTCCTAAGTTTTTCTCTCAGATTTCTAGGCCCATCTAACATGTATTTGTGGAGTTGTGATCATTTTCATCATTGTGTGCACATGTGGGAAAAAAACGCATTTTCAGCCGATTTAAACGTCGAAAAGGGGAATTGGTTAAACGCTTCAGTCATTACTCTGTGTGACAGTGTCAGACAGTTTAAATACAATGGTGAACTAGTATATGCTGCTAAAGTGTTGTTTGTCAAACAGTTTTCGGCCCATCTAACATGTATTTGTCGAGTTATGATTATTTTCATCATTGTGTGCACATGTGGGAAAAAACGCATTTTCAGCCGATTTAAACGTCGAAAAGGGGAATTGGTTAAACGCTTCAGTCATTACTCTGTGTGACAGTGTCAGACAGTTTAAATACAATGGTGAACTAGTATATGCTGCTAAAGCGTTGTTTGTCAAGCAGTTTTAGGCCCATACAACATGTATTTGTCGAGGTATGAGCATTTTCAGAACATTGGACGGTTTGCTGTCTAGCTGAATTAGAGAAACACCGAACCATTGTCTCTTCAGAGGTGAATGATTCAGAATGCTGCAGTAAAGCATTGAAATTGTATTAATATGATGAACTATTATGTGCTTCCTAAGTTTTTCTCTCAGATTTCTATGCCCATCTAACATGTATTTCTGGGGTTATGATCATTTTCAGAACTTGTGACGGTTTGCTGTCTAGCTGAATTTGAGAAACACCGAACCATTGTCTCTTCAGAGGTGAATGATTCAGAATGCTGCAGTACATTATAGAAATTTAATTAATATGATGAACTATTATGTGCTTCTTAAGTGTTTCTCACAGATTTCTAGGCCCATCTAACATGTATTTGTGGAGTTATGATCATTTTCATCATAGTGTGTACATGTGGGAAAAAACGCATTTTCAGCCGATTTAAACGTCGAAAAGGGGAATTGGTTAAACGCTTCAGTCATTACTCTGTGTGACAGTGTCAGACAGTTTAAATACAATGGTGAACTAGTATATGCTGCTAAAGTGTTGTTTGTCAAACAGTTTTAGGCCCATGTAAAATGTATTTGTCGAGTTATGATCATTTTCATCATTGTGTGCACATGTGGGAAAAAACGCATTTTCAGCCGATTTAAACGTCGAAAAGGGGAATTGGTTAAACGCTTCAGTCATTACTCTGTGTGACAGTGTCAAACAGTTTAAATACGATGGTGAACTGGTATATGCTGCTAAAGTGTTGTTTGTCAAACAGTTTTAGGCCCATCTAACATGTATTTGTCGAGTTATGATCATTTTCATCATTATGTGCACTTGTGGGAAAAAACGCATTTTCAGCCGATTTAAACGTCGAAAAGGGGAATTGCTTAAACGCTTCAGTCATTTCTCCGTGTGACAGTGTCAGACAGTTTAAATACAATGGTGAACTAGTATATGCTGCTAAAGCGTTGTTTGTCAAACAGTTTTAGGCCCATACAACATTGTATTTGACGAGGTATGAGCATTTTCAGAACATTGGATGGTTTGCTGTCTAGCTGAATTAGAGAAACACCGAACCATTGTCTCTTCAGAGGTGAATGATTCAGAATGCTGCAGTACAGCATAGAAATTTAATTAATATGATGAACTATTATGTGCTTCTTAAGTGTTTCTCACAGATTTCTAGGCCCATCTAACATGTATTTGTGGAGTTATGATAATTTTCATCATTGTGTGCACATGTGGGAAAAAACGCATTTTCAGCCGATTTAAACGTCGAAAAGGGGAATTGGTTAAACGCTTCAGTCATTACTCTGTGTGACAGTGTCAGACAGTTTAAATACAATGGTGAACTAGTATATGCTGCTAAAGTGTTGTTTGTCAAACAGTTTTAGGCCCATGTAAAATGTATTTGTCGAGTTATGATCATTTTCATCATTGTGTGCACATGTGGGAAAAAACGCATTTTCAGCCGATTTAAACGTCGAAAAGGGGAATTGGTTAAACGCTTCAGTCATTACTCTGTGTGACAGTGTCAAACAGTTTAAATACGATGGTGAACTGGTATATGCTGCTAAAGTGTTGTTTGTCAAACAGTTTTAGGCCCATCTAACATGTATTTGTCGAGTTATGATTATTTTCATCATTGTGTGCACATGTGGGAAAAAACGCATTTTCAGCCGATTTAAACGTCGAAAAGGGGAATTGGTTAAACGCTTCAGTCATTACTCTGTGTGACAGTGTCAGACAGTTTAAATACAATGGTGAACTAGTATATGCTGCTAAAGCGTTGTTTGTCAAGCAGTTTTAGGCCCATACAACATGTATTTGTCGAGGTATGAGCATTTTCAGAACATTGGACGGTTTGCTGTCTAGCTGAATTAGAGAAACACCGAACCATTGTCTCTTCAGAGGTGAATGATTCAGAATGCTGCAGTAAAGCATTGAAATTGTATTAATATGATGAACTATTATGTGCTTCCTAAGTTTTTCTCTCAGATTTCTATGCCCATCTAACATGTATTTCTGGGGTTATGATCATTTTCAGAACTTGTGACGGTTTGCTGTCTAGCTGAATTTGAGAAACACCGAACCATTGTCTCTTCAGAGGTGAATGATTCAGAATGCTGCAGTACATTATAGAAATTTAATTAATATGATGAACTATTATGTGCTTCTTAAGTGTTTCTCACAGATTTCTAGGCCCATCTAACATGTATTTGTGGAGTTATGATCATTTTCATCATAGTGTGTACATGTGGGAAAAAACGCATTTTCAGCCGATTTAAACGTCGAAAAGGGGAATTGGTTAAACGCTTCAGTCATTACTCTGTGTGACAGTGTCAGACAGTTTAAATACAATGGTGAACTAGTATATGCTGCTAAAGTGTTGTTTGTCAACCAGTTTTAGGCCCATATAAAATGTATTTGTCGAGGTATGAGCATTTTCATAACATTGGACGGTTTGCTGTCTAGCTGAATTAGAGAAACACCGAACCATTGTCTCTTCAGAGGTGAATGATTCAGAATGCTGCAGTACAGCATAGAAATTGAATTAATATGATGAACTATTATGTCCTTCTTATGTGTTTCTCACAGAGTTCTAGGCCCATCTAACATGTATTTGTGGAGTTATGATCATTTTCATCATTGTGTGCACATGTGGGAAAAAACGCATTTTCAGCCGATTTAAACGTCGAAAAGGGGAATTGGTTAAACGCTTCAGTCATTACTCTGTGTGACAGTGTCAGACAGTTTAAATACAATGGTGAACTAGTATATGCTGCTAAAGTGTTGTTTGTCAAACAGTTTTCGGCCCATCTAACATGTATTTGTCGAGTTATGATTATTTTCATCATTGTGTGCACATGTGGGAAAAAACGCATTTTCAGCCGATTTAAACGTCGAAAAGGGGAATTGGTTAAACGCTTCAGTCATTACTCTGTGTGACAGTGTCAGACAGTTTAAATACAATGGTGAACTAGTATATGCTGCTAAAGCGTTGTTTGTCAAGCAGTTTTAGGCCCATACAACATGTATTTGTCGAGGTATGAGCATTTTCAGAACATTGGACGGTTTGCTGTCTAGCTGAATTAGAGAAACACCGAACCATTGTCTCTTCAGAGGTGAATGATTCAGAATGCTGCAGTAAAGCATTGAAATTGTATTAATATGATGAACTATTATGTGCTTCCTAAGTTTTTCTCTCAGATTTCTATGCCCATCTAACATGTATTTCTGGGGTTATGATCATTTTCAGAACTTGTGACGGTTTGCTGTCTAGCTGAATTTGAGAAACACCGAACCATTGTCTCTTCAGAGGTGAATGATTCAGAATGCTGCAGTACATTATAGAAATTTAATTAATATGATGAACTATTATGTGCTTCTTAAGTGTTTCTCACAGATTTCTAGGCCCATCTAACATGTATTTGTGGAGTTATGATCATTTTCATCATAGTGTGTACATGTGGGAAAAAACGCATTTTCAGCCGATTTAAACGTCGAAAAGGGGAATTGGTTAAACGCTTCAGTCATTACTCTGTGTGACAGTGTCAGACAGTTTAAATACAATGGTGAACTAGTATATGCTGCTAAAGTGTTGTTTGTCAACCAGTTTTAGGCCCATATAAAATGTATTTGTCGAGGTATGAGCATTTTCATAACATTGGACGGTTTGCTGTCTAGCTGAATTAGAGAAACACCGAACCATTGTCTCTTCAGAGGTGAATGATTCAGAATGCTGCAGTACAGCATAGAAATTGAATTAATATGATGAACTATTATGTCCTTCTTATGTGTTTCTCACAGAGTTCTAGGCCCATCTAACATGTATTTGTGGAGTTATGATCATTTTCATCATTGTGTGCACATGTGGGAAAAAACGCATTTTCAGCCGATTTAAACGTCGAAAAGGGGAATTGGTTAAACGCTTCAGTCATTACTCTGTGTGACAGTGTCAGACAGTTTAAATACAATGGTGAACTAGTATATGCTGCTAAAGTGTTGTTTGTCAAACAGTTTTAGGCCCATGTACAATGTATTTGTCGAGTTATGATTATTTTCATCATTGTGTGCACATGTGGGAAAAAACGCATTTTCAGCCGATTTAAACGTCGAAAAGGGGAATTGGTTAAACGCTTCAGTCATTACTCTGTGTGACAGTGTCAGACAGTTTAAATACAATGGTGAACTAGTATATGCTGCTAAAGCGTTGTTTGTCAAACAGTTTTAGGCCCATACAACATGTATTTGACGAGGTATGAGCATTTTCAGAACATTGGACGGTTTGCTGTCTAGCTGAATTAGAGAAACACCGAACCATTGTCTCTTCAGAGGTGAATGATTCAGAATTCTGCAGTACAGCATAGAAATTTTATTAATATGATGAACTATTATGTGCTTCCTAAGTTTTTCTCTCAGATTTCTATGCCCATCTAACATGTATTTCTGGAGTTATGATCATTTTCAGAACTTGTGACGGTTTGCTGTCTAGCTGAATTAGAGAAACACCGAACCATTGTCTCTTCAGAGGTGAATGATTCAGAATGCTGCAGTACAGCATAGAAATTTAATTAATATGATGAACTATTATGTGCTTCTTAAGTGTTTCTCACAGATTTCTAGGCCCATCTAACATGTATTTGTCGAGTTATGATCATTTTCATCATTATGTGTACATGTGGGAAAAAACGCATTTTCAGCCGATTTAAACGTCGAAAAGGGGAATTGCTTAAACGCTTCAGTCATTACTCTGTGTGACAGTGTCAGACAGTTTAATTACAATGGTGAACTAGTATATGCTGCTAAAGCGTTGTTTGTCAAACAGTTTTAGGCCCATACAACATGTATTTGTCGAGGTATGAGCATTTTCAGAACATTGGACGGTTTGCTGTCTAGCTGAATTAGAGAAACACCGAACCATTGTCTCTTCAGAGGTGAATGATTCAGAATGCTGCAGTACAGCATAGAAATTTTATTAATATGATGAACTATTATGTGCTTCCTTAGTTTTTCTCTCAGATTTCTATGCCCATCTAACATGTATTTCTGGAGTTATGATCATTTTCAGAACTTGTGACGGTTTGCTGTCTAACTGAATTAGAGAAACACCGAACCATTGTCTCTTCAGAGGTGAATGATTCAGAATGCTGCAGTACAGCATAGAAATTTAATTAATATGATGAACTATTATGTGCTTCTTAAGTGTTTCTCTCAGATTTCTATGCCCATCTAACATGTATTTCTGGAGTTATGATCATTTTCAGAACTTGTGACGGTTTGCTGTCTAACTGAATTAGAGAAACACCGAACCATTGTCTCTTCAGAGGTGAATGATTCAGAATGCTGCAGTACAGCATAGAAATTTAATTAATATGATCAACTATTATGTGCTTCTTAAGTGTTTCTCACAGATTTCTAGGCCCATCTAACATGTATTTGTGGAGTTATGATCATTTTCATCATTGTGTGCACATGTGGGAAAAAACGCATTTTCAGCCGATTTAAACGTCGAAAAGGGGAATTGGTTAAACGCTTCAGTCATTACTCTGTGTGACAGTGTCAAACAGTTTAAATACAATGGTGAACTGGTATATGCTGCTAAAGTGTTGTTTTTCAAACAGTTTTAGGCCCATCTAACATGTATTTGTCGAGTTATAATCATTTTCATCATTATGTGCACATGTGGGAAAAAACGCATTTTCAGCCGATTTAAACGTCGAAAAGGGGAATTGCTTAAACGCTTCAGTCATTTCTCTGTGTGACAGTGTCAGACAGTTTAAATACAATGGTGAACTAGTATATGCTGCTAAAGCGTTGTTTGTCAAACAGTTTTAGGCCCATACAACATGTATTTGACGAGGTATGAGCATTTTCAGAACATTGGACGGTTTGCTGTCTAGCTGAATTAGAGAAACACCGAACCATTGTCTCTTCAGAGGTGAATGATTCAGAATGCTGCAGTACAGCATAGAAATTTTATTAATATGATGAACTATTATGTGCTTCTTAAGTGTTTCTCACAGATTTCTAGGCCCATCTAACATGTATTTGTGGAGTTATGATCATTTTCATCATTGTGTGCACATGTGGGAAAAAACGCATTTTCAGCCGATTTAAACGTCGAAAAGGGGAATTGGTTAAACGCTTCAGTCATTACTCTGTGTGACAGTGTCAGACAGTTTAAATACAATGGTGAAGTAGTATATGCTGCTAAAGCGTTGTTTGTCAAACAGTTTTAGGCCCATACAACATGTATTTGACGAGGTATGAGCATTTTCAGAACATTGGACGGTTTGCTGTCTAGCTGAATTAGAGAAACACCGAACCATTGTCTCTTCAGAGGTGAATGATTCAGAATGCTGCAGTACAGCATAGAAATTTAATTAATATGATGAACTATTATGTGCTTCCTAAGTTTTTCTCTCAGATTTCTATGCCCATCTAACATGTATTTCTGGATTTATGATCATTTTCAGAACTTGTGACGGTTTGCTGTCTAGCTGAATTAGAGAAACACCGAACCATTGTCTCTTCAGAGGTGAATGATTCAGAATGCTGCAGTACAGCATAGAAATTTAATTAATATGATGAACTATTATGTGCTTCTTAAGTGTTTCTCACAGATTTCTAGGCCCATCTAACATGTATTTGTGGAGTTATGATCATTTTCATCATTGTGTGCACATGTGGGAAAAAACGCATTTTCAGCCGATTTTAACGTCGAAAAGGGGAATTGGTTAAACGCTTCAGTCATTACTCTGTGTGACAGTGTCAGACAGTTTAAATACAATGGTGAACTAGTATATGCTGCTAAAGTGTTGTTTGTCAAACAGTTTTAGTCCCATACAACATGTATTTGTCGAGTCGAAAAACTTCAAAATATACAACGCCGAAAAATATCACAAATACTTCAAAATTTACAACCCAGATAAATATCCCAAAAACGACTTACGGAAAATGTCGAAAAACGTCAAAATACACAACGCCAAAAAATGTCCCAAAAACGTCAAAATATACAACCCAGGTAATATCCCAAAAACGATATAAAACTATGTCGAAAAACTTCAAAATATACAACGCCAAAAAATATCCCACCACTACATAATACTATGTCGAACAACATCAAAATATACCACATCGAAAAATATCACAATAACGTAAAAATATAAAACCCAGATAAATATCCCAAAAAACGACATAATATACGATGTCGAAAAAAGTCAACATATACAACACCAAAAAATGTCCCAAAAACGTCAAAATATACAACCCAGAAAAAAATCCCAAAAACGATATATTACTATGTCGAAAAACGTCAAAATATACAACGCCAAAAAATATCCCAGAAACTACATTATACTATGTCGAAAAAGTCAAAATATACAACGCCAAATATGTCCCAAAAACGTCAAAATATACAACCCAGAGAAATATCCCAAAAACGACATAATACTATGTCAAAAAACGTCCAAATATACAACACGAAAAAATTTCCCAAAAACGACATAATACTATGTTGAAAAACGTCAAAATATACCACGTCGAAAAATATCACAATAACGTAAAAATATACAACCCAGATAAATATTCCAAAAACGACATACTTGTTACGTCGAAAAAAGTCAAAATATACAATGCCAAAATATGTCCAAAGACGTCAAAATATACAACCCAGATAAATATCCCAAGAACGACATACTTGTTACGTCGAAAAAAGGCAAAATATACAACACCAAAAAATATCCCAAAAACTACATAATACTATGTCGAAAAACGTCAAAATATACAACGCCAAAATATGTCCCAAAAACGTCAAAATATACAACCCAGATAAATATCCCAAAAACAATATATTACTATGTCGAAAAACGTCAAAAAATACAACGCCAAAAAATATCCCAAAAACTACATAATACTATGTCGAAGAACGTCAAAATATACAACACCAAAAAATATCCCAAAAACTACATAATACTCTGTCGAAAAACGTTAAAATATACAACGCCGAAAAATATCACAAATACTTCAAAATTTACAACCCAGATAAATATTCCAAAAATGACATGATACTATGCCGAAAAACGTCAAAATATACAACGCCGAAAAATATCCCAAAAACGACATACTATACTATGTCAAAAAAAGTCAAAATATACAACACCAAAAAATATCCCAAAAACTACATAATACTATGTCGAAAAACATCACAATAACGTAAAAATATACAACCCAGATAAATATCCCAAAAAACGACATAATGTACTATGTCGAAAAAAGTCAAAATATACAGCGCCAAAAAATGTCCCAAAAACGTCAAAATATACAACCCAGATAAAAATCCCAAAAACGATATATTACTATGTCGAAAAACGTCAAAATATACAACGCCAAAAATTATCCCAAAAACTACATAATACTATGTCGAAAAACGTCAAAATATACCACGTCGAAAAATATCACAAAAACTTCAAAATATACAACCCAGATAAATATTCCAAAAATGACTTACTAAACTATGTCGAAAAAAGCCAAAATATACAACGCCAAAATATGTCCCAAAAACGTCAAACTTTACAACCCAGATAAATATCCCAAAAATGACATAATACTATGCTGAAAAACGTCAAAATATACAACGCCAAAAAATATCCCAAAAACGACATAATACTATATCGAAAAACGTCAAAATATACAACCCAGATAAATATCCCAAAAACTACATAATACTATGTCGAAAAACGTCAAAATATACAACGCTGAAAAATATCACAAATACTTCAAAATATACAACTCAGATAAATAATCCAAAAACGACATCCAAAAAATGTCGAAAAAAGTCCAAATATACAAGAACAAAAAATATCCCAAAAACGACCAGTATGTCATATGTATCCCAAAGTACGACACTATGTCAAAAAACTTCTATATATACAACGCCAAAAAATATCCCAAAAATGACATAATACCATGTCGAAAAACATCAAAATATAAAATGCCGAAAAATATCCCAAAAACTACATATTATACTATGTCGAAAAAAGTCAAAATATACAACGCCAAAATATGTCCCAAAAACGTCAAACTTTACAACCCAGATAAATATCCCAAAAATGACATAATACTATGCCGAAAAACGTCAAAATATACAACGCCGAAAAATATCCCAAAAACGACATACTATATTTGTCAAAAAAAGTCAAAATATACAGCGCCAAAAAATATCCCAAAAACGTCAAATATACAACCCAGATAAAAATCCCAAAAACGATTTATTACCATGTCGAAAAACGTCAAAATATACAACGCCAAAAAATATCCCAAAAACTGCATAATACTATGTCGAAAAACGTCAAAATATACCACGTCGAAAAATATCACAATAACGTCAAAATATACAACCCAGATAAATATTCCAAAAATGACATACTAAACTTTGTCGAAAAAAGCCAAAATATACAGCGCCAAAATATGTCCAAAAACGTCAAAATATACAACCCAGATAAATATCCCAAAAAAGGACATAATATACTATGTCGAAAAAAGTCAACATACACAACACCAAAAAATATCCCAAAAACTACATAATACTATGTCAAAAAACGTAAAAAAATATACCATGCCGAAAAATATCACAAATACTTCAAAATTTACAACCCAGATAAATATCCCAAAAACGACATACGGAAAAAGTAGAAAAAAGTAAAAACATACAACGCCAAAAAATATCCCAAAATCGACATAATACTATATCGAAAAACGTCAAAATATACAACCCAGATAAATATCCCAAAAACTACATAATACTATGTCAAAAAACGTAAAAATATACAACGCTGAAAAATATCACAAATACTTCAAAATATACAACTCAGATAAATAAGCCAAAAACGACATCCAAAAAAAGTCGAAAAAAAGTCAAAATATACAAGGCCAAAAAATATCCCAAAAACGACCTATTACACTATGTCGAAAAACGTCTATATATACAACGCCAAAAAATATCCCAAAAATGACATAATACCATGTCGAAAAACGTCAAAATATAAAACGCCGAAAAATATCCCAAAAACTAGAGAATACTATGTCGAAAAATGTCAAAATATACAACGCCGAAAAATGTCACAAATACTTCAAAGTATACAACCCAGATAAATATTCCAAAAACGACATACTTGTTACGTCGAAAAAAGTCAAAATATACAACGCCAAAATATGTCCAAAGACGTCAAAATATATAACCCAGATAAAAATCCCAAGAACGACATACTTGTTACGTCGAAAAAAGTCAAAATATACAACACCAAAAAATATCCCAAAAACTACATAATACTATGTCGAAAAACGTCAAAATATACAACGCCAAAATATGTCCCTAAAACGTCAAAATATACAACCCTGAGAAATATCCCAAAAACAATTTATTACTATGTCGAAAAACGTCAAAAAATACAACGCCAAAAAATATCCCAAAAACTACATAATACTAGGTCGAAGAACGTCAAAATATACAACACCAAAAAACATCCCAAAAACTACATAATTCCTATCTGTCACTGTCACACAGAGTAATGACTGTAGCTTTTAACCAATTCGCCTTTTTTCGACGTTTAAATCGGCTGAAAATGCATTTTTTCCCACATGTGCACACTATGATGAAAATGATCATAACTCCACAAATACATGTTAGATGGGCATAGAAATCTGTGAGAAACATTTAAGAAGCACATAATAGTTCATCATATTAATTTAATTTCTATGCTGTACTGCAGCATTCTGAATCATTCACCTCTGAAGAGACAATGGGTCGGTGTTTCTCTAATTCAGTTAGACAGCAAACCGTCCAAAGTTCTGAAAATTATCATAACTCGAAAAATTCATGTTAGATGGGCTTAAAACTCTGTGAGAAACACTTATGGACCACATAATAGTTCATCATATTAATCAAATTTCTATGCTGTACTGCAGCATTCTGAACCATTCACCTTTGATGAGACAATGGTTCAGTGTTTCTCTAATTCAGCTAGACAGCAAACCGTCCAAAGTTCTGACGTGATCAAAACTCCACAAATACATGTTAGATGGGCCTAGAGGTCTGTGAGAAACACTTAAGAAGCACATAATAGTTCCTCATATTAGATTTCAATGGTGTACGGCAGCATTCTGAATCATTCACCTATAAAGAGACAAAGGTTCGGTGTTTCTCTAATTCTAGACCGCAAATCGTCCAAAGTTCTGAAAATGATCATAACTCGAAAAATCCATTTTATATGGGCCTAAAACTGTTTGACCAACAACACTTTAGCAGCATATACTAGTTCATCATTGTATTTAAACTGTCTGTCACTGTCACACAGAGTAATGACTGTAGCTTATAACCAATTCGCCTTTTCGACGTTTAAATCGGCTGAAAATGCGTTTTTTCCCACATGTGCACACTATGATGAAAATGATCATAACTCGACAAATACATTTTATTTGGGCCTAAAACTGTTTGACAAACAACACTTTAGCAGCATATACTAGTTCACTATTGTATTTAAACTGTCTGGCACTGTCACACAGAGTAATGACTGAAGTGTTTAACCAATTCGCCTTTTCGACGTTTAAATCGGCTGAAAATGCGTATTTTCCCACATGTGCACACTATGATCAAAATGATCAAACCTCGACAAATACATTTTAAATGGGCCTAAAACTGTTTGACATACAACACTTTAGCAGCACATACTAGTTATTCATTGTATTTAAACTGTCTGACACTGTCACACAGAGTAATGACTGAAGCTTTAAACCAATTCCCCTTTTCGACGTTTAAATCGGCTGAAAACGCATTTTTTCCCACATGTGCACACTATGATGAAAATGATCATAACTCAACAAATACATATTAGATGGGCCTAGAACTCTGTGAGAAACACTTAAGAAGGACATAATAGTTCATCATATTAATCACATTTCTATGCTGTACTGCAGCATTCTGAATCATTCACCGCTGAAGAGACAATGGTTCGGTGTTTCTCTAATTCAGCTAGACAGCAAACCGTTCAAAGTTCTGAAAATGCTCATAACTCGACAAATACATGTTGTATGGGACTAAAACTGTTTGACAAGCAACACTTTAGCAGCACAGACTAGTTCATCATATTAATTAAATTTCTATGCTGTACTGCAGCATTCTGAATCATTCACCTCTGAAGAGACAATGGTTCGGTGTTTCTCTAATTCAGCTAGATACCAAACCGTCCAAAGTTCTGAAAATGATCATAACTCGAAAAATACATGTTAGATGGGCCTAAAACTCTGTGAGAAACACTTATGGGGCTCATAATAGTTCATCATATTAATCAAATTTCTATGCTGTACTGTAGCATTGTGAATCATTCACTTATGAAGAGACAATGGTTCGGTGTTTCTCTAATTCAGCTAGACAGCAAACCGTCCAAAGTTCTGAAAATGATCATAACTCCACAAATACATGTTAGATGGGTCTAGAACTCTGTGAGAAAAACTGAAGAAGCACATAAAAGTTCATCAAATTAATTAAATTCTTATGCTGTAACTGCAGCATTCTGAATCATTCACCTCTGAAGAGACAATGGTTCGGTGTTTCTCTAATTCAGCTAGACAGCAAACCGTCCCAAGTTCTGAAAATGCTCATAGCTCGACAAATACATGTTAGATGGGCCTAAAACTCTGTGAGAAACACTTATGGAGCACATAATAGTTCATCATATTGATCAAATTGATCAAATTTCTATGCTGTACTGCACCATTCTGAACCATTCACCTCTGAAGAGACAATGGTTCGGTGTTTCTCTAATTCAGCTAGACAGCAAACCGTCCAAAGTTCTGAAAATGCTCATAACTCTACAAATACATGTTGTATGGGACTAAAACTGTTTGACAAACAACACTTTAGCAGCACATACTTGTTCATCATAGTATTTAAACTGTCTGACACTGTCACACAGAGTAATGACTGAAGCGTTTAACCAATTCGCCTTTTCGACGTTTAAATCGGCTGAAAATGCGTTTTTTCCCACATGTGCACACTATGATGAAAATGATCATAACTCGACAAATACATTTTATATGGGCCTAAAACTGTTTGACATACAACACTTTAGCAGCTTATACTAGTTCATCATTGTATTTAAACTGTCTGACACTGCCACCGAGAGTAATGACTGAAGCTTTTAACCAATTCGCCTTTTCGACGTTTAAATCGGCTGAAAATGCATTTTTCCCCACATGTGCACACTATGATGAAAATTATCATAACTCCACAAAAAAATGTTAGATGGGTCTAGAAGTCTGTGAGAAACACTTAAGAAGCACATAATAGTTCATCATATTAATTAAATTTCTATGCTGTACTGCAGCATTCTGAATCATTCACCTCTGAAGAGACAATGGGTCGGTGTTTCTCTAATTCAGTTAGACAGCAAACCGTCCAAAGTTCTGAAAATTATCATAACTCGAAAAATTCATGTTAGATGGGCTTAAAACTCTGTGAGAAACACTTATGGACCACATAATAGTTCATCATATTAATCAAATTTCTATGCTGTACTGCAGCATTCTGAACCATTCACCATTGATGAGACAATGGTTCAGTGTTTCTCTAATTTAGCTAGAAAGCAAACCGTTCAAAGTTCTGAAACTGCTCATAACTCGACAAATAGATGTTGTATGGGACTAAAACTGTTTGACAAGCAACACTTTAGCAGCACAGACTAGTTCATCATATTTATTACATTTCTATGCTGTACTGCAGCATTCTGAATCATTCACCTCTGAAGAGACAATGGTTCGGTGTTTCTCAAATTCAGTTAGACAGCAAACCGTCCACAGTTCTGAAAATGATCATAACTCCACAGATACATGTTAGATGGTTCTAGAACTCTGTGAGAAAAAACTTAAGAAGCACATAATAGTTCATCAAATTAATCAAATTTCTATGCTGTACTGCACCATTCTGAATCATTCACCGCTGAAGAGACAATGGTTCGGTGTTTCTCTAATTCAGCTAGACAGCAAACGATCAAATGTTCTGAAAATGATCGTAACTCCACAAATACATGTTATATGGGACTAAAACTGTTTGACAAACACTTTAGCAGCACAGACTAGTTAGTCATAGTATTCAAACTGTCTGACACTGTCACACAGAGTAATGACTGAAGCGTTTAACCTATTCGCCTTTTCGACGTTTAAATCGGTTGAAAATTTGTTTTTTCCCACATGTGCACACTATGATGAAAAGGATCATAACTCGACAAATACATGTTGTATGGGACTAAAACTGTTTGACAAGCAACACTTTAGCAGCACATACTTGTTCATCATAGTATTTAAACTGTCTGACACTGTCACACAGAGTAATGACTGTCTGAAAATGATCATAACTCGAAAAATACATGTTAGATGGGCCTAAAACTCTGTGAGAAACACTTATGGAGCACATAATAGTTCATCATATTAATCATCATATTATGTACTGCAGCATTCTTAACCATTCACCTTTGATGAGACAATGGTTCGGTATTGAAAGAAAGATTGAATGATTGAAAGAAATGTAGATTGAAATAAAGAATGAAAGAAAGATTTGAAGTAAGAATGAAATATTGAAAGAAAGATTTTAGGAAAGGTTGAAAGACTGAAAGAAAGAATGAAAGATTGAAAGAAAGATTGAAAGATTGAAAGAAATATTGAAAGAAAGAGAATTTGAAAGTAAGAAAGATTGAAAGAAAGATTGAAAGTAATAAAGATTGAAAGAAAGAATAAAAGAAAAATTGAAAGATTGAAAGATTGAAAGATTGAAAGAAAGATTGAAAGAAAGATTTAACGAAAATTGAAAGACTGAAAGTAAGAATGAAAGAAAGATTGAAAGTTTGAAAGAAAGAATGAAAGAATTAAAGAAAGATTGAAAGAAATATTGAAAGAAAGAATGAAAGATTGAAAGAAAGAATGAAAGAATGAAAGAAATACTGAAAGAAAGAAAGATTGAAAGTAAGAACGATTGAAAGAAAGATTTATAGAAAGATTGAAAGACTGAAAGAAAGAATGAAAGATTGTGAGAAATATTGAAAGAAAGAGAGATTGAAAGATTAAAAGATTGAAAGAAAGATTGAAAGTAATAAAGATTGAAAGAAAGAATGGAGGAATAATTGAAAGATTGAAAGAAAGAATGAAAGAAAGATTGTAAGAAAGAATGAAAGTAAGAAAGAAATATTGAAAGATTGAAAGAAATATTGAAAGAAAGAAAGATTGAAAGTAAGAACGATTGAAAGAAAGATTGAAAGAAAGACTGAAAGCTTGAAAGAAAGAATGAAAGAAAGATTTTAAGAAAGGTTGAAAGACTGAAAGAAAGAATGAAAGATTGAAAGAAAGAATGAAAGAACGATTGAAAGAAAAAATGAAAGAATGATAGAAAGATTGAAAGATTGAAAGAAAGATTGAATGTTTGAAAGAAAGATTGAAAGTATTAAAGATCGAAAGAAATATTTAAAGAAAGATTGAAAGATTGAAAGAAAGAATGAAATAACGATTGCACGAAAGAATGAAAGAATGAAAGAAAAATTGAAAGATTGAAAGAAATATTGAAAGAAAGAGAGATTGAAAGATTAAAAGATTGAAAGAAAGATTGAAAGTGATGAAGTTTGAAAGAAAGAATGAAGGAAAAACTGAAAGATTGAAAGACTGAAAGAATGAATGAAAGAAAGATTGAAAGATTGAATGAAAAAATGAAAAACTTAAAGAAAGATTGAAAGAAATACTGAAAGATAGATTGAAAGATTGAAAGAAAGAAAGATTGAAAGAAAGAATGAAAGAAAGATTGTAAGAAAGAATGAAAGTAAGAAAGAAAGATTGAAAGATTGAAAGAAATATTGAAAGAAAGAAAGATTGAAACTAAGAACCATTGAAAGAAAGATTGAAAGAAAGATTGAAAGCTTGAAAGAAAGATTGAAAGAAAGATTTTAAGAAAGGTTGAAAGACTGAAAGAAAGAATGAAAGATTGAAAGAAAGAATGAAAGAACGATTGAAAGAAAGAATGAAAGAATGAAAGAAAGATTGAAAGATTGAAAGAAATATTGAAAGAAAGAGAGAATGAAAATAATAAAGATTGAAAGAAAGATTGAAAGTAATAAAGATTGAAAGAAATAACAAAAGAAAGATTGAAAGATTGAAAGAAATATTGAAAGAAAGAAAGATTGAAACTAAGAACGATTGAAAGAAAGATTGAAAGAAAGATTGAAAGCTTGAAAGAAAGATTGAAAGAAAGATATTAAGAAAGGTTGAAAGACTGAAAGAAAGAATGAAAGATTGAAAGAAAGAATGAAAGAACGATTGAAAGAAAGAATGAAAGAATGAAAGAAAGATTGAACGATTGGAAGAACTATTGAAAGATAGAAAAATTTAAAGTAAGAAAGATTGAAAGAAAGAATGAAAGAAAGATTGAAAGATTGAAAGATTGAAAGAAAGATTGAATGTTTGAAAGAAAGATTGAAAGTATTAAATATCGAAAGAAATATTTAAAGAAAGATTGAAAGATCGAAAGAAAGAATGAAATAACGATTGAAAGAAAGAATGAAAGTATGGAAGAAAAATTGAAAGATTGAAAGAAATATTGAAAGAAAGAGTGATTGAAAGATTAAAAGATTGAAAGAAAGATTGAAAGTGATGAAGTTTGAAAGAAAGAATGAAGGAAAAACTGAAAGATTGAAAGACTGAAAGAATGAATGAAAGAAAGATTGAAAGATTGAATGAAAAAATGAAAAACTTAAAGAAAGATTGAAAGAAATATTGAAAGATAGATTAAAAGATTGAAAGAAAGAAAGATTGAAAGAAAGAATGAAAGAAAGATTGTAAGAAAGAATGAAAGTAAGAAAGAAAGATTGAAAGATTGAAAGAAATATTGAAAGAAAGAAAGATTGAAACTAAGAACGATTGAAAGAAAGATTGAAAGAAAGATTGAAAGCTTGAAAGAAAGATTGAAAGAAAGATTTTAAGAAAGGTTGAAAGACTGAAAGAAAGAATGAAAGATTAAAAGAAAGAATGAAAGAACGATTGAAAGAAAGAATGAAAGAATGAAAGAAAGATTGAAAGATTGAAAGAAATATTGAAAGAAAGAGAGAATGAAAATAAGAAAGATTGAAAGAAAGATTGAAAGAAAGAATGAACGAAAAATTGAAAGATTGATAGATTGAAAGAAAGATTGAAAGAAAGATTTAAAGAAAGATTGAAAGACTGAAAGAAAGAATGAATAAAATAATTAAAGAAAGATTGAAGGTTTGAAAGATTGAAAGAAAGATTGAAAGAAAGATTGAAAAAAAGATTGAAAAAAAGAAAAATTGAAAGAAAGATTGAAAGAAATATTGAAAGACTGAAGGAAAGAATGAAAGAAAGATGGAAAGAAAGATTGAAAGAAAGAAAGATTGAAAGTAAGAAAGATTGAAAGAAATGTTGAAAGAAAGATTGAAAGAAAGATTGAAAGATTGAAAGATTGAAAGATTGAAAGAAAGAATGAAAGAAAGACTGAAAGATTGAAAGAAAAATTGAAAGAAATATTGAAAGATTGAAAGATTGAAAGAAAAATTGAAAGTTTGAAAGAAATATTGAAAGACTGAAAGAAAGATTGCAAGAAAGATTGAAAATAAAGAAAGATTTAAAGATAGAATAAAAGAAAAATTGAAAGAAATATTGAAAGACAGAAAGATTGAAAGAAACAATGAAAGAAATATTGAAAGATTAAAAGAAAGAATGAAAGAAAGATTGAAAAATTGAAAGATTGAAAGAAAGACTAAAAGAAAGAAAGAACGATTGAAAGAAAGATTGAAAGAAAGATTGAAAGAAAGAAAGATTGTAAGAGAGAATGAAACAAAGATTGAAATAAAGAATGAAAGAAAGATTGAAAGAAAAAATGAAAGAAAGATTGAAAGAAAGATGGAAAGAAAGTTTGAAAGAAAGAAAGATTGAAAGAAATAACAAAAGAAAGATTGAAAGAAATAATGAAAGAAAGATTGAACGATTGGAAGAAATATTGAAAGATAGAAAAATTGAAAGTAAGAAAGATTGAAAGAAAGAATGAAAGAAAGATTGAAAGATTGAAAGATTGAAAGAAAGAATGAAAGAAAGATTGAAAGATTGAAATATTGAAAGAAAGAATGAAAGAAAGATTGAAAGTTTGAAAGAAAGAATGAAAGAATTAAAGAAAGATTGAAAGAAATATTGAAAGAAAGAATGAAAGATTGAAAGAAAGAATGAAAGAATGAAAGAAATACTGAAAGAAAGAAAGATTGAAAGTAAGAACGATTGAAAGAAAGATTTATAGAAAGATTGAAAGATTGAAAGAAATATTGAAAGAAAGAGAGATTGAAAGATTAAAAGATTGAAAGAAAGATTGAAAGTAATAAAAATTGAAAGAAAGAATGGAGGAATAATTGAAAGATTGAAATAAAAAATGAAAGAATTAAAGAAAGATTGAAAGAAATATTGAAAGAAAGAAAGATTGAAAGTAAGAACGATTGAAAGAAAGATTGAAAGAAAGACTGAAAGCTTGAAGGAAAGAATGAAAGAAAGATTTTAAGAAAGGTTGAAAGACTGAAAGAAAGAATGAAAGTTTGAAAGAAAGGATGAAAGAACGATTGAAAGAAAAAATGAAAGAATGATAGAAAGATTGAAAGATTGAAAGAAAGATTGAATGTTTGAAAGAAAGATTGAAAGTATTAAAGATCGAAAGAAATATTTAAAGAAAGATTGAAAGATTGAAAGAAAGAATGAAATAACGATTGAAAGAAAGAATGAAAGAATGAAAGAAATATTGAAAGATTGAAAGAAATATTGAAAGAAAAAGAGATTGAAAGATTAAAAGATTGAAAGAAAGATTGAAAGTGATGAAGTCTGAAAGAAAGAATGAAGGAAAAACTGAAAGATTGAAATACTGAAAGAATGAATGAAAGATTGATTGAAAGATTGAATGAAAAAATGAAAAACTTAAAGAAGATTGAAAGAAATATTGAAAGATAGATTGAAAGATTGAAAGAAAGAAAGATTGAAAGAAAGAATGAAAGAAAGATTGTAAGAAAGAATGAAAGTAAGAAAGAAAGATTGAAATATTGAAAGAAATATTGAAAGAAAGAAAGATTGAAACTAAGAACGATTGAAAGAAAGATTGAAAGAAAGATTGAAAGCTTGAAAGAAAGATTGAAAGAAAGATTTTAAGAAAGGTTGAAAGACTGAAAAAAAGAATGAAAGATTGAAAGAAAGAATGAAAGAATGAAAGAAAGATTGAAAGATTGAAAGAAATATTGAAAGAAAGAGAGAATGAAAATAAAAAAGATTGAAAGAAAGATTGAAAGTAATAAAGATTGAAAGAAATAACAAAAGAAAGATTGAAAGAAAGAATGAAAGAAAGATTGAACGATTGGAAGAAATTTTGAAAGATAGAAAAATTTAAAGTAAGAAAGATTGAAAGAAAGAATGAAAGAAAGATTGAAAGATTGAAAGATTGAAAGAAAGATTGAATGTTTGAAAGAAATTGAAAGTATTAAAGATCGAAAGAAATATTTAAAGAAAGATTGAAAGATTGAAAGAAAGAATGAAATAACGATTGAAAGAAAGAATGAAAGAATGAAAGAAAAATTGAAAGATTGAAAGAAATATTGAAAGAAAGAGAGATTGAAAGATTAAAAGATTGAAAGAAAGATTGAAAGTTATGAAGATTGAAAGAAAGAATGAAGGAAAAACTGAAAGATTGAAAGACTGAAAGAATGAATGAAAGAAAGATTGAAAGATTGAAAGAAAAAATGAAAAACTTAAAGAAAGATTGAAAGAAATATTGAAAGACAGATTGAAAGATTGAAAGAAAGAAAGATTGAAAGAAAGATTGTAAGAAAGAATGAAATATTGAAAGAAAAAATGAAAGAAAGACTGAAAAAAACAAAGAAAGATTGAAAGAAATAAAGATTTAAAGAAAAAAAGATTTAAAGAAAGATTGAAAGACTAAAAGTAAGAATGAAAAAAAAGATTGAAAGAAAGATTGAAAAAAGAAAGAAAGATTGAAAGAAAGATTGAAAGAAAGATTGACAGAAAGAATGAAAGTTTGAAAGAAAGATTGAAAGAAAGATTGAAAGAAAGATTGAAAGACTGAAAGAAAAAATGAAAGAAAGATTAAAAGAGAGATTGAAAGATTGAAAGATTGAAAGAAGGAATGAAAGAAAGATTGAATGATTGAAAGATTGAAATAAAGAATGAAATATTGAAAGAAAGAATAAAAGAACGATTGAAAGACAGAATGAAAGAATGAAAGAAAGATTGAAAGATTGAAAGAATATTGAAAGAAAGAGAGAATGAAAGTAAGAAAGATTGAAAGAAAGATTGAAAGTAAAAAAGATTGAAAGAAAGAATGAAAGAAAAATTGAAAGATTGAAAGATTGAAAGAAAGATTTAAAGAAAGATTTAAAGAAAGATTGAAAGACTGGAAGAAAGAATGAATAAAAGAATTAAAGAAAGATTGAAAGATTGAAAGATTGAAAGATTGAAAGAAAGATTGAAAAAAGAATGATTGAAAGAAAGAAAGATTTAAAGAATGAAAGATTTAAAGAAAGATTGAAAGACTAAAAGTAAGAATGAAAAAAAAGAATGAAAGCAAGATTGAAAGATTGAAAGATTGAAAGAAAGAATGAAAGATTGAAAGAAAGAATGAAAGAATGAAAGATAGATTGAAAGACTGAAAGAAATATTGAAAGAAGGAGAGAATGAAAGTAAGAAAGATTGAATGAAAAATTGAAAGATTGAAAGATTGAAAGAAAGAATGAAAGAAAAATTGAAAGATTGAAAGAAATACTGAAAGAAAGAAAGAAAGATTGAAAGTAAGAACGATTGAAAGAAAGCTTGAAACGAAAGATTGAAAGAAAGAATGAAAGAAAAATTGAAAGATTGAACGATTGAAAGAAAGAATAAAAGATTGAAAGAAAGAATAAAAGAACGATTGAAAGAAAGAATGAAAGAATGAAAGAAAGATTGAAAGATTGAAAGAATATTGAAAGAAAGAGAGAATGAAAGTAAGAAAGATTGAAAGAAAGATTGAAAGTAAAAAAGATTGAAAGAAAGAATGAAAGAAAAATTGAAAGATTGAAAGATTGAAAGAAAGATTTAAAGAAAGATTTAAAGAAAGATTGAAAGACTGAAAGAAAGAATGAATAAAAGAATTAAAGAAAGATTGAAAGATCGAAAGATTGAAAGATTGAAAGAAAGATTGAAAAAAGAATGATTAAAAGAAAGAAAGATTTAAAGAATGAAAGATTTAAAGAAAGATTGAAAGACTAAAAGTAAGAATGAAAAAAAAGAATGAAAGAAAGATTGAAAGATTGAAAGATTGAAAGAAAGAATGAAAGATTGAAAGAAAGAATGAAAGAACGATTGAAAGAAAGAATGAAAGAAAGATTGAAAGATTGAAAGAAATATTGAAAGAAAGAGAGAATGAAAGTAAGAAAGATGGAAAGAAAAATTGAAAGATTGAAAGATTGAAAGAAAGAATTAAAGAAAGATTGAATGATTGAAAGATTGAAAGAAAAATTGAAAGAAAGATTGAAGAAAGAAAGATTTAAAGAAAAAAAGATTTAAAGAAAGATTGAAAGACTAAAAGTAAGAATAAAAAAAAAGATTGAAAGAAAGATTGAAAAAAGAAAGAAAGATTGAAAGAAAGATTGAAAGAAAGATTGAAAGAAAGAATGAAAGTTTGAAAGAAAGATTGAAAGAAAGATTGAAAGAAAGATTGAAAGACTGAAAGAAAAAATGAAAGAAAGATTAAAAGAGAGATTGAAAGATTGAAAGATTGAAAGATAGAATGAAAGATTGAAAGAATGAATGAAAGATTAAAAGATTGAAAGAAATATTGAAAAAAAGAAAGATTGAAAGTAAGAAAAATTGAAAGAATGAATGAAAGAAACAAAAAAAGACTGATAAAAAGAAAGAATGTTTGAGAGATCAAAATATTTAAAGAAAGAAAGATTGAAAGAAAGGTTGAAAGATAGAATGAAAGAAAGATTGAAAGATTGAAAGTTGTAAAGAAAGATTGAAAGAAAGATTTAAAGAAAGATTGAAAGACTAAAAAAAAGAATGAAAGAAAGATTGAAAGGTTGAAAGAAAGAATGAAAGAATGAAAGAAAGATTGAAAGATTGAAAGAAAGATTGGAAGAAAGAATGAAAGTATGAAAGAAAGATTGAAAGATCCAAGGAAAGATTGAAAGAACGATTGAAAGAAAGAATGAAAGAATGAAAGAAAGATTGAAAGATTGAAAGAAAGATTGAAAGTAATAAAGATTGAAAGAAGGAATGAAGGAAAAATTGAATGTTTGAAAGACTGAAAGAATGAATGAAAGAAAGCTTGAAAGAAAGATTGAAAGAAAGATTTTAAGAAAGGTTGAAAGACTGAAAGAAAGAATGAAAGAAAGAATGATTGAAAGATTGAAAGAAAGAATGAAAGATTGAAAGAAAGAATATAAGAACGATTGAAAGAAAGATTGAAAGTAAGATTGAAAGTTTGAAAGAAAGATTGAAAGAAAAATTGAAAGAAAGATTGAAAGACTGAAGGAAAGAATGAGTGAAAGATTGAAAGAAAGATTAAAAGAAAAAAAGATTGAAAGTATTAAAGACTGAAAAAAATATTGAAAGAAAAATTGAAAGATTGAAAGATAGAATGAAAGAAAGATTGAATGATTGAAAGATTGAAAGAAAGAATTAAAGAAAGATTGAAAGACTGAAAAAAATATTGAAAGAAAGATTGAAAGATTGAAAGATAGAATGAAAGAAAGATTGAAAGATTGAAAGAAAGAATGAAAGAAAGATTGAAAGACTGAAAGAAAGAATGAAAGAAAGATTGAAAGTGCGAAAGAAAGAATGAAAGAATTAAAGAAAGATTGAAAGAAATATTGAAAGAAAGAATGAAAGATTGAAAGAAAGAATGAAAGTAATAAAGATTAAAAGAAGGAATGAAGGAAAAATTGAATGTTTGAAAGACTGAAAGAATGAATGAAAGAAAGCTTGAAAGAAAGATTGAAAGAAAGATTTTAAGAAAGGTTGAAAGAATGAAAGAAAGAATGAAAGAAAGAATGATTGAAAGATTGAAAGAAAGAATGAAAGATTGAAAGAAAGAATATAAGAACGATTGAAAGAAAGATTGAAAGTAAGATTGAAAGTTTGAAAGAAAGATTGAAAGAAAAATTGAAAGAAAGATTGAAAGACTGAAGGAAAGAATGAGTGAAAGATTGAAAGAAAGATTAAAAGAAAAAAAGATTGAAAGTATTAAAGACTGAAAAAAATATTGAAAGAAAGATTGAAAGATTGAAAGATAGAATGAAAGAAAGATTGAAAGATTGAAAGATTGAAAGAAAGAATGAAAGAAAGATTGAAAGACTGAAAAAAATATTGAAAGAAAGATTGAAAGATTGAAAGATAGAATGAAAGAAAGATTGAAAGATTGAAAGATTGAAAGAAAGAATGAAAGAAAGATTGAAAGACTGAAAGAAAGAATGAAAGAAAGATTGAAAGTGCATAAGAAAGAATGAAAGAATTAAAGAAAGATTGAAAGAAATATTGAAAGAAAGAATGAAAGATTGAAAGAAAGAATGAAAAAAAGATTGTAAGAAAGAATGAAAGAAAGATTGAAAGATTGAAAAAAAGATTGAAAGAAAGATTTAAAGAAAGATTGAAAGATTGAAAGATTGAAAGAAAGATTGAAAGATTGAAAGATTGAAAGAAAGATTGAAAGATAGATTTAAAGAAAGATTGAAAGACTGAAAGAAAGATTGAAAGAAAGAAAGATTTATAGAAAGAATGAAAGAAAGATTGAAAAAAGAAAGATAGATTGAAAGAAAGATTGAAAGATTGAAAGAAAGAATGAAAGAAAGATTTTAAAAAAGATTGAAAAAAAGAAAGATTGAAAGAAAGATTGAAAGACAGATTGAAAGACTGAAGGAAAGAATGAAAGAAAGATGGAAAGAAAGATGGAAAGAAAGATTGAAAGAAATAAGGATTGAAAGAAATATTGAAAGAAGGATGAAAGATTGAAAGAAAGAATGAAAGAAAGATTGAAAGAAAGATGGAAAGAAAGATTGAAAGAAAGAAAGATTGAAAGAAATAATGAAAGAAAGATTGAACGATTGGAAGAAATTTTGAAAGATAGAAAAATTGAAAGTAGGAAAGATTGAAAGAAAGAATGAAAGAAAGATTGAAAGATTGAAAGAAAGAATGAAAGAAAGATTGAAAGATTGAAATATTGAAAGAAAGAATGAAAAAAAGATTGAAAGATTAAACAATTGAAAGAAAGTTTGCAAGAAAGTTTGAAAAAAGAAAGATTGAAAGAAAGAATGAAAGAAAGATTGAAAGATAGATGGATAGAAAGATTCAAAGAAAGAAAGATTGAAAGAATAACAAAAGAAAGATTGAAAGATTGGAAGAAATATTGAAAGATAGAAAAATTGAAAGTAAGAAAGATTGAAAGAAATATTGAAAGAAAGATTGAAAGATTGAAAGAAAGATTGAAAGAAAGAATGAAAGAAAGATTGAAAGAAAGATTGAAAGACTGAAGGAAAGAATGAAAGAAAGATTGAAAGAAAGATTGAAAGAAAGAAAGATTGAAAGAATGAATGATTGAAAGATTGAATGATTGAAAGATTGAAAGAAAGATTGAAAGAAAGATTGAACAACTGAAAGATTGAAAGAAAGATTGAAAGTTTGAAAGAGAGATTGAAAGACTGAAAGATAGATTGAAAGATTGAAGATTGAAAGATTGAAAGAAAGATTGAAAGAAAGATTGAACGACTGAAAGATTGAAAGAAAGATTGAAAGTTTGAAAGAAAGATTGAAAGACTGAAAGAAATAATGAAAGAAAGATTGAAAGAAAGAATGAAAGAAAGATTGAAAGAAAGATGGATAGAAAGATTGAAAGAAAGAAAGATTGAAAGAAATAACAAAAGAAAGATTGAAAGAAATAATGAGAGAAAGATTGAAAGATTGAAAGAAAGAATGAAAGAAAGATTGAAAGATTGAAATATTGAAAGAAAGAATGAAAGAAAGACTGAAAGATTGAAAGAAAGATTGAAAGAAAGATTGAAAGATTGAAATATTTAAAGAAAGATTGAAAGAAAGAATGAAAGAACAATTGAAAGAAAGAATGAAAGAATGAAAGAAAAATTGAAAGATTGAAAGAAAGAATGAAAGAACGATTGAAAGATTGAAAGATTGAAAGATTGAAAGAAAGAATGAAAGAAAGATTGAAAGAAAGATGGAAAGAAAGATTGAAAGAAAGAATGAAAGATTGAAAGAAAGAATATAAGAACGATTGAAAGAAAGATTGAAAGTAAGATTGAAAGTTTGAAAGAAAGATTGAAAGAAAAATTGAAAGAAAGATTGAAAGACTGAAGGAAAGAATGAGTGAAAGATTGAAAGAAAGATTAAAAGAAAAAAAGATTGAAAGTATTAAAGACTGAAAAAAATATTGAAAGAAAGATTTAAAGACTGAAAGATAGAATGAAAGAAAGATTGAAAGATTGAAAGATTGAAAGAAAGAATGAAAGAAAGATTGAAAGACTGAAAAAAATATTGAAAGAAAGATTGAAAGATTGAAAGATAGAATGAAAGAAAGATTGAAAGATTGAAAGATTGAAAGAAAGAATTAAAGAAAGATTGAAAGACTGAAAAAAATATTGAAAGAAAGAATTAAAGAAAGATTGAAAGACTGAAAAAAATATTGAAAGAAAGATTGAAAGATTGAAAGATAAAATGAAAGAAAGATTGAAAGATTGAAAGATTGAAAGAAAGAATGAAGGAAAGATTGAAAGACTGAAAGAAAGAATGAAAGAAAGATTGAAAGTGCGAAAGAAAGAATGAAAGAATTAAAGAAAGATTGAAAGAAATATTGAAAGAAAGAATGAAAGATTGAAAGAAAGAATGAAAAAAAGATTGTAAGAAAGAATGAAAGAAAGATTGAAAGATTGAAAGAAAGATTGAAAGAAAGATTGAATGTTTGAAAGAAAGATTGAAAGAAAGATTTAAAGAAAGATTGAAAGATTGAAAGAAAGATTGAAAGATAGATTTAAAGAAAGATTGAAAGACTGAAAGAAAGATTGAAAGAAAGAAAGATTTATAGAAAGAATGAAAGAAAGATTGAAAAAAGAAAGATAGATTGAAAGAAAGATTGAAAGATTGAAAGAAAGAATGAAAGAAAGATTTAAAAAAAGATTGAAAAAAAGAAAGATTGAAAGAAAGATTGAAAGACAGATTGAAAGACTGAAGGAAAGAATGAAAGAAAGATGGAAAGAAAGATGGAAAGAAAGATTGAAAGAAATATTGAAAGAAAGATTGAAAGATTGAAAGAAAGAATGAAAGATTGAAAGAAAGAATATAAGAACGATTGAAAGAAAGATTGAAAGTAAGATTGAAAGTTTGAAAGAAAGATTGAAAGAAAAATTGAAAGAAAGATTGAAAGACTGAAGGAAAGAATGAGTGAAAGATTGAAAGAAAGATTAAAAGAAAAAAAGATTGAAAGTATTAAAGACTGAAAAAAATATTGAAAGAAAGATTTAAAGACTGAAAGATAGAATGAAAGAAAGATTGAAAGATTGAAAGATTGAAAGAAAGAATGAAAGAAAGATTGAAAGACTGAAAAAAATATTGAAAGAAAGATTGAAAGATTGAAAGATAGAATGAAAGAAAGATTGAAAGATTGAAAGATTGAAAGAAAGAATTAAAGAAAGATTGAAAGACTGAAAAAAATATTGAAAGAAAGAATTAAAGAAAGATTGAAAGACTGAAAAAAATATTGAAAGAAAGATTGAAAGATTGAAAGATAAAATGAAAGAAAGATTGAAAGATTGAAAGATTGAAAGAAAGAATGAAGGAAAGATTGAAAGACTGAAAGAAAGAATGAAAGAAAGATTGAAAGTGCGAAAGAAAGAATGAAAGAATTAAAGAAAGATTGAAAGAAATATTGAAAGAAAGAATGAAAGATTGAAAGAAAGAATGAAAAAAAGATTGTAAGAAAGAATGAAAGAAAGATTGAAAGATTGAAAGAAAGATTGAAAGAAAGATTGAATGTTTGAAAGAAAGATTGAAAGAAAGATTTAAAGAAAGATTGAAAGATTGAAAGAAAGATTGAAAGATAGATTTAAAGAAAGATTGAAAGACTGAAAGAAAGATTGAAAGAAAGAAAGATTTATAGAAAGAATGAAAGAAAGATTGAAAAAAGAAAGATAGATTGAAAGAAAGATTGAAAGATTGAAAGAAAGAATGAAAGAAAGATTTAAAAAAAGATTGAAAAAAAGAAAGATTGAAAGAAAGATTGAAAGACAGATTGAAAGACTGAAGGAAAGAATGAAAGAAAGATGGAAAGAAAGATGGAAAGAAAGATTGAAAGAAATATTGAAAGAAAGATTGAAAGATTGAAAGAAAGAATGAAAGAAAGATTGAAAGATTGAAAGAAAGAATGAAAGAAAGATTGAAAGAAAGATGGAAAGAAAGATTGAAAGAAAGAAAGATTGAAAGAAATAATGAAAGAAAGATTGAACGATTGGAAGAAATTTTGAAAGATAGAAAAATTGAAAGTAGGAAAGATTGAAAGAAAGAATGAAAGAAAGATTGAAAGATTGAAAGAAAGAATGAAAGAAAGATTGAAAGATTGAAATATTGAAAGAAAGAATGAAAAAAAGATTGAAAGACTGAAAGAAAGAATGAAAGAAAGATTGAAAGATTAAACAATTGAAAGAAAGTTTGCAAGAAAGTTTGAAAAAAGAAAGTTTGAAAGAAAGAATGAAAGAAAGATTGAAAGATAGATGGATGGAAAGATTGAAAGAAAGAAATATTGAAAGAATAACAAAAGAAAGATTGATAGATTGGAAGAAATATTGAAAGATAGAAAAATTGAAAGTAAGAAAGATTGAAAGAAAGAATTAAAGAAAGATTGAAAGATTGAAAAAAAGAATGAAAGAAAGATTGAAATATTGAAAGAAAGAATGAAAGAAAGATTGAAAGATTGAAATAAAGATTGAAAGAAAGATTGAACGATTGAAAGATTGAAATAAAGATTGAAAGTTTGAAAGAAAGATTGAAAGAACGATTCAAAGAAAGAAAGATTGAAAGAAATATTGAAAGAAAGATTGAAAGATTGAAAGAAAGATTGAAAGAAAGAATGAAAGAAAGATTGAAAGATTGAAATAAATATTGAAAGAAAGATTGAAAGATTGAAAGATTGAAATAAAGAATGAAAGTTTGAAAGAAAGATTGAAAGAAAGATTAAAAAAAAGAAAGATTGAAAGTAAGAAAGATTGAAAGACATATTGAAAGAAAGATTGAAAGATTGAAAGAAAGATTGAAAGAAAGAATGAAAGAACGATTGAAAGAAAGAATGAAAGAAAGATTGAAAGATTGAAAGAAAGATTGAAAGAAAGATTGAAAGACTGAAAGAAAAAATGAAAGAAAGATTAAAAGAGAGATTGAAAGATTGAAAGATTGAAAGATAGAATGAAAGATTGAAAGAAAGAATGAAAGAATGAATGAAAGATTAAAAGATTGAAAGAAATATTGAAAAAAAGAAAGATTGAAAGTAAGAAAAATTGAAAGAATGAATGAAAGAAACAAAAAAAGACTGATAAAAAGAAAGAATGTTTGAGAGATCAAAATATTTAAAGAAAGAAAGATTGAAAGAAAGGTTGAAAGATAGAATGAAAGAAAGATTGAAAGATTGAAAGTTGTAAAGAAAGATTGAAAGAAAGATTTAAAGAAAGATTGAAAGACTAAAAAAAAGAATGAAAGAAAGATTGAAAGGTTGAAAGAAAGAATGAAAGAATGAAAGAAAGATTGAAAGATTGAAAGAAAGATTGGAAGAAAGAATGAAAGTATGAAAGAAAGATTGAAAGATCCAAGGAAAGATTGAAAGAACGATTGAAAGAAAGAATGAAAGAATGAAAGAAAGATTGAAAGATTGAAAGAAAGATTGAAAGTAATAAAGATTGAAAGAAGGAATGAAGGAAAAATTGAATGTTTGAAAGACTGAAAGAATGAATGAAAGAAAGCTTGAAAGAAAGATTGAAAGAAAGATTTTAAGAAAGGTTGAAAGACTGAAAGAAAGAATGAAAGAAAGAATGATTGAAAGATTGAAAGAAAGAATGAAAGATTGAAAGAAAGAATATAAGAACGATTGAAAGAAAGATTGAAAGTAAGATTGAAAGTTTGAAAGAAAGATTGAAAGAAAAATTGAAAGAAAGATTGAAAGACTGAAGGAAAGAATGAGTGAAAGATTGAAAGAAAGATTAAAAGAAAAAAAGATTGAAAGTATTAAAGACTGAAAAAAATATTGAAAGAAAGATTGAAAGATTGAAAGATAGAATGAAAGAAAGATTGAATGATTGAAAGATTGAAAGAAAGAATTAAAGAAAGATTGAAAGACTGAAAAAAATATTGAAAGAAAGATTGAAAGATTGAAAGATAGAATGAAAGAAAGATTGAAAGATTGAAAGATTGAAAGAAAGAATGAAAGAAAGATTGAAAGACTGAAAGAAAGAATGAAAGAAAGATTGAAAGTGCGAAAGAAAGAATGAAAGAATTAAAGAAAGATTGAAAGAAATATTGAAAGAAAGAATGAAAGATTGAAAGAAAGAATGAAAGTAATAAAGATTAAAAGAAGGAATGAAGGAAAAATTGAATGTTTGAAAGACTGAAAGAATGAATGAAAGAAAGCTTGAAAGAAAGATTGAAAGAAAGATTTTAAGAAAGGTTGAAAGAATGAAAGAAAGAATGAAAGAAAGAATGATTGAAAGATTGAAAGAAAGAATGAAAGATTGAAAGAAAGAATATAAGAACGATTGAAAGAAAGATTGAAAGTAAGATTGAAAGTTTGAAAGAAAGATTGAAAGAAAAATTGAAAGAAAGATTGAAAGACTGAAGGAAAGAATGAGTGAAAGATTGAAAGAAAGATTAAAAGAAAAAAAGATTGAAAGTATTAAAGACTGAAAAAAATATTGAAAGAAAGATTGAAAGATTGAAAGATAGAATGAAAGAAAGATTGAAAGATTGAAAGATTGAAAGAAAGAATGAAAGAAAGATTGAAAGACTGAAAAAAATATTGAAAGAAAGATTGAAAGATTGAAAGATAGAATGAAAGAAAGATTGAAAGATTGAAAGATTGAAAGAAAGAATGAAAGAAAGATTGAAAGACTGAAAGAAAGAATGAAAGAAAGATTGAAAGTGCATAAGAAAGAATGAAAGAATTAAAGAAAGATTGAAAGAAATATTGAAAGAAAGAATGAAAGATTGAAAGAAAGAATGAAAAAAAGATTGTAAGAAAGAATGAAAGAAAGATTGAAAGATTGAAAAAAAGATTGAAAGAAAGATTTAAAGAAAGATTGAAAGATTGAAAGATTGAAAGAAAGATTGAAAGATTGAAAGATTGAAAGAAAGATTGAAAGATAGATTTAAAGAAAGATTGAAAGACTGAAAGAAAGATTGAAAGAAAGAAAGATTTATAGAAAGAATGAAAGAAAGATTGAAAAAAGAAAGATAGATTGAAAGAAAGATTGAAAGATTGAAAGAAAGAATGAAAGAAAGATTTTAAAAAAGATTGAAAAAAAGAAAGATTGAAAGAAAGATTGAAAGACAGATTGAAAGACTGAAGGAAAGAATGAAAGAAAGATGGAAAGAAAGATGGAAAGAAAGATTGAAAGAAATAAAGATTGAAAGAAATATTGAAAGAAGGATGAAAGATTGAAAGAAAGAATGAAAGAAAGATTGAAAGAAAGATGGAAAGAAAGATTGAAAGAAAGAAAGATTGAAAGAAATAATGAAAGAAAGATTGAACGATTGGAAGAAATTTTGAAAGATAGAAAAATTGAAAGTAGGAAAGATTGAAAGAAAGAATGAAAGAAAGATTGAAAGATTGAAAGAAAGAATGAAAGAAAGATTGAAAGATTGAAATATTGAAAGAAAGAATGAAAAAAAGATTGAAAGATTAAACAATTGAAAGAAAGTTTGCAAGAAAGTTTGAAAAAAGAAAGATTGAAAGAAAGAATGAAAGAAAGATTGAAAGATAGATGGATAGAAAGATTCAAAGAAAGAAAGATTGAAAGAATAACAAAAGAAAGATTGAAAGATTGGAAGAAATATTGAAAGATAGAAAAATTGAAAGTAAGAAAGATTGAAAGAAATATTGAAAGAAAGATTGAAAGATTGAAAGAAAGATTGAAAGAAAGAATGAAAGAAAGATTGAAAGAAAGATTGAAAGACTGAAGGAAAGAATGAAAGAAAGATTGAAAGAAAGATTGAAAGAAAGAAAGATTGAAAGAATGAATGATTGAAAGATTGAATGATTGAAAGATTGAAAGAAAGATTGAAAGAAAGATTGAACGACTGAAAGATTGAAAGAAAGATTGAAAGTTTGAAAGAGAGATTGAAAGACTGAAAGATAGATTGAAAGATTGAAGATTGAAAGATTGAAAGAAAGATTGAAAGAAAGATTGAACGACTGAAAGATTGAAAGAAAGATTGAAAGTTTGAAAGAAAGATTGAAAGACTGAAAGAAATAATGAAAGAAAGATTGAAAGAAAGAATGAAAGAAAGATTGAAAGAAAGATGGATAGAAAGATTGAAAGAAAGAAAGATTGAAAGAAATAACAAAAGAAAGATTGAAAGAAATAATGAGAGAAAGATTGAAAGATTGAAAGAAAGAATGAAAGAAAGATTGAAAGATTGAAATATTGAAAGAAAGAATGAAAGAAAGACTGAAAGATTGAAAGAAAGATTGAAAGAAAGATTGAAAGATTGAAATATTTAAAGAAAGATTGAAAGAAAGAATGAAAGAACAATTGAAAGAAAGAATGAAAGAATGAAAGAAAAATTGAAAGATTGAAAGAAAGAATGAAAGAACGATTGAAAGATTGAAAGATTGAAAGATTGAAAGAAAGAATGAAAGAAAGATTGAAAGAAAGATGGAAAGAAAGATTGAAAGAAAGAATGAAAGATTGAAAGAAAGAATATAAGAACGATTGAAAGAAAGATTGAAAGTAAGATTGAAAGTTTGAAAGAAAGATTGAAAGAAAAATTGAAAGAAAGATTGAAAGACTGAAGGAAAGAATGAGTGAAAGATTGAAAGAAAGATTAAAAGAAAAAAAGATTGAAAGTATTAAAGACTGAAAAAAATATTGAAAGAAAGATTGAAAGATTGAAAGATAGAATGAAAGAAAGATTGAAAGATTGAAAGATTGAAAGAAAGAATTAAAGAAAGATTGAAAGACTGAAAAAAATATTGAAAGAAAGAATTAAAGAAAGATTGAAAGACTGAAAAAAATATTGAAAGAAAGATTGAAAGATTGAAAGATAAAATGAAAGAAAGATTGAAAGATTGAAAGATTGAAAGAAAGAATGAAGGAAAGATTGAAAGACTGAAAGAAAGAATGAAAGAAAGATTGAAAGTGCGAAAGAAAGAATGAAAGAATTAAAGAAAGATTGAAAGAAATATTGAAAGAAAGAATGAAAGATTGAAAGAAAGAATGAAAAAAAGATTGTAAGAAAGAATGAAAGAAAGATTGAAAGATTGAAAGAAAGATTGAAAGAAAGATTGAATGTTTGAAAGAAAGATTGAAAGAAAGATTTAAAGAAAGATTGAAAGATTGAAAGAAAGATTGAAAGATAGATTTAAAGAAAGATTGAAAGACTGAAAGAAAGATTGAAAGAAAGAAAGATTTATAGAAAGAATGAAAGAAAGATTGAAAAAAGAAAGATAGATTGAAAGAAAGATTGAAAGAAAGAATGAAAGAAAGATTTAAAAAAAGATTGAAAAAAAGAAAGATTGAAAGAAAGATTGAAAGACAGATTGAAAGACTGAAGGAAAGAATGAAAGAAAGATGGAAAGAAAGATGGAAAGAAAGATTGAAAGAAATATTGAAAGAAAGATTGAAAGATTGAAAGAAAGAATGAAAGAAAGATTGAAAGATTGAAAGAAAGAATGAAAGAAAGATTGAAAGAAAGATGGAAAGAAAGATTGAAAGAAAGAAAGATTGAAAGAAATAATGAAAGAAAGATTGAACGATTGGAAGAAATTTTGAAAGATAGAAAAATTGAAAGTAGGAAAGATTGATGAAAGAATGAAAGAAAGATTGAAAGATTGAAAGAAAGAATGAAAGAAAGATTGAAAGATTGAAATATTGAAAGAAAGAATGAAAAAAAGATTGAAAGACTGAAAGAAAGAATGAAAGAAAGATTGAAAGATTAAACAATTGAAAGAAAGTTTGCAAGAAAGTTTGAAAAAAGAAAGTTTGAAAGAAAGAATGAAAGAAAGATTGAAAGATAGATGGATGGAAAGATTGAAAGAAAGAAATATTGAAAGAATAACAAAAGAAAGATTGATAGATTGGAAGAAATATTGAAAGATAGAAAAATTGAAAGTAAGAAAGATTGAAAGAAAGAATTAAAGAAAGATTGAAAGATTGAAAAAAAGAATGAAAGAAAGATTGAAATATTGAAAGAAAGAATGAAAGAAAGATTGAAAGATTGAAATAAAGATTGAAAGAAAGATTGAACGATTGAAAGATTGAAATAAAGATTGAAAGTTTGAAAGAAAGATTGAAAGAACGATTCAAAGAAAGAAAGATTGAAAGAAATATTGAAAGAAAGATTGAAAGAAATATTGAAAGAAAGATTGAAAGAAAGAATGAAAGAAAGATTGAAAGATTGAAATAAATATTGAAAGAAAGATTGAAAGATTGAAAGATTGAAATAAAGAATGAAAGTTTGAAAGAAAGATTGAAAGAAAGATTAAAAAAAAGAAAGATTGAAAGTAAGAAAGATTGAAAGACATATTGAAAGAAAGATTGAAAGATTGAAAGAAAGATTGAAAGAAAGAATGAAAGAACGATTGAAAGAAAGAATGAAAGAAAGATTGAAAGATTGAAAGAAATATTGAAAGAAAGAGAGAATGAAAGTAAGAAAGATGGAAAGAAAAATTGAAAGATTGAAAGATTGAAAGAAAGAATTAAAGAAAGATTGAATGATTGAAAGATTGAAAGAAAAATTGAAAGAAAGATTGAAGAAAGAAAGATTTAAAGAAAAAAAGATTTAAAGAAAGATTGAAAGACTAAAAGTAAGAATAAAAAAAAAGATTGAAAGAAAGATTGAAAAAAGAAAGAAAGATTGAAAGAAAGATTGAAAGAGAGATTGAAAGAAAGAATGAAAGTTTGAAAGAAAGATTGAAAGAAAGATTGAAAGAAAGATTGACAGACTGAAAGAAAAAATGAAAGAAAGATTAAAAGAGAGATTGAAAGATTGAAAGATTGAAAGATAGAATGAAAGATTGAAAGAAAGAATGAAAGAATGAATGAAAGATTAAAAGATTGAAAGAAATATTGAAAAAAAGAAAGATTGAAAGTAAGAAAAATTGAAAGAATGAATGAAAGAAACAAAAAAAGACTGATAAAAAGAAAGAATGTTTGAGAGATCAAAATATTTAAAGAAAGAAAGATTGAAAGAAAGGTTGAAAGATAGAATGAAAGAAAGATTGAAAGATTGAAAGTTGTAAAGAAAGATTGAAAGAAAGATTTAAAGAAAGATTGAAAGACTAAAAAAAAGAATGAAAGAAAGATTGAAAGGTTGAAAGAGAAAATGAAAGAATGAAAGAAAGATTGAAAGATTGAAAGAAAGATTGGAAGAAAGAATGAAAGTATGAAAGAAAGATTGAAAGATTGAAGGAAAGATTGAAAGAACGATTGAAAGAAAGAATGAAAGAATGAAAGAAAGATTGAAAGATTGAAAGAAAGATTGAAAGTAATAAAGATTGAAAGAAGGAATGAAGGAAAAATTGAATGTTTGAAAGACTGAAAGAATGAATGAAAGAAAGCTTGAAAGAAAGATTGAAAGAAAGATTTTAAGAAAGGTTGAAAGACTGAAAGAAAGAATGAAAGTAAGAATGATTGAAAGATTGAAAGAAAGAATGAAAGATTGAAAGAAAGAATATAAGAACGATTGAAAGAAAGATTGAAAGTAAGATTGAAAGTTTGAAAGAAAGATTGAAAGAAAAATTGAAAGAAAGATTGAAAGACTGAAGGAAAGAATGAGTGAAAGATTGAAAGAAAGATTAAAAGAAAAAAAGATTGAAAGTATTAAAGACTGAAAAAAATATTGAAAGAAAGATTTAAAGACTGAAAGATAGAATGAAAGAAAGATTGAAAGATTGAAAGATTGAAAGAAAGAATGAAAGAAAGATTGAAAGACTGAAAAAAATATTGAAAGAAAGATTGAAAGATTGAAAGATAGAATGAAAGAAAGATTGAAAGATTGAAAGATTGAAAGAAAGAATGAAAGAAAGATTGAAAGACTGAAAGAAAGAATGAAAGAAAGATTGAAAGTGCGAAAGAAAGAATGAAAGAATTAAAGAAAGATTGAAAGAAATATTGAAAGAAAGAATGAAAGATTGAAAGAAAGAATGAAAGAAATAAAGATTGAAAGAAGGAATGAAGGAAAAATTGAATGTTTGAAAGACTGAAAGAATGAATGAAAGAAAGCTTGAAAGAAAGATTGAAAGAAAGATTTTAAGAAAGGTTGAAAGACTGAAAGAAAGAATGAAAGAAAGAATGATTGAAAGATTGAAAGAAAGAATGAAAGATTGAAAGAAAGAATATAAGAACGATTGAAAGAAAGATTGAAAGTAAGATTGAAAGTTTGAAAGAAAGATTGAAAGAAAAATTGAAAGAAAGATTGAAAGACTGAAGGAAAGAATGAGTGAAAGATTGAAAGAAAGATTAAAAGAAAAAAAGATTGAAAGTATTAAAGACTGAAAAAAATATTGAAAGAAAGATTTAAAGACTGAAAGATAGAATGAAAGAAAGATTGAAAGATTGAAAGATTGAAAGAAAGAATGAAAGAAAGATTGAAAGATTGAAAAAAATATTGAAAGAAAGATTGAAAGATTGAAAGATAGAATGAAAGAAAGATTGAAAGATTGAAAGATTGAAAGAAAGAATGAAAGAAAGATTGAAAGACTGAAAGAAAGAATGAAAGAAAGATTGAAAGTGCGAAAGAAAGAATGAAAGAATTAAAGAAAGATTGAAAGAAAGATTGGAAGAAAGAATGAAAGTATGAAAGAAAGATTGAAAGATTGAAAGAAAGATTGAAAGAACGATTGAAAGAAAGAATGAAAGAATGAAAGAAAGATTGAAAGATTGAAAGAAAGATTGAAAGTAATAAAGATTGAAAGAAGGAATGAAGGAAAAATTGAATTTTTGAAAGACTGAAAGAATGAATGAAAGAAAGCTTGAAAGAAAGATTGAAAGAAAGATTTTAAGAAAGGTTGAAAGACTGAAAGAAAGAATGAAAGTAAGAATGATTGAAAGATTGAAAGAAAGAATGAAAGATTGAAAGAAAGAATATAAGAACGATTGAAAGAAAGATTGAAAGTAAGATTGAAAGTTTGAAAGAAAGATTGAAAGAAAAATTGAAAGAAAGATTGAAAGACTGAAGGAAAGAATGAGTGAAAGATTGAAAGAAAGATTAAAAGAAAAAAAGATTGAAAGTATTAAAGACTGAAAAAAATATTGAAAGAAAGATTTAAAGACTGAAAGATAGAATGAAAGAAAGATTGAAAGATTGAAAGATTGAAAGAAAGAATGAAAGAAAGATTGAAAGACTGAAAAAAATATTGAAAGAAAGATTGAAAGATTGAAAGATAGAATGAAAGAAAGATTGAAAGATTGAAAGATTGAAAGAAAGAATGAAAGAAAGATTGAAAGACTGAAAGAAAGAATGAAAGAAAGATTGAAAGTGCGAAAGAAAGAATGAAAGAATTAAAGAAAGATTGAAAGAAATATTGAAAGAAAGAATGAAAGATTGAAAGAAAGAATGAAAGTAATAAAGATTGAAAGAAGGAATGAAGGAAAAATTGAATGTTTGAAAGACTGAAAGAATGAATGAAAGAAAGCTTGAAAGAAAGATTGAAAGAAAGATTTTAAGAAAGGTTGAAAGACTGAAAGAAAGAATGAAAGAAAGAATGATTGAAAGATTGAAAGAAAGAATGAAAGATTGAAAGAAAGAATATAAGAACGATTGAAAGAAAGATTGAAAGTAAGATTGAAAGTTTGAAAGAAAGATTGAAAGAAAAATTGAAAGAAAGATTGAAAGACTGAAGGAAAGAATGAGTGAAAGATTGAAAGAAAGATTTAAAGAAAAAAAGATTTAAAAAAAAGATTGAAAGACTAAAAGTAAGAATGAAAAAAAAGATTGAAAGAAAGATTGAAAAAAGAAAGAAAGATTGAAAGAAAGATTGAAAGAAAGATTGAAAGAAAGAATGAAAGTTTGACAGAAAGATTGAAAGAAAGATTGAAAGAAAGATTGAAAGAAAGATTGAAAGACTGAAAGAAAAAATGAAAGAAAGATTAAAAGAGAGATTGAAAGATTGAAAGATTGAAAGAAAGAATGAAAGATTGAAAGAAAGAATGAAAGAATGAATGAAAGATTAAAAGATTGAAAGAAATATTGAAAAAAAGAAAGATTGAAAGTAAGAAAAATTGAAAGAATGAATGAAAGAAACAAAAAAAGACTGATAAAAGGAAAGAATGTTTGAGAGATCAAAATATTTAAAGAAAGAAAGATTGAAAGAAAGATTTTAAGCCTGAATTAAAGAATTAAAGAAAGATTGAAAGAAAGGTTGAAAGATAGAATGAAAGAAAGATTGAAAGATTGAAAGTTGTAAAGAAAGATTGAAAGAAAGATTTAAAGAAAGATTGAAAGACTAAAAAAAAGAATGAAAGAAAGATTGAAAGGTTGAAAGAAAAAATGAAAGAATGAAAGAAAGATTGAAAGATTGAAAGAAAGATTGGAAGAAAGAATGAAAGTATGAAAGAAAGATTGAAAGATTGAAGGAAAGATTGAAAGAACGATTGAAAGAAAGAATGAAAGAATGAAAGAAAGATTGAAAGATTGAAAGAAAGATTGAAAGTAATAAAGATTGAAAGAAGGAATGAAGGAAAAATTGAATGTTTGAAAGACTGAAAGAATGAATGAAAGAAAGCTTGAAAGAAAGATTGAAAGAAAGATTTTAAGAAAGGTTGAAAGACTGAAAGATAGAATGAAAGTAAGAATGATTGAAAGATTGAAAGAAAGAATGAAAGATTGAAAGAAAGAATATAAGAACGATTGAAAGAAAGATTGAAAGTAAGATTGAAAGTTTGAAAGAAAGATTGAAAGAAAAATTGAAAGAAAGATTGAAAGACTGAAGGAAAGAATGAGTGAAAGATTGAAAGAAAGATTAAAAGAAAAAAAGATTGAAAGTATTAAAGATAGAATGAAAGAAAGATTGAAAGATTGAAAGATTGAAAGAAAGAATGAAATAAAGATTGAAAGACTGAAAGAAAGAATGAAAGAAAGATTGAAAGTGCGAAAGAAAGAATGAAAGAATTAAAGAAAGATTGAAAGAAATATTGAAAGAAAGAATGAAAGATTGAAAGAAAGAATGAAAAAAAGATTGTAAGAAAGAATGAAAGAAAGATTGAAAGATTGAAAGAAAGATTGAAAGAAAGATTGAATGTTTGAAAGAAAGATTGAAAGAAAGATTTAAAGAAAGATTGAAAGACTGAAAGAAAGAATGAAAGAAAGATTGAAAGTTTGAAAGAAAGAATGAAAGAATTAAAGAAAGATTGAAAGAAATATTGAAAGAAAGAATGAAAGATTGAAAGAAAAAAATGAAAGAAAGATTGTAAGAAAGAATGAAAGAATGAAAGAAAGAATGAAAGAATGAAAGAAAGATTGAAAGATTGAAAGAAAGATTGAAAGAACGATTGAAAGAAAGATTTATAGAAAGATTGAAAGACTGAAAGAAAGAATGAAAGAAAGATTGAAAGTTTGAAAGAAAGAATGAAAGAATTAAAGAAAGATTGAAAGAAATATTGAAAGAAAGAATGAAAGATTGAAAGAAAAAAATGAAAGAAAGATTGTAAGAAAGAATGAAAGAATGAAAGAAAGAATGAAAGTATGAAAGAAAGAATGAAAGTATGAAAGAAAGATTGAAAGATTGAAGGAAAGATTGAAAGAACGATTGAAAGAAAGAATGAAAGAATGAAAGAAAGATTGAAAGATTGAAAGAAAGATTGAAAGTAATAAAGATTGAAAGAAGGAATGAAGGAAAAATTGAAAGTTTGAAAGACTGAAAGAATGAATGAAAGAAAGATTGAAAGATTGAAAGAAAGAAAGATTGAAAGAAAGAATGAAAGAATGAAAGAAAGATTGAAAGATTGAAAGAAATACTGAAAGAAAGAAAGAAAGATTGAAAGTAAGAACGATTGAAAGAAAGCTTGAAAGAAAGATTGAAAGAAAGAATGAAAGAAAGATTGAAAGAATGAAAGATTGATAGAAAGATTGAAAGATTGAAAGAAAGAATAAAAGAACGATTGAAAGAAAGAATGAAAGAATGAAAGAAAGATTGAAAGATTGAAAGAATATTGAAAGAAAGAGAGAATGAAAGTAAGAAAGATTGAAAGAAAGATTGAAAGACTGAAAGAAAGAATGAATAAAAGAATTAAAGAAAGATTGAAAGATTGAAAGATTGAAAGAAAGATTGAAAAAAGAATGATTGAAAGAAAGAAAGATTTAAAGAATGAAATATTTGAAGAAAGATTGAAAGACTAAAAGTAAGAATGAAAAAAAAGAATGAAAGAAAGATTGAAAGATTGAAAGATTGAAAGAAAGAATGAAAGATTGAAAGAAAGAATGAAAGAACGATTGAAAGAAAGAATGAAAGAATGAAAAAAAAGAATGAAAGAAAGATTGAAAGATTGAAAGATTGAAAGAAAGAATGAAAGATTGAAAGAAAGAATGAAAGAACGATTGAAAGAAAGAATGAAATTATGAAAGAAAGATTGAAAGATTGAAAGAAATATTGAAAGAAAGAGAGAATGAAAGTAATAAAGATGGAAAGAAAAATTGAAAGAAAGATTAAAAGAGAGATTGAAAGATTGAAAGATTGAAAGAAAGAATGAAAGATTGAAAGAAAGAATGAAAGAATGAATGAAAGATTAAAAGATTGAAAGAAAGGTTGAAAGATAGAATGAAAGAAAGATTGAAATATTGAAATTTTGAAAGAACGATTGAAAGAAAGATTTAAAGAAAGATTGAAAGACTAAAAAAAAGAATGAAAGAAAGATTGAAAGGTTGAAAGAAAGAATGAAAGAACAATTGAAAGAAAGAATGAAAGAATGAAAGAAAAATTGAAAGATTGAAAGAAAGAATGAAAGAACGATTGAAAGATTGAAAGATTGAAAGATTGAAAGAAAGAATGAAAGAAAGATTGAAAGAAGGATGGAAAGAAAGATTGAAAGAAAGAATGAAAGATTGAAAGAAAGAATATAAGAACGATTGAAAGAAAGATTGAAAGTAAGATTGAAAGTTTGAAAGAAAGATTGAAAGAAAAATTGAAAGAAAGATTGAAAGACTGAAGGAAAGAATGAGTGAAAGATTGAAAGAAAGATTAAAAGAAAAAAAGATTGAAAGTATTAAAGACTGAAAAAAATATTGAAAGAAAGATTGAAAGATTGAAAGATAGAATGAAAGAAAGATTGAAAGATTGAAAGATTGAAAGAAAGAATTAAAGAAAGATTGAAAGACTGAAAAAAATATTGAAAGAAAGAATTAAAGAAAGATTGAAAGACTGAAAAAAATATTGAAAGAAAGATTGAAAGATTGAAAGATAAAATGAAAGAAAGATTGAAAGATTGAAAGATTGAAAGAAAGAATGAAGGAAAGATTGAAAGACTGAAAGAAAGAATGAAAGAAAGATTGAAAGTGCGAAAGAAAGAATGAAAGAATTAAAGAAAGATTGAAAGAAATATTGAAAGAAAGAATGAAAGATTGAAAGAAAGAATGAAAAAAAGATTGTAAGAAAGAATGAAAGAAAGATTGAAAGATTGAAAGAAAGATTGAAAGAAAGATTGAATGTTTGAAAGAAAGATTGAAAGAAAGATTTAAAGAAAGATTGAAAGATTGAAAGAAAGATTGAAAGATAGATTTAAAGAAAGATTGAAAGACTGAAAGAAAGATTGAAAGAAAGAATGAAAGAAAGATTGAAAGATTGAAATAAATATTGAAAGAAAGATTGAAAGATTGAAAGATTGAAATAAAGAATGAAAGTTTGAAAGAAAGATTGAAAGAAAGATTAAAAAAAAGAAAGATTGAAAGTAAGAAAGATTGAAAGACATATTGAAAGAAAGATTGAAAGATTGAAAGAAAGATTGAAAGAAAGAATGAAAGAACGATTGAAAGAAAGAATGAAAGAAAGATTGAAAGATTGAAAGAAATATTGAAAGAAAGAGAGAATGAAAGTAAGAAAGATGGAAAGAAAAATTGAAAGATTGAAAGATTGAAAGAAAGAATTAAAGAAAGATTGAATGATTGAAAGATTGAAAGAAAAATTGAAAGAAAGATTGAAGAAAGAAAGATTTAAAGAAAAAAAGATTTAAAGAAAGATTGAAAGACTAAAAGTAAGAATAAAAAAAAAGATTGAAAGAAAGATTGAAAAAAGAAAGAAAGATTGAAAGAAAGATTGAAAGAAAGATTGAAAGAAAGAATGAAAGTTTGAAAGAAAGATTGAAAGAAAGATTGAAAGAAAGATTGACAGACTGAAAGAAAAAATGAAAGAAAGATTAAAAGAGAGATTGAAAGATTGAAAGATTGAAAGATAGAATGAAAGATTGAAAGAAAGAATGAAAGAATGAATGAAAGATTAAAAGATTGAAAGAAATATTGAAAAAAAGAAAGATTGAAAGTAAGAAAAATTGAAAGAATGAATAAAAGAAACAAAAAAAGACTGATAAAAAGAAAGAATGTTTGAGAGATCAAAATATTTAAAGAAAGAAAGATTGAAAGAAAGGTTGAAAGATAGAATGAAAGAAAGATTGAAAGATTGAAAGTTGTAAAGAAAGATTGAAAGAAAGATTTAAAGAAAGATTGAAAGACTAAAAAAAAGAATGAAAGAAAGATTGAAAGGTTGAAAGAAAAAATGAAAGAATGAAAGAAAGATTGAAAGATTGAAAGAAAGATTGGAAGAAAGAATGAAAGTATGAAAGAAAGATTGAAAGATTGAAGGAAAGATTGAAAGAACGATTGAAAGAAAGAATGAAAGAATGAAAGAAAGATTGAAAGATTGAAAGAAAGATTGAAAGTAATAAAGATTGAAAGAAGGAATGAAGGAAAAATTGAATGTTTGAAAGACTGAAAGAATGAATGAAAGAAAGCTTGAAAGAAAGATTGAAAGAAAGATTTTAAGAAAGGTTGAAAGACTGAAAGATAGAATGAAAGTAAGAATGATTGAAAGATTGAAAGAAAGAATGAAAGATTGAAAGAAAGAATATAAGAACGATTGAAAGAAAGATTGAAAGTAAGATTGAAAGTTTGAAAGAAAGATTGAAAGAAAAATTGAAAGAAAGATTGAAAGACTGAAGGAAAGAATGAGTGAAAGATTGAAAGAAAGATTAAAAGAAAAAAAGATTGAAAGTATTAAAGATAGAATGAAAGAAAGATTGAAAGATTGAAAGATTGAAAGAAAGAATGAAATAAAGATTGAAAGACTGAAAGAAAGAATGAAAGAAAGATTGAAAGTGCGAAAGAAAGAATGAAAGAATTAAAGAAAGATTGAAAGAAAGAATGAAAGATTGAAAGAAAGAATGAAAAAAAGATTGTAAGAAAGAATGAAAGAAAGATTGAAAGATTGAAAGAAAGATTGAAAGAAAGATTGAATGTTTGAAAGAAAGATTGAAAGAAAGATTTAAAGAAAGATTGAAAGACTGAAAGAAAGAATGAAAGAAAGATTGAAAGTTTGAAAGAAAGAATGAAAGAATTAAAGAAAGATTGAAAGAAATATTGAAAGAAAGAATGAAAGATTGAAAGAAAAAAATGAAAGAAAGATTGTAAGAAAGAATGAAAGAATGAAAGAAAGAATGAAAGAATGAAAGAAAGATTGAAAGATTGAAAGAAAGATTGAAAGAACGATTGAAAGAAAGATTTATAGAAAGATTGAAAGACTGAAAGAAAGAATGAAAGAAAGATTGAAAGTTTGAAAGAAAGAATGAAAGAATTAAAGAAAGATTGAAAGAAATATTGAAAGAAAGAATGAAAGATTGAAAGAAAAAAATGAAAGAAAGATTGTAAGAAAGAATGAAAGAATGAAAGAAAGAATGAAAGTATGAAAGAAAGAATGAAAGTATGAAAGAAAGATTGAAAGATTGAAGGAAAGATTGAAAGAACGATTGAAAGAAAGAATGAAAGAATGAAAGAAAGATTGAAAGATTGAAAGAAAGATTGAAAGTAATAAAGATTGAAAGAAGGAATGAAGGAAAAATTGAAAGTTTGAAAGACTGAAAGAATGAATGAAAGAAAGATTGAAAGATTGAAAGAAAGAAAGATTGAAAGAAAGAATGAAAGAATGAAAGAAAGATTGAAAGATTGAAAGAAATACTGAAAGAAAGAAAGAAAGATTGAAAGTAAGAACGATTGAAAGAAAGCTTGAAAGAAAGATTGAAAGAAAGAATGAAAGAAAGATTGAAAGAATGAAAGATTGAAAGAAAGATTGAAAGATTGAAAGAAAGAATAAAAGAACGATTGAAAGAAAGAATGAAAGAATGAAAGAAAGATTGAAAGATTGAAAGAATATTGAAAGAAAGAGAGAATGAAAGTAAGAAAGATTGAAAGAAAGATTGAAAGACTGAAAGAAAGAATGAATAAAAGAATTAAAGAAAGATTGAAAGATTGAAAGATTGAAAGAAAGATTGAAAAAAGAATGATTGAAAGAAAGAAAGATTTAAAGAATGAAATATTTGAAGAAAGATTGAAAGACTAAAAGTAAGAATGAAAAAAAAGAATGAAAGAAAGATTGAAAGATTGAAAGATTGAAAGAAAGAATGAAAGATTGAAAGAAAGAATGAAAGAACGATTGAAAGAAAGAATGAAAGAATGAAAAAAAAGAATGAAAGAAAGATTGAAAGATTGAAAGATTGAAAGAAAGAATGAAAGATTGAAAGAAAGAATGAAAGAACGATTGAAAGAAAGAATGAAATTATGAAAGAAAGATTGAAAGATTGAAAGAAATATTGAAAGAAAGAGAGAATGAAAGTAATAAAGATGGAAAGAAAAATTGAAAGAAAGATTAAAAGAGAGATTGAAAGATTGAAAGATTGAAAGAAAGAATGAAAGATTGAAAGAAAGAAGGAAAGAATGAATGAAAGATTAAAAGATTGAAAGAAAGGTTGAAAGATAGAATGAAAGAAAGATTGAAATATTGAAATTTTGAAAGAACGATTGAAAGAAAGATTTAAAGAAAGATTGAAAGACTAAAAAAAAGAATGAAAGAAAGATTGAAAGGTTGAAAGAAAGAATGAAAGAACAATTGAAAGAAAGAATGAAAGAATGAAAGAAAAATTGAAAGATTGAAAGAAAGAATGAAAGAACGATTGAAAGATTGAAAGATTGAAAGATTGAAAGAAAGAATGAAAGAAAGATTGAAAGAAGGATGGAAAGAAAGATTGAAAGAAAGAATGAAAGATTGAAAGAAAGAATATAAGAACGATTGAAAGAAAGATTGAAAGTAAGATTGAAAGTTTGAAAGAAAGATTGAAAGAAAAATTGAAAGAAAGATTGAAAGACTGAAGGAAAGAATGAGTGAAAGATTGAAAGAAAGATTAAAAGAAAAAAAGATTGAAAGTATTAAAGACTGAAAAAAATATTGAAAGAAAGATTGAAAGATTGAAAGATAGAATGAAAGAAAGATTGAAAGATTGAAAGATTGAAAGAAAGAATTAAAGAAAGATTGAAAGACTGAAAAAAATATTGAAAGAAAGAATTAAAGAAAGATTGAAAGACTGAAAAAAATATTGAAAGAAAGATTGAAAGATTGAAAGATAAAATGAAAGAAAGATTGAAAGATTGAAAGATTGAAAGAAAGAATGAAGGAAAGATTGAAAGACTGAAAGAAAGAATGAAAGAAAGATTGAAAGTGCGAAAGAAAGAATGAAAGAATTAAAGAAAGATTGAAAGAAATATTGAAAGAAAGAATGAAAGATTGAAAGAAAGAATGAAAAAAAGATTGTAAGAAAGAATGAAAGAAAGATTGAAAGATTGAAAGAAAGATTGAAAGAAAGATTGAATGTTTGAAAGAAAGATTGAAAGAAAGATTTAAAGAAAGATTGAAAGATTGAAAGAAAGATTGAAAGATAGATTTAAAGAAAGATTGAAAGACTGAAAGAAAGATTGAAAGAAAGAATGAAAGAAAGATTGAAAGATTGAAATAAATATTGAAAGAAAGATTGAAAGATTGAAAGATTGAAATAAAGAATGAAAGTTTGAAAGAAAGATTGAAAGAAAGATTAAAAAAAAGAAAGATTGAAAGTAAGAAAGATTGAAAGACATATTGAAAGAAAGATTGAAAGATTGAAAGAAAGATTGAAAGAAAGAATGAAAGAACGATTGAAAGAAAGAATGAAAGAAAGATTGAAAGATTGAAAGAAATATTGAAAGAAAGAGAGAATGAAAGTAAGAAAGATGGAAAGAAAAATTGAAAGATTGAAAGATTGAAAGAAAGAATTAAAGAAAGATTGAATGATTGAAAGATTGAAAGAAAAATTGAAAGAAAGATTGAAGAAAGAAAGATTTAAAGAAAAAAAGATTTAAAGAAAGATTGAAAGACTAAAAGTAAGAATAAAAAAAAAGATTGAAAGAAAGATTGAAAAAAGAAAGAAAGATTGAAAGAAAGATTGAAAGAAAGATTGAAAGAAAGAATGAAAGTTTGAAAGAAAGATTGAAAGAAAGATTGAAAGAAAGATTGACAGACTGAAAGAAAAAATGAAAGAAAGATTAAAAGAGAGATTGAAAGATTGAAAGATTGAAAGATAGAATGAAAGATTGAAAGAAAGAATGAAAGAATGAATGAAAGATTAAAAGATTGAAAGAAATATTGAAAAAAAGAAAGATTGAAAGTAAGAAAAATTGAAAGAATGAATAAAAGAAACAAAAAAAGACTGATAAAAAGAAAGAATGTTTGAGAGATCAAAATATTTAAAGAAAGAAAGATTGAAAGAAAGGTTGAAAGATAGAATGAAAGAAAGATTGAAAGATTGAAAGTTGTAAAGAAAGATTGAAAGAAAGATTTAAAGAAAGATTGAAAGACTAAAAAAAAGAATGAAAGAAAGATTGAAAGGTTGAAAGAGAAAATGAAAGAATGAAAGAAAGATTGAAAGATTGAAAGAAAGATTGGAAGAAAGAATGAAAGTATGAAAGAAAGATTGAAAGATTGAAGGAAAGATTGAAAGAACGATTGAAAGAAAGAATGAAAGAATGAAAGAAAGATTGAAAGATTGAAAGAAAGATTGAAAGTAATAAAGATTGAAAGAAGGAATGAAGGAAAAATTGAATGTTTGAAAGACTGAAAGAATGAATGAAAGAAAGCTTGAAAGAAAGATTGAAAGAAAGATTTTAAGAAAGGTTGAAAGACTGAAAGAAAGAATGAAAGTAAGAATGATTGAAAGATTGAAAGAAAGAATGAAAGATTGAAAGAAAGAATATAAGAACGATTGAAAGAAAGATTGAAAGTAAGATTGAAAGTTTGAAAGAAAGATTGAAAGAAAAATTGAAAGAAAGATTGAAAGACTGAAGGAAAGAATGAGTGAAAGATTGAAAGAAAGATTAAAAGAAAAAAAGATTGAAAGTATTAAAGACTGAAAAAAATATTGAAAGAAAGATTTAAAGACTGAAAGATAGAATGAAAGAAAGATTGAAAGATTGAAAGATTGAAAGAAAGAATGAAAGAAAGATTGAAAGACTGAAAAAAATATTGAAAGAAAGATTGAAAGATTGAAAGATAGAATGAAAGAAAGATTGAAAGATTGAAAGATTGAAAGAAAGAATGAAAGAAAGATTGAAAGACTGAAAGAAAGAATGAAAGAAAGATTGAAAGTGCGAAAGAAAGAATGAAAGAATTAAAGAAAGATTGAAAGAAATATTGAAAGAAAGAATGAAAGATTGAAAGAAAGAATGAAAGAAATAAAGATTGAAAGAAGGAATGAAGGAAAAATTGAATGTTTGAAAGACTGAAAGAATGAATGAAAGAAAGCTTGAAAGAAAGATTGAAAGAAAGATTTTAAGAAAGGTTGAAAGACTGAAAGAAAGAATGAAAGAAAGAATGATTGAAAGATTGAAAGAAAGAATGAAAGATTGAAAGAAAGAATATAAGAACGATTGAAAGAAAGATTGAAAGTAAGATTGAAAGTTTGAAAGAAAGATTGAAAGAAAAATTGAAAGAAAGATTGAAAGACTGAAGGAAAGAATGAGTGAAAGATTGAAAGAAAGATTAAAAGAAAAAAAGATTGAAAGTATTAAAGACTGAAAAAAATATTGAAAGAAAGATTTAAAGACTGAAAGATAGAATGAAAGAAAGATTGAAAGATTTAAAGATTGAAAGAAAGAATGAAAGAAAGATTGAAAGATTGAAAAAAATATTGAAAGAAAGATTGAAAGATTGAAAGATAGAATGAAAGAAAGATTGAAAGATTGAAAGATTGAAAGAAAGAATGAAAGAAAGATTGAAAGACTGAAAGAAAGAATGAAAGAAAGATTGAAAGTGCGAAAGAAAGAATGAAAGAATTAAAGAAAGATTGAAAGAAAGATTGGAAGAAAGAATGAAAGTATGAAAGAAAGATTGAAAGATTGAAGGAAAGATTGAAAGAACGATTGAAAGAAAGAATGAAAGAATGAAAGAAAGATTGAAAGATTGAAAGAAAGATTGAAAGTAATAAAGATTGAAAGAAGGAATGAAGGAAAAATTGAATGTTTGAAAGACTGAAAGAATGAATGAAAGAAAGCTTGAAAGAAAGATTGAAAGAAAGATTTTAAGAAAGGTTGAAAGACTGAAAGAAAGAATGAAAGTAAGAATGATTGAAAGATTGAAAGAAAGAATGAAAGATTGAAAGAAAGAATATAAGAACGATTGAAAGAAAGATTGAAAGTAAGATTGAAAGTTTGAAAGAAAGATTGAAAGAAAAATTGAAAGAAAGATTGAAAGACTGAAGGAAAGAATGAGTGAAAGATTGAAAGAAAGATTAAAAGAAAAAAAGATTGAAAGTATTAAAGACTGAAAAAAATATTGAAAGAAAGATTTAAAGACTGAAAGATAGAATGAAAGAAAGATTGAAAGATTGAAAGATTGAAAGAAAGAATGAAAGAAAGATTGAAAGACTGAAAAAAATATTGAAAGAAAGATTGAAAGATTGAAAGATAGAATGAAAGAAAGATTGAAAGATTGAAAGATTGAAAGAAAGAATGAAAGAAAGATTGAAAGACTGAAAGAAAGAATGAAAGAAAGATTGAAAGTGCGAAAGAAAGAATGAAAGAATTAAAGAAAGATTGAAAGAAATATTGAAAGAAAGAATGAAAGATTGAAAGAAAGAATGAAAGTAATAAAGATTGAAAGAAGGAATGAAGGAAAAATTGAATGTTTGAAAGACTGAAAGAATGAATGAAAGAAAGCTTGAAAGAAAGATTGAAAGAAAGATTTTAAGAAAGGTTGAAAGACTGAAAGAAAGAATGAAAGAAAGAATGATTGAAAGATTGAAAGAAAGAATGAAAGATTGAAAGAAAGAATATAAGAACGATTGAAAGAAAGATTGAAAGTAAGATTGAAAGTTTGAAAGAAAGATTGAAAGAAAAATTGAAAGAAAGATTGAAAGACTGAAGGAAAGAATGAGTGAAAGATTGAAAGAAAGATTTAAAGAAAAAAAGATTTAAAAAAAAGATTGAAAGACTAAAAGTAAGAATGAAAAAAAAGATTGAAAGAAAGATTGAAAAAAGAAAGAAAGATTGAAAGAAAGATTGAAAGAAAGATTGAAAGAAAGAATGAAAGTTTGACAGAAAGATTGAAAGAAAGATTGAAAGAAAGATTGAAAGAAAGATTGAAAGACTGAAAGAAAAAATGAAAGAAAGATTAAAAGAGAGATTGAAAGATTGAAAGATTGAAAGAAAGAATGAAAGATTGAAAGAAAGAATGAAAGAATGAATGAAAGATTAAAAGATTGAAAGAAATATTGAAAAAAAGAAAGATTGAAAGTAAGAAAAATTGAAAGAATGAATGAAAGAAACAAAAAAAGACTGATAAAAGGAAAGAATGTTTGAGAGATCAAAATATTTAAAGAAAGAAAGATTGAAAGAAAGATTTTAAGCCTGAATTAAAGAATTAAAGAAAGATTGAAAGAAAGGTTGAAAGATAGAATGAAAGAAAGATTGAAAGATTGAAAGTTGTAAAGAAAGATTGAAAGAAAGATTTAAAGAAAGATTGAAAGACTAAAAAAAAGAATGAAAGAAAGATTGAAAGGTTGAAAGAAAAAATGAAAGAATGAAAGAAAGATTGAAAGATTGAAAGAAAGATTGGAAGAAAGAATGAAAGTATGAAAGAAAGATTGAAAGATTGAAGGAAAGATTGAAAGAACGATTGAAAGAAAGAATGAAAGAATGAAAGAAAGATTGAAAGATTGAAAGAAAGATTGAAAGTAATAAAGATTGAAAGAAGGAATGAAGGAAAAATTGAATGTTTGAAAGACTGAAAGAATGAATGAAAGAAAGCTTGAAAGAAAGATTGAAAGAAAGATTTTAAGAAAGGTTGAAAGACTGAAAGATAGAATGAAAGTAAGAATGATTGAAAGATTGAAAGAAAGAATGAAAGATTGAAAGAAAGAATATAAGAACGATTGAAAGAAAGATTGAAAGTAAGATTGAAAGTTTGAAAGAAAGATTGAAAGAAAAATTGAAAGAAAGATTGAAAGACTGAAGGAAAGAATGAGTGAAAGATTGAAAGAAAGATTAAAAGAAAAAAAGATTGAAAGTATTAAAGATAGAATGAAAGAAAGATTGAAAGATTGAAAGATTGAAAGAAAGAATGAAATAAAGATTGAAAGACTGAAAGAAAGAATAAAAGAAAGATTGAAAGTGCGAAAGAAAGAATGAAAGAATTAAAGAAAGATTGAAAGAAATATTGAAAGAAAGAATGAAAGATTGAAAGAAAGAATGAAAAAAAGATTGTAAGAAAGAATGAAAGAAAGATTGAAAGATTGAAAGAAAGATTGAAAGAAAGATTGAATGTTTTAAAGAAAGATTGAAAGAAAGATTTAAAGAAAGATTGAAAGACTGAAAGAAAGAATGAAAGAAAGATTGAAAGTTTGAAAGAAAGAATGAAAGAATTAAAGAAAGATTGAAAGAAATATTGAAAGAAAGAATGAAAGATTGAAAGAAAAAAATGAAAGAAAGATTGTAAGAAAGAATGAAAGAATGAAAGAAAGAATGAAAGAATGAAAGAAAGATTGAAAGATTGAAAGAAAGATTGAAAGAACGATTGAAAGAAAGATTTATAGAAAGATTGAAAGACTGAAAGAAAGAATGAAAGAAAGATTGAAAGTTTGAAAGAAAGAATGAAAGAATTAAAGAAAGATTGAAAGAAATATTGAAAGAAAGAATGAAAGATTGAAAGAAAAAAATGAAAGAAAGATTGTAAGAAAGAATGAAAGAATGAAAGAAAGAATGAAAGTATGAAAGAAAGAATGAAAGTATGAAAGAAAGATTGAAAGATTGAAGGAAAGATTGAAAGAACGATTGAAAGAAAGAATGAAAGAATGAAAGAAAGATTGAAAGATTGAAAGAAAGATTGAAAGTAATAAAGATTGAAAGAAGGAATGAAGGAAAAATTGAAAGTTTGAAAGACTGAAAGAATGAATGAAAGAAAGATTGAAAGATTGAACGAAAGAAAGATTGAAAGAAAGAATGAAAGAATGAAAGAAAGATTGAAAGATTGAAAGAAATACTGAAAGAAAGAAAGAAAGATTGAAAGTAAGAACGATTGAAAGAAAGCTTGAAAGAAAGATTGAAAGAAAGAATGAAAGAAAGATTGAAAGAATGAAAGATTGAAAGAAAGATTGAAAGATTGAAAGAAAGAATAAAAGAACGATTGAAAGAAAGAATGAAAGAATGAAAGAAAGATTGAAAGATTGAAAGAATATTGAAAGAAAGAGAGAATGAAAGTAAGAAAGATTGAAAGAAAGATTGAAAGACTGAAAGAAAGAATGAATAAAAGAATTAAAGAAAGATTGAAAGATTGAAAGATTGAAAGAAAGATTGAAAAAAGAATGATTGAAAGAAAGAAAGATTTAAAGAATGAAATATTTGAAGAAAGATTGAAAGACTAAAAGTAAGAATGAAAAAAAAGAATGAAAGAAAGATTGAAAGATTGAAAGATTGAAAGAAAGAATGAAAGATTGAAAGAAAGAATGAAAGAACGATTGAAAGAAAGAATGAAAGAATGAAAAAAAAGAATGAAAGAAAGATTGAAAGATTGAAAGATTGAAAGAAAGAATGAAAGATTGAAAGAAAGAATGAAAGAACGATTGAAAGAAAGAATGAAATTATGAAAGAAAGATTGAAAGATTGAAAGAAATATTGAAAGAAAGAGAGAATGAAAGTAATAAAGATGGAAAGAAAAATTGAAAGAAAGATTAAAAGAGAGATTGAAAGATTGAAAGATTGAAAGAAAGAATGAAAGATTGAAAGAAAGAATGAAAGAATGAATGAAAGATTAAAAGATTGAAAGAAAGGTTGAAAGATAGAATGAAAGAAAGATTGAAATATTGAAATTTTGAAAGAACGATTGAAAGAAAGATTTAAAGAAAGATTGAAAGACTAAAAAAAAGAATGAAAGAAAGATTGAAAGGTTGAAAGAAAGAATGAAAGAACAATTGAAAGAAAGAATGAAAGAATGAAAGAAAAATTGAAAGATTGAAAGAAAGAATGAAAGAACGATTGAAAGATTGAAAGATTGAAAGATTGAAAGAAAGAATGAAAGAAAGATTGAAAGAAAGATGGAAAGAAAGATTGAAAGAAAGAATGAAAGATTGAAAGAAAGAATATAAGAACGATTGAAAGAAAGATTGAAAGTAAGATTGAAAGTTTGAAAGAAAGATTGAAAGAAAAATTGAAAGAAAGATTGAAAGACTGAAGGAAAGAATGAGTGAAAGATTGAAAGAAAGATTAAAAGAAAAAAAGATTGAAAGTATTAAAGACTGAAAAAAATATTGAAAGAAAGATTGAAAGATTGAAAGATAGAATGAAAGAAAGATTGAAAGATTGAAAGATTGAAAGAAAGAATTAAAGAAAGATTGAAAGACTGAAAAAAATATTGAAAGAAAGAATTAAAGAAAGATTGAAAGACTGAAAAAAATATTGAAAGAAAGATTGAAAGATTGAAAGATAAAATGAAAGAAAGATTGAAAGATTGAAAGATTGAAAGAAAGAATGAAGGAAAGATTGAAAGACTGAAAGAAAGAATGAAAGAAAGATTGAAAGTGCGAAAGAAAGAATGAAAGAATTAAAGAAAGATTGAAAGAAATATTGAAAGAAAGAATGAAAGATTGAAAGAAAGAATGAAAAAAAGATTGTAAGAAAGAATGAAAGAAAGATTGAAAGATTGAAAGAAAGATTGAAAGAAAGATTGAATGTTTGAAAGAAAGATTGAAAGAAAGATTTAAAGAAAGATTGAAAGATTGAAAGAAAGATTGAAAGATAGATTTAAAGAAAGATTGAAAGACTGAAAGAAAGATTGAAAGAAAGAAAGATTTATAGAAAGAATGAAAGAAAGATTGAAAAAAGAAAGATAGATTGAAAGAAAGATTGAAAGATTGAAAGAAAGAATGAAAGAAAGATTTAAAAAAAGATTGAAAAAAAGAAAGATTGAAAGAAAGATTGAAAGACAGATTGAAAGACTGAAGGAAAGAATGAAAGAAAGATGGAAAGAAAGATGGAAAGAAAGATTGAAAGAAATATTGAAAGAAAGATTGAAAGATTGAAAGAAAGAATGAAAGAAAGATTGAAAGATTGAAAGAAAGAATGAAAGAAAGATTGAAAGAAAGATGGAAAGAAAGATTGAAAGAAAGAAAGATTGAAAGAAATAATGAAAGAAAGATTGAACGATTGGAAGAAATTTTGAAAGATAGAAAAATTGAAAGTAGGAAAGATTGAAAGAAAGAATGAAAGAAAGATTGAAAGATTGAAAGAAAGAATGAAAGAAAGATTGAAAGATTGAAATATTGAAAGAAAGAATGAAAAAAAGATTGAAAGACTGAAAGAAAGAATGAAAGAAAGATTGAAAGATTAAACAATTGAAAGAAAGTTTGCAAGAAAGTTTGAAAAAAGAAAGTTTGAAAGAAAGAATGAAAGAAAGATTGAAAGATAGATGGATAGAAAGATTGAAAGAAAGAAATATTGAAAGAATAACAAAAGAAAGATTGATAGATTGGAAGAAATATTGAAAGATAGAAAAATTGAAAGTAAGAAAGATTGAAAGAAAGAATTAAAGAAAGATTGAAAGATTGAAAAAAAGAATGAAAGAAAGATTGAAATATTGAAAGAAAGAATGAAAGAAAGATTGAAAGATTGAAATAAAGATTGAAAGAAAGATTGAACGATTGAAAGATTGAAATAAAGATTGAAAGTTTGAAAGAAAGATTGAAAGAACGATTCAAAGAAAGAAAGATTGAAAGAAATATTGAAAGAAAGATTGAAAGATTGAAAGAAAGATTGAAAGAAAGAATGAAAGAAAGATTGAAAGATTGAAATAAATATTGAAAGAAAGATTGAAAGATTGAAAGATTGAAATAAAGAATGAAAGTTTGAAAGAAAGATTGAAAGAAAGATTTAAAAAAAGAAAGATTGAAAGTAAGAAAGATTGAAAGACATATTGAAAGAAAGATTGAAAGATTGAAAGAAAGATTGAAAGAAAGAATGAAAGAACGATTGAAAGAAAGAATGAAAGAAAGATTGAAAGATTGAAAGAAATATTGAAAGAAAGAGAGAATGAAAGTAAGAAAGATGGAAAGAAAAATTGAAAGATTGAAAGATTGAAAGAAAGAATTAAAGAAAGATTGAATGATTGAAAGATTGAAAGAAAAATTGAAAGAAAGATTGAAGAAAGAAAGATTTAAAGAAAAAAAGATTTAAAGAAAGATTGAAAGACTAAAAGTAAGAATAAAAAAAAAGATTGAAAGAAAGATTGAAAAAAGAAAGAAAGATTGAAAGAAAGATTGAAAGAAAGATTGAAAGAAAGAATGAAAGTTTGAAAGAAAGATTGAAAGAAAGATTGAAAGAAAGATTGACAGACTGAAAGAAAAAATGAAAGAAAGATTAAAAGAGAGATTGAAAGATTGAAAGATTGAAAGATAGAATGAAAGATTGAAAGAAAGAATGAAAGAATGAATGAAAGATTAAAAGATTGAAAGAAATATTGAAAAAAAGAAAGATTGAAAGTAAGAAAAATTGAAAGAATGAATGAAAGAAACAAAAAAAGACTGATAAAAAGAAAGAATGTTTGAGAGATCAAAATATTTAAAGAAAGAAAGATTGAAAGAAAGGTTGAAAGATAGAATGAAAGAAAGATTGAAAGATTGAAAGTTGTTAAGAAAGATTGAAAGAAAGATTTAAAGAAAGATTGAAAGACTAAAAAAAAGAATGAAAGAAAGATTGAAAGGTTGAAAGAGAAAATGAAAGAATGAAAGAAAGATTGAAAGACTGAAAGAAAGATTGGAAGAAAGAATGAAAGTATGAAAGAAAGATTGAAAGATTGAAGGAAAGATTGAAAGAACGATTGAAAGAAAGAATGAAAGAATGAAAGAAAGATTGAAAGATTGAAAGAAAGATTGAAAGTAATAAAGATTGAAAGAAGGAATGAAGGAAAAATTGAATGTTTGAAAGACTGAAAGAATGAATGAAAGAAAGCTTGAAAGAAAGATTGAAAGAAAGATTTTAAGAAAGGTTGAAAGACTGAAAGAAAGAATGAAAGTAAGAATGATTGAAAGATTGAAAGAAAGAATGAAAGATTGAAAGAAAGAATATAAGAACGATTGAAAGAAAGATTGAAAGTAAGATTGAAAGTTTGAAAGAAAGATTGAAAGAAAAATTGAAAGAAAGATTGAAAGACTGAAGGAAAGAATGAGTGAAAGATTGAAAGAAAGATTAAAAGAAAAAAAGATTGAAAGTATTAAAGACTGAAAAAAATATTGAAAGAAAGATTGAAAGATTGAAAGATAGAATGAAAGAAAGATTGAAAGATTGAAAGATTGAAAGAAAGAATGAAAGAAAGATTGAAAGACTGAAAGAAAGAATGAAAGAAAGATTGAAAGTGCGAAAGAAAGAATGAAAGAATTAAAGAAAGATTGAAAGAAATATTGAAAGAAAGAATGAAAGATTGAAAGAAAGAATGAAAGAAATAAAGATTGAAAGAAGGAATGAAGGAAAAATTGAATGTTTGAAAGACTGAAAGAATGAATGAAAGAAAGCTTGAAAGAAAGATTGAAAGAAAGATTTTAAGAAAGGTTGAAAGACTGAAAGAAAGAATGAAAGAAAGAATGATTGAAAGATTGAAAGAAAGAATGAAAGATTGAAAGAAAGAATATAAGAACGATTGAAAGAAAGATTGAAAGTAAGATTGAAAGTTTGAAAGAAAGATTGAAAGAAAAATTGAAAGAAAGATTGAAAGACTGAAGGAAAGAATGAGTGAAAGATTGAAAGAAAGATTAAAAGAAAAAAAGATTGAAAGTATTAAAGACTGAAAAAAATATTGAAAGAAAGATTTAAAGACTGAAAGATAGAATGAAAGAAAGATTGAAAGATTGAAAGATTGAAAGAAAGAATGAAAGAAAGATTGAAAGATTTAAAAAAATATTGAAAGAAAGATTGAAAGATTGAAAGATTGAATGAAAGAAAGATTGAAAGATTGAAAGATTGAAAGAAAGAATGAAAGAAAGATTGAAAGACTGAAATAAAGAATGAAAGAAAGATTGAAAGTGCGAAAGAAAGAATGAAAGAATTAAAGAAAGATTGAAAGAAAGATTGGAAGAAAGAATGAAAGTATGAAAGAAAGATTGAAAGATTGAAGGAAAGATTGAAAGAACGATTGAAAGAAAGAATGAAAGAATGAAAGAAAGATTGAAAGATTGAAAGAAAGATTGAAAGTAATAAAGATTGAAAGAAGGAATGAAGGAAAAATTGAATGTTTGAAAGACTGAAAGAATGAATGAAAGAAAGCTTGAAAGAAAGATTGAAAGAAAGATTTTAAGAAAGGTTGAAAGACTGAAAGAAAGAATGAAAGTAAGAATGATTGAAAGATTGAAAGAAAGAATGAAAGATTGAAAGAAAGAATATAAGAACGATTGAAAGAAAGATTGAAAGTAAGATTGAAAGTTTGAAAGAAAGATTGAAAGAAAAATTGAAAGAAAGATTGAAAGACTGAAGGAAAGAATGAGTGAAAGATTGAAAGAAAGATTAAAAGAAAAAAAGATTGAAAGTATTAAAGACTGAAAAAAATATTGAAAGAAAGATTGAAAGATTGAAAGATAGAATGAAAGAAAGATTGAAAGATTGAAAGATTGAAAGAAAGAATGAAAGAAAGATTGAAAGACTGAAAGAAAGAATGAAAGAAAGATTGAAAGTGCGAAAGAAAGAATGAAAGAATTAAAGAAAGATTGAAAGAAATATTGAAAGAAAGAATGAAAGATTGAAAGAAAGAATGAAAGTAATAAAGATTGAAAGAAGGAATGAAGGAAAAATTGAATGTTTGAAAGACTGAAAGAATGAATGAAAGAAAGCTTGAAAGAAAGATTGAAAGAAAGATTTTAAGAAAGGTTGAAAGACTGAAAGAAAGAATGAAAGAAAGAATGATTGAAAGATTGAAAGAAAGAATGAAAGATTGAAAGAAAGAATATAAGAACGATTGAAAGAAAGATTGAAAGTAAGATTGAAAAAAGAAAGAAAGATTGAAAGAAAGATTGAAAGAAAGATTGAAAGAAAGAATGAAAGTTTTACAGAAAGATTGAAAGAAAGATTGAAAGAAAGATTGAAAGAAAGATTGAAAGACTGAAAGAAAAAATGAAAGAAAGATTAAAAGAGAGATTGAAAGATTGAAAGATTGAAAGAAAGAATGAAAGATTGAAAGAAAGAATGAAAGAATGAATGAAAGATTAAAAGATTGAAAGAAATATTGAAAAAAAGAAAGATTGAAAGTAAGAAAAATTGAAAGAATGAATGAAAGAAACAAAAAAAGACTGATAAAAGGAAAGAATGTTTGAGAGATCAAAATATTTAAAGAAAGAAAGATTGAAAGAAAGATTTTAAGCCTGAATTAAAGAATTAAAGAAAGATTGAAAGAAAGGTTGAAAGATAGAATGAAAGAAAGATTGAAAGATTGAAAGTTGTAAAGAAAGATTGAAAGAAAGATTTAAAGAACGATTGAAAGACTAAAAAAAAGAATGAAAGAAAGATTGAAAGGTTGAAAGAAAAAATGAAAGAATGAAAGAAAGATTGAAAGATTGAAAGAAAGATTGGAAGAAAGAATGAAAGTATGAAAGAAAGATTGAAAGATTGAAGGAAAGATTGAAAGAACGATTGAAAGAAAGAATGAAAGAATGAAAGAAAGATTGAAAGATTGAAAGTAATAAAGATTGAAAGAAGGAATGAAGGAAAAATTGAATGTTTGAAAGACTGAAAGAATGAATGAAAGAAAGCTTGAAAGAAAGATTGAAAGAAAGATTTTAAGAAAGGTTGAAAGACTGAAAGATAGAATGAAAGTAAGAATGATTGAAAGATTGAAAGAAAGAATGAAAGATTGAAAGAAAGAATATAAGAACGATTGAAAGAAAGATTGAAAGTAAGATTGAAAGTTTGAAAGAAAGATTGAAAGAAAAATTGAAAGAAAGATTGAAAGACTGAAGGAAAGAATGAGTGAAAGATTGAAAGAAAGATTAAAAGAAAAAAAGATTGAAAGTATTAAAGATAGAATGAAAGAAAGATTGAAAGATTGAAAGATTGAAAGAAAGAATGAAATAAAGATTGAAAGTGCGAAAGAAAGAATGAAAGAATTAAAGAAAGATTGAAAGAAATATTGAAAGAAAGAATGAAAGATTGAAAGAAAGAATGAAAAAAAGATTGTAAGAAAGAATGAAAGAAAGATTGAAAGATTGAAAGAAAGATTGAAAGAAAGATTGAATGTTTGAAAGAAAGATTGAAAGAAAGATTTAAAGAAAGATTGAAAGACTGAAAGAAAGAATGAAAGAAAGATTGAAAGTTTGAAAGAAAGAATGAAAGAATTAAAGAAAGATTGAAAGAAATATTGAAAGAAAGAATGAAAGATTGAAAGAAAAAAATGAAAGAAAGATTGTAAGAAAGAATGAAAGAATGAAAGAAAGAATGAAAGTATGAAAGAAAGATTGAAAGATTGAAAGAAAGATTGAAAGAACGATTGAAAGAAAGATTTATAGAAAGATCGAAAGACTGAAAGAAAGAATGAAAGAAAGATTGAAAGTTTGAAAGAAAGAATGAAAGAATTAAAGAAAGATTGAAAGAAATATTGAAAGAAAGAATGAAAGATTGAAAGAAAAAAATGAAAGAAAGATTGTAAGAAAGAATGAAAGAATGAAAGAAAGAATGAAAGTATGAAAGAAAGAATGAAAGTATGAAAGAAAGATTGAAAGATTGAAGGAAAGATTGAAAGAACGATTGAAAGAAAGAATGAAAGAATGAAAGAAAGATTGAAAGATTGAAAGAAAGATTGAAAGTAATAAAGATTGAAAGAAGGAATGAAGGAAAAATTGAAAGTTTGAAAGACTGAAAGAATGAATGAAAGAAAGATTGAAAGATTGAAAGAAAGAAAGATTGAAAGAAAGAATGAAAGAATGAAAGAAAGATTGAAAGATTGAAAGAAATACTGAAAGAAAGAAAGAAAGATTGAAAGTAAGAACGATTGAAAGAAAGCTTGAAAGAAAGATTGAAAGAAAGAATGAAAGAAAGATTGAAAGAATGAAAGATTGAAAGAAAGATTGAAAGATTGAAAGAAAGAATAAAAGAACGATTGAAAGAAAGAATGAAAGAATGAAAGAAAGATTGAAAGATTGAAAGAATATTGAAAGAAAGAGAGAATGAAAGTAAGAAAGATTGAAAGAAAGATTGAAAGACTGAAAGAAAGAATGAATAAAAGAATTAAAGAAAGATTGAAAGATTGAAAGATTGAAAGAAAGATTGAAAAAAGAATGATTGAAAGAAAGAAAGATTTAAAGAATGAAAGATTTGAAGAAAGATTGAGAGACTAAAAGTAAGAATGAAAAAAAAGAATGAAAGAAAGATTGAAAGATTGAAAGATTGAAAGAAAGAATGAAAGATTGAAAGAAAGAATGAAAGAACGATTGAAAGAAAGAATGAAAGAATGAAAAAAAAGAATGAAAGAAAGATTGAAAGATTGAAAGATTGAAAGAAAGAATGAAAGATTGAAAGAAAGAATGAAAGAACGATTGAAAGAAAGAATGAAATTATGAAAGAAAGATTGAAAGATTGAAAGAAATATTGAAAGAAAGAGAGAATGAAAGTAATAAAGATGGAAAGAAAAATTGAAAGAAAGATTAAAAGAGAGATTGAAAGATTGAAAGATTGAAAGAAAGAATGAAAGATTGAAAGAAAGAATGAAAGAATGAATGAAAGATTAAAAGATTGAAAGAAAGGTTGAAAGATAGAATGAAAGAAAGATTGAAATATTGAAATTTTGAAAGAACGATTGAAAGAAAGATTTAAAGAAAGATTGAAAGACTAAAAAAAAGAATGAAAGAAAGATTGAAAGGTTGAAAGAAAGAATGAAAGAATGAAAGAAAGATTGAAAGAAAGAAAGAAAGATTGAAAGAAAGAATGAAAGTATGAAAGAAAGATTGAAAGATTGAAGGAAAGATTGAAAGAACGATTGAAAGAAAGAATGAAAGAACGAAAGAAAGATTGAAAGAAAGATTGAAAGTAATAAAGATTGAAAGAAGGAATGAAGGAAAAATTGAAAGTTTGAAAGACTGAAAGAATGAATGAAAGAAAGATTGAAAGATTGAAAGAAAGAAAGATTGAGAGAAAGAATGAAAGAATGAAAGAAAGATTGAAAGATTGAAAGAAATACTGAAAGAAAGAAAGAAAGATTGAAAGAAAGAACGATTGAAAGAAAGCTTGAAAGAAAGATTGAAAGAAGGAATGAAAGAAAGATTGAAAGATTGAAAGATTGAAATAAAGAATGAAAGATTGAAAGAAAGAATAAAAGAACGATTGAAAGAAAGAATGAAAGAATGAAAGAAAGATTGAAAGATTGAAAGAATATTGAAAGAAAGAGAGAATGAAAGTAAGAAAGATTGAAAGAAAGATTGAAAGTAAAAAAGATTGAAAGAAAGAATGAAAGAAAAATTGAAAGATTGAAAGATTGAAAGAAAGATTTAAAGAAAGATTGAAAGAAAGATTGAAAGACTGGAAGAAAGTATGAATAAAAGAATTAAAGAAAGATTGAAAGATTGAAAGATTGAAAGATTGAAAGAAAGATTGAAAAAAGAATGATTGAAAGAAAGAAAGATTTAAAGAATGAAAGATTTAAAGAAAGATTGAAAGACTAAAAGTAAGAATGAAAAAAAAGAATGAAAGCAAGATTGAAAGATTGAAAGATTGAAAGAAAGAATGAAAGATTGAAAGAAAGAATAAAAGAATGAAAGAAAGATTGAAAGACTGAAAGAAATATTGAAAGAAAGAGAGAATGAAAGTAAGAAAGATTGAAAGAAAAATTGAAAGATTGAAAGATTGAAAGAAAGAATGAAAGAAAGATTGAAAGATTGAAAGAAATACTGAAAGAAAGAAAGAAAGATTGAAAGTAAGAACGATTGAAAGAAAGCTTGAAAGAAAGATTGAAAGAAAGAATGAAAGAAAGATTGAAAGATTGAAAGATTGAAAGAAAGAATGAAAGATTGAAGGAAAGAATAAAAGAACGATTGAAAGAAAGAATGAAAGAATGAAAGAAAGATTGAAAGAATATTGAAAGAAAGAGAGAATGAAAGTAAGAAAGATTGAAAGAAAGATTGAAAGTAAAAAAGATTGAAAGAAAGAATGAAAGAAAGATTGAAAGAAAGATTTAAAGAAAGATTGAAAGACTAAAAAAAAGAATGAAAGAAAGATTGAAAGGTTGAAAGAAAGAATGAAAGAATGAAAGAAAGATTGAAAGAAAGAAAGAAAGATTGAAAGAAAGAATGAAAGTATGAAAGAAAGATTGAAAGATTGAAGGAAAGATTGAAAGAACGATTAAAAGAAAGAATGAAAGAACGAAAGAAAGATTGAAAGAAAGATTGAAAGTAATAAAGATTGAAAGAAGGAATGAAGGAAAAATTGAAAGTTTGAAAGACTGAAAGAATGAATGAAAGAAAGATTGAAAGATTGAAAGAAAGAAAGATTGAGAGAAAGAATGAAAGAATGAAAGAAAGATTGAAAGATTGAAAGAAATACTGAAAGAAAGAAAGAAAGATTGAAAGTAAGAACGATTGAAAGAAAGCTTGAAAGAAAGATTGAAAGAAGGAATGAAAGAAAGATTGAAAGATTGAAAGATTGAAATAAAGAATGAAAGATTGAAAGAAAGAATAAAAGAACGATTGAAAGAAAGAATGAAAGAATGAAAGAAAGATTGAAAGATTGAAAGAATATTGAAAGAAAGAGAGAATGAAAGTAAGAAAGATTGAAAGTAAAAAAGATTGAAAGAAAGAATGAAAGAAAAATTGAAAGATTGAAAGATTGAAAGAAAGATTTAAAGAAAGATTGAAAGAAAGATTGAAAGACTGGAAGAAAGAATGAATAAAAGAATTAAAGAAAGATTGAAAGATTGAAAGATTGAAAGATTGAAAGAAAGATTGAAAAAAGAATGATTGAAAGAAAGAAAGATTTAAAGAATGAAAGATTTAAAGAAAGATTGAAAGACTAAAAGTAAGAATGAAAAAAAAGAATGAAAGCAAGATTGAAAGATTGAAAGATTGAAAGAAAGAATGAAAGATTGAAAGAAAGAATGAAAGAAAGATTGAAAGACTGAAAGAAATATTGAAAGAAAGAGAGAATGAAAGTAAGAAAGATTGAAAGAAAAATTGAAAGATTGAAAGATTGAAAGAAAGAATGAAAGAAAGATTGAAAGATTGAAAGAAATACTGAAAGAAAGAAAGAAAGATTGAAAGAAAGCTTGAAAGAAAGATTGAAAGAAAGAATGAAAGAAAGATTGAAAGATTGAAAGATTGAAAGAAAGAATGAAAGATTGAAAGAAAGAATAAAAGAACGATTGAAAGAAAGAATGAAAGAATGAAAGAAAGATTGAAAGATTGAAAGAATATTGAAAGAAAGAGAGAATGAAAGTAAGAAAGATTGAAAGAAAGATTGAAAGTAAAAAAGATTGAAAGAAAGAATGAAAGAAAAATTGAAAGATTGAAAGATTGAAAGAAAGATTTAAAGAAAGATTTAAAGAAAGATTGAAAGACTGAAAGAAAGAATGAATAAAAGAATTAAAGAAAGATTGAAAGATCGAAAGATTGAAAGATTGAAAGAAAGATTGAAAAAAGAATGATTGAAAGAAAGAAAGATTTAAAGAATGAAAGTAAGAATGAAAAAAAAGAATGAAAGAAAGATTGAAAGATTGAAAGATTGAAAGAAATAATGAAAGAACGATTGAAAGAAAGAATTAAAGAAAGATTGAATGATTGAAAGATTGAAAGAAAGATTGAAAGAAAGATTGAAGAAAGAAAGATTTAAAGAAAAAAAGATTTAAAGAAAGATTGAAAGACTAAAAGTAAGAATTAAAAAAAAGATTGAAAGAAAGATTGAAAAAAGAAAGAAAGATTGAAAGAAAGATTGAAAGAGAGATTGAAAGAAAGAATGAAAGTTTGAAAGAAAGATTGAAAGAAAGATTGAAAGAAAGATTGAAAGACTGAAAGAAAAAATGAAAGAAAAATTAAAAGAGAGATTGAAAGATTGAAAGATTGAAAGAAAGAATGAAAGACTGAAAGAAAGAATGAAAGAATGAATGAAAGATTAAAAGATTGAAAGAAATATTGAAAAAAAGAAAGATTGAAAGTAAGAAAAATTGAAAGAATGAATGAAAGAAACAAAAAAAGACTGATAAAAAGAAAGAATGTTTGAGGGATCAAAATATTTAAAGAAAGAAAGATTTTAAGACTGAATTAAAGAATTAAAGAAAGATTGAAAGAAAGGTTGAAAGATAGAATGAAAGAAAGATTGAAAGATTGAAAGTTGTAAAGAAAGATTGAAAGAAAGATTTAAAGAAAGATTGAAAGACTAAAAAAAAGAATGAAAGAAAGATTGAAAGGTTGAAAGAAAAAATGAAAGAATGAAAGAAAGATTGAAAGATTGAAAGAAAGATTGGAAGAAAGAATGAAAGTATGAAAGAAAGATTGAAAGATTGAAGGAAAGATTGAAAGAACGATTGAAAGAAAGAATGAAAGAATGAAAGAAAGATTGAAAGATTGAAAGAAAGATTGAAAGTAATAAAGATTGAAAGAAGGAATGAAGGAAAAATTGAATGTTTGAAAGACTGAAAGAATGAATGAAAGATTGAAAGAAAGATTTTAAGAAAGGTTGAAAGATTGAAAGAAAGAATGAAAGATTGAAAGAAAGAATATAAGAACGATTGAAAGAAAGATTGAAAGTAAGATTGAAAGTTTGAAAGAAAGATTGAAAGAAAAATTGAAAGAAAGATTGAAAGACTGAAGGAAAGAATGAGTGAAAGATTGAAAGAAAGATTAAAAGAAAAAAAGATTGAAAGTATTAAAGACTGAAAAAAATATTGAAAGAAAGATTTAAAGACTGAAAGATAGAATGAAAGAAAGATTGAAAGATTGAAAGATTGAAAGATAGAATGAAAGAAAGATTGAAAGATTGAAAGATTGAAAGAAAGAATGCAAGAAAGATTGAAAGACTGAAAGAAAGAATGAAAGAAAGATTGAAAGTGCGAAAGAAAGAATGAAAGAATTAAAGAAAGATTGAAAGAAATATTGAAAGAAAGAATGAAAGATTGAAAGAAAGAATGAAAGTAATAAAGATTGAAAGAAGGAATGAAGGAAAAGTTGAATGTTTGAAAGACTGAAAGAATGAATGAAAGAAAGCTTGAAAGAAAGATTGAAAGAACGAAAGAAAGAATGAAAGAATTAAAGAAAGATTGAAAGATTGAAAGAATATTGAAAGAAAGAGAGAATGAAAGTAAGAAAGATTGAAAGAAAGATTGAAAGTAAAAAAGATTGAAAGAAAGAATGAAAGAAAAATTGAAAGATTGAAAGATTGAAAGAAAGATTTAAAGAAAGATTTAAAGAAAGATTGAAAGACAGAAAGAAAGAATGAATAAAAGAATTAAAGAAAGATTGAAAGATCGAAAGATTGAAAGATTGAAAGAAAGATTGAAAAAAGAATGATTGAAAGAAAGAAAGATTTAAAGAATGAAAGATTTAAAGAAAGATTGAAAGACTAAAAGTAAGAATGAAAAAAAAGAATGAAAGAAAGATTGAAAGATTGAAAGATTTAAAGAAAGAATGAAAGATTGAAAGAAAGAATGAAAGAACGATTGAAAGAAAGAATGAAAGAATGAAAGAAAGATTGAAAGATTGAAAGAAATATTGAAAGAAAGAGAGAATGAAAGTAAGAAAGATGGAAAGAAAAATTGAAAGATTGAAAGATTGAAAGAAAGAATTAAAGAAAGATTGAATGATTGAAAGATTGAAAGAAAGATTGAAAGAAAGATTGAAGAAAGAAAGATTTAAAGAAAAAAAGATTTAAAGAAAGATTGAAAGACTAAAAGAAGGAATGAAAAAAAAGATTGAAAGAAAGATTGAAAAAAGAAAGAAAAGTTGAAAGAAAGATTGAAAGAAAGATTGAAAGATTGAAGGAAAGATTGAAAGAACGATTGAAAGAAAGAATGAAAGAATGAAAGAAAGATTGAAAGATTGAAAGAAAGATTGAAAGTAATAAAGATTGAAAGAAGGAATGAAGGAAAAATTGAATGTTTGAAAGACTGAAAGAATGAATGAAAGAAAGCTTGAAAGAAAGATTGAAAGAAAGATTTTAAGAAAGCTTGAAAGACTGAAAGAAAGAATGAAAGAAAGAATGATTGAAAGATTGAAAGAAAGAATGAAAGATTGAAAGAAAGAATATAAGAACGATTGAAAGAAAGATTGAAAGTAAGATTGAAAGTTTGAAAGAAAGATTGAAAGAAAAATTGAAAGAAAGATTGAAAGACTGAAGGAAAGAATGAGTGAAAGATTGAAAGAAAGATTAAAAGAAAAAAAGATTGAAAGTATTAAAGACTGAAAAAAATATTGAAAGAAAGATGTAAAGACTGAAAGATAGAATGAAAGAAAGATTGAAAGATTGAAAGATTGAAAGAAAGAATGAAAGAAAGATTGAAAGACTGAAAAAAATATTGAAAGAAAGATTGAAAGATTGAAAGATAGAATGAAAGAAAGATTGAAAGATTGAAAGATTGAAAGAAAGAATGAAAGATTGAAAGAAAGAATGAAAGAACGATTGAAAGTGCGAAAGAAAGAATGAAAGAATTAAAGAAAGATTGAAAGAAATATTGAAAGAAAGAATGAAAGATTGAAAGAAAGAATGAAAGTAATAAAGATTGAAAGAAGGAATGAAGGAAAAATTGAATGTTTGAAAGACTGAAAGAATGAATGAAAGAAAGCTTGAAAGAAAGATTGAAAGAAAGATTTTAAGAAAGGTTGAAAGACTGAAAGAAAAAATGAAAGAAAGAATGATTGAAAGATTGAAAGAAAGAATGAAAGATTGAAAGAAAGAATATAAGAACGATTGAAAGAAAGATTGAAAGTAAGATTGAAAGTTTGAAAGAAAGATTGAAAGAAAAATTGAAAGAAAGATTGAAAGACTGAAGGAAAGAATGAGTGAAAGATTGAAAGAAAGATTAAAAGAAAAAAAGATTGAAAGTATTAAAGACTGAAAAAAATATTGAAAGAAAGATTGAAAGATTGAAAGATAGAATGAAAGAAAGATTGAAAGATTGAAAGATTGAAAGAAAGAATGAAAGAAAGATTGAAAGACTGAAAAAAATATTGAAAGAAAGATTGAAAGATTGAAAGATAGAATGAAAGAAAGATTGAAAGATTGAAAGATTGAAAGAAAGAATGAAATAAAGATTGAAAGACTGAAAGAAAGAATGAAAGAAAGATTGAAAGTGCGAAAGAAAGAATGAAAGAATTAAAGAAAGATTTAAAGATTGAAAGAATATTGAAAGAAAGAGAGAATGAAAGTAAGAAAGATTGAAAGAAAGATTGAAAGTAAAAAAGATTGAAAGAAAGAATGAAAGAAAAATTGAAAGATTGAAAGATTGAAAGAAAGATTTAAAGAAAGATTTAAAGAAAGATTGAAAGACTGAAAGAAAGAATGAATAAAAGAATTAAAGAAAGATTGAAAGATCGAAAGATTGAAAGATTGAAAGAAAGATTGAAAAAAGAATGATTGAAAGAAAGAAAGATTTAAAGAATGAAAGATTTAAAGAAAGATTGAAAGACTAAAAGTAAGAATGAAAAAAAAGAATGAAAGAAAGATTGAAAGATTGAAAGAAAGAATGAAAGAACGATTGAAAGAAAGAATGAAAGAATGAAAGAAAGATTGAAAGATTGAAAGAAATATTGAAAGAAAGAGAGAATGAAAGTAAGAAAGATGGAAAGAAAAATTGAAAGATTGAAAGATTGAAAGAAAGAATTAAAGAAAGATTGAATGATTGAAAGATTGAAAGAAAGATTGAAAGAAAGATTGAAGAAAGAAAGATTTAAAGAAAAAAAGATTTAAAGAAAGATTGAAAGACTAAAAGTAAGAATGAAAAAAAAGATTGAAAGAAAGATTGAAAAAAGAAAGAAAGATTGAAAGAAAGATTGAAAGAAAGATTGAAAGAAAGATTGAAAGAAAGAATGAAAGTTTGAAAGAAAGATTGAAAGAAAGATTGAAAGAAAGATTGAAAGACAAAGAAAAAATGAAAGAAAGATTAAAAGAGAGATTGAAAGATTGAAAGATTGAAAGAAAGAATGAAAGATTGAAAGAAATAATGAAAGAATGAATGAAAGATTAAAAGATTGAAAGAAATATTGAAAAAAAGAAAGATTGAAAGTAAGAAAAATTGAAAGAATGAATGAAAGAAACAAAAAAAGACTGATAAAAAGAAAGAATGTTTGAGAGATCAAAATATTTAAAGAAAGAAAGATTGAAAGAAAGATTTTAAGACTGAATTAAAGAATTAAAGAAAGATTGAAAGAAAGGTTGAAAGATAGAATGAAAGAAAGATTGAAAGATTGAAAGTTGTAAAGAAAGATTGAAAGAAAGATTTAAAGAAAGATTGAAAGACTAAAAAAAAGAATGAAAGAAAGATTGAAAGGTTGAAAGAAAGAATGAAAGAATGAAAGAAAGATTGAAAGATTGAAAGAAAGTTTGAAAGAGAGATTTAAACAAAGAAAGATTGAAAGTAAGAAAGATTGAAAGAATTAATGAAAGAAAGATTGAAAGATTGAAAGAAAGAATGAAAGAAAGATTGAAAGATTGAAATATTGAAAGAAAGATTGAATGTTTGAAAAAAGATTGAAAGTATTAAAGATCGAAAGAAATATTTAAAGAAAGATTGAAAGATTGAAAGAAAGAATGAAAGAACGATTGAAAGAAAGAATGAATGAATGAAAGAAAGAATGAAAGATTAAACAATTGAAAGAAAGATTGGAAGAAAGATTGAAAAAAGAAATATTGAAAGAAAGAATGAAAGAAAGATTGAAAGAAAGTTGGAAAGAAAGATTGAAAGAAAGAAAGATTAAAAGAAATAATGAAAGAAAGATTGAACGATTGGAACCAATATTGAAAGATAGAAAAATTGAAAGTAAGAAAGAATGAAAGCAAGATTGAAAGATTGAAAGAAAGAATGAAAGAAAGATTGAAAGATTGACAGAATGATTGAAAAAAAGGTTGAAAGACTGAAAGAAAGAATGAAAAAAAGATTGAAAGATTGAAAGATTGAAAGAAAGATTGAATGTTTGAAAGAAAGTTTGAAAGAAAGATTTAAAGAAAGAAAGATTGAAAGAAATATTGAAAGAAAGATTGAAAGATTGAAAGAAAGATTGAAAGATTGAAAGATTGAAATAATGATTGAAAGTTTGAAAGAAAGATTGAAAGAAAGATTTAAGGAAAGAAAGATTGAAAGTAAGAAAGATTGAAAGAAATATTGAAAGAAAGATTGAAAGATTGAAAGAAAGATTGAAAGAAAGAATGAAAGAAAGATTGAAAGAAATATTGAAAAAAAGAAAGATTGAAAGAAAGATTGAAAGACTGAAGGAAAGAATGAAAGAAAGATTGAAAGAAAGATTGAAAGAAAGATTGAAAGAAAGAAAGATTGAAAGAAAGATTGGAAGATTGAAAGATTGAAAGAAAGAATGAAAAATTGAAAGAAAGAATGAAAGAACGATTGAAAGAAAGAATGAAAGAATGAAAGAAAGATTGAAAGATTGAAAGAAAGATTGAAAGAAAGATTTAAAGAAAGATTGAAAGACTGAAAGAAAGAATGAAAGAAATAATTAAAGAAAGATTGAAAGAACGAATGTAAGAAAGATTGAAAGATTGAAAGATTGAAATAAAGATTGACAGTTTGAAAGAAAGATTGAAAGAAAGATTTAAAGAAAGAAAGATTGAAAGAAATATTGAAAGAAAGATTGAAAGAATTAACAAAAGAAAGATTGAAAGAAAGAATGAAAGAAAGATTGAACGATTGTAAGAAATATTGAAAGAAAGATAGATTGAAAGTAAGATAGATTGAAAGAAAGAATGAAAGAAAGATTGAAAGATTTAAAGAATGAATGAAAGAAAGATTGAAAGATTGAAATATTGAAAGAAAGAAAGAATGAAAGATTGAAAGATTGAAAGAAAGATTGAAAGATTGAAAGATTGAAATAAAGATTGAAAGTTTGAAAGAAAGATTGAAAGAAAGATTGAAAGAAAGAAAGAAATATTGAAAGAAAGATTGAAAGAAAGATTGAAAGAAAGAAAGATTGAATGATTGAATGATTGAAAGAAAGACTGAAAGAAAGAATGACGGACAGAAAGATTGAAAGAAAGAATGAAAGAAAGATTGAAAAAAAGATTGAAAGATTAAACAATTGAAAGAAAGATTGCAAGAAAGATGGAAAGAATGAAAGATTGAAATAATGATTGAAAGTTTGAAAGAAAGATTGAAAGAAAGATTTAAACAAAGAAAGATTGAAAGTAAGAAAGATTGAAAGAAATATTGAACGAAAGATTGGAAGAAAGGATGAAAGAAAAATTGAAAGAAAGATTGAAAGAAAGATTGAAAGAATGATTTAAAAAGAAAGATTGAAAGTAAGAAAGATTGAAAGATTGAAAGAAAGATTGAAAGAAAGATTAAAAAAAAGAAAGATTGAAAGTAAGAAAGATTGAAAGACATATTGAAAGAAAGATTGAAAGATTGAAAGAAAGATTGAAAGAAAGAATGAAAGAACGATTGAAAGAAAGAATGAAAGAATGAAAGAAAGATTGAAAGATTGAAAGAAATATTGAAAGAAAGAGAGAATGAAAGTAAGAAAGATGGAAAGAAAAATTGAAAGATTGAAAGATTGAAAGAAAGAATTAAAGAAAGATTGAATGATTGAAAGATTGAAAGAAAGATTGAAAGAAAGATTGAAGAAAGAAAGATTTAAAGAAAAAAAGATTTAAAGAAAGATTGAAAGACTAAAAGTAAGAATTAAAAAAAAGATTGAAAGAAAGATTGAAAAAAGAAAGAAAGATTGAAAGAAAGATTGAAAGAGAGATTGAAAGAAAGAATGAAAGTTTGAAAGAAAGATTAAAAGAAAGATTGAAAGAAAGATTGAAAGACTGAAAGAAAAAATGAAAGAAAGATTAAAAGAGAGATTGAAAGATTGAAAGATTGAAAGAAAGAATGAAAGATTGAAAGAAAGAATGAAAGAATGAATGAAAGATTAAAAGATTGAAAGAAATATTGAAAAAAAGAAAGATTGAAAGTAAGAAAAATTGAAAGAATGAATGAAAGAAACAAAAAAAGACTGATAAAAAGAAAGAATGTTTGAGAGATCAAAATATTTAAAGAAAGAAAGATTTTAAGACTGAATTAAAGAATTAAAGAAAGATTGAAAGAAAGGTTGAAAGATAGAATGAAAGAAAGATTGAAAGATTGAAAGTTGTAAAGAAAGATTGAAAGAAAGATTTAAAGAAAGATTGAAAGACTAAAAAAAAAAATGAAAGAAAGATTGAAAGGTTGAAAGAAAAAATGAAAGAATGAAAGAAAGATTGAAAGATTGAAAGAAAGATTGGAAGAAAGAATGAAAGTATGAAAGAAAGATTGAAAGATTGAAGGAAAGATTGAAAGAACGATTGAAAGAAAGAATGAAAGAATGAAAGAAAGATTGAAAGATTGAAAGAAAGATTGAAAGTAATAAAGATTGAAAGAAGGAATGAAGGAAAAATTGAATGTTTGAAAGACTGAAAGAATGAATGAAAGATTGAAAGAAAGATTTTAAGAAAGGTTGAAAGATTGAAAGAAAGAATGAAAGATTGAAAGAAAGAATATAAGAACGATTGAAAGAAAGATTGAAAGTAAGATTGAAAGTTTGAAAGAAAGATTGAAAGAAAAATTGAAAGAAAGATTGAAAGACTGAAGGAAAGAATGAGTGAAAGATTGAAAGAAAGATTAAAAGAAAAAAAGATTGAAAGTATTAAAGACTGAAAAAAATATTGAAAGAAAGATTTAAAGACTGAAAGATAGAATGAAAGAAGATTGAAAGATTGAAAGATTGAAAGAAAGAATGAAAGAAAGATTGAAAGACTGAAAAAAATATTGAAAGAAAGATTGAAAGATTGAAAGATAGAATGAAAGAAAGATTGAAAGATTGAAAGATTGAAAGAAAGAATGAAAGAAAGATTGAAAGACTGAAAGAAAGAATGAAAGAAAGATTGAAAGTGCGAAAGAAAGAATGAAAGAATTAAAGAAAGATTGAAAGATTGAAAGATTGAAAGAAAGAATGAAAGAAAGATTGAAAGACTGAAAGAAAGAATGAAAGAAAGATTGAAAGTGCGAAAGAAAGAATGAAAGAATTAAAGAAAGATTGAAAGAAATATTGAAAGAAAGAATGAAAGATTGAAAGAAAGAATGAAAGTAATAAAGATTGAAAGAAGGAATGAAGGAAAAGTTGAATGTTTGAAAGACTGAAAGAATGAATGAAAGAAAGCTTGAAAGAAAGATTGAAAGAACGAAAGAAAGAATGAAAGAATTAAAGAAAGATTGAAAGATTGAAAGAATATTGAAAGAAAGAGAGAATGAAAGTAAGAAAGATTGAAAGAAAGATTGAAAGTAAAAAAGATTGAAAGAAAGAATGAAAGAAAAATTGAAAGATTGAAAGATTGAAAGAAAGATTTAAAGAAAGATTTAAAGAAAGATTGAAAGACAGAAAGAAAGAATGAATAAAAGAATTAAAGAAAGATTGAAAGATCGAAAGATTGAAAGATTGAAAGAAAGATTGAAAAAAGAATGATTGAAAGAAAGAAAGATTTAAAGAATGAAAGATTTAAAGAAAGATTGAAAGACTAAAAGTAAGAATGAAAAAAAAGAATGAAAGAAAGATTGAAAGATTGAAAGATTTAAAGAAAGAATGAAAGATTGAAAGAAAGAATGAAAGAACGATTGAAAGAAAGAATGAAAGAATGAAAGAAAGATTGAAAGATTGAAAGAAATATTGAAAGAAAGAGAGAATGAAAGTAAGAAAGATGGAAAGAAAAATTGAAAGATTGAAAGATTGAAAGAAAGAATTAAAGAAAGATTGAATGATTGAAAGATTGAAAGAAAGATTGAAAGAAAGATTGAAGAAAGAAAGATTTAAAGAAAAAAAGATTTAAAGAAAGATTGAAAGACTAAAAGAAGGAATGAAAAAAAAGATTGAAAGAAAGATTGAAAAAAGAAAGAAAAGTTGAAAGAAAGATTGAAAGAAAGATTGAAAGATTGAAGGAAAGATTGAAAGAACGATTGAAAGAAAGAATGAAAGAATGAAAGAAAGATTGAAAGATTGAAAGAAAGATTGAAAGTAATAAAGATTGAAAGAAGGAATGAAGGAAAAATTGAATGTTTGAAAGACTGAAAGAATGAATGAAAGAAAGCTTGAAAGAAAGATTGAAAGAAAGATTTTAAGAAAGGTTGAAAGACTGAAAGAAAGAATGAAAGAAAGAATGATTGAAAGATTGAAAGAAAGAATGAAAGATTGAAAGAAAGAATATAAGAACGATTGAAAGAAAGATTGAAAGTAAGATTGAAAGTTTGAAAGAAAGATTGAAAGAAAAATTGAAAGAAAGATTGAAAGACTGAAGGAAAGAATGAGTGAAAGATTGAAAGAAAGATTAAAAGAAAAAAAGATTGAAAGTATTAAAGACTGAAAAAAATATTGAAAGAAAGATTTAAAGACTGAAAGATAGAATGAAAGAAAGATTGAAAGATTGAAAGATTGAAAGAAAGAATGAAAGAAAGATTGAAAGACTGAAAAAAATATTGAAAGAAAGATTGAAAGATTGAAAGATAGAATGAAAGAAAGATTGAAAGATTGAAAGATTGAAAGAAAGAATGAAAGATTGAAAGAAAGAATGAAAGAACGATTGAAAGTGCGAAAGAAAGAATGAAAGAATTAAAGAAAGATTGAAAGAAATATTGAAAGAAAGAATGAAAGATTGAAAGAAAGAATGAAAGTAATAAAGATTGAAAGAAGGAATGAAGGAAAAATTGAATGTTTGAAAGACTGAAAGAATGAATGAAAGAAAGCTTGAAAGAAAGATTGAAAGAAAGATTTTAAGAAAGGTTGAAAGACTGAAAGAAAAAATGAAAGAAAGAATGATTGAAAGATTGAAAGAAAGAATGAAAGATTGAAAGAAAGAATATAAGAACGATTGAAAGAAAGATTGAAAGTAAGATTGAAAGTTTGAAAGATTGAAAGAAAGAATGAAATAAAGATTGAAAGACTGAAAGAAAGAATGAAAGAAAGATTGAAAGTGCGAAAGAAAGAATGAAAGAATTAAAGAAAGATTTAAAGATTGAAAGAATATTGAAAGAAAGAGAGAATGAAAGTAAGAAAGATTGAAAGAAAGATTGAAAGTAAAAAAGATTGAAAGAAAGAATGAAAGAAAAATTGAAAGATTGAAAGATTGAAAGAAAGATTTAAAGAAAGATTTAAAGAAAGATTGAAAGACTGAAAGAAAGAATGAATAAAAGAATTAAAGAAAGATTGAAAGATCGAAAGATTGAAAGATTGAAAGAAAGATTGAAAAAAGAATGATTGAAAGAAAGAAAGATTTAAAGAATGAAAGATTTAAAGAAAGATTGAAAGACTAAAAGTAAGAATGAAAAAAAAGAATGAAAGAAAGATTGAAAGATTGAAAGAAAGAATGAAAGAACGATTGAAAGAAAGAATGAAAGAATGAAAGAAAGATTGAAAGATTGAAAGAAATATTGAAAGAAAGAGAGAATGAAAGTAAGAAAGATGGAAAGAAAAATTGAAAGATTGAAAGATTGAAAGAAAGAATTAAAGAAAGATTGAATGATTGAAAGATTGAAAGAAAGATTGAAAGTAAGATTGAAGAAAGAAAGATTTAAAGAAAAAAAGATTTAAAGAAAGATTGAAAGACTAAAAGTAAGAATGAAAAAAAAGATTGAAAGAAAGATTGAAAAAAGAAAGAAAGATTGAAAGAAAGATTGAAAGAAAGATTGAAAGAAAGAATGAAAGTTTGAAAGAAAGATTGAAAGAAAGATTGAAAGAAAGATTGAAAGACAAAGAAAAAATGAAAGAAAGATTAAAAGAGAGATTGAAAGATTGAAAGATTGAAAGAAAGAATGAAAGATTGAAAGAAAGAATGAAAGAATGAATGAAAGATTAAAAGATTGAAAGAAATATTGAAAAAAAGAAAGATTGAAAGTAAGAAAAATTGAAAGAATGAATGAAAGAAACAAAAAAAGACTGATAAAAAGAAAGAATGTTTGAAAGATCAAAATATTTAAAGAAAGAAAGATTGAAAGAAAGATTTTAAGACTGAATTAAAGAATTAAAGAAAGATTGAAAGAAAGGTTGAAAGATAGAATGAAAGAAAGATTGAAAGATTGAAAGTTGTAAAGAAAGATTGAAAGAAAGATTTAAAGAAAGATTGAAAGACTAAAAAAAAGAATGAAAGAAAGATTGAAAGGTTGAAAGAAAGAATGAAAGAATGAAAGAAAGATTGAAAGATTGAAAGAAAGTTTGAAAGAGAGATTTAAACAAAGAAAGATTGAAAGTAAGAAAGATTGAAAGAATTAATGAAAGAAAGATTGAAAGATTGAAAGAAAGAATGAAAGAAAGATTGAAAGATTGAAATATTGAAAGAAAGATTGAATGTTTGAAAAAAGATTGAAAGTATTAAAGATCGAAAGAAATATTTAAAGAAAGATTGAAAGATTGAAAGAAAGAATGAAAGAACGATTGAAAGAAAGAATGAATGAATGAAAGAAAGAATGAAAGATTAAACAATTGAAAGAAAGATTGGAAGAAAGATTGAAAAAAGAAATATTGAAAGAAAGAATGAAAGAAAGATTGAAAGAAAGTTGGAAAGAAAGATTGAAAGAAAGAAAGATTGAAAGAAATAATGAAAGAAAGATTGAACGATTGGAACCAATATTGAAAGATAGAAAAATTGAAAGTAAGAAAGAATGAAAGCAAGATTGAAAGATTGAAAGAAAGAATGAAAGAAAGATTGAAAGATTGACAGAATGATTGAAAAAAAGGTTGAAAGACTGAAAGAAAGAATGAAAAAAAGATTGAAAGATTGAAAGATTGAAAGAAAGATTGAATGTTTGAAAGAAAGTTTGAAAGAAAGATTTAAAGAAAGAAAGATTGAAAGAAATATTGAAAGAAAGATTGAAAGATTGAAAGAAAGATTGAAAGATTGAAAGATTGAAATAATGATTGAAAGTTTGAAAGAAAGATTGAAAGAAAGATTTAAGGAAAGAAAGATTGAAAGTAAGAAAGATTGAAAGAAATATTGAAAGAAAGATTGAAAGATTGAAAGAAAGATTGAAAGAAAGAATGAAAGAAAGATTGAAAGAAATATTGAAAAAAAGAAAGATTGAAAGAAAGATTGAAAGACTGAAGGAAAGAATGAAAGAAAGATTGAAAGAAAGATTGAAAGAAAGATTGAAAGAAAGAAAGATTGAAAGAAAGATTGGAAGATTGAAAGATTGAAAGAAAGAATGAAAAATTGAAAGAAAGAATGAAAGAACGATTGAAAGAAAGAATGAAAGAATGAAAGAAAGATTGAAAGATTGAAAGAAAGATTGAAAGAAAGATTTAAAGAAAGATTGAAAGACTGAAAGAAAGAATGAAAGAAATAATTAAAGAAAGATTGAAAGAACGAATGTAAGAAAGATTGAAAGATTGAAAGATTGAAATAAAGATTGAAAGTTTGAAAGAAAGATTGAAAGAAAGATTTAAAGAAAGAAAGATTGAAAGAAATATTGAAAGAAAGATTGAAAGAATTAACAAAAGAAAGATTGAAAGAAAGAATGAAAGAAAGATTGAACGATTGGAAGAAATATTGAAAGAAAGATAGATTGAAAGTAAGATAGATTGAAAGAAAGAATGAAAGAAAGATTGAAAGATTTAAAGAATGAATGAAAGAAAGATTGAAAGATTGAAATATTGAAAGAAAGAATGAATGAAAGATTGAAAGATTGAAAGAAAGATTGAAAGATTGAAAGATTGAAATAAAGATTGAAAGTTTGAAAGAAAGATTTAAAGAAAGATTGAAAGAAAGAAAGAAATATTGAAAGAAAGATTGAAAGAAAGATTGAAAGAAAGAAAGATTGAATGATTGAATGATTGAAAGAAAGACTGAAAGAAAGAATGACGGACAGAAAGATTGAAAGAAAGAATGAAAGAAAGATTGAAAAAAAGATTGAAAGATTAAACAATTGAAAGAAAGATTGCAAGAAAGATGGAAAGAATGAAAGATTGAAATAATGATTGAAAGTTTGAAAGAAAGATTGAAAGAAAGATTTAAACAAAGAAAGATTGAAAGTAAGAAAGATTGAAAGAAATATTGAACGAAAGATTGGAAGAAAGGATGAAAGAAAAATTGAAAGAAAGATTGAAAGAAAGATTGAAAGAATGATTTAAACAAAGAAAGATTGAAAGTAAGAAAGATTGAAAGATTGAAAGAAAGATTGAAAAAAGAATGATTGAAAGAAAGAAAGATTTAAAGAATGAAAGTAAGAATGAAAAAAAAGAATGAAAGAAAGATTGAAAGATTGAAAGATTGAAAGAAAGAATGAAAGAACGATTGAAAGAAAGAATGAAAGAATGAAAGAAAGATTGAAAGATTGAAAGAAATATTGAAAGAAAGAGAGAATGAAAGTAAGAAAGATGGAAAGAAAAATTGAAAGATTGAAAGATTGAAAGAAAGAATTAAAGAAAGATTGAATGATTGAAAGATTGACAGAAAGATTGAAAGAAAGATTGAAGAAAGAAAGATTTAAAGAAAAAAAGATTTAAAGAAAGATTGAAAGACTAAAAGTAAGAATTAAAAAAAAGATTGAAAGAAAGATTGAAAAAAGAAAGAAAGATTGAAAGAAAGATTGAAAGAGAGATTGAAAGAAAGAATGAAAGTTTGAAAGAAAGATTGAAAGAAAGATTGAAAGAAAGATTGAAAGACTGAAAAAAAAATGAAAGAAAGATTAAAATAGAGATTGAAAGATTGAAAGATTGAAAGAAAGAATGAAAGATTGAAAGAAAGAATGAAAGAATGAATGAAAGATTAAAAGATTGAAAGAAATATTGAAAAAAAGAAAGATTGAAAGTAAGAAAAATTGAAAGAATGAATGAAAGAAACAAAAAAAGACTGATAAAAAGAAAGAATGTTTGAGAGATCAAAATATTTAAAGAAAGAAAGATTTTAAGACTGAATTAAAGAATTAAAGAAAGATTGAAAGAAAGGTTGAAAGATAGAATGAAAGAAAGATTGAAAGATTGAAAGTTGTAAAGAAAGATTGAAAGAAAGATTGAAAGACTAAAAAAAAGAATGAAAGAAAGATTGAAAGGTTGAAAGAAAAAATGAAAGAATGAAAGAAAGATTGAAAGATTGAAAGAAAGATTGGAAGAAAGAATGAAAGTATGAAAGAAAGATTGAAAGATTGAAGGAAAGATTGAAAGAACGATTGAAAGAAAGAATGAAAGAATGAAAGAAAGATTGAAAGATTGAAAGAAAGATTGAAAGTAATAAAGATTGAAAGAAGGAATGAAGGAAAAATTGAATGTTTGAAAGACTGAAAGAATGAATGAAAGATTGAAAGAAAGATTTTAAGAAAGGTTGAAAGATTGAAAGAAAGAATGAAAGATTGAAAGAAAGAATATAAGAACGACTGAAAGAAAGATTGAAAGTAAGATTGAAAGTTTGAAAGAAAGATTGAAAGAAAAATTGAAAGAAAGATTGAAAGACTGAAGGAAAGAATGAGTGAAAGATAGAAAGAAAGATTAAAAGAAAAAAAGATTGAAAGTATTAAAGACTGAAAAAAATATTGAAAGAAAGATTTAAAGACTGAAAGATAGAATGAAAGAAAGATTGAAAGATTGAAAGATTGAAAGAAAGAATGAAAGAAAGATTGAAAGACTGAAAAAAATATTGAAAGAAAGATTGAAAGATTGAAATATAGAATGAAAGAAAGATTGAAAGATTGAAAGATTGAAAGAAAGAATGAAAGAAAGATTGAAAGACTGAAAGAAAGAATGAAAGAAAGATTGAAAGTGCGAAAGAAAGAATGAAAGAATTAAAGAAAGATTGAAAGATTGAAAGATTGAAAGAAAGAATGAAAGAAAGATTGAAAGACTGAAAGAAAGAATGAAAGAAAGATTGAAAGTGCGAAAGAAAGAATGAAAGAATTAAAGAAAGATTGAAAGAAATATTGAAAGAAAGAATGAAAGATTGAAAGAAAGAATGAAAGTAATAAAGATTGAAAGAAGGAATGAAGGAAAAGTTGAATGTTTGAAAGACTGAAAGAATGAATGAAAGAAAGCTTGAAAGAAAGATTGAAAGAACGAAAGAAAGAATGAAAGAATTAAAGAAAGATTGAAAGATTGAAAGAATATTGAAAGAAAGAGAGAATGAAAGATTGAAAGATTGAAAGAAAGATTGAAAGTAAAAAAGATTGAAAGAAAGAATGAAAGAAAAATTGAAAGATGGAAAGATTGAAAGAAAGATTTAAAGAAAGATTTAAAGAAAGATTGAAAGACAGAAAGAAAGAATGAATAAAAGAATTAAAGAAAGATTGAAAGATCGAAAGATTGAAAGATTGAAAGAAAGATTGAAAAAAGAATGATTGAAAGAAAGAAAGATTTAAAGAATGAAAGATTTAAAGAAAGATTGAAAGACTAAAAGTAAGAATGAAAAAAAAGAATGAAAGAAAGATTGAAAGATTGAAAGATTTAAAGAAAGAATGAAAGATTGAAAGAAAGAATGAAAGAACGATTGAAAGAAAGAATGAAAGAATGAAAGAAAGATTGAAAGATTGAAAGAAATATTGAAAGAAAGAGAGAATGAAAGTAAGAAAGATGGAAAGAAAAATTGAAAGATTGAAAGATTGAAAGAAAGAATTAAAGAAAGATTGAATGATTGAAAGATTGAAAGAAAGATTGAAAGAAAGATTGAAGAAAGAAAGATTTAAAGAAAAAAAGATTTAAAGAAAGATTGAAAGACTAAAAGAAGGAATGAAAAAAAAGATTGAAAGAAAGATTGAAAAAAGAAAGAAAAGTTGAAAGAAAGATTGAAAGAAAGATTGAAAGATTGAAGGAAAGATTGAAAGAACGATTGAAAGAAAGAATGAAAGAATGAAAGAAAGATTGAAAGATTGAAAGAAAGATTGAAAGTAATAAAGATTGAAAGAAGGAATGAAGGAAAAATTGAATGTTTGAAAGACTGAAAGAATGAATGAAAGAAAGCTTGAAAGAAAGATTGAAAGAAAGATTTTAAGAAAGGTTGAAAGACTGAAAGAAAGAATGAAAGAAAGAATGATTGAAAGATTGAAAGAAAGAATGAAAGATTGAAAGAAAGAATATAAGAACGATTGAAAGAAAGATTGAAAGTAAGATTGAAAGTTTGAAAGAAAGATTGAAAGAAAAATTGAAAGAAAGATTGAAAGACTGAAGGAAAGAATGAGTGAAAGATTGAAAGAAAGATTAAAAGAAAAAAAGATTGAAAGTATTAAAGACTGAAAAAAATATTGAAAGAAAGATTTAAAGACTGAAAGATAGAATGAAAGAAAGATTGAAAGATTGAAAGATTGAAAGAAAGAATGAAAGAAAGATTGAAAGACTGAAAAAAATATTGAAAGAAAGATTGAAAGCTTGAAAGATAGAATGAAAGAAAGATTGAAAGATTGAAAGATTGAAAGAAAGAATGAAAGAAAGATTGAAAGACTGAAAGAAAGAATGAAAGAAAGATTGAAAGTGCGAAAGAAAGAATGAAAGAATTAAAGAAAGATTGAAAGATTGAAAGATTGAAAGAAAGAATGAAAGAAAGATTGAAAGACTGAAAGAAAGAATGAAAGAAAGATTGAAAGTGCGAAAGAAAGAATGAAAGAATTAAAGAAAGATTGAAAGAAATATTGAAAGAAAGAATGAAAGATTGAAAGAAAGAATGAAAGTAATAAAGATTGAAAGAAGGAATGAAGGAAAAGTTGAATGTTTGAAAGACTGAAAGAATGAATGAAAGAAAGCTTGAAAGAAATATTGAAAGAACGAAAGAAAGAATGAAAGAATTAAAGAAAGATTGAAAGATTGAAAGAATATTGAAAGAAAGAGAGAATGAAAGATTGAAAGATTGAAAGAAAGATTGAAAGTAAAAAAGATTGAAAGAAAGAATGAAAGAAAAATTGAAAGATTGAAAGATTGAAAGAAAGATTTAAAGAAAGATTTAAAGAAAGATTGAAAGACAGAAAGAAAGAATGAATAAAAGAATTAAAGAAAGATTGAAAGATCGAAAGATTGAAAGATTGAAAGAAAGATTGAAAAAAGAATGATTGAAAGAAAGAAAGATTTAAAGAATGAAAGATTTAAAGAAAGATTGAAAGACTAAAAGTAAGAATGAAAAAAAAGAATGAAAGAAAGATTGAAAGATTGAAAGATTTAAAGAAAGAATGAAAGATTGAAAGAAAGAATGAAAGAACGATTGAAAGAAAGAATGAAAGAATGAAAGAAAGATTGAAAGATTGAAAGAAATATTGAAAGAAAGAGAGAATGAAAGTAAGAAAGATGGAAAGAAAAATTGAAAGATTGAAAGATTGAAAGAAAGAATTAAAGAAAGATTGAATGATTGAAAGATTGAAAGAAAGACTGAAAGAAAGATTGAAGAAAGAAAGATTTAAAGAAAAAAAGATTTAAAGAAAGATTGAAAGACTAAAAGAAGGAATGAAAAAAAAGATTGAAAGAAAGATTGAAAAAAGAAAGAAAAGTTGAAAGAAAGATTGAAAGAAAGATTGAAAGATTGAAGGAAAGATTGAAAGAACGATTGAAAGAAAGAATGAAAGAATGAAAGAAAGATTGAAAGATTGAAAGAAAGATTGAAAGTAATAAAGATTGAAAGAAGGAATGAAGGAAAAATTGAATGTTTGAAAGACTGAAAGAATGAATGAAAGAAAGCTTGAAAGAAAGATTGAAAGAAAGATTTTAAGAAAGGTTGAAAGACTGAAAGATAGAATGAAAGTAAGAATGATTGAAAGATTGAAAGAAAGAATGAAAGATTGAAAGAAAGAATATAAGAACGATTGAAAGAAAGATTGAAAGTAAGATTGAAAGTTTGAAAGAAAGATTGAAAGAAAAATTGAAAGAAAGATTGAAAGACTGAAGGAAAGAATGAGTGAAAGATTGAAAGAAAGATTAAAAGAAAAAAAGATTGAAAGTATTAAAGATAGAATGAAAGAAAGATTGAAAGATTGAAAGATTGAAAGAAAGAATGAAATAAAGATTGAAAGACTGAAAGAAAGAATAAAAGAAAGATTGAAAGTGCGAAAGAAAGAATGAAAGAATTAAAGAAAGATTGAAAGAAATATTGAAAGAAAGAATGAAAGATTGAAAGAAAGAATGAAAAAAAGATTGTAAGAAAGAATGAAAGAAAGATTGAAAGATTGAAAGAAAGATTGAAAGAAAGATTGAATGTTTTAAAGAAAGATTGAAAGAAAGATTTAAAGAAAGATTGAAAGACTGAAAGAAAGAATGAAAGAAAGATTGAAAGTTTGAAAGAAAGAATGAAAGAATTAAAGAAAGATTGAAAGAAATATTGAAAGAAAGAATGAAAGATTGAAAGAAAAAAATGAAAGAAAGATTGTAAGAAAGAATGAAAGAATGAAAGAAAGAATGAAAGAATGAAAGAAAGATTGAAAGATTGAAAGAAAGATTGAAAGAACGATTGAAAGAAAGATTTATAGAAAGATTGAAAGACTGAAAGAAAGAATGAAAGAAAGATTGAAAGTTTGATAGAAAGAATGAAAGAATTAAAGAAAGATTGAAAGAAATATTGAAAGAAAGAATGAAAGATTGAAAGAAAAAAATGAAAGAAAGATTGTAAGAAAGAATGAAAGAATGAAAGAAAGAATGAAAGTATGAAAGAAAGAATGAAAGTATGAAAGAAAGATTGAAAGATTGAAGGAAAGATTGAAAGAACGATTGAAAGAAAGAATGAAAGAATGAAAGAAAGATTGAAAGATTGAAAGAAAGATTGAAAGTAATAAAGATTGAAAGAAGGAATGAAGGAAAAATTGAAAGTTTGAAAGACTGAAAGAATGAATGAAAGAAAGATTGAAAGATTGAACGAAAGAAAGATTGAAAGAAAGAATGAAAGAATGAAAGAAAGATTGAAAGATTGAAAGAAATACTGAAAGAAAGAAAGAAAGATTGAAAGTAAGAACGATTGAAAGAAAGCTTGAAAGAAAGATTGAAAGAAAGAATGAAAGAAAGATTGAAAGAATGAAAGATTGAAAGAAAGATTGAAAGATTGAAAGAAAGAATAAAAGAACGATTGAAAGAAAGAATGAAAGAATGAAAGAAAGATTGAAAGATTGAAAGAATATTGAAAGAAAGAGAGAATGAAAGTAAGAAAGATTGAAAGAAAGATTGAAAGACTGAAAGAAAGAATGAATAAAAGAATTAAAGAAAGATTGAAAGATTGAAAGATTGAAAGAAAGATTGAAAAAAGAATGATTGAAAGAAAGAAAGATTTAAAGAATGAAATATTTGAAGAAAGATTGAAAGACTAAAAGTAAGAATGAAAAAAAAGAATGAAAGAAAGATTGAAAGATTGAAAGATTGAAAGAAAGAATGAAAGATTGAAAGAAAGAATGAAAGAACGATTGAAAGAAAGAATGAAAGAATGAAAAAAAAGAATGAAAGAAAGATTGAAAGATTGAAAGATTGAAAGAAAGAATGAAAGATTGAAAGAAAGAATGAAAGAACGATTGAAAGAAAGAATGAAATTATGAAAGAAAGATTGAAAGATTGAAAGAAATATTGAAAGAAAGAGAGAATGAAAGTAATAAAGATGGAAAGAAAAATTGAAAGAAAGATTAAAAGAGAGATTGAAAGATTGAAAGATTGAAAGAAAGAATGAAAGATTGAAAGAAAGAATGAAAGAATGAATGAAAGATTAAAAGATTGAAAGAAAGGTTGAAAGATAGAATGAAAGAAAGATTGAAATATTGAAATTTTGAAAGAACGATTGAAAGAAAGATTTAAAGAAAGATTGAAAGACTAAAAAAAAGAATGAAAGAAAGATTGAAAGGTTGAAAGAAAGAATGAAAGAACAATTGAAAGAAAGAATGAAAGAATGAAAGAAAAATTGAAAGATTGAAAGAAAGAATGAAAGAACGATTGAAAGATTGAAAGATTGAAAGATTGAAAGAAAGAATGAAAGAAAGATTGAAAGAAAGATGGAAAGAAAGATTGAAAGAAAGAATGAAAGATTGAAAGAAAGAATATAAGAACGATTGAAAGAAAGATTGAAAGTAAGATTGAAAGTTTGAAAGAAAGATTGAAAGAAAAATTGAAAGAAAGATTGAAAGACTGAAGGAAAGAATGAGTGAAAGATTGAAAGAAAGATTAAAAGAAAAAAAGATTGAAAGTATTAAAGACTGAAAAAAATATTGAAAGAAAGATTGAAAGATTGAAAGATAGAATGAAAGAAAGATTGAAAGATTGAAAGATTGAAAGAAAGAATTAAAGAAAGATTGAAAGACTGAAAAAAATATTGAAAGAAAGAATTAAAGAAAGATTGAAAGACTGAAAAAAATATTGAAAGAAAGATTGAAAGATTGAAAGATAAAATGAAAGAAAGATTGAAAGATTGAAAGATTGAAAGAAAGAATGAAGGAAAGATTGAAAGACTGAAAGAAAGAATGAAAGAAAGATTGAAAGTGCGAAAGAAAGAATGAAAGAATTAAAGAAAGATTGAAAGAAATATTGAAAGAAAGAATGAAAGATTGAAAGAAAGAATGAAAAAAAGATTGTAAGAAAGAATGAAAGAAAGATTGAAAGATTGAAAGAAAGATTGAAAGAAAGATTGAATGTTTGAAAGAAAGATTGAAAGAAAGATTTAAAGAAAGATTGAAAGATTGAAAGAAAGATTGAAAGATAGATTTAAAGAAAGATTGAAAGACTGAAAGAAAGATTGAAAGAAAGAAAGATTTATAGAAAGAATGAAAGAAAGATTGAAAAAAGAAAGATAGATTGAAAGAAAGATTGAAAGATTGAAAGAAAGAATGAAAGAAAGATTTAAAAAAAGATTGAAAAAAAGAAAGATTGAAAGAAAGATTGAAAGACAGATTGAAAGACTGAAGGAAAGAATGAAAGAAAGATGGAAAGAAAGATGGAAAGAAAGATTGAAAGAAATATTGAAAGAAAGATTGAAAGATTGAAAGAAAGAATGAAAGAAAGATTGAAAGATTGAAAGAAAGAATGAAAGAAAGATTGAAAGAAAGATGGAAAGAAAGATTGAAAGAAAGAAAGATTGAAAGAAATAATGAAAGAAAGATTGAACGATTGGAAGAAATTTTGAAAGATAGAAAAATTGAAAGTAGGAAAGATTGAAAGAAAGAATGAAAGAAAGATTGAAAGATTGAAAGAAAGAATGAAAGAAAGATTGAAAGATTGAAATATTGAAAGAAAGAATGAAAAAAAGATTGAAAGACTGAAAGAAAGAATGAAAGAAAGATTGAAAGATTAAACAATTGAAAGAAAGTTTGCAAGAAAGTTTGAAAAAAGAAAGTTTGAAAGAAAGAATGAAAGAAAGATTGAAAGATAGATGGATAGAAAGATTGAAAGAAAGAAATATTGAAAGAATAACAAAAGAAAGATTGATAGATTGGAAGAAATATTGAAAGATAGAAAAATTGAAAGTAAGAAAGATTGAAAGAAAGAATTAAAGAAAGATTGAAAGATTGAAAAAAAGAATGAAAGAAAGATTGAAATATTGAAAGAAAGAATGAAAGAAAGATTGAAAGATTGAAATAAAGATTGAAAGAAAGATTGAACGATTGAAAGATTGAAATAAAGATTGAAAGTTTGAAAGAAAGATTGAAAGAACGATTCAAAGAAAGAAAGATTGAAAGAAATATTGAAAGAAAGATTGAAAGATTGAAAGAAAGATTGAAAGAAAGAATGAAAGAAAGATTGAAAGATTGAAATAAATATTGAAAGAAAGATTGAAAGATTGAAAGATTGAAATAAAGAATGAAAGTTTGAAAGAAAGATTGAAAGAAAGATTTAAAAAAAGAAAGATTGAAAGTAAGAAAGATTGAAAGACATATTGAAAGAAAGATTGAAAGATTGAAAGAAAGATTGAAAGAAAGAATGAAAGAACGATTGAAAGAAAGAATGAAAGAAAGATTGAAAGATTGAAAGAAATATTGAAAGAAAGAGAGAATGAAAGTAAGAAAGATGGAAAGAAAAATTGAAAGATTGAAAGATTGAAAGAAAGAATTAAAGAAAGATTGAATGATTGAAAGATTGAAAGAAAAATTGAAAGAAAGATTGAAGAAAGAAAGATTTAAAGAAAAAAAGATTTAAAGAAAGATTGAAAGACTAAAAGTAAGAATAAAAAAAAAGATTGAAAGAAAGATTGAAAAAAGAAAGAAAGATTGAAAGAAAGATTGAAAGAAAGATTGAAAGAAAGAATGAAAGTTTGAAAGAAAGATTGAAAGAAAGATTGAAAGAAAGATTGACAGACTGAAAGAAAAAATGAAAGAAAGATTAAAAGAGAGATTGAAAGATTGAAAGATTGAAAGATAGAATGAAAGATTGAAAGAAAGAATGAAAGAATGAATGAAAGATTAAAAGATTGAAAGAAATATTGAAAAAAAGAAAGATTGAAAGTAAGAAAAATTGAAAGAATGAATGAAAGAAACAAAAAAAGACTGATAAAAAGAAAGAATGTTTGAGAGATCAAAATATTTAAAGAAAGAAAGATTGAAAGAAAGGTTGAAAGATAGAATGAAAGAAAGATTGAAAGATTGAAAGTTGTTAAGAAAGATTGAAAGAAAGATTTAAAGAAAGATTGAAAGACTAAAAAAAAGAATGAAAGAAAGATTGAAAGGTTGAAAGAGAAAATGAAAGAATGAAAGAAAGATTGAAAGACTGAAAGAAAGATTGGAAGAAAGAATGAAAGTATGAAAGAAAGATTGAAAGATTGAAGGAAAGATTGAAAGAACGATTGAAAGAAAGAATGAAAGAATGAAAGAAAGATTGAAAGATTGAAAGAAAGATTGAAAGTAATAAAGATTGAAAGAAGGAATGAAGGAAAAATTGAATGTTTGAAAGACTGAAAGAATGAATGAAAGAAAGCTTGAAAGAAAGATTGAAAGAAAGATTTTAAGAAAGGTTGAAAGACTGAAAGAAAGAATGAAAGTAAGAATGATTGAAAGATTGAAAGAAAGAATGAAAGATTGAAAGAAAGAATATAAGAACGATTGAAAGAAAGATTGAAAGTAAGATTGAAAGTTTGAAAGAAAGATTGAAAGAAAAATTGAAAGAAAGATTGAAAGACTGAAGGAAAGAATGAGTGAAAGATTGAAAGAAAGATTAAAAGAAAAAAAGATTGAAAGTATTAAAGACTGAAAAAAATATTGAAAGAAAGATTGAAAGATTGAAAGATAGAATGAAAGAAAGATTGAAAGATTGAAAGATTGAAAGAAAGAATGAAAGAAAGATTGAAAGACTGAAAGAAAGAATGAAAGAAAGATTGAAAGTGCGAAAGAAAGAATGAAAGAATTAAAGAAAGATTGAAAGAAATATTGAAAGAAAGAATGAAAGATTGAAAGAAAGAATGAAAGAAATAAAGATTGAAAGAAGGAATGAAGGAAAAATTGAATGTTTGAAAGACTGAAAGAATGAATGAAAGAAAGCTTGAAAGAAAGATTGAAAGAAAGATTTTAAGAAAGGTTGAAAGACTGAAAGAAAGAATGAAAGAAAGAATGATTGAAAGATTGAAAGAAAGAATGAAAGATTGAAAGAAAGAATATAAGAACGATTGAAAGAAAGATTGAAAGTAAGATTGAAAGTTTGAAAGAAAGATTGAAAGAAAAATTGAAAGAAAGATTGAAAGACTGAAGGAAAGAATGAGTGAAAGATTGAAAGAAAGATTAAAAGAAAAAAAGATTGAAAGTATTAAAGACTGAAAAAAATATTGAAAGAAAGATTTAAAGACTGAAAGATAGAATGAAAGAAAGATTGAAAGATTGAAAGATTGAAAGAAAGAATGAAAGAAAGATTGAAAGATTTAAAAAAATATTGAAAGAAAGATTGAAAGATTGAAAGATTGAATGAAAGAAAGATTGAAAGATTGAAAGATTGAAAGAAAGAATGAAAGAAAGATTGAAAGACTGAAATAAAGAATGAAAGAAAGATTGAAAGTGCGAAAGAAAGAATGAAAGAATTAAAGAAAGATTGAAAGAAAGATTGGAAGAAAGAATGAAAGTATGAAAGAAAGATTGAAAGATTGAAGGAAAGATTGAAAGAACGATTGAAAGAAAGAATGAAAGAATGAAAGAAAGATTGAAAGATTGAAAGAAAGATTGAAAGTAATAAAGATTGAAAGAAGGAATGAAGGAAAAATTGAATGTTTGAAAGACTGAAAGAATGAATGAAAGAAAGCTTGAAAGAAAGATTGAAAGAAAGATTTTAAGAAAGGTTGAAAGACTGAAAGAAAGAATGAAAGTAAGAATGATTGAAAGATTGAAAGAAAGAATGAAAGATTGAAAGAAAGAATATAAGAACGATTGAAAGAAAGATTGAAAGTAAGATTGAAAGTTTGAAAGAAAGATTGAAAGAAAAATTGAAAGAAAGATTGAAAGACTGAAGGAAAGAATGAGTGAAAGATTGAAAGAAAGATTAAAAGAAAAAAAGATTGAAAGTATTAAAGACTGAAAAAAATATTGAAAGAAAGATTTAAAGACTGAAAGATAGAATGAAAGAAAGATTGAAAGATTGAAAGATTGAAAGAAAGAATGAAAGAAAGATTGAAAGACTGAAAAAAATATTGAAAGAAAGATTGAAAGATTGAAAGATAGAATGAAAGAAAGATTGAAAGATTGAAAGATTGAAAGAAAGAATGAAAGAAAGATTGAAAGACTGAAAGAAAGAATGAAAGAAAGATTGAAAGTGCGAAAGAAAGAATGAAAGAATTAAAGAAAGATTGAAAGAAATATTGAAAGAAAGAATGAAAGATTGAAAGAAAGAATGAAAGTAATAAAGATTGAAAGAAGGAATGAAGGAAAAATTGAATGTTTGAAAGACTGAAAGAATGAATGAAAGAAAGCTTGAAAGAAAGATTGAAAGAAAGATTTTAAGAAAGGTTGAAAGACTGAAAGAAAGAATGAAAGAAAGAATGATTGAAAGATTGAAAGAAAGAATGAAAGATTGAAAGAAAGAATATAAGAACGATTGAAAGAAAGATTGAAAGTAAGATTGAAAAAAGAAAGAAAGATTGAAAGAAAGATTGAAAGAAAGATTGAAAGAAAGAATGAAAGTTTTACAGAAAGATTGAAAGAAAGATTGAAAGAAAGATTGAAAGAAAGATTGAAAGACTGAAAGAAAAAATGAAAGAAAGATTAAAAGAGAGATTGAAAGATTGAAAGATTGAAAGAAAGAATGAAAGATTGAAAGAAAGAATGAAAGAATGAATGAAAGATTAAAAGATTGAAAGAAATATTGAAAAAAAGAAAGATTGAAAGTAAGAAAAATTGAAAGAATGAATGAAAGAAACAAAAAAAGACTGATAAAAGGAAAGAATGTTTGAGAGATCAAAATATTTAAAGAAAGAAAGATTGAAAGAAAGATTTTAAGCCTGAATTAAAGAATTAAAGAAAGATTGAAAGAAAGGTTGAAAGATAGAATGAAAGAAAGATTGAAAGATTGAAAGTTGTAAAGAAAGATTGAAAGAAAGATTTAAAGAACGATTGAAAGACTAAAAAAAAGAATGAAAGAAAGATTGAAAGGTTGAAAGAAAAAATGAAAGAATGAAAGAAAGATTGAAAGATTGAAAGAAAGATTGGAAGAAAGAATGAAAGTATGAAAGAAAGATTGAAAGATTGAAGGAAAGATTGAAAGAACGATTGAAAGAAAGAATGAAAGAATGAAAGAAAGATTGAAAGATTGAAAGTAATAAAGATTGAAAGAAGGAATGAAGGAAAAATTGAATGTTTGAAAGACTGAAAGAATGAATGAAAGAAAGCTTGAAAGAAAGATTGAAAGAAAGATTTTAAGAAAGGTTGAAAGACTGAAAGATAGAATGAAAGTAAGAATGATTGAAAGATTGAAAGAAAGAATGAAAGATTGAAAGAAAGAATATAAGAACGATTGAAAGAAAGATTGAAAGTAAGATTGAAAGTTTGAAAGAAAGATTGAAAGAAAAATTGAAAGAAAGATTGAAAGACTGAAGGAAAGAATGAGTGAAAGATTGAAAGAAAGATTAAAAGAAAAAAAGATTGAAAGTATTAAAGATAGAATGAAAGAAAGATTGAAAGATTGAAAGATTGAAAGAAAGAATGAAATAAAGATTGAAAGTGCGAAAGAAAGAATGAAAGAATTAAAGAAAGATTGAAAGAAATATTGAAAGAAAGAATGAAAGATTGAAAGAAAGAATGAAAAAAAGATTGTAAGAAAGAATGAAAGAAAGATTGAAAGATTGAAAGAAAGATTGAAAGAAAGATTGAATGTTTGAAAGAAAGATTGAAAGAAAGATTTAAAGAAAGATTGAAAGACTGAAAGAAAGAATGAAAGAAAGATTGAAAGTTTGAAAGAAAGAATGAAAGAATTAAAGAAAGATTGAAAGAAATATTGAAAGAAAGAATGAAAGATTGAAAGAAAAAAATGAAAGAAAGATTGTAAGAAAGAATGAAAGAATGAAAGAAAGAATGAAAGTATGAAAGAAAGATTGAAAGATTGAAAGAAAGATTGAAAGAACGATTGAAAGAAAGATTTATAGAAAGATCGAAAGACTGAAAGAAAGAATGAAAGAAAGATTGAAAGTTTGAAAGAAAGAATGAAAGAATTAAAGAAAGATTGAAAGAAATATTGAAAGAAAGAATGAAAGATTGAAAGAAAAAAATGAAAGAAAGATTGTAAGAAAGAATGAAAGAATGAAAGAAAGAATGAAAGTATGAAAGAAAGAATGAAAGTATGAAAGAAAGATTGAAAGATTGAAGGAAAGATTGAAAGAACGATTGAAAGAAAGAATGAAAGAATGAAAGAAAGATTGAAAGATTGAAAGAAAGATTGAAAGTAATAAAGATTGAAAGAAGGAATGAAGGAAAAATTGAAAGTTTGAAAGACTGAAAGAATGAATGAAAGAAAGATTGAAAGATTGAAAGAAAGAAAGATTGAAAGAAAGAATGAAAGAATGAAAGAAAGATTGAAAGATTGAAAGAAATACTGAAAGAAAGAAAGAAAGATTGAAAGTAAGAACGATTGAAAGAAAGCTTGAAAGAAAGATTGAAAGAAAGAATGAAAGAAAGATTGAAAGAATGAAAGATTGAAAGAAAGATTGAAAGATTGAAAGAAAGAATAAAAGAACGATTGAAAGAAAGAATGAAAGAATGAAAGAAAGATTGAAAGATTGAAAGAATATTGAAAGAAAGAGAGAATGAAAGTAAGAAAGATTGAAAGAAAGATTGAAAGACTGAAAGAAAGAATGAATAAAAGAATTAAAGAAAGATTGAAAGATTGAAAGATTGAAAGAAAGATTGAAAAAAGAATGATTGAAAGAAAGAAAGATTTAAAGAATGAAAGATTTGAAGAAAGATTGAGAGACTAAAAGTAAGAATGAAAAAAAAGAATGAAAGAAAGATTGAAAGATTGAAAGATTGAAAGAAAGAATGAAAGATTGAAAGAAAGAATGAAAGAACGATTGAAAGAAAGAATGAAAGAATGAAAAAAAAGAATGAAAGAAAGATTGAAAGATTGAAAGATTGAAAGAAAGAATGAAAGATTGAAAGAAAGAATGAAAGAACGATTGAAAGAAAGAATGAAATTATGAAAGAAAGATTGAAAGATTGAAAGAAATATTGAAAGAAAGAGAGAATGAAAGTAATAAAGATGGAAAGAAAAATTGAAAGAAAGATTAAAAGAGAGATTGAAAGATTGAAAGATTGAAAGAAAGAATGAAAGATTGAAAGAAAGAATGAAAGAATGAATGAAAGATTAAAAGATTGAAAGAAAGGTTGAAAGATAGAATGAAAGAAAGATTGAAATATTGAAATTTTGAAAGAACGATTGAAAGAAAGATTTAAAGAAAGATTGAAAGACTAAAAAAAAGAATGAAAGAAAGATTGAAAGGTTGAAAGAAAGAATGAAAGAATGAAAGAAAGATTGAAAGAAAGAAAGAAAGATTGAAAGAAAGAATGAAAGTATGAAAGAAAGATTGAAAGATTGAAGGAAAGATTGAAAGAACGATTGAAAGAAAGAATGAAAGAACGAAAGAAAGATTGAAAGAAAGATTGAAAGTAATAAAGATTGAAAGAAGGAATGAAGGAAAAATTGAAAGTTTGAAAGACTGAAAGAATGAATGAAAGAAAGATTGAAAGATTGAAAGAAAGAAAGATTGAGAGAAAGAATGAAAGAATGAAAGAAAGATTGAAAGATTGAAAGAAATACTGAAAGAAAGAAAGAAAGATTGAAAGTAAGAACGATTGAAAGAAAGCTTGAAAGAAAGATTGAAAGAAGGAATGAAAGAAAGATTGAAAGATTGAAAGATTGAAATAAAGAATGAAAGATTGAAAGAAAGAATAAAAGAACGATTGAAAGAAAGAATGAAAGAATGAAAGAAAGATTGAAAGATTGAAAGAATATTGAAAGAAAGAGAGAATGAAAGTAAGAAAGATTGAAAGAAAGATTGAAAGTAAAAAAGATTGAAAGAAAGAATGAAAGAAAAATTGAAAGATTGAAAGATTGAAAGAAAGATTTAAAGAAAGATTGAAAGAAAGATTGAAAGACTGGAAGAAAGTATGAATAAAAGAATTAAAGAAAGATTGAAAGATTGAAAGATTGAAAGATTGAAAGAAAGATTGAAAAAAGAATGATTGAAAGAAAGAAAGATTTAAAGAATGAAAGATTTAAAGAAAGATTGAAAGACTAAAAGTAAGAATGAAAAAAAAGAATGAAAGCAAGATTGAAAGATTGAAAGATTGAAAGAAAGAATGAAAGATTGAAAGAAAGAATAAAAGAATGAAAGAAAGATTGAAAGACTGAAAGAAATATTGAAAGAAAGAGAGAATGAAAGTAAGAAAGATTGAAAGAAAAATTGAAAGATTGAAAGATTGAAAGAAAGAATGAAAGAAAGATTGAAAGATTGAAAGAAATACTGAAAGAAAGAAAGAAAGATTGAAAGTAAGAACGATTGAAAGAAAGCTTGAAAGAAAGATTGAAAGAAAGAATGAAAGAAAGATTGAAAGATTGAAAGATTGAAAGAAAGAATGAAAGATTGAAGGAAAGAATAAAAGAACGATTGAAAGAAAGAATGAAAGAATGAAAGAAAGATTGAAAGAATATTGAAAGAAAGAGAGAATGAAAGTAAGAAAGATTGAAAGAAAGATTGAAAGTAAAAAAGATTGAAAGAAAGAATGAAAGAAAGATTGAAAGAAAGATTTAAAGAAAGATTGAAAGACTAAAAAAAAGAATGAAAGAAAGATTGAAAGGTTGAAAGAAAGAATGAAAGAATGAAAGAAAGATTGAAAGAAAGAAAGAAAGATTGAAAGAAAGAATGAAAGTATGAAAGAAAGATTGAAAGATTGAAGGAAAGATTGAAAGAACGATTAAAAGAAAGAATGAAAGAACGAAAGAAAGATTGAAAGAAAGATTGAAAGTAATAAAGATTGAAAGAAGGAATGAAGGAAAAATTGAAAGTTTGAAAGACTGAAAGAATGAATGAAAGAAAGATTGAAAGATTGAAAGAAAGAAAGATTGAGAGAAAGAATGAAAGAATGAAAGAAAGATTGAAAGATTGAAAGAAATACTGAAAGAAAGAAAGAAAGATTGAAAGTAAGAACGATTGAAAGAAAGCTTGAAAGAAAGATTGAAAGAAGGAATGAAAGAAAGATTGAAAGATTGAAAGATTGAAATAAAGAATGAAAGATTGAAAGAAAGAATAAAAGAACGATTGAAAGAAAGAATGAAAGAATGAAAGAAAGATTGAAAGATTGAAAGAATATTGAAAGAAAGAGAGAATGAAAGTAAGAAAGATTGAAAGTAAAAAAGATTGAAAGAAAGAATGAAAGAAAAATTGAAAGATTGAAAGATTGAAAGAAAGATTTAAAGAAAGATTGAAAGAAAGATTGAAAGACTGGAAGAAAGAATGAATAAAAGAATTAAAGAAAGATTGAAAGATTGAAAGATTGAAAGATTGAAAGAAAGATTGAAAAAAGAATGATTGAAAGAAAGAAAGATTTAAAGAATGAAAGATTTAAAGAAAGATTGAAAGACTAAAAGTAAGAATGAAAAAAAAGAATGAAAGCAAGATTGAAAGATTGAAAGATTGAAAGAAAGAATGAAAGATTGAAAGAAAGAATGAAAGAAAGATTGAAAGACTGAAAGAAATATTGAAAGAAAGAGAGAATGAAAGTAAGAAAGATTGAAAGAAAAATTGAAAGATTGAAAGATTGAAAGAAAGAATGAAAGAAAGATTGAAAGATTGAAAGAAATACTGAAAGAAAGAAAGAAAGATTGAAAGAAAGCTTGAAAGAAAGATTGAAAGAAAGAATGAAAGAAAGATTGAAAGATTGAAAGATTGAAAGAAAGAATGAAAGATTGAAAGAAAGAATAAAAGAACGATTGAAAGAAAGAATGAAAGAATGAAAGAAAGATTGAAAGATTGAAAGAATATTGAAAGAAAGAGAGAATGAAAGTAAGAAAGATTGAAAGAAAGATTGAAAGTAAAAAAGATTGAAAGAAAGAATGAAAGAAAAATTGAAAGATTGAAAGATTGAAAGAAAGATTTAAAGAAAGATTTAAAGAAAGATTGAAAGACTGAAAGAAAGAATGAATAAAAGAATTAAAGAAAGATTGAAAGATCGAAAGATTGAAAGATTGAAAGAAAGATTGAAAAAAGAATGATTGAAAGAAAGAAAGATTTAAAGAATGAAAGTAAGAATGAAAAAAAAGAATGAAAGAAAGATTGAAAGATTGAAAGATTGAAAGAAATAATGAAAGAACGATTGAAAGAAAGAATTAAAGAAAGATTGAATGATTGAAAGATTGAAAGAAAGATTGAAAGAAAGATTGAAGAAAGAAAGATTTAAAGAAAAAAAGATTTAAAGAAAGATTGAAAGACTAAAAGTAAGAATTAAAAAAAAGATTGAAAGAAAGATTGAAAAAAGAAAGAAAGATTGAAAGAAAGATTGAAAGAGAGATTGAAAGAAAGAATGAAAGTTTGAAAGAAAGATTGAAAGAAAGATTGAAAGAAAGATTGAAAGACTGAAAGAAAAAATGAAAGAAAAATTAAAAGAGAGATTGAAAGATTGAAAGATTGAAAGAAAGAATGAAAGACTGAAAGAAAGAATGAAAGAATGAATGAAAGATTAAAAGATTGAAAGAAATATTGAAAAAAAGAAAGATTGAAAGTAAGAAAAATTGAAAGAATGAATGAAAGAAACAAAAAAAGACTGATAAAAAGAAAGAATGTTTGAGGGATCAAAATATTTAAAGAAAGAAAGATTTTAAGACTGAATTAAAGAATTAAAGAAAGATTGAAAGAAAGGTTGAAAGATAGAATGAAAGAAAGATTGAAAGATTGAAAGTTGTAAAGAAAGATTGAAAGAAAGATTTAAAGAAAGATTGAAAGACTAAAAAAAAGAATGAAAGAAAGATTGAAAGGTTGAAAGAAAAAATGAAAGAATGAAAGAAAGATTGAAAGATTGAAAGAAAGATTGGAAGAAAGAATGAAAGTATGAAAGAAAGATTGAAAGATTGAAGGAAAGATTGAAAGAACGATTGAAAGAAAGAATGAAAGAATGAAAGAAAGATTGAAAGATTGAAAGAAAGATTGAAAGTAATAAAGATTGAAAGAAGGAATGAAGGAAAAATTGAATGTTTGAAAGACTGAAAGAATGAATGAAAGATTGAAAGAAAGATTTTAAGAAAGGTTGAAAGATTGAAAGAAAGAATGAAAGATTGAAAGAAAGAATATAAGAACGATTGAAAGAAAGATTGAAAGTAAGATTGAAAGTTTGAAAGAAAGATTGAAAGAAAAATTGAAAGAAAGATTGAAAGACTGAAGGAAAGAATGAGTGAAAGATTGAAAGAAAGATTAAAAGAAAAAAAGATTGAAAGTATTAAAGACTGAAAAAAATATTGAAAGAAAGATTTAAAGACTGAAAGATAGAATGAAAGAAAGATTGAAAGATTGAAAGATTGAAAGATAGAATGAAAGAAAGATTGAAAGATTGAAAGATTGAAAGAAAGAATGCAAGAAAGATTGAAAGACTGAAAGAAAGAATGAAAGAAAGATTGAAAGTGCGAAAGAAAGAATGAAAGAATTAAAGAAAGATTGAAAGAAATATTGAAAGAAAGAATGAAAGATTGAAAGAAAGAATGAAAGTAATAAAGATTGAAAGAAGGAATGAAGGAAAAGTTGAATGTTTGAAAGACTGAAAGAATGAATGAAAGAAAGCTTGAAAGAAAGATTGAAAGAACGAAAGAAAGAATGAAAGAATTAAAGAAAGATTGAAAGATTGAAAGAATATTGAAAGAAAGAGAGAATGAAAGTAAGAAAGATTGAAAGAAAGATTGAAAGTAAAAAAGATTGAAAGAAAGAATGAAAGAAAAATTGAAAGATTGAAAGATTGAAAGAAAGATTTAAAGAAAGATTTAAAGAAAGATTGAAAGACAGAAAGAAAGAATGAATAAAAGAATTAAAGAAAGATTGAAAGATCGAAAGATTGAAAGATTGAAAGAAAGATTGAAAAAAGAATGATTGAAAGAAAGAAAGATTTAAAGAATGAAAGATTTAAAGAAAGATTGAAAGACTAAAAGTAAGAATGAAAAAAAAGAATGAAAGAAAGATTGAAAGATTGAAAGATTTAAAGAAAGAATGAAAGATTGAAAGAAAGAATGAAAGAACGATTGAAAGAAAGAATGAAAGAATGAAAGAAAGATTGAAAGATTGAAAGAAATATTGAAAGAAAGAGAGAATGAAAGTAAGAAAGATGGAAAGAAAAATTGAAAGATTGAAAGATTGAAAGAAAGAATTAAAGAAAGATTGAATGATTGAAAGATTGAAAGAAAGATTGAAAGAAAGATTGAAGAAAGAAAGATTTAAAGAAAAAAAGATTTAAAGAAAGATTGAAAGACTAAAAGAAGGAATGAAAAAAAAGATTGAAAGAAAGATTGAAAAAAGAAAGAAAAGTTGAAAGAAAGATTGAAAGAAAGATTGAAAGATTGAAGGAAAGATTGAAAGAACGATTGAAAGAAAGAATGAAAGAATGAAAGAAAGATTGAAAGATTGAAAGAAAGATTGAAAGTAATAAAGATTGAAAGAAGGAATGAAGGAAAAATTGAATGTTTGAAAGACTGAAAGAATGAATGAAAGAAAGCTTGAAAGAAAGATTGAAAGAAAGATTTTAAGAAAGCTTGAAAGACTGAAAGAAAGAATGAAAGAAAGAATGATTGAAAGATTGAAAGAAAGAATGAAAGATTGAAAGAAAGAATATAAGAACGATTGAAAGAAAGATTGAAAGTAAGATTGAAAGTTTGAAAGAAAGATTGAAAGAAAAATTGAAAGAAAGATTGAAAGACTGAAGGAAAGAATGAGTGAAAGATTGAAAGAAAGATTAAAAGAAAAAAAGATTGAAAGTATTAAAGACTGAAAAAAATATTGAAAGAAAGATGTAAAGACTGAAAGATAGAATGAAAGAAAGATTGAAAGATTGAAAGATTGAAAGAAAGAATGAAAGAAAGATTGAAAGACTGAAAAAAATATTGAAAGAAAGATTGAAAGATTGAAAGATAGAATGAAAGAAAGATTGAAAGATTGAAAGATTGAAAGAAAGAATGAAAGATTGAAAGAAAGAATGAAAGAACGATTGAAAGTGCGAAAGAAAGAATGAAAGAATTAAAGAAAGATTGAAAGAAATATTGAAAGAAAGAATGAAAGATTGAAAGAAAGAATGAAAGTAATAAAGATTGAAAGAAGGAATGAAGGAAAAATTGAATGTTTGAAAGACTGAAAGAATGAATGAAAGAAAGCTTGAAAGAAAGATTGAAAGAAAGATTTTAAGAAAGGTTGAAAGACTGAAAGAAAAAATGAAAGAAAGAATGATTGAAAGATTGAAAGAAAGAATGAAAGATTGAAAGAAAGAATATAAGAACGATTGAAAGAAAGATTGAAAGTAAGATTGAAAGTTTGAAAGAAAGATTGAAAGAAAAATTGAAAGAAAGATTGAAAGACTGAAGGAAAGAATGAGTGAAAGATTGAAAGAAAGATTAAAAGAAAAAAAGATTGAAAGTATTAAAGACTGAAAAAAATATTGAAAGAAAGATTGAAAGATTGAAAGATAGAATGAAAGAAAGATTGAAAGATTGAAAGATTGAAAGAAAGAATGAAAGAAAGATTGAAAGATTGAAAAAAATATTGAAAGAAAGATTGAAAGATTGAAAGATAGAATGAAAGAAAGATTGAAAGATTGAAAGATTGAAAGAAAGAATGAAATAAAGATTGAAAGACTGAAAGAAAGAATGAAAGAAAGATTGAAAGTGCGAAAGAAAGAATGAAAGAATTAAAGAAAGATTTAAAGATTGAAAGAATATTGAAAGAAAGAGAGAATGAAAGTAAGAAAGATTGAAAGAAAGATTGAAAGTAAAAAAGATTGAAAGAAAGAATGAAAGAAAAATTGAAAGATTGAAAGATTGAAAGAAAGATTTAAAGAAAGATTTAAAGAAAGATTGAAAGACTGAAAGAAAGAATGAATAAAAGAATTAAAGAAAGATTGAAAGATCGAAAGATTGAAAGATTGAAAGAAAGATTGAAAAAAGAATGATTGAAAGAAAGAAAGATTTAAAGAATGAAAGATTTAAAGAAAGATTGAAAGACTAAAAGTAAGAATGAAAAAAAAGAATGAAAGAAAGATTGAAAGATTGAAAGAAAGAATGAAAGAACGATTGAAAGAAAGAATGAAAGAATGAAAGAAAGATTGAAAGATTGAAAGAAATATTGAAAGAAAGAGAGAATGAAAGTAAGAAAGATGGAAAGAAAAATTGAAAGATTGAAAGATTGAAAGAAAGAATTAAAGAAAGATTGAATGATTGAAAGATTGAAAGAAAGATTGAAAGAAAGATTGAAGAAAGAAAGATTTAAAGAAAAAAAGATTTAAAGAAAGATTGAAAGACTAAAAGTAAGAATGAAAAAAAAGATTGAAAGAAAGATTGAAAAAAGAAAGAAAGATTGAAAGAAAGATTGAAAGAAAGATTGAAAGAAAGATTGAAAGAAAGAATGAAAGTTTGAAAGAAAGATTGAAAGAAAGATTGAAAGAAAGATTGAAAGACAAAGAAAAAATGAAAGAAAGATTAAAAGAGAGATTGAAAGATTGAAAGATTGAAAGAAAGAATGAAAGATTGAAAGAAATAATGAAAGAATGAATGAAAGATTAAAAGATTGAAAGAAATATTGAAAAAAAGAAAGATTGAAAGTAAGAAAAATTGAAAGAATGAATGAAAGAAACAAAAAAAGACTGATAAAAAGAAAGAATGTTTGAGAGATCAAAATATTTAAAGAAAGAAAGATTGAAAGAAAGATTTTAAGACTGAATTAAAGAATTAAAGAAAGATTGAAAGAAAGGTTGAAAGATAGAATGAAAGAAAGATTGAAAGATTGAAAGTTGTAAAGAAAGATTGAAAGAAAGATTTAAAGAAAGATTGAAAGACTAAAAAAAAGAATGAAAGAAAGATTGAAAGGTTGAAAGAAAGAATGAAAGAATGAAAGAAAGATTGAAAGATTGAAAGAAAGTTTGAAAGAGAGATTTAAACAAAGAAAGATTGAAAGTAAGAAAGATTGAAAGAATTAATGAAAGAAAGATTGAAAGATTGAAAGAAAGAATGAAAGAAAGATTGAAAGATTGAAATATTGAAAGAAAGATTGAATGTTTGAAAAAAGATTGAAAGTATTAAAGATCGAAAGAAATATTTAAAGAAAGATTGAAAGATTGAAAGAAAGAATGAAAGAACGATTGAAAGAAAGAATGAATGAATGAAAGAAAGAATGAAAGATTAAACAATTGAAAGAAAGATTGGAAGAAAGATTGAAAAAAGAAATATTGAAAGAAAGAATGAAAGAAAGATTGAAAGAAAGTTGGAAAGAAAGATTGAAAGAAAGAAAGATTAAAAGAAATAATGAAAGAAAGATTGAACGATTGGAACCAATATTGAAAGATAGAAAAATTGAAAGTAAGAAAGAATGAAAGCAAGATTGAAAGATTGAAAGAAAGAATGAAAGAAAGATTGAAAGATTGACAGAATGATTGAAAAAAAGGTTGAAAGACTGAAAGAAAGAATGAAAAAAAGATTGAAAGATTGAAAGATTGAAAGAAAGATTGAATGTTTGAAAGAAAGTTTGAAAGAAAGATTTAAAGAAAGAAAGATTGAAAGAAATATTGAAAGAAAGATTGAAAGATTGAAAGAAAGATTGAAAGATTGAAAGATTGAAATAATGATTGAAAGTTTGAAAGAAAGATTGAAAGAAAGATTTAAGGAAAGAAAGATTGAAAGTAAGAAAGATTGAAAGAAATATTGAAAGAAAGATTGAAAGATTGAAAGAAAGATTGAAAGAAAGAATGAAAGAAAGATTGAAAGAAATATTGAAAAAAAGAAAGATTGAAAGAAAGATTGAAAGACTGAAGGAAAGAATGAAAGAAAGATTGAAAGAAAGATTGAAAGAAAGATTGAAAGAAAGAAAGATTGAAAGAAAGATTGGAAGATTGAAAGATTGAAAGAAAGAATGAAAAATTGAAAGAAAGAATGAAAGAACGATTGAAAGAAAGAATGAAAGAATGAAAGAAAGATTGAAAGATTGAAAGAAAGATTGAAAGAAAGATTTAAAGAAAGATTGAAAGACTGAAAGAAAGAATGAAAGAAATAATTAAAGAAAGATTGAAAGAACGAATGTAAGAAAGATTGAAAGATTGAAAGATTGAAATAAAGATTGAAAGTTTGAAAGAAAGATTGAAAGAAAGATTTAAAGAAAGAAAGATTGAAAGAAATATTGAAAGAAAGATTGAAAGAATTAACAAAAGAAAGATTGAAAGAAAGAATGAAAGAAAGATTGAACGATTGTAAGAAATATTGAAAGAAAGATAGATTGAAAGTAAGATAGATTGAAAGAAAGAATGAAAGAAAGATTGAAAGATTTAAAGAATGAATGAAAGAAAGATTGAAAGATTGAAATATTGAAAGAAAGAAAGAATGAAAGATTGAAAGATTGAAAGAAAGATTGAAAGATTGAAAGATTGAAATAAAGATTGAAAGTTTGAAAGAAAGATTGAAAGAAAGATTGAAAGAAAGAAAGAAATATTGAAAGAAAGATTGAAAGAAAGATTGAAAGAAAGAAAGATTGAATGATTGAATGATTGAAAGAAAGACTGAAAGAAAGAATGACGGACAGAAAGATTGAAAGAAAGAATGAAAGAAAGATTGAAAAAAAGATTGAAAGATTAAACAATTGAAAGAAAGATTGCAAGAAAGATGGAAAGAATGAAAGATTGAAATAATGATTGAAAGTTTGAAAGAAAGATTGAAAGAAAGATTTAAACAAAGAAAGATTGAAAGTAAGAAAGATTGAAAGAAATATTGAACGAAAGATTGGAAGAAAGGATGAAAGAAAAATTGAAAGAAAGATTGAAAGAAAGATTGAAAGAATGATTTAAAAAGAAAGATTGAAAGTAAGAAAGATTGAAAGATTGAAAGAAAGATTGAAAGAAAGATTAAAAAAAAGAAAGATTGAAAGTAAGAAAGATTGAAAGACATATTGAAAGAAAGATTGAAAGATTGAAAGAAAGATTGAAAGAAAGAATGAAAGAACGATTGAAAGAAAGAATGAAAGAATGAAAGAAAGATTGAAAGATTGAAAGAAATATTGAAAGAAAGAGAGAATGAAAGTAAGAAAGATGGAAAGAAAAATTGAAAGATTGAAAGATTGAAAGAAAGAATTAAAGAAAGATTGAATGATTGAAAGATTGAAAGAAAGATTGAAAGAAAGATTGAAGAAAGAAAGATTTAAAGAAAAAAAGATTTAAAGAAAGATTGAAAGACTAAAAGTAAGAATTAAAAAAAAGATTGAAAGAAAGATTGAAAAAAGAAAGAAAGATTGAAAGAAAGATTGAAAGAGAGATTGAAAGAAAGAATGAAAGTTTGAAAGAAAGATTGAAAGAAAGATTGAAAGAAAGATTGAAAGACTGAAAGAAAAAATGAAAGAAAGATTAAAAGAGAGATTGAAAGATTGAAAGATTGAAAGAAAGAATGAAAGATTGAAAGAAAGAATGAAAGAATGAATGAAAGATTAAAAGATTGAAAGAAATATTGAAAAAAAGAAAGATTGAAAGTAAGAAAAATTGAAAGAATGAATGAAAGAAACAAAAAAAGACTGATAAAAAGAAAGAATGTTTGAGAGATCAAAATATTTAAAGAAAGAAAGATTTTAAGACTGAATTAAAGAATTAAAGAAAGATTGAAAGAAAGGTTGAAAGATAGAATGAAAGAAAGATTGAAAGATTGAAAGTTGTAAAGAAAGATTGAAAGAAAGATTTAAAGAAAGATTGAAAGACTAAAAAAAAAAATGAAAGAAAGATTGAAAGGTTGAAAGAAAAAATGAAAGAATGAAAGAAAGATTGAAAGATTGAAAGAAAGATTGGAAGAAAGAATGAAAGTATGAAAGAAAGATTGAAAGATTGAAGGAAAGATTGAAAGAACGATTGAAAGAAAGAATGAAAGAATGAAAGAAAGATTGAAAGATTGAAAGAAAGATTGAAAGTAATAAAGATTGAAAGAAGGAATGAAGGAAAAATTGAATGTTTGAAAGACTGAAAGAATGAATGAAAGATTGAAAGAAAGATTTTAAGAAAGGTTGAAAGATTGAAAGAAAGAATGAAAGATTGAAAGAAAGAATATAAGAACGATTGAAAGAAAGATTGAAAGTAAGATTGAAAGTTTGAAAGAAAGATTGAAAGAAAAATTGAAAGAAAGATTGAAAGACTGAAGGAAAGAATGAGTGAAAGATTGAAAGAAAGATTAAAAGAAAAAAAGATTGAAAGTATTAAAGACTGAAAAAAATATTGAAAGAAAGATTTAAAGACTGAAAGATAGAATGAAAGAAGATTGAAAGATTGAAAGATTGAAAGAAAGAATGAAAGAAAGATTGAAAGACTGAAAAAAATATTGAAAGAAAGATTGAAAGATTGAAAGATAGAATGAAAGAAAGATTGAAAGATTGAAAGATTGAAAGAAAGAATGAAAGAAAGATTGAAAGACTGAAAGAAAGAATGAAAGAAAGATTGAAAGTGCGAAAGAAAGAATGAAAGAATTAAAGAAAGATTGAAAGATTGAAAGATTGAAAGAAAGAATGAAAGAAAGATTGAAAGACTGAAAGAAAGAATGAAAGAAAGATTGAAAGTGCGAAAGAAAGAATGAAAGAATTAAAGAAAGATTGAAAGAAATATTGAAAGAAAGAATGAAAGATTGAAAGAAAGAATGAAAGTAATAAAGATTGAAAGAAGGAATGAAGGAAAAGTTGAATGTTTGAAAGACTGAAAGAATGAATGAAAGAAAGCTTGAAAGAAAGATTGAAAGAACGAAAGAAAGAATGAAAGAATTAAAGAAAGATTGAAAGATTGAAAGAATATTGAAAGAAAGAGAGAATGAAAGTAAGAAAGATTGAAAGAAAGATTGAAAGTAAAAAAGATTGAAAGAAAGAATGAAAGAAAAATTGAAAGATTGAAAGATTGAAAGAAAGATTTAAAGAAAGATTTAAAGAAAGATTGAAAGACAGAAAGAAAGAATGAATAAAAGAATTAAAGAAAGATTGAAAGATCGAAAGATTGAAAGATTGAAAGAAAGATTGAAAAAAGAATGATTGAAAGAAAGAAAGATTTAAAGAATGAAAGATTTAAAGAAAGATTGAAAGACTAAAAGTAAGAATGAAAAAAAAGAATGAAAGAAAGATTGAAAGATTGAAAGATTTAAAGAAAGAATGAAAGATTGAAAGAAAGAATGAAAGAACGATTGAAAGAAAGAATGAAAGAATGAAAGAAAGATTGAAAGATTGAAAGAAATATTGAAAGAAAGAGAGAATGAAAGTAAGAAAGATGGAAAGAAAAATTGAAAGATTGAAAGATTGAAAGAAAGAATTAAAGAAAGATTGAATGATTGAAAGATTGAAAGAAAGATTGAAAGAAAGATTGAAGAAAGAAAGATTTAAAGAAAAAAAGATTTAAAGAAAGATTGAAAGACTAAAAGAAGGAATGAAAAAAAAGATTGAAAGAAAGATTGAAAAAAGAAAGAAAAGTTGAAAGAAAGATTGAAAGAAAGATTGAAAGATTGAAGGAAAGATTGAAAGAACGATTGAAAGAAAGAATGAAAGAATGAAAGAAAGATTGAAAGATTGAAAGAAAGATTGAAAGTAATAAAGATTGAAAGAAGGAATGAAGGAAAAATTGAATGTTTGAAAGACTGAAAGAATGAATGAAAGAAAGCTTGAAAGAAAGATTGAAAGAAAGATTTTAAGAAAGGTTGAAAGACTGAAAGAAAGAATGAAAGAAAGAATGATTGAAAGATTGAAAGAAAGAATGAAAGATTGAAAGAAAGAATATAAGAACGATTGAAAGAAAGATTGAAAGTAAGATTGAAAGTTTGAAAGAAAGATTGAAAGAAAAATTGAAAGAAAGATTGAAAGACTGAAGGAAAGAATGAGTGAAAGATTGAAAGAAAGATTAAAAGAAAAAAAGATTGAAAGTATTAAAGACTGAAAAAAATATTGAAAGAAAGATTTAAAGACTGAAAGATAGAATGAAAGAAAGATTGAAAGATTGAAAGATTGAAAGAAAGAATGAAAGAAAGATTGAAAGACTGAAAAAAATATTGAAAGAAAGATTGAAAGATTGAAAGATAGAATGAAAGAAAGATTGAAAGATTGAAAGATTGAAAGAAAGAATGAAAGATTGAAAGAAAGAATGAAAGAACGATTGAAAGTGCGAAAGAAAGAATGAAAGAATTAAAGAAAGATTGAAAGAAATATTGAAAGAAAGAATGAAAGATTGAAAGAAAGAATGAAAGTAATAAAGATTGAAAGAAGGAATGAAGGAAAAATTGAATGTTTGAAAGACTGAAAGAATGAATGAAAGAAAGCTTGAAAGAAAGATTGAAAGAAAGATTTTAAGAAAGGTTGAAAGACTGAAAGAAAAAATGAAAGAAAGAATGATTGAAAGATTGAAAGAAAGAATGAAAGATTGAAAGAAAGAATATAAGAACGATTGAAAGAAAGATTGAAAGTAAGATTGAAAGTTTGAAAGATTGAAAGAAAGAATGAAATAAAGATTGAAAGACTGAAAGAAAGAATGAAAGAAAGATTGAAAGTGCGAAAGAAAGAATGAAAGAATTAAAGAAAGATTTAAAGATTGAAAGAATATTGAAAGAAAGAGAGAATGAAAGTAAGAAAGATTGAAAGAAAGATTGAAAGTAAAAAAGATTGAAAGAAAGAATGAAAGAAAAATTGAAAGATTGAAAGATTGAAAGAAAGATTTAAAGAAAGATTTAAAGAAAGATTGAAAGACTGAAAGAAAGAATGAATAAAAGAATTAAAGAAAGATTGAAAGATCGAAAGATTGAAAGATTGAAAGAAAGATTGAAAAAAGAATGATTGAAAGAAAGAAAGATTTAAAGAATGAAAGATTTAAAGAAAGATTGAAAGACTAAAAGTAAGAATGAAAAAAAAGAATGAAAGAAAGATTGAAAGATTGAAAGAAAGAATGAAAGAACGATTGAAAGAAAGAATGAAAGAATGAAAGAAAGATTGAAAGATTGAAAGAAATATTGAAAGAAAGAGAGAATGAAAGTAAGAAAGATGGAAAGAAAAATTGAAAGATTGAAAGATTGAAAGAAAGAATTAAAGAAAGATTGAATGATTGAAAGATTGAAAGAAAGATTGAAAGAAAGATTGAAGAAAGAAAGATTTAAAGAAAAAAAGATTTAAAGAAAGATTGAAAGACTAAAAGTAAGAATGAAAAAAAAGATTGAAAGAAAGATTGAAAAAAGAAAGAAAGATTGAAAGAAAGATTGAAAGAAAGATTGAAAGAAAGAATGAAAGTTTGAAAGAAAGATTGAAAGAAAGATTGAAAGAAAGATTGAAAGACAAAGAAAAAATGAAAGAAAGATTAAAAGAGAGATTGAAAGATTGAAAGATTGAAAGAAAGAATGAAAGATTGAAAGAAAGAATGAAAGAATGAATGAAAGATTAAAAGATTGAAAGAAATATTGAAAAAAAGAAAGATTGAAAGTAAGAAAAATTGAAAGAATGAATGAAAGAAACAAAAAAAGACTGATAAAAAGAAAGAATGTTTGAAAGATCAAAATATTTAAAGAAAGAAAGATTGAAAGAAAGATTTTAAGACTGAATTAAAGAATTAAAGAAAGATTGAAAGAAAGGTTGAAAGATAGAATGAAAGAAAGATTGAAAGATTGAAAGTTGTAAAGAAAGATTGAAAGAAAGATTTAAAGAAAGATTGAAAGACTAAAAAAAAGAATGAAAGAAAGATTGAAAGGTTGAAAGAAAGAATGAAAGAATGAAAGAAAGATTGAAAGATTGAAAGAAAGTTTGAAAGAGAGATTTAAACAAAGAAAGATTGAAAGTAAGAAAGATTGAAAGAATTAATGAAAGAAAGATTGAAAGATTGAAAGAAAGAATGAAAGAAAGATTGAAAGATTGAAATATTGAAAGAAAGATTGAATGTTTGAAAAAAGATTGAAAGTATTAAAGATCGAAAGAAATATTTAAAGAAAGATTGAAAGATTGAAAGAAAGAATGAAAGAACGATTGAAAGAAAGAATGAATGAATGAAAGAAAGAATGAAAGATTAAACAATTGAAAGAAAGATTGGAAGAAAGATTGAAAAAAGAAATATTGGATGAAAGAATGAAAGAAAGATTGAAAGAAAGTTGGAAAGAAAGATTGAAAGAAAGAAAGATTGAAAGAAATAATGAAAGAAAGATTGAACGATTGGAACCAATATTGAAAGATAGAAAAATTGAAAGTAAGAAAGAATGAAAGCAAGATTGAAAGATTGAAAGAAAGAATGAAAGAAAGATTGAAAGATTGACAGAATGATTGAAAAAAAGGTTGAAAGACTGAAAGAAAGAATGAAAAAAAGATTGAAAGATTGAAAGATTGAAAGAAAGATTGAATGTTTGAAAGAAAGTTTGAAAGAAAGATTTAAAGAAAGAAAGATTGAAAGAAATATTGAAAGAAAGATTGAAAGATTGAAAGAAAGATTGAAAGATTGAAAGATTGAAATAATGATTGAAAGTTTGAAAGAAAGATTGAAAGAAAGATTTAAGGAAAGAAAGATTGAAAGTAAGAAAGATTGAAAGAAATATTGAAAGAAAGATTGAAAGATTGAAAGAAAGATTGAAAGAAAGAATGAAAGAAAGATTGAAAGAAATATTGAAAAAAAGAAAGATTGAAAGAAAGATTGAAAGACTGAAGGAAAGAATGAAAGAAAGATTGAAAGAAAGATTGAAAGAAAGATTGAAAGAAAGAAAGATTGAAAGAAAGATTGGAAGATTGAAAGATTGAAAGAAAGAATGAAAAATTGAAAGAAAGAATGAAAGAACGATTGAAAGAAAGAATGAAAGAATGAAAGAAAGATTGAAAGATTGAAAGAAAGATTGAAAGAAAGATTTAAAGAAAGATTGAAAGACTGAAAGAAAGAATGAAAGAAATAATTAAAGAAAGATTGAAAGAACGAATGTAAGAAAGATTGAAAGATTGAAAGATTGAAATAAAGATTGAAAGTTTGAAAGAAAGATTGAAAGAAAGATTTAAAGAAAGAAAGATTGAAAGAAATATTGAAAGAAAGATTGAAAGAATTAACAAAAGAAAGATTGAAAGAAAGAATGAAAGAAAGATTGAACGATTGGAAGAAATATTGAAAGAAAGATAGATTGAAAGTAAGATAGATTGAAAGAAAGAATGAAAGAAAGATTGAAAGATTTAAAGAATGAATGAAAGAAAGATTGAAAGATTGAAATATTGAAAGAAAGAATGAATGAAAGATTGAAAGATTGAAAGAAAGATTGAAAGATTGAAAGATTGAAATAAAGATTGAAAGTTTGAAAGAAAGATTTAAAGAAAGATTGAAAGAAAGAAAGAAATATTGAAAGAAAGATTGAAAGAAAGATTGAAAGAAAGAAAGATTGAATGATTGAATGATTGAAAGAAAGACTGAAAGAAAGAATGACGGACAGAAAGATTGAAAGAAAGAATGAAAGAAAGATTGAAAAAAAGATTGAAAGATTAAACAATTGAAAGAAAGATTGCAAGAAAGATGGAAAGAATGAAAGATTGAAATAATGATTGAAAGTTTGAAAGAAAGATTGAAAGAAAGATTTAAACAAAGAAAGATTGAAAGTAAGAAAGATTGAAAGAAATATTGAACGAAAGATTGGAAGAAAGGATGAAAGAAAAATTGAAAGAAAGATTGAAAGAAAGATTGAAAGAATGATTTAAACAAAGAAAGATTGAAAGTAAGAAAGATTGAAAGATTGAAAGAAAGATTGAAAAAAGAATGATTGAAAGAAAGAAAGATTTAAAGAATGAAAGTAAGAATGAAAAAAAAGAATGAAAGAAAGATTGAAAGATTGAAAGATTGAAAGAAAGAATGAAAGAACGATTGAAAGAAAGAATGAAAGAATGAAAGAAAGATTGAAAGATTGAAAGAAATATTGAAAGAAAGAGAGAATGAAAGTAAGAAAGATGGAAAGAAAAATTGAAAGATTGAAAGATTGAAAGAAAGAATTAAAGAAAGATTGAATGATTGAAAGATTGACAGAAAGATTGAAAGAAAGATTGAAGAAAGAAAGATTTAAAGAAAAAAAGATTTAAAGAAAGATTGAAAGACTAAAAGTAAGAATTAAAAAAAAGATTGAAAGAAAGATTGAAAAAAGAAAGAAAGATTGAAAGAAAGATTGAAAGAGAGATTGAAAGAAAGAATGAAAGTTTGAAAGAAAGATTGAAAGAAAGATTGAAAGAAAGATTGAAAGACTGAAAGAAAAAATGAAAGAAAGATTAAAAGAGAGATTGAAAGATTGAAAGATTGAAAGAAAGAATGAAAGATTGAAAGAAAGAATGAAAGAATGAATGAAAGATTAAAAGATTGAAAGAAATATTGAAAAAAAGAAAGATTGAAAGTAAGAAAAATTGAAAGAATGAATGAAAGAAACAAAAAAAGACTGATAAAAAGAAAGAATGTTTGAGAGATCAAAATATTTAAAGAAAGAAAGATTTTAAGACTGAATTAAAGAATTAAAGAAAGATTGAAAGAAAGGTTGAAAGATAGAATGAAAGAAAGATTGAAAGATTGAAAGTTGTAAAGAAAGATTGAAAGAAAGATTGAAAGACTAAAAAAAAGAATGAAAGAAAGATTGAAAGGTTGAAAGAAAAAATGAAAGAATGAAAGAAAGATTGAAAGATTGAAAGAAAGATTGGAAGAAAGAATGAAAGTATGAAAGAAAGATTGAAAGATTGAAGGAAAGATTGAAAGAACGATTGAAAGAAAGAATGAAAGAATGAAAGAAAGATTGAAAGATTGAAAGAAAGATTGAAAGTAATAAAGATTGAAAGAAGGAATGAAGGAAAAATTGAATGTTTGAAAGACTGAAAGAATGAATGAAAGATTGAAAGAAAGATTTTAAGAAAGGTTGAAAGATTGAAAGAAAGAATGAAAGATTGAAAGAAAGAATATAAGAACGACTGAAAGAAAGATTGAAAGTAAGATTGAAAGTTTGAAAGAAAGATTGAAAGAAAAATTGAAAGAAAGATTGAAAGACTGAAGGAAAGAATGAGTGAAAGATAGAAAGAAAGATTAAAAGAAAAAAAGATTGAAAGTATTAAAGACTGAAAAAAATATTGAAAGAAAGATTTAAAGACTGAAAGATAGAATGAAAGAAAGATTGAAAGATTGAAAGATTGAAAGAAAGAATGAAAGAAAGATTGAAAGACTGAAAAAAATATTGAAAGAAAGATTGAAAGATTGAAAGATAGAATGAAAGAAAGATTGAAAGATTGAAAGATTGAAAGAAAGAATGAAAGAAAGATTGAAAGACTGAAAGAAAGAATGAAAGAAAGATTGAAAGTGCGAAAGAAAGAATGAAAGAATTAAAGAAAGATTGAAAGATTGAAAGATTGAAAGAAAGAATGAAAGAAAGATTGAAAGACTGAAAGAAAGAATGAAAGAAAGATTGAAAGTGCGAAAGAAAGAATGAAAGAATTAAAGAAAGATTGAAAGAAATATTGAAAGAAAGAATGAAAGATTGAAAGAAAGAATGAAAGTAATAAAGATTGAAAGAAGGAATGAAGGAAAAGTTGAATGTTTGAAAGACTGAAAGAATGAATGAAAGAAAGCTTGAAAGAAAGATTGAAAGAACGAAAGAAAGAATGAAAGAATTAAAGAAAGATTGAAAGATTGAAAGAATATTGAAAGAAAGAGAGAATGAAAGATTGAAAGATTGAAAGAAAGATTGAAAGTAAAAAAGATTGAAAGAAAGAATGAAAGAAAAATTGAAAGATTGAAAGATTGAAAGAAAGATTTAAAGAAAGATTTAAAGAAAGATTGAAAGACAGAAAGAAAGAATGAATAAAAGAATTAAAGAAAGATTGAAAGATCGAAAGATTGAAAGATTGAAAGAAAGATTGAAAAAAGAATGATTGAAAGAAAGAAAGATTTAAAGAATGAAAGATTTAAAGAAAGATTGAAAGACTAAAAGTAAGAATGAAAAAAAAGAATGAAAGAAAGATTGAAAGATTGAAAGATTTAAAGAAAGAATGAAAGATTGAAAGAAAGAATGAAAGAACGATTGAAAGAAAGAATGAAAGAATGAAAGAAAGATTGAAAGATTGAAAGAAATATTGAAAGAAAGAGAGAATGAAAGTAAGAAAGATGGAAAGAAAAATTGAAAGATTGAAAGATTGAAAGAAAGAATTAAAGAAAGATTGAATGATTGAAAGATTGAAAGAAAGATTGAAAGAAAGATTGAAGAAAGAAAGATTTAAAGAAAAAAAGATTTAAAGAAAGATTGAAAGACTAAAAGAAGGAATGAAAAAAAAGATTGAAAGAAAGATTGAAAAAAGAAAGAAAAGTTGAAAGAAAGATTGAAAGAAAGATTGAAAGATTGAAGGAAAGATTGAAAGAACGATTGAAAGAAAGAATGAAAGAATGAAAGAAAGATTGAAAGATTGAAAGAAAGATTGAAAGTAATAAAGATTGAAAGAAGGAATGAAGGAAAAATTGAATGTTTGAAAGACTGAAAGAATGAATGAAAGAAAGCTTGAAAGAAAGATTGAAAGAAAGATTTTAAGAAAGGTTGAAAGACTGAAAGAAAGAATGAAAGAAAGAATGATTGAAAGATTGAAAGAAAGAATGAAAGATTGAAAGAAAGAATATAAGAACGATTGAAAGAAAGATTGAAAGTAAGATTGAAAGTTTGAAAGAAAGATTGAAAGAAAAATTGAAAGAAAGATTGAAAGACTGAAGGAAAGAATGAGTGAAAGATTGAAAGAAAGATTAAAAGAAAAAAAGATTGAAAGTATTAAAGACTGAAAAAAATATTGAAAGAAAGATTTAAAGACTGAAAGATAGAATGAAAGAAAGATTGAAAGATTGAAAGATTGAAAGAAAGAATGAAAGAAAGATTGAAAGACTGAAAAAAATATTGAAAGAAAGATTGAAAGCTTGAAAGATAGAATGAAAGAAAGATTGAAAGATTGAAAGATTGAAAGAAAGAATGAAAGAAAGATTGAAAGACTGAAAGAAAGAATGAAAGAAAGATTGAAAGTGCGAAAGAAAGAATGAAAGAATTAAAGAAAGATTGAAAGATTGAAAGATTGAAAGAAAGAATGAAAGAAAGATTGAAAGACTGAAAGAAAGAATGAAAGAAAGATTGAAAGTGCGAAAGAAAGAATGAAAGAATTAAAGAAAGATTGAAAGAAATATTGAAAGAAAGAATGAAAGATTGAAAGAAAGAATGAAAGTAATAAAGATTGAAAGAAGGAATGAAGGAAAAGTTGAATGTTTGAAAGACTGAAAGAATGAATGAAAGAAAGCTTGAAAGAAATATTGAAAGAACGAAAGAAAGAATGAAAGAATTAAAGAAAGATTGAAAGATTGAAAGAATATTGAAAGAAAGAGAGAATGAAAGATTGAAAGATTGAAAGAAAGATTGAAAGTAAAAAAGATTGAAAGAAAGAATGAAAGAAAAATTGAAAGATTGAAAGATTGAAAGAAAGATTTAAAGAAAGATTTAAAGAAAGATTGAAAGACAGAAAGAAAGAATGAATAAAAGAATTAAAGAAAGATTGAAAGATCGAAAGATTGAAAGATTGAAAGAAAGATTGAAAAAAGAATGATTGAAAGAAAGAAAGATTTAAAGAATGAAAGATTTAAAGAAAGATTGAAAGACTAAAAGTAAGAATGAAAAAAAAGAATGAAAGAAAGATTGAAAGATTGAAAGATTTAAAGAAAGAATGAAAGATTGAAAGAAAGAATGAAAGAACGATTGAAAGAAAGAATGAAAGAATGAAAGAAAGATTGAAAGATTGAAAGAAATATTGAAAGAAAGAGAGAATGAAAGTAAGAAAGATGGAAAGAAAAATTGAAAGATTGAAAGATTGAAAGAAAGAATTAAAGAAAGATTGAATGATTGAAAGATTGAAAGAAAGACTGAAAGAAAGATTGAAGAAAGAAAGATTTAAAGAAAAAAAGATTTAAAGAAAGATTGAAAGACTAAAAGAAGGAATGAAAAAAAAGATTGAAAGAAAGATTGAAAAAAGAAAGAAAAGTTGAAAGAAAGATTGAAAGAAAGATTGAAAGATTGAAGGAAAGATTGAAAGAACGATTGAAAGAAAGAATGAAAGAATGAAAGAAAGATTGAAAGATTGAAAGAAAGATTGAAAGTAATAAAGATTGAAAGAAGGAATGAAGGAAAAATTGAATGTTTGAAAGACTGAAAGAATGAATGAAAGAAAGCTTGAAAGAAAGATTGAAAGAAAGATTTTAAGAAAGGTTGAAAGACTGAAAGATAGAATGAAAGTAAGAATGATTGAAAGATTGAAAGAAAGAATGAAAGATTGAAAGAAAGAATATAAGAACGATTGAAAGAAAGATTGAAAGTAAGATTGAAAGTTTGAAAGAAAGATTGAAAGAAAAATTGAAAGAAAGATTGAAAGACTGAAGGAAAGAATGAATAAAAGAATTAAAGAAAGATTGAAAGATCGAAAGATTGAAAGATTGAAAGAAAGATTGAAAAAAGAATGATTGAAAGAAAGAAAGATTTAAAGAATGAAAGATTGAAAGAAAGAATGAAAGTAAAAAAGATTGAAAGAAGGAATGAAGGAAAAATTGAATGTTTGAAAGACTGAAAGAATGAATGAAAGAAAGCTTGAAAGAAAGATTGAAAGAAAGATTTTAAGAAAGGTTGAAAGACTGAAAGAAAAAATGAAAGAAAGAATGATTGAAAGATTGAAAGAAAGAATGAAAGATTGAAAGAAAGAATATAAGAACGATTGAAAGAAAGATTGAAAGTAAGATTGAAAGATTGAAAGAAAGCTTGAAAGAAAAATTGAAAGAAAGATTGAAAGACTGAAGGAAAGAATGAGTGAAAGATTGAAAGAAAGATTAAAAGAAAAAAAGATTGAAAGTATTAAAGACTGAAAAAAATATTGAAAGAAAGATTGAAAGATTGAAAGATAGAATGAAAGAAAGATTGAAAGATTGAAAGATTGAAAGAAAGAATGAAAGAAAGATTGAAAGACTGAAAAAAATATTGAAAGAAAGATTGAAAGATTGAAAGATAGAATGAAAGAAAGATTGAAAGATTGAAAGATTGAAAGAAAGAATGAAATAAAGATTGAAAGACTGAAAGAAAGAATGAAAGAAAGATTGAAAGTGCGAAAGAAAGAATGAAAGAATTAAAGAAAGATTTAAAGATTGAAAGAATATTGAAAGAAAGAGAGAATGAAAGTAAGAAAGATTGAAAGAAAGATTGAAAGTAAAAAAGATTGAAAGAAAGAATGAAAGAAAAATTGAAAGATTGAAAGATTGAAAGAAAGATTTAAAGAAAGATTTAAAGAAAGATTGAAAGACTGAAAGAAAGAATGAATAAAAGAATTAAAGAAAGATTGAAAGATCGAAAGATTGAAAGATTGAAAGAAAGATTGAAAAAAGAATGATTGAAAGAAAGAAAGATTTAAAGAATGAAAGATTTAAAGAAAGATTGAAAGACTAAAAGTAAGAATGAAAAAAAAGAATGAAAGAAAGATTGAAAGATTGAAAGAAAGAATGAAAGAACGATTGAAAGAAAGAATGAAAGAATGAAAGAAAGATTGAAAGATTGAAAGAAATATTGAAAGAAAGAGAGAATGAAAGTAAGAAAGATGGAAAGAAAAATTGAAAGATTGAAAGATTGAAAGAAAGAATTAAAGAAAGATTGAATGATTGAAAGATTGAAAGAAAGATTGAAAGAAAGATTGAAGAAAGAAAGATTTAAAGAAAAAAAGATTTAAAGAAAGATTGAAAGACTAAAAGTAAGAATGAAAAAAAAGATTGAAAGAAAGATTGAAAAAAGAAAGAAAGATTGAAAGAAAGATTGAAAGAAAGATTGAAAGAAAGAATGAAAGTTTGAAAGAAAGATTGAAAGAAAGATTGAAAGAAAGATTGAAAGACAAAGAAAAAATGAAAGAAAGATTAAAAGAGAGATTGAAAGATTGAAAGATTGAAAGAAAGAATGAAAGATTGAAAGAAAGAATGAAAGAATGAATGAAAGATTAAAAGATTGAAAGAAATATTGAAAAAAAGAAAGATTGAAAGTAAGACAAATTGAAAGAATGAATGAAAGAAACAAAAAAAGACTGATAAAAAGAAAGAATGTTTGAGAGATCAAAATATTTAAAGAAAGAAAGATTGAAAGAAAGATTTTAAGACTGAATTAAAGAATTAAAGAAAGATTGAAAGAAAGGTTGAAAGATAGAATGAAAGAAAGATTGAAAGATTGAAAGTTGTAAAGAAAGATTGAAAGAAAGATTTAAAGAAAGATTGAAAGACTAAAAAAAAGAATGAAAGAAAGATTGAAAGGTTGAAAGAAAGAATGAAAGAATGAAAGAAAGATTGAAAGATTGAAAGAAAGTTTGAAAGAGAGATTTAAACAAAGAAAGATTGAAAGTAAGAAAGATTGAAAGAATTAATGAAAGAAAGATTGAAAGATTGAAAGAAAGAATGAAAGAAAGATTGAAAGATTGAAATATTGAAAGAAAGATTGAATGTTTGAAAAAAGATTGAAAGTATTAAAGATCGAAAGAAATATTTAAAGAAAGATTGAAAGATTGAAAGAAAGAATGAAAGAACAATTGAAAGAAAGAATGAATGAATGAAAGAAAGAATGAAAGATTAAACAATTGAAAGAAAGATTGGAAGAAAGATTGAAAAAAGAAATATTGAAAGAAAGAATGAAAGAAAGATTGAAAGAAAGTTGGAAAGAAAGATTGAAAGAAAGAAAGATTGAAAGAAATAATGAAAGAAAGATTGAACGATTGGAACCAATATTGAAAGATAGAAAAATTGAAAGTAAGAAAGAATGAAAGCAAGATTGAAAGATTGAAAGAAAGAATGAAAGAAAGATTGAAAGATTGACAGAATGATTGAAAAAAAGGTTGAAAGACTGAAAGAAAGAATGAAAAAAAGATTGAAAGATTGAAAGATTGAAAGAAAGATTGAATGTTTGAAAGAAAGTTTGAAAGAAAGATTTAAAGAAAGAAAGATTGAAAGAAATATTGAAAGAAAGATTGAAAGATTGAAAGAAAGATTGAAAGATTGAAAGATTGAAATAATGATTGAAAGTTTGAAAGAAAGATTGAAAGAAAGATTTAAGGAAAGAAAGATTGAAAGTAAGAAAGATTGAAAGAAATATTGAAAGAAAGATTGAAAGATTGAAAGAAAGATTGAAAGAAAGAATGAAAGAAAGATTGAAAGAAATATTGAAAAAAAGAAAGATTGAAAGAAAGATTGAAAGACTGAAGGAAAGAATGAAAGAAAGATTGAAAGAAAGATTGAAAGAAAGATTGAAAGAAAGAAAGATTGAAAGAAAGATTGGAAGATTGAAAGATTGAAAGAAAGAATGAAAAATTGAAAGAAAGAATGAAAGAACGATTGAAAGAAAGAATGAAAGAATGAAAGAAAGATTGAAAGATTGAAAGAAAGATTGAAAGAAAGATTTAAAGAAAGATTGAAAGACTGAAAGAAAGAATGAAAGAAATAATTAAAGAAAGATTGAAAGAACGAATGTAAGAAAGATTGAAAGATTGAAAGATTGAAATAAAGATTGAAAGTTTGAAAGAAAGATTGAAAGAAAGATTTAAAGAAAGAAAGATTGAAAGAAATATTGAAAGAAAGATTGAAAGAATTAACAAAAGAAAGATTGAAAGAAAGAATGAAAGAAAGATTGAACGATTGGAAGAAATATTGAAAGAAAGATAGATTGAAAGTAAGATAGATTGAAAGAAAGAATGAAAGAAAGATTGACAGATTTAAAGAATGAATGAAAGAAAGATTGAAAGATTGAAATATTGACAGAAAGAATGAATGAAAGATTGAAAGATTGAAAGAAAGATTGAAAGATTGAAAGATTGAAATAAAGATTGAAAGTTTGAAAGAAAGATTGAAAGAAAGATTGAAAGAAAGAAAGAAATATTGAAAGAAAGATTGAAAGAAAGATTGAAAGAAAGAAAGATTGAATGATTGAATGATTGAAAGAAAGACTGAAAGAAAGAATGACGGACAGAAAGATTGAAAGAAAGAATGAAAGAAAGATTGAAAAAAAGATTGAAAGATTAAACAATTGAAATAAAGATTGCAAGAAAGATGGAAAGAATGAAAGATTGAAATAATGATTGAAAGTTTGAAAGAAAGATTGAAAGAAAGATTTAAACAAAGAAAGATTGAAAGTAAGAAAGATTGAAAGAAATATTGAACGAAAGATTGGAAGAAAGGATGAAAGAAAAATTGAAAGAAAGATTGAAAGAAAGATTGAAAGAATGATTTAAACAAAGAAAGATTGAAAGTAAGAAAGATTGAAAGAAATATTGAACGAAAGATTGAAAGAAAGGATGAAAGAAAGATTGAAAGAAAGATTGAAAGATTGAAATATTGAAAGAAAGAATGAAAGAAAGATTGAAAGATTGAAAGAAAGATTGAAAGATTGAAAGATTGAAATAAAAATTGAAAGTTTGAAAGAAAGATTGAAAGAAAGATTTAAAGAAAGATTGAAAGACTGAAAGAAAAAATGAAAGGCAGATTGAAAGAAAGATTGAAAGATTGCAAGAAAGAATGAAAGAAATATTGAAAGATTGAAATATTGAAAGAAAGAATGAAAGAAAGATTGAAAGATTGAAAGAAAGATTGAAAGATTGAAAGATTGAAAGATTGAAATAAAGATTGAAAGTTGAAAGAAAGATTGAAAGATTGAAAGAAAGATTGAAAGAAAGATTGAAATAAAGATTGAAAGTTTGAAAGAAAGAAAGAAAGATTGAAAGAAAGATTGAAAGAAAGATTGAAAGAAAGAATGAAACAAAGATTGAAATAAAGAATGAAAGAAAGATTGAAAGAAAGATTGAAAGAAAGAAAGATTGAAAGATTGAATGATTGAAAGAAAGACTGAAAGAAAGAATGACGGACAGAAAGATTGAAATAAAGAATGAAAGAAAGATTGAAAAAAAGATTGAAAGATTAAACAATTGAAAGAAAGATTGCAAGAAAGATGGAAAGAATGAAAGATTGAAATAATGATTGAAAGTTTGAAAGAAAGATTGAAAGAAAGATTTAAACAAAGAAAGATTGAAAGTAAGAAAGTTTGAAAGAAATATTGAACGAAAGATTGAAAGAAAGGATGAAAGAAAGATTGAAAGGAAGATTGAAAGATTGAAAGAAAGATTGAAAGAAAGATTGAAAGATTGAAAGAAAGATTGAAAGAAAGATTGAAAGAATGATTTAAACAAAGAAAGATTGAAAGTAAGACAGATTGAAAGAAATATTGAACGAAAGATTGAAAGAAAGGATGAAAGAAAGATTGAAAGAAAGATTGAAAAAAAGAAACATTGAAAGAAAGATTGAACGACTGAAGGAAAGAATGAAAGAAAGATTGAAAGAAAGATTGAAAGAAAGATTTAAACAAAAAAAGATTGAACGTAAGAAAGATTGAAAGACATATTGAACGAAAGATTGAAAGAAAGGATAAAAGAAAGATTGAAAGAAAGATTGAAAGATTGAAAGAAAGATTGAAAGAAAGATTGAAAGAATTAAATATTGAAATAATGATTGAAGTTTGAAGGAAAGATTGAAAGAAAGATTTAAACAAAGATAGATTGAAAGTAAGAAAGATTGATAGAAATATTGAACGAAAGATTGAAAGAAAGGATGAAAGAAAGATTTAAACAAAGATAGATTGAAAGTAAGAAAGATTGAAAGAAATATTGAACGAAAGATTGAAAGAAAGGATGAAAGAAAGATTGAAAGAAAGATTGAAAAAAGAAAGATTGAAAGAAAGATTGAAAGAAAGATTGAAAGAATTAAATATTGAAATAATGATTGAAGTTTGAAAGAAAGAATGAAAGAAAGATTGAAAGATTGAAAGATTGAAAGAAAGAATGAAAAATTGAAAGAAGGAATGAAAGAACGATTGAAAGAAAGAATGAAAGAATGAAAGAAAGATTGAAAGATTGAAAGAAATATTGAAAGAAAGAGAGAATGAAAGTAAGAAAGATTGAAAGAAAGATTGAAAGTAATAAAGATTGAAAGAAAGAATGAAAGAAAAATTGAAAGATTGATAGATTGAAAGAAAGATTGAAAGAAAGATATAAAGAAAGATTGAAAGACTGAAAGAAAGAATGAATAAAAGAATTAAAGAAAGATTGAAAGATTGAAAGATTGAAAGAAAGATTGAAAGAAAGAAAGATTTATAGAAAGAATGAAAGAAAGATTGAAAAAAGATTGAAAAAAAGAAAAATTGAAAGAAAGATTGAAAGAAATATTGAAAGACTGAAGGAAAGAATGAAAGAAAGATGGAAAGAAAGATTGAATGAAAGAAAGATTGAAAGTAAGAAAGATTGAAAGAAATATTGAAAGAAAGATTGAAAGATTGAAAGAAAGAATGAAAGAAAGATTGAAAGATTGAAAGAAATATTGAAAGAAAGATTGAAAGATTGAAAGAAAGAATGAAAGAAAGATTGAAAGATTGAAAGATTGAAAGATTGAAAGAAAGAATGAAAGAAAGAGTGAAAGATTGAAAGAAAGATTGAAAGAAAGATTGAAAGATTGAAAGATTGAAAGAAAGATTGAAAGTTTGAAAGAAATATTGAAAGACTGAAAGAAAGATTGCAAGAAAGATTGAAAAAAGAAAGAAAGATTGAAAGATTCAATGAAAGAAAGATTGAAAGATTAAAAGAAAGAATGAAAGAAAGATTGAAAAATTGAAAGATTGAAAGAAAGACTTAAAGAAAGAAAGAACGATTGAAAGAAAGATTGAAAGAAAGATTGAAAGAAAGAAAGATTGTAAGAAAGAATGAAACAAAGATTGAAATAAAGAAAGAAAGAAAGATTGAAAGAAAGATTGAAAGCAAGATTGAAAGACTGAAAGAAAGAATTAAAGAAAGATTGAAAGTTTGAAAGAAAGAATAAAAGAATTAAAGAAAGATTGAAAGAAATATTGAAAGAAAGAATGAAAGAAAGATTGAAAGATTAAACAATTGAAAGAAAGATTGCAAGAAAGATTGAAAAAAGAAAGATTGAAAGAAATAATGAAAGATAGATTGAACGATTGGAAGAAATATTGAAAGATAGAAAAATTGAAAGTAAGAAAGATTGAAAGAAATAATGAAAGAAAGATTGAAAGATTGAAAGAAAGAATGAAAGAAAGATTGAAAGATTGGAAGAAATATTGAAAGATAGAAAAATTGAAAGAAAGAAAGATTGAAAAAAAGAATTAAAGAAAGATTGAAAGATTGAAAGAAAGAATGAAAGATTGAAAGGTTGAAATATTGAAAGAAAGAATGAAAGAAAGATTGAAAGATTGAAAGAAATATTGAAAGAAAGAGAGATTGAAAGAAAGATTGAAAGTTTGAAAGAAAGATTGAAAGAAAGATTGAAAGACTGAAAGAAAGAATGAAAGAAAGATTGAAAGTTTGAAAGAAAGAATAAAAGAATTAAAGAAAGATTGAAAGAAATATTGAAAGAAAGAATGAAAGAAAGATTGAAAGATTAAACAATTGAAAGAAAGATTGCAAGAAAGATTGAAAAAAGAAAGATTGAAAGAAATAATGAAAGAAAGATTGAACGATTGGAAGAAATATTGAAAGATAGAAAAATTGAAAGTAAGAAAGATTGAAAGAAATAATGAAAGAAAGATTGAAAGATTGAAAGAAAGAATGAAAGAAAGATTGAAAGATTGGAAGAAATATTGAAAGATAGAAAAATTGAAAGAAAGAAAGATTGAAAAAAAGAATTAAAGAAAGATTGAAGGATTGAAAGAAAGAATGAAAGAAAGATTGAAAGATTGAAAGATTGAAATATTGAAAGAAAGAATGAAAGAAAGATTGAAAGATTGAAAGAAATCTTGAAAGAAAGAGAGATTGAAAGAAAGATTGAAAGTTTGAAAGAAAGATTGAAAGAAAGATTTAAAGAAAGAAAGATTGAAAGAAATATTGAAAGAAAGATTGAAAGATTGAAAGAAAGATTGAAAGAAAGAATGAAAGAAAGATTGAACGATTGAAATATTGAAATAAAGAATGAAAGTTTGAAAGAAAGATTGAAAGAAAGTTTTAAAGAAAGAAAGAAAGATTGAAATAAATAATGAAAGAAAGATTGAAAGAAGGAATGAAAGAATGAAAGAAAGATTGAAAGATTGAAAGAAATATTGAAAGAAAGAACAATTGAAAGATTGAAAGAAAGAATGAAAGATTGAAAGAAAGATTGAAAGATTGAAAGAAAGATTGAAAAAATGAAAGATTGAAAGAAAGAATAAAAGAAAGATTGAAAGAACGATTGAAAGATTGAAAGAAAGAATGAAAGAAAGATTAAAGGAAGGAATGAAAGAATGAAAGAAAGATTGAAAGATTGAAAGAAATATTGAAAGAAAGAACGATTGAAAGATTGAAAGAAAGAATGAAAGATTGAAAGAAAGATTGAAAGATTGAAAGAAAGATTGAAAAAATGAAAGATTGAAAGAAAGAATAAAAGAAAGATTGAAAGAACGATTGAAAGATTGAAAGAAAGAATGAAAGATTGAAAGAAACATTGAAAGAAAGATTGAAAGATTGAAAGAAAGAATGAAAGAGAGATTGAAAGATTGAATGAAAGATTGAAAGATCGATTGAAAGATTGAAAGATTGAAAGAAAGATTGAAAGAAAGATTGAAAGTTTGAAAGAAAGATTTAAAGAAAGATTGAAATATTGAAAGAAATATTGAAAGAGAGAAAGATTAAAAGTAAGAAAGATTGAAAGAAAGAATGAAAGAAAGATTGAATGATTGAAAGATTGAAAGAAAGATTGAAAGAAAGAAAGATTGAAAGAAAGAATGAAAGATTGAAAGAAGGAATGAAAGAAAGAATGAAAGAAAGATTGAAAGAAAGATTGAAAGAAATATTGAAAGAAAGAAAGATTGAAAGTAAGAAAGATTGAAAGAAAGAATGAAAGAAAGATTGAAAGATTGAAAGAAAGATTGAAAAAAGAAAGATTGAAAGAAAGATTGAAAGAAAGATTGAACGACTGAAAGAAAGAATGAAAGAAAGATTGAAAGATAGATTGAAAGAGAGATTGAAAGAAATATTGAAAGACTGAAAGAAAGAATGAAAGAAAGATTGAAAGAAAGATTGAAAGAAAGAAAGAAAAATTGAAAGAAAGATTGAAAGATTGAAAGAAAGATTGAAAGAACGATTGAAATAAAGGAGAACGAAAGAAAGGTTGATCCATTAACATCAGCACAACCCCATTGTGTTTATTGTTCTATGATAAGATTGAAAGAAAGATTGAAAATAAGATTGAAAGAAACAAAGATTGAAAGAAAGATTTAAAAAAAATGAGTACTAGTCACTTTTAAAAAATCATTTGTCCTATGGATTAAATGCCATACACACTTGCATCTCTCCCCTCCCACCCCACACACATTCACATGACCAATCCTCCCAACACCCACACACACATGCGTACATGCACACACACACACACACACACACACACACACACTAGCACAGGAATAAATGTACCCGTACATGTTAGGCCCACGGCCTCCCAGCGCCACTAGAGGCCGCCCTTGCCCCATCTGCAGCTCCCTACTCAGACCCAATTGCACACACCTGGGATCAATTACCCGCACTGTATTTAGCCCCAGCTTCCTAGCCATTCCTTGCCAGACCGTCAACTAGCTTTCCCCGAGTTGCATCGCGATTGGCTCCCTTCCTAGTTCCTAGTTCCTAGTTCCTAGTTCCGTAGTTCCTAGTTCCTAGTTCCCAGTTCCCAGTTCCAAGTTCCTAGTTTATGTCTTGTTGTCTCGCCTTCCCTTCACCTGTCTGTCTCCGCTTGTCGACCAGGACTCTCCACCCAGCCTGGTTCCCCGTCTCTCCACCCGGATCCTGGACCCCATCTCCTGGTCATCATCGTCCCTGCCCTGCCCTGCTCCATCCCCTCCCGACCAGGTCCCCCCGGCCAGCTCCACCGTCCCGGTTAATAAACATCCCTTGCCTGCCTCCCGTGTCCCTGTGTCGTGCGTTTGGGTTCCTCCCTGTTCGGGTCGTGACAGTACGGTCTGGCCAGGAAAACATGGACCCAGCCGACACAGAAGGGCTCCGCCGCGCACTCCGGGACAGAGGAGTGTTGCTTGGGCAACATGACCGGGTCCTCCGGGACATCGCGGAACACCTCCGGACCATCTCTGCGGCCGTCAGCAGCCTGCAGGGCCCTCCGGCCCCCGTGGCCTCCCCTGCTCCTCCGACCTGCCCTCCTTCCCCCACCAGGGCTCCCAGCGCCTCTCTCGTTCCCCCTGAGCCCCACGTTCCGGCTCCAGCGCCTTACGACGGCGATTTCGGCACCTGCCGCGCCTTCCTTGTGCAGTGCGCGGTGGTTTTCCAACAGCGGCTGTCGTCGTACGACTCCGATAGTGCCCACATCGCGTTCCTCATCTCCTGCCTGAGAGGGGCGGCTCTCGGCTGGGGTTCCGCGGTTTGGAGTCAGGGGGGTCCCGTGAGTCTCTCCTACGATCTGTTTACCCGCGAAATGAGGAGAGTCTTCGACCACCCAGTTTGCGGCAAGGAGGCCGCCAGAAGACTCCTCTCCCTCCGCCAGGGTTCCCGTAGCGTCGCCTCCCTCGTCGTCGAGTTCAGGACTCTAGCCGCGGAAAGCGGCTGGAATGACGGAGCCCTGCAGGACGTGTTCCAGCGTGCCCTGAACGACGAGTTGCGGGACGAGCTGGCACGGCGGGACGAGCCCACGGACCTGGACCAACTAGTGGAGACCTCAATCCGCCTGGACAACCGGCTACGGGAGCGCCATCGCGAGAGGGAGGGGGCGAGCCTCCAGTCCATGCCTCCCGCCTGGGCGGCCACGCCCCAGTCTCCAGCGCCCGCTACTCTTGGGCGCCGCACAAGTCCCCCGACTCTCTCCGATGCCGAGCCAATGCAGCTTGGTCGCTCCCGGATCTACCCAGAGGAGCGAGCACGCCGCCTACAGACCGGTGCCTCTCTGTATTGCGGTCGGCTGGGACACCTCTGAGCCACCTGCCCGGTCCGGCCACGAGAGGGCGACTCCTCGGTAGGGCTACGCTCCGGCCGCTCCTTACCACGTCATCGCCCCTATGACTGCGCAATCAACCTCCTGCCAGGCGCCCCCCTCCCCTGCAGTCGCCTGTATAACGTCTCCCGGTCTGAACAGGAGGCCATGGAGACTCACATCCGCGACTCTCTCGCTGCCAGGATTACTCGTCCCTCGTTTTCTCCGCTAGGCGCAGGGTTCTTCTTTGTTGCGGAGAAGGACAAGACCCTCCGTCCTTGCGTCGATTTCAGGGGACTGAACGATATCACGATCAAAGACAAGTACCCCTTGCCCCTGATGGATTCAGTCTTCGTCCCCATCCAGGGGGCCACCCACTTTTCCAAGCTGGACCTCCGCAACGCTTACCACCTGGTCCGCATCCGCAAAGGGGACGAGTGGAAGACTGCCTTTAACACCCCGCTCGGTCACTTTGAGTACCTTGTTATGCCCTTTGGGCTGTCAAATGCCCCAGCGGTCTTCCAGGCCCTAATAAACGGGAGGTTAGCAACTAGCTTTCCCCGAGTTGCATCGCCGCGTCAGCCGCGTCAGCGATTGGCTCCCTTCCTAGTTCCTAGTTCCCAGTTCCAAGTTCCAAGTTCCTAGTTTATGTCTTGTTGTCTCGCCTTCCCTTCACCTGTCTGTCTCCGCTGGTCGACCAGGACTCTCCACCCAGCCTGGTTCCCCGTCTCTCCACCCGGATCCTGGACCCCATCTCCTGGTCATCATCGTCCCTGTCCTGCCCTGCTCCATCCCCCCCCGACCAGGTCCCCCCGGCCAGCTCCACCGTCCCGGTTAATAAACATCACTTTATTATTTGCCTGCCTCCCGTGTCCCTGTGTCGTGCGTTTGGGTTCCTCCCTGTTCTGGTCGTGACAGTACATCCAGTATGTATACACACACAGTCATGTTAACCTATACACTGTGGTTTAAACAGGACTACGTACTACCCATATGCACTCACAGCACTGTGTATATCCTCTCCCACCACACACATTCACATAACAAACCGTCCCGGCACACACACACACACACACACACACACACACAATGATGCAAGTCATATCAACACAGCTGAAGCCGCCTTGTGTTATGAATTCCTCTCATGCCGCAGCCTTCAGCTCTCCAGTAGATCTCCAGCAGCTCCTCGTGTCCCAGCAGAGCTGCCGTGCAGTTGTTCTGCTGCTAAAGGCTGTCAACGTTCAGCGGGCGGACGCTCGTTTGCCCCCACCCTCCGAGCTCCCCTGCCATCCAGGGTCCTTCTGACCCCCCCCCCCCCCCCCCCCCCCTTTAGCAGGGAGCTTGCCATCCTGCTTCTGTGTGTGGCCAGAGTCCACCGCTGCACACATCCCCTGGCCGACACGGCCCGTTGTGTTGTTGTTTTTTTATAATAGGGGGGATAAACAAAGTGTGTGTGTGGCGGAACAATCTCACGGGTTACAGGGGCCAAGTTGGGTTCACCTGTCGACGATGACGAAGCCCGGCATTGACGTGCAAGCTTGGCGGCGGTAGTGGAGTCGGGTGGTGGGGGTAGGCAGACTCAGAGCTTTACAAGGAGCGGGGCCGGGAAATGTGGCGCACGGCTGAAGGCGACGTAGCTAAATCACCTCCACGGGGTGTTTACGGGGAAGGATCATTAGCGAGCTCGGCTACCTGCGTTACCCCTCGCTCTCCCTCCGTCAGCGTTTCGGCAGGAGTCCAGGGAGTCTGATGCCCTCATTAATAAAGATTACTATCTTATCCTACAATGAATAGTAGTAATTTTAATAATTATGCCGAACAGCGATAAACTTAATCTCATTAAATGAATGCCCAATCGTTCTTCTTTACAAAGAATAATCCACGTATTCATAATAATAAATAATAATTTGGTTATCAAAATGCGTCATTATAGACGTTTTTTTTAATATCTTAATGGTATATTTTGTACGATCACATTAGCATGATGTAATAATAATTTTGGGAATGCATTATTAAAATATATTAAAATAATTTATTTGGATGGAGTAATTTTTTGGAGAAGCTTCCGCATTGCGGGAGGAGAACGTCTGAGAGAAGCACACTATATTTACCCTATCTCCTCATGCCGTGACTGTGCCCAATATTGAAACAGCAGAAGAAGAACGGGGGCAATAAAATGGATATAGAGTAAGTGCACGAAAAAAAAATGTTTTAGAAAGTTAACTTTTCAATTGTTACACGTTTTTGCTGTTAAATGCTAGCAGTTTTGTGTTATAACACGATATAACACGGAGAGATTATGCATGCAAAAGTTAATGACTTTGTTTTATTTTATAAAGCCGTTTTTAACATGCACAGTATCTAGCTTTAGTTAAATGTGTGTTGGAGTGGAGTGTTAACTAGCATTTAGATTTAGTTTACTGTGTGTTGGTGCAGGGAGACGGTACTGTGAGAGAGAGACGGTTTTCAAACAGACAGACGGACCCGCTAGCTAAGTTTCTCTTGATCGGTTCTCCACCAAAGCGTGCTGAGAGAGTCCGGACTGTTTTTTGCCAGTTTAGACTTTATTTGAAGGTACAATGGTACCTCGACTTATGACTGCATCTACTTACTAATCCAAGATACGATAGTCGCTAAAATTAGCATCGTCTTACGACTGACTGCTCCAGGATACGACCGTGGAAATTTGTAGTTGGCGCGTCGGCGTCAGTCAGCGGGCGACCTACATCGTGTGTGCACGTTGTTCGTGGCTTATCGATTTTTTTTTCATATTTACTGTGTTTGTGCTGTGCATTTTGTTTTTTTGTTTTTTAACTTATGAAAGCAATATGTGCTCTCTGTCATTTGGGTGGGCCGGCTGTACAAGTGGTTGCCTGCTGAAATAGAATATTTTCTGCAATGATATCTGTTATCCTCGGGCAGTGCCTGACTTTAAGGATAAACAGTAAAAGATAACATTTATAAAGTCGCGATCATGTGGGACATCTGGAACAATCACAGCATCCCATTTTGCTGGTTCATACACATTGCTGTATGGAGGTGATTTAGCAGCATGAGAAATCTACCACTGAATTTTGGAGTCCTAAATAGTTGTAACTGGTTCTAATGTTGTGGCTGATCGGTGTGTATGTTGTTGTATGATGTTGTTGTGATTTTATTTTTTCCTATTGAAATAAAAAAAAATGAAAGTCAAACCTGATTTTAAATTTCACTCATCCTTTGGTCATGAAATGGAAAAATAATTTTTCAATTTAGATTTTTGTATCTCCAAAAAAGCAAAATTTGAAAACCACTCATACCCCATTTTTTCCATTTCTGATTCTGAATTGAGAATAGAGTAACCAAAAGATACAGCGATTGAAAGACCTGGTCTACACTCCTAATTGTATTTGTCCTTTTACATTTCTATTTCTATCTTAGAAATCTCTGAGAGAAGGAGGTGGTTACCTGAGGAGGTCCATGCGGTGGAAAAGAACCTGAAGGCTTTCATTGAAAGTGGTAAAGTGCCGGGAAGGACTGAGTGTGATGCATGTATTAGAGCTTCACCTGAAGCTCTAAACCAGCGAAGCTGGACTGCATTGAAGTACAATGTAAAAAATCGTATCACTGCCATCCAATGCGAAAGTGCGAGAAGAATTTATTAATAGAGTTGTTAAAGCATTTGCTCAAACATGTTGGTTCACGTTGCTCAAAAATGTTGGTTCATTTGATGCAACTTCATTTTTGATGATGTTTGTGTTGTTCGTTGGCATCCTGAGTACCCAGGTATACACTGGAGTTCAACTAGTTATTGATTTTATCAGGCGAAAACATTGATAATTAGTAGTTAGGTGCAGTCAAAGGCCGCAAGTCAATTCATCTGCTGATAACAACTGACTCTACGGTGGCCAACGGGAAAACTCTGCAACTAAAGAAAATACATGTAAATAGACAAAACGCAAGCAAATTTAGAAAATGTCATCATCAATTTGACAACACAGGCAACAACACAATGGAAAAGTTCACGAAGGAACAAACTTAAAATAAAAACATCAAGAAATGTTTGTGTATCATATCTGATATATTCCCCAAATGAAGTGTCCGTGGTGAATTGCTTTTAAGTTTGTTTCTGTGCAAATGTTTCCATTGTTTTGCATCTCTTGCCTGTGTTGTCAAATTGATGATGATGTTTTCTGAATTTGCTTGTGTTTTGTCTATTTGCAGTGAGTTTTCGTGCCGACCACCGTAGGGTAGGTTTTTATCAGCAGATTAATTGAAAATGGATAGTTAGGTGCAGGCAAAGGCCAAAGGTCAGGGTTTACCACCATACTACTCTTCCCCCGCGTGAATACATTGCACTTTTTCTTTGTTACAAAGCATATCAGGAGACTTACTGAGCCCTGTGTGAGCCCTTGTTTGTTTTCTTGTGCCATCTGCTCCTTTTTATTTTATAATAAATAATTGTAATTTTTTATCTACATTTTGTACAGTGGGTGTAGGTTTATTCCCCGTTCGATTAAGTTTGGAAGAAAATATTATACTGTCAAAACCATCAAATTAAATAACAATTGATTCTGTGCTCTCTTTTAAAGTATATGTGGTATTTGTCATACTTATCTGGAAATCAATTGATGAACCGGTATTTAAGTCGAAAATGATCTGCATAATATGCTCAAATTTACTACATTTACTTACAGCGTGCTTAGGTAGAAAAATAATCTTTACTTTCCAATTTTTGATATGTTTAAGTGGTGTTGGCCTGAGGCCTGATTTCTTAAATTGGTTGTATATCCTTTCAAATTAATAATTATACTTTTGGAAGGTTTATATTTTTCAATCAGAATCTGACCTATTGATTAAAAAAAGTGTTCAGTGTCAAAGTTTGCATGTCAATAGACCATAACATGGTGGGTCCCCTGTGTAATCAAAAAGTCAGGTGGGGTTCCCATGAGGCTCAAAAATTCAGGTCTAAAATCTTTTTGAGGGTTATCATTTTTTAAAGTAGTTTTTGTATCATCAAAAAATGATCCGTGATTTATGTACTCAACACTAAACATTTTACGAGACACAAGGACGCGTTAGCATGGGCTATGCCACGTGAAAACCCCAGCATGCAATGGGGGGCGTACCTTCGTATTCCTGTCTATTATTTGTCCGCATTTTGTTAATTGTTTATATTCTTGTTATTTACATTTACATTTACATTTAGTCATTTAGCAGATGCTTTTATCCAAAGCGACTTACAAGGGAGAATAACATTCAAGCTACAGCTATTTCTCTACATTCTGCTGGTACTTGTAGAGTTAATTGACTAACCGATATGATGGTCTATAGACCAATCAATAGAAAAAATAGTTTCACCTTTACAGCCAGCAGTAAGGTTTTTGGATGCTTTAAATTGCAGTACACTTGTTCTAGAAAATGATCAGTTTCTAAGTTATGGAGCCATTTCAAAATGTTATTGTCGAATTAGTGTCTTGTGCTGTTCTTATTTATCTATTGTGCCTCAACACTTTTAGAAGCCTCGTGGAAAGTCAGTAGTATTTATTTTGGGTTTTTGTCTGTTAAGAAACAGGTGATCACCAGAAAGTGCGCCTGTAGCCAATTTCCACCGTGACTGGACGAAGCCACAAGCTGGTCATTACAGCAGAGTCTCCAGATAAGAAGGTATTTTTGTTTGATTATTTATGAACAATACTTGAAGACAAAAGTTGTGATTTTCATGAAAAAAAAAGACTTTCTATGTTTCTAGTTTGTACTTCTTGTTGGTGACTCCCATCTACGGAGCATTGTGGATGGATTTGTGAAGATGCCAGGGGACCGAGGTACTGAATGCTTTTTTGTCTCGGAGACCTGACGCAGTTTGTGTTGTAGCCCCTAGCAGCGACTTGACGGCCAGCAGGACCATCGACGAGGCAGCAGTAGACTTTCGCAGCCTCCTGGTCAGTGTCTGCAGTCGCTGGCCAAAGTTACGCTTCATGTTTAGTACATTTTTGGTAGTATTGGTACTATTAATACTTTTGCTTTGTGAGCTCTGCAGAACATATTTTACATTTTGAAAACAAATGTACTGTAATAAACACCTTTTTTTTTGTGTGTGTTTGTATAGGTGTTTGTCCTGGACTTCCTTCCGCGTCTGACTATTTGCTCCGTGAGGAATACCATCCTGTGGCGGCATGCATGGGAAGCATATTTTAATTTTAGTACAGTTAAATGTATAACGGAGTATATATTTTTAGACAAACCAATTCAATAAATATTTCTAATGAACAAAGTTGACATCTATGTATGCATATTTCTATTCGTCCTAATCGTTGTTTTAAGGCATCAAGTACTTTTCTGCAGCCAACCACTTCCCATTGAACCACCCAGAGCTGTGAAGCAGAGATGGTGTAAGTACAATTGTACAATTTGTTGTCATGTCACGTGATGGCTATTTTATGAATAACTTTGCTATGTTGTGAAACCATGGCCCTGTGACATTGCTGTGAAATGCTGCTTATCGCCAACTGGAGACAACAGCGCCGCCAACAGCACGAAAGTCAAAGGTTTCTCCCGGCAGGTCACTTCCAACATTCTCTCCAAAAGTGGTTGTGAAGGGAGAGCTCATCGTGCCTCATCCTTCACCTAACCCTTTTGAGTGGAGACTGGTTGGAAGGGGCAGAAAGATAATCGGTTGCACACTGTTATTGTTGGGGTAAGACCCTCTGGAAACTGTGATAGTCTCTGATATTCACTCAAAGTGTACCGATTTTCATTAAACAATTTTAATATGTTTGTTATGTGTGTAGTTGGCCTTTTGTCAAGACATTGTCTTAAATCGACATTTTGCTCTATGATTTCACAGGTGGACACAACACCAGTAGCGTCGCCGGAATGATCCATCCCGTTATCAACTTGTTCCATCGCATCTTTCTAGCGCTGTCCAGTGTGGAGAATTTTATATTGTTTTTATATCAACAATTGTATATCAATTTTATATCAAGAAAATTTTGCTTTGCTTACATGGGAAAGCCACGGTGGGACATTGGCAGAAAGCTACTGCCTCCAAGAGGACACTGGGAACGGAGCAGGTTTGCTTTGTTCGTTGTTTTTCTTCTTTTTTCAATGACATTTTTGATAGTAGTACTTCATTTTAGTTTTATTTTGTCCATGCATTTCATTCTCTTGCTTTTTTTTAGGGGAAGGCAGCACCAACCGTTGTGGAGGTGTCTTCAAAGCCACACCTGCCAGTGATGTGCCAGTTCTTGTGAAGGAATAGCAGCGCTCTCAAACATTTGTCAAAGGTCAGAGTGATGCTGCTCCTTATTATCCTGATATGGAGAGTGCTACAGTGTTTTCTGATGTTGCAGCAGAGCTTGACGCTAGCAGTTCTGTCATGGGAACAATTGATGTCACTTCTATCAGCGGAACAGGTGATAGCTGAGAACATTTTTTAACAAAGAAAAACGTAGAACACTTTCAGTGCCGGGAAAGCATACGTTGAGTGTTTACACAAATGGTCCTTTTACGATCTAGAAAAACTGAGATAACGACTAAAACTTTCGTGACAGTGATATACAGGAATGTAAGATCTCCTGTGAAAGAGTCGGGCGTCACCAAACAAACATATGCCTCAGCATTCAGACATCACTTGGTGGTAGAATTATATCATTCATTAACATTGATCATCATTTTTCTCTCACACTCCCTTCTGTTGTTCCCAGTGGAATGATACAAAAGGAAAATGCAATAATGCTTAAGTATAATATAATTGAGGCAAAGGGATCAGAAAATGATGTATAAATTGAGTACAATACATTTATACAGAGATATTGTTTTATCTGTGTCCTTTTGATGGAGGGGCCAAGGAAAATGATGACCATATAACAAGGTGGGAAGTGGCCAGGTGTAATCAAATGTGGAGCAGAAGTCCAGCGGTGGAGCCGTCTGTGGGGCGCCAATGTTGGTGTAGAAAGCCCCTTCGAATATCAAATGACACACTGGGACTGACGAGTGTGCAAAGATTTGTGAATTTCCAAGTATCTTTTGGAACATGAAATTGTACGTGTTGCCACGCCCACACCGTGTGCCAAAATATATATGTATTTTAATAAGTTTTAGCTGTGAAGGTGTCTTGTAGACACTCGTCAAGTTTGAAGTCGATCCGATAAATCGCCAAGGAGGGGTTTCGCGAAAGTACAAAGCATAAATATGACTAAAAAGTCAGGAAAATTCAAAATGGCCGACTTCCTGTTGGGTTTCCGTCATGGCGGAAATATATATTTTTTCCAAGTCTAGAGAGGTTACAAATGTGTACCGAATTTTGGGAGTTTACGTGGAAAAAGGTGAATAGGTCAGAAAATTATTATTTTATTTTCTAGGGTGGCGTGGCAACACGTAAAATTTCATGTTCCAAAGATACTAATTCACGAAAACTTTGCGCACTTGTTAGTCCCAGTGTGGCAATTGATATTGTATGAGTTGCCTGCATGGGCGTGGCAAAATGGCCCGACACACCCTGTTGAAAATTTCAAAACATCAAACCTATTCACTTTTTACCATGAAATTCACAAAATTCGGGACACTTTTGTAACTTCTTGGATTAAATGTGTAATTTTAGTCACTTTCCGTTCATTTTCTCGCTTTGTACTTTCGTAAACTCCTCCGAGGCCATTTATCTGGCTTCAAACTTGGCGAGTGTCTACAAGACACCTTCACGATTAAAAGATATTAAAAAAAATAATAATTGTCACACGATGTGGCCGTGGCAAAGCGTTGGATTTCGTGTTCCAAAAAAAGCTGTGTTTTTGTAATATTTTATCCACTTTTTATGCTTTGTACTTTCGTGAACTTCTCCTGGGGGATTTTTTGGATTGAGACTCATTGGGGATTAAAAGTTATTAAAACATTTTTTTTTCGTCACGATGCGGGTGTGGCAACGCGTTGAATTTTATGTTCAAAAAAACAGTTTACGTGACTTTTGGGGCCTTGAGAAACTACAAAATTATTGCAAAACTTTGCACACTCTTCAGTCCCAGTGTGGCATTTAATATTCTATGGGTCCTATACATGGGCGTGTCAAAATGATCAACTAGATGCAGTTATCGTGGATGAGGATGTCGGGGTCCTGGTGCTGGGGAAAGGAGGCCCATACCTATAGCAACATAGGTGTCGCCACATTCCTTCTGTCTCAATGCCATGTACGCTTGTATTTCTGGTTTTCCCAACGCAGTCATGATGCATTTTTCACTAGAGTACAAATGCATGGTATACAACAACATCCACATACAATTAACAGAGCAGCAATGATAGCAACGTTGATTATGCATGATAAAATGAGGCCTTTTCATTTGGAAAACATAGAGTCCAACCAACCAGTGATGTGATCATCCATTCCTGCATTTTCTTTTAGTTCTACGCTCCGTGAGTGGAGTAGCAATTCCTCCTACTGGTTCCTGTGTTTATAAGCACATTACTCCATGCCCCACAATCAATATGGGTACCTTAAACCTCGTCCAGCCACCAGTCACTTGTTAGTCTAGGGTTGGTGGACCACGCATATTTCTCATTCCACTGGTACTGCTCCTACCCTGTGGAATCACACTTTATTATGGAACAGAAATCAACATTGAATGCCAGGATTTGTCCTTCATAGGCATAAATGACAAGAACTGTTTCTTTCATTCGGCCCCACTCTTTGACCTTTGTCATATACTGGTCATACGATAATTGGGGTCCCACTTGGTAAGAATATGTATACTGTGTAGGGTCCAGGACTTCTCCTAGGGTAAACAAAAAAAATATTATTTTTTTTTTACATGGTTAATTACAGAATGCTTACGTCTTTCAGCTGGATCCTTGTTTCTGTGAGAGTTCTTGCGGGTGGGGTGACAGGGGCGCAGTGGGAGAGGTGGTGACAGGGAGCACCAGTTTTATTTTTGAGCTTTACTGCATGTGAGGTGGCCAACACTACCTCCCAAGGTCCAGTCCACCTTGGCTCAGGCCACTTCTGTTTGTGGACCTTGATGTGGACCCAGTCTCCGGGGCTGACCACCAGGGTGTGGGGCAGTCTGGGGCAGTGTTCTTGACCTGTGAATACAAAACTCGAGATACTGCGGTTAGTGCTTTGACATATTCAGGTAAACCTTCCTGGAAATCATCAAAAGCGGGTGATTTAGCTGGTAGGTTGTGAGGACCTGGCATGGGGCGGCCTGTTAATATCTCGTGTGGGCTAAGATGTGTTTGACTATGGGGAGAGGTCTCGCATGGACATTAATGCTAGGGGTAGGGCATCTACCCACGTTAGTTTAGTCGTTTTTGTGATGTTCTGTAGAGACATACTGAGTTGCTGTTTTGTCTCTATCAGCACCTTGGCCATTTTTTCTTTCAACGTCTGGTTTGCACTTTCAACTAGGCCTTTTGACTGGGGGTGATAGACTGAACCAGATCTATGGGAGATACCTAATGCCTGTTCTACCTGGCTGAGTTTTTTATCGCTGGTAAAATAAGATCCATTGTCCGAGCAGATAACTGTGGGGTAACCCCACCGAGGAATGCGTTTTTTCCATAACCATTTAATCACAGATACTGCATCCTCTCTTTTGCAAGGGACTGCTTCTACCCATTTGGAGAATCGATCTACCATCACGAGTAGGTATCTGTACCCTTGTACTCTGTTGTCCCTGCCCATGCCGGTGTAATCTATGCATATTTCTCTGAAGGGGTAGGGGGGCACTGAGAATGTTCCCAAAGGTCTTTGGTAGACTGTCTTCTTATTTAGCTCGTGACAGACGACGCATTCTGCAATATGGTTGGCCACCATTTCCTCCAGGTAGGGATGCCACCAGTCCTGTTTGAGCCTGTTGGTGGTTCTTTTGGGTCCTTCATGAGTCTCTCCATGTGCATCCTTGATGAGGTAGACCAGGAGTGCGGCTGGTGCTACTGGGCGCCCATCGTGGCTTCTCCATAGGCCGCTGGTGCATGTGGCTCCTTTCTTCTGCCACTGCGAGTGTTCGTTCCATTTCGCTTCTTTCTGCACTTCTTTCAGATGTTCCTCTGACAAATTGAGGGCGTTGTCTTCAGTAAATACAATCATCATTGCTGCGCTTTCTTTTAGGTTCCCTCCTGCTTCTTTTGCTGCTGTGTCGGCTGCGTTTGAATTTCCTTTGGAGTGTCCTTTGCATTTGATGATCTGGATTTTTCGGGGGAGATGTATAGCTTCCAGGAGGGCGAGTATGAGGTCTTTGTGTTTTACCGGGGCTCCTGCTGACGTTTGGAGTCCTCTTTTCATCCATATGGCTACATCCACGTGAGCTGTATGCTGAGTCGGTGAATATGTTTGCATTTTTGTTTTTTGAGATTTTTAATGCTTTCACCGAGGCGTCGAGTTCTGCTTTTTGTGTTGATGCTGGTTGTTCTATCATCCCACTTCTTAGGGTGACGTGGTGTCCATTAATTTGTTGAATGGCTGCGTATGATGCTCTATTTCCCTCTTCTTCTTTGAAACAACAACCATCTATAAACAGGACAATTTCTGCATCGGGGTCAGATGTTCCATCCAAGTCTGTGCGGCCCTTTGCTTCCAGTTTCATGAGCTGTACGCAGTCATGGGTGCCATCTGCATACTGTAGTCCGCCGGCCAAGTTGATTCCATCAGCTGTGTACAAGACATTGTCTCTTTCCAGGGTGACATGCAAGCGCATCTTGTGTTTTGGTGTGGTAAAGGTGAAATCCGTTTGATCGAGGTAGGATTTGACTCCATGTGTGGTATGCACGATGGTGGGGTGGTAGAAAGTAATGTGGTCGGTTCTCGTAGGGCGTGTGCGATGGCAGCCGTGTGTCGTCCACATCCGGAGAGTCCATGTTCCACTGTGTCGAGTTTGCAACTGTGGTGAGCCAGGATCGCGCGCTCACCGTGTCTAGGCTGCCAGAGCACAGCTTGACAATTCCGTGCTTTTCAGTAACGTCCAAATGGAACGAGGAAGAGATGTCTGGGGTGCATAGGTGTTCGGCCTTCCCCATGAGTTGTTTCAATCTTATGAACGCTTCCTCCGCACTTGTGGTCCAGTTGAGTGGTGCCTTGACGTTCCGATGGCCAGCTTCCGCAATGGGTTCGCGTGGGGGAACAGTGTGGTCCACATAATCAGCTATGTGGTGTCTGCTATAGCCAGTGAGTCCCAGGAATGCTAGCATTTGCTGCACGGTGGTGGGTTTAGGGTACTGGAGCATTCTCTGTTGTCTTTCCGGGTTGATGTATCTCTTATCTCCCGTGATCCTTTTTCCCAGGAATACCACTTCTGTGCGGCAGACCTGTGCTTTTTCCTTCCTGATTTTGTAGCCACATTTTGCGATGCGCCGTAGCAGGGATTTGGTGGCCGTGAGGCAATTTTCTACTGTGGTGATGTCCATGAGGATGTCGTCGACATACTGGATGAGTAGGAGTTCCTTGAGATCTGCCTTCAGGCAGGCGTTGAATATGGTTGGCGTGCATGTGAATCCTCGTAGCATTCTTGTGTAGGTCTAAGAGCATTTTTTAAATGTGAATGCAAACATATCTTGACTTTCTTTGGCCAAGGGGAGGCAAAAAAATGCGTTGGCCAGGTCGATGACGGTGAAAAATTGATGACTCGGGGAGCCTGCATGCAGGGCGACATGGGGGTTGGGCACTTTTTCAGTAATGGGTTGGACCACCTGGTTGATACGTCGCAGATCGTGGACCAGGCGCCATGAGTGTCCTCCAGCCTTGGGTACTGGTAGAATTTGTGTGTTCCACGGTGAATCCGCTGGTCGTAGAACTCCTGCTTGTAAGAGGCCTTTAATGGTGGAGGCTATTCGAGCAGCTGCCTCGGGCTTGACCTTGTACTGACCTTGCCAAATGGGCACAGCGTGGGCTTTCACTTTGATGTGTATATTGTGGTGTGGTGTGCAGCCAACGTGATAGGGGCCGGTGGTCCAGAGGGTTGGCGGTAGTTGGGCGAACATTTCTGCTGCCAGGGGGTGTTCTTCGATGCTTCCTTGATAAGTTCTTTCCAGGACATTTCTTTCATATATGCCTTGTTCGTAGCTGTTGTGTCCTATTCTCCAAACCGATTTGTCTGGCATGTGTTGCAACAGGGGGTTCGTTGTGGGGACCCAGGTGGGTTGGCGAGGGCTCTTTTGACCATGGGGCCCAATTGTTTGGCTGCATGGTTGGCTTCTACGGCTAGGGTCACATGTGGAACTGCGGTGTCGTGAAGTAGATACCAGGATTGTTGGTCTGGTGTCAGGCGGACCGCTGCTGCAACTCCTTCGTGGCCCAGATAGAAGTCTGTTGTCTGGAGTCGTTCTTGTCGTCCCTCCTTTTTCGCTTCCCAGCCTTCGTCATAGATGTCATCACGGTGGCGTGTGAAACAGAGAGTGCAGTGTACGGGTCCAGCATCGACTTTTTCCAGAGTTGGTAGGTTTACAAAATGCCACCAGCCGGTGAGTGTGGGGTCGGGGGTGGTATCAGGAGTTCCACCTAAGACGAGTATACGTTCGAGGGGTATTAGCTCTTCTTTTGGCTCAGAGAAACTAACTTCCAGACCGTGGAGGTTACATATCACAGATGCCCCTGTTCTTCGGAGAAGGTCCCTTCCCATTAGGTTGGTGGGGCAGCTTGGTGAGTAGAGGTATTGGTGTCTGACTTTGTGAGGACCTATCTTGGTAGGGAGGGGTGCGGTGAAGGGTTGGACTTGTGTCGTCCCAGAGAATCCAACAGTCCGTAATTTCCGAGTGGATAGTTGTATGTGTACGTAGTATGTTGGCGGCCAGGTTCTTCAAGCAAGACACGTGACAGTGACAGTGACAGTAATTCCTTGGATTGACAGTGATTCCTTGGATTGTACATGGCACTACTGGTTCGGCATTTATTTTTGTCTGTACCACCACTTCCATGTCCCCTGGGCGCCTCTATGCTCCATGCCATGGCGGGGTGTCCATGCGGGGTCCTCCCTTTCCTCTCGAGGAAGCTCCTCTTCCTCTCTGAGGGGGGCGGTAGGATCCTCTATATAATTGCTGGGGTTGTTGGTTCTGGGGGCATTCCCTTGCCCAGTGGTCACTTTGGCCACAGATGAAACATCCTGTAGTTTTCTCGGGTCCTCCCCATCCTCTAGAGGATTGGAATTGTCCTCTCCCTCTCAGTTGCTGCCATTGGGGCGGGCCTTGGGGGTATGAGGGTGCGGGGGCCCCTGGATACTGCCGCTGGGGATATTCATAGGGAGTCCAGGCCTGCTGCCATTGGGGTAGGTGCTGGGCTGGTGGGTAGGCGGGGGTTACAGTTAGGGGCTGTGGTCCTGTCCATTGTAGTGGCGCGGTTTGGGGCGGGGCCTGTGCTTCAGGGGTGGTGACTACTGCTTGCACAGTTGCTTTCGTCTTTTTGTCCGTATTGACTTCATCTTCCAGTTTTTTTACCTGCATTTTTAGTAGTCTGGTTTGTATGGAATCTTTCTCCAGGAATGCGTCTTCTTGCTTTTTGATGTGTCTTTCCAGGTGATGGATGAGATGGCTCTCCCACTGTCTCTCGGTCATGTCTGACAGTCAAACTGTGTCTGCGAGCTACAGCCTGACATCTCCTGGGAGGCCATTTTGGCATTTGGCATCTGCATGTACATGGGGAGACCCACTAGGCAGGGGTCATGACGTTCTACAGTGCTATCACTCCAGAGCTCCTTTGCTCATGTGAGATAGGCGTGTGGTTCTTCCCCATTTTTAAATCTCAGGCCTGCCAGGGCCACTGTGTTGCGTCTGGTCGGCCAGGTTTCTCCTATGGCTGTCCATATGTCATTCCGCATGTGGTCGAATGGGTGCTCGTGTGCCATGGTGAGGGTTCTAACTTCTCTTTCCAGGGAGGTCAGGGTGATGTTTCCTGCTGTGGCGCGGAGAATGGCTCGCACATCTCTTAGGGCTAGTGTGTCAGCCGCTGTGTGGTTTTCGAAGATTCGGATCCATGCTGCAGCTCCTTTGTCCAACGCTGATAGGTTGCCTTTGAGGGCCTGCATGTCGCGGTGGTACCAGGGAACAAATGTTTCTCTTTTGGCGGACTGCTTTTGTTCCTCCTCTCGTTGTCTAATTTTCGAGCGGGTAACTATCCCTATTGCTGACGATCTTCTGGCCTGGCTTTTGGATGATGCTATAAGGGTTCCTTTTCTTCTGTTGTCGTTTGTGTACTCTCCCCGGGAGCTGCCACTGTTTTTGAATGACCACTTTTTTGTCTTAGTCTCGTGGTCTGACATGGGTTCTTCTTCCCAGGAGCGGAGGGGGGTGGGGTGTCTTTGTTTTGTTTTCTTAAAGGTGTATTTGGGGACTACAGGGGTAGGTGAAGGTGTGGGCTGGCTTCGGGTCTTTTGTTTTTCTTTGGGTTGTTGTTTGGCTGTAGCGTCTGCAGGAGGTGCTATGAGATGAACATGGGTTGTGTTGGCATCCTCTGGTAGTGGGCCACATTGTCCAGTCAGTGTGACAGTTGCGTGGCTAACCCTTGTGGTACATTTCTTTTTCCTTTCTTGATGTCTTTTTGTGGTTTGTAGGACTGGCAAGTGCATTCGTCGTCCTCTGTATTAGAGGAGAGAAACTCTTTGTGTCTGTTTGATCGTTAGGGGGCGATGTCTGATCATTGTCCTTGTTCTCACTGTCAGATGGCTTTGGGGAGGGCTGTACTCGGAAATGGATTTGGATTACTAATTATTAATTACCATTACTAATACGGGTGCTTGTATTTCTGGCGGGGGTGGGGTGGCTATTTTCTGGTTGCTCAGCACAGGGGGCGCTGTTGCTTCAGGTGTGTGCTCGGTCTTAGGGTTGTACGGAGAGGGGGGGTGCCGATGTGTTTCTTCATCGGCCAGCAGGGAGGGGTAGCGGGATGGGGTGGTGTGTGGTTGGAGTGGGGTGTGACCTTGGGGGATGGGTTCGGGGAGGGGTGGTAACTTGTCTTCTTGTGGGGGGTAGGGTTCCTTCTGGGCTTCTACCACTGCCTTGGTTGCGGCATTTCTGATTTTATTGCGACGTTCGACAATCATTTCCGCTCGAATCCATGCCGTCATTATGTGCTGAACCAGCGCCCATTGTGCACGCTGCTTGTTTAACTTGCGCTTTCAAGCCCCCATTAATCCAGGGTTGTTTTTTGCATCCACTCCTGCTTCAGCCAGCAGTTTTTTTTCTTCCTCTATCACCTTGGTGCGGTTTTCTGCTGTCGGGGTAGTGTCTTTCGACCACCACCCTGCTTTGATCCATTTTTGTTCATATTTATGGAATTTCCAAGTTTCTCAAGCATGGAACTTTGGCTCTGTTCTGTTCTTGAGCTCAGCTACAGCTTCAATACGAATCTCACTGGTGCCGGGTCTGGGGGATGGGGTCTTTTCCATTATGTTTTTGAATGGCAGGAGAACAAAAGACATGGGAAGAAGTGGGAGGGGGAAACCTCAAATGTTCGGATCTCAATGTGTTTCTGGTGCAGCTACGCCACTAGTGGTCTTTTAGGTTATTACAGGTCAACTTTTTTTTTTTTATTTGTATTTTTTTTTTATATATTGCCCTTTTATCTAGGGCAATTTGAGGAGGTTGTTCATACACATACACACACAAAACCTCTATCACACATGCACAGACTCTATCAAACACACACTCTCTTAAACACAAAGACTGTCTCAAACACACACACGCCCGCGGTCTCTCTCACATTCACACACACGCATGGTACCTCTCTTTCCACACACACAAGGTACCTCGTTGCGCACACTCTCACTCACACAGCCGGCAATACAATTTTACGCTAAGTCACGTGAATTGGGCCTTTAACCCTTTAATATTTGGTTTCTCTAAGAACCGGGCCTTTAACCCCTAAATGCTTGGCTTCCTTTTTACTTTAAAAATGATTCCGGGCCTTTCACCCTTAAATGAAATTACCGACTATCGACTACCCTTCTGAAGGCTGAGTTTAACATTTCATCGCCAGACATCACTTAGTTTAGGCATTTCGGAGGTCTTTTCAACAACCGGGCCTAAACGGGATTCGGAATTACTTCACGAGTTAAACATTGTTCATCACCAAAACGTCGCTCAGTTTAGGCATACTGGATGTATTCTCTACACACGGGCCCAAACGTTACGTGGAATTACTACGCAAGTTAAACACACAGCCGCTTCGAAGGGGGGTTTCCTAACCCGTTCCCTTAACTTACCTTACTACCGTTCTCATCAAACAATCCAATTTCTCCTCTCCACAATATTTAACAATTATTATTCATGCATCATTCAACAATACATCCCCAAAACCACAAAGTTGTTCGTCCAGCCTTAAACAGTACAACACTTCCACCTAAAATATTCCTATCTAATCTATGCAGACTTCATGAAATGGCTCTGCTCACCTTTTAGCGGGTACCCATGGAAGTATCGCAACCGTTCAGGCTTTCGGAACTCCTCTGCAGTCTTGTAATGGGATCACGTCGGGGTCACCAATTTGTCGTGTTCAAAATTTCCAAATCCGGAATGATGGGATGAAACTGGAACTTTGAGCTACGGAGAGTTTATAGGACGGTTTGAGAATCTACCAAAAAATAGAAAACGTTTTACGTCGACGTGGTTAGTCCTAAACTGCGTGTCTCATCTAGCATACATTTCACCCAGGAGTCTGCAGAAACTTTGTTTCCTCGTCACTTTGTTACAAACGACAGACCCCCCTTTGCGAGGCGGTCCCGCCTTTGTTATTTCCCATCTCCCGAGTATCTAGTTTCAGACTCCCCGCTGTGTGTGCGCCAGATTAACCGTTTCAGTGCCGGTTTCTAACTGGTTGCGTAGTTACACCCAGTGTCTTTAGACATGTTTTAATTTTGGCTCTGACTGATCAATAAAACTGTATTTCATAATTACCCACTATATGAATGATAGTAATGTACATGAATAAATTTATGTAATGTATACTGTAGTATACACACATATAGTTTTGCTATCGAGGATTAGTTCAATCTGTAATGTTATAGTTATAGTAGTAAAGTTATATGTAGTACGTAATAGTTATAGTATATGTATATATATATATATTTTTTTTTTTCTCACAAAACCCAACAGGAAGTCGGCCATTTTTAATTTTCCTGACTTTTTAGTCATATTTATGTTTTGTACTTTAGCGAAACTCCTCCTTGGCGATTTATCGGATCGGCTTCAAACTTGACGAGTGTCTACAAGACACCTTCACAGCTTAACATTATCAAAATATATATATTTTTTGGCACACGGTGTGGGCGTGGCAACACGTTAAATTTCATGTTCCAAAAGATACTTGGAAATTCACGAAACTTTGTGCACTCGTCAGTCCCAGTGTGGCAATTGATATTCTATGGGTTCCGTGCTTGGGCATGGCAAAATGACCGGACACGCCCTGTTGAAAATTTCAAAACATCAAACCTATTCACTTTTTAACATGAAATTGGGTATATTAATGTAACATCACTAGACTCAAAAAAAATTATATTGCCGCCATGACCGACACCCAACCAACAGGAAGGTGGCCATATTGGATTTAATGAGCGCAAACTCCTAGGGGATTCATCAGATCGACTTCAAAGTTCGCGAGTGTCTACAAGACACTTTGGGGATTAAATTTATTAAAACATTGGGTTTTCGTCACACAATGTGGGCATGGCACTGTGTTGAATTGAAGTGTTAACCTGACTTTTGGGGCCTTAAGAAACTCGAAAAATAACAAAACTTTACACACTCAAGATCAAACCTATTCACTTTTTTAGTATCTCCTCCGAGATCTGCATAGAATTCCGGCAGGTTTTCCTCTTGTCTTTCTCCTCCGTCGGCGTATTGGTAAACACAGTGGCGGCAGGACAAAGAGATCTTAGTACGTACTCCGGTAAGTTGCGAAAAAGTCCGTATGAGGTGTCGAACAGACGTCCAGGAGTGCTTGTCGTTCATATTGTAATAGCGACAGTGCACTGCATGCAAAAATAAGAACAATACAAATAGTAATAAACACAAAACTAAGAGTTGAATGCAGAGCCGGTGTGTCCATACTACGGCGCACCCGGAAGTTAGTCCGGGTTAACTCATAAGTTAGCTAGCTTCCTCTGCTGAACCAATATTTTACTAAAATGACTTTTACAACTCTCTTTGCTCCAACTTCCATCCTTAACAAAGAATCCCAAATGCATCATTTGCTAACTTTCCCACTTTCATTGTCTTTCACATCAACTTCCATAATCATTTCAGCCTGTCAACTAACTTTACAGCTCTCTCGCCTTGTTATATTTTTTTCAAATAAATTTAAAGCCTTACAGTATCCTTTCCAGAAATCCTACCAGATATTTAGATTATAACGCTACTTTTAAACCAAGGACTCATGTGGGAAACTAGTTTGACATGTTGTGTACAACACACATACTATGCTTACTGTATCTCACATTTATACATTTGCTTGTTTTTAATCGCGATTTTCATCAGCCATGTAGCTAAACATACCCCGAGACACTGATAAAATGTCTCCGAACTCATCTCATCCATACGTGCTCCAGAGTGATCCATCGGCCAGGCGGTCACACGCCTCAAACATCATTTCAATCACCCAAGGATTCATTCATTCAACGCTTTTGCTAGGATGGGTCAAGAATAATCTATAATAATCATGTATTTAATAATGTTGATTTTATTATTGGATAACATAAAGCAAATAAACAGACAAAAACCACGATTCTCTTGATCAATGCAAAATTGGCTACTTCATAAGTAAGGCATACATTTTTAATGTACAACACATCTCTGAGTACTTAAAAAAGCCCTCTATATAATACATTTCTCTTTATTCTTCTTCATAATATTGTTCTTATACTGTAGCTAACCAATAATAAATGAAATACTTTTTACCATTAATGCAACTTCTGGTGCTCCTTCGTTTTGCTGATGGCCTTCTAGTCTGGATCATACGTTGTGAGGTTAAGCTTAATGCAGGCGTTGAGGCTTCCATCAGTTAAACTTAAGCGTAGGATGGTCTTAATGTTTCTCAGATGCGAGAAAGACTGCTCACATGCATTTGTAAAGCCAAACATGGTCAATACGGCATTACTCACACGCTGCATTGTGTGCTGTGTGACGGGACGCTCGTTCCAAGTTTTAAGAATCAGCTGGTCTTCAGTTTCAAGTTCAAGTTCAAGTTCAAGAGATTATTTGTCACATACATATTGAAGTTTTTTCGACTTCTGTCCACTTTTGTTCAGCTGATTGGTCCGACTCGAGGCAGGGAGTTTTCTTAATGTTTGTCTGTCTTACAGAGGGGATCGGCGCATGGGCTCGTAAGCAGTCCAGCAGTGGAACGCCATTCCTCCTGCTCCCAAGAGGATCATTATTATCCACAATTATTATAATGATCCTCAGTGATACATATAATTGTGGCCTGCAAGTTGAAATGAACAGTAAAACTTTCGCCATGTCGGCGCACCACAGCCATCTCCTTCCCTAAGCCCTTACCTGTGGGCAGAGACTTCCACAAGTTGTGCCTGAGCAGAGACCCGGTAGGGGCAGGGCGCCGAGTAAATGGCGCCCCGGAGTCTTTATGTTGTCCGCAGCCGGTGCTTGACTACTTTGTCCGCCACATTTATATTTTGAATTTTATTTTCAAGTTGTAATTTCTCTTACCTGTTTTACTTTAAAATGACACAGAATAATAATTTATTACTTGTTAATTGTGATGAACAATTTTAGCTCAAAATTGTATGCGAGCCATATACCGTCATCAAAAGAGCCGTAATTGGCTCGCGAGCCATAGGTTCCCGACCCCTGCTCTAGATTGATTCAATCTTTAAGCTTACTCAGATCTTCCTTGATCGGAACAATATCTCAGTGAGTCGTCACCTTCACTTTTCGGGAATCTTGTGTTGCCTTTGCTGGACCTGTCCAGACGACTCCTTGTTGGATATCTTACGGCCGGTCTCTGACTGCCGCTGGGCACACAACCTGGACATGAAGAGAGTCTCATCATCGTCGCCAGATTGTTGGATAAATTATCCTAGGTGGTCGGTGAGGTTAATCTGCCCGCTACAGGAAAACAAAACTGAGAGTATTAAAGATATTTATTCTGCAAAATAAAGAGAAAGATACCGTCATGCTTCAAAGCAGTGTTCTGATCAGTCTACCCCTATTACTGACGAAGAGGGCTTTATACCAAAGAGAGGTTGTGTGTCAGGTGTCATTTACAACTCTGATCCTCAGTCATATCCCTGGGTGTTCCCCCAAACAGTGATTTAACAGTCAAACTTCGGTCACAGACACAATCCTACTGTACCATAAAACAAACACACAACGCTCTTTTAAGTCCCTCTTGTCCTTATCCTTATCTCCACACAAGGTTAAGTGAAGGATGGAATGTGGTCTGGTTTTTCCAATACTACAACTGAAATGTTTTAGACAGTTTTTACACACAGACACACACAGACAATTTTTTTGTCTCTTTATATTAACTCTGAGTGACTCATAAAAACCCATAGACAATGAGTTTTATAACTAAGTAACATACAAAAGGCTATTGTCCTGTATAAAACATGTAAAACCTCATTCAAATAGTTGATCATGTGCATTTTTCTCTCACAGCCTACATACGTGCAACTGCGGCTCTAGCGCATGCCACTGTGATTGCACTGACGTTTCACCTTCTGGACTTGATAGACCTGCTGGCTAATTTAAGGGTCTTATTGGCCCGACTTAATGGCCTTGTTGGCCGACTTGAAGGACCTGCTGGATGCGTTGCCAAGCCCGCTTTGCGCACTCAAAGTTGTACTGCCACTGCGGTCCAGGCCTTTTGCCCGTTCCTCCAAGCCTGGCTGTCTGTTTGGGCCCACGAGTTCTGTGGAGCCTCAGCCTTCCGAGGGGTCTGAGGGTTCCGTGGGCCCTGGGTGTTCTGACATCATTGCTCTCAGCAATGCCTTGAGGTGAGGCCAATCTTTTTACTCTTAAGCCCTCACCACATGTAGCTGTACTTGGCTATACAGCGAGCTAAACACTCTTGCAATAAGTACCCAGAGACAGGAGCGCACTTTTGGTATCGTTAATGAAAGCGGTGTAAAACTGTGGAACAGTAGAGAAATATGCAGATAAACGATCAATCTCTATGCAGATGTAGATAACGTGTTAATACGTTGTCATAGCTCCCACATTGTATACATACAACAATAACATGAATTATCTCACAAATTGTGCTTTCTCAAGGGCAGTGAAGAGGCTGATGGAAGAGATGTTAATCCGGGTCTGGGACATGATCAGATTGGCTGAGTGTGCCTTGATCTGTTTATGCCTGTTCTGATTTTACTATTATATTATTATACTATCATCCAAATGCTATGATGTTGCAATACTGACTGCGCGGGGGGCGCACCGGGAGGCAGAACAACCGTGTTTTGGTTGCATCTAAATTTTTTAGTATGGCTTTTAAGTTGGTTTTTAACTGTATTTCTGTGTTTGTATTGGAACTGATTTTTTTAATCTGGCTTTTAAATCAGTTTTGAAACTGTATTTCTGTATCAGGATTGGGTCTGAATTTTTGGGACACATCATCAGTAGTGGACCCCAGGACCATGGGGTGTTTGACCATTATCACTAGACACCCTTGCCTGAGGAAGGCCCTCCCGTGGTTGATCAAGCCTCGGAGTGTGTCCCATAGCCAATTGGAGTTCAATTTGGGTTATGCTCGATTGTGGGTAGGCAAAGAGTTTTGCTAAGCATTAATTTAGAATGATTTATGTTAAGAGTTTTGCTAAACATTAATTTTGAATGACCAATTTACTAATGCTTCATGCAATTATGCCATGTCAAGGTTGGTATGGTAAATTATAAAAAAAAAATAAAAGGTTACGTTTAATAGGTATGTATTTAGAGGTGTCTTGTGTTCCTACTTTGTGTCAGGGTCTTCTGTAGGTTCAGAATGAAGTTAGCTCCTCGGCACATCTGAATTTATGGGGCATAGCTCCACCCATTTTTTGGAATAAACTCCTTTTATTTTCTTTGTTTTCTTCCAATAAAAATCCTAATTGGTTTTAACCAATTGGGGATGGGGGGATGGGTTTTAACCAACTTCATCTTTCATTTTCATAAACGTCCTTTACTTACTCAACTTACTACGCCGGATCGAGCTGTACACTCTACCTTCATCCACTCCCTCATTTTCATGAGGGAAAGGAGGATAGAAAGAAGGAATGAATGAAAGATTGAAAGAAAGATTGAAAGAAAGATTGAAAGATTGAAGGAAAGAATGAAAGAAAGATTGAAAGAAAAATTGAAAGAAAGATTGAAAGAAAGATTGAAAGACTGAAGGAAAGAATGAAAGAAAGATGGAAAGAAAGATGGAAAGAAAGATTGACAGAAAGAAAGATTGAAAGAAATATTGAAAGAAAGATTGAAAGATTGAAAGAAAGAATGAAAGAAAGATTGAAAGATTGAAAGATTGAAAGATTGAAAGAAAGAATGAAAGAAAGACTGAAAGATTGAAAGAAAAATTGAAAGAAAGATTGAAAGATTGAAAGATTGAAAGAAAGATTGAAAGTTTGAAAGACAGATTGAAAGACTGAAAGAAAGATTGCAAGAAAGATTGAAAAAACAGAAAGATTTAAAGATAGAATAAAAGAAAGATTGAAAGAAAGATTGAAAAAAAAGAAAGATTGAAAGATTGAAAGAAATATTGAAAGACAGAAAGATTGAAAGAAACAATTAAAGAAAGATTGAAAGATTAAAATAAAGAATGAAAGAACGATTGAAAGAAAGATTGAAAGAAAGATTGAAAGAAAGATTGAAAGAAAGATTGAATGAAAGATTGAAAGAAAGAATGAAACAAAGATTGAAATAAAGAACGAAAGAAAGACTGAAAGAAAGAATGACGGACAGAAAGATTGAAAGAAAGAATGAAAGAAAGATTGAAAAAAAGATTGAAAGACTGAAAGAAAGAATGAAAGAAAGATTGAAAGATTAAACAATTGAAAGAACGATTGCAAGAAAGATTGAAAAAAGAAAGATTGAAAGAAAGAAAGAAAGACTGAAGGAAAGAATGAAAGAAAGATTGAAAGATTAAAAGAAAGAATGAAAGAAAGATTGAAAAATTGAAAGATTGAAAGAAAGACTAAAAGAAAGAAAGAACGATTGAAAGAAAGATTGAAAGAAAGAATGAAAGAAAGAATGAAAGAAAGATTGAAAGAAACAATGAAAGAAAGATTGAAAGATTAAAAGAAAGAATGAAAGAAAGATTGAAAAATTGAAAGAATGAAAGAAAGACTAAAAGAAAGAAAGAACGATTGAAAGAAAGATTGAAAGAAAGAATGAAAGAATGAATGAAAGAAAGATTGAAAGATTAAACAATTGAAAGAAAGATTGCAAGAAAGATTGAAAAAAGAAAGATTGAAAGAAAGAATGAAAGAAAGATTAAAAGAAAGATGGAAAGAAAGTTTGAAAGAAAGAAAGATTGAAAGAGATAAAAGAAAGATTGAAAGAAATAATGAAAGAAAGATTGAACGATTGGAAGAAATATTGAAAGAGAAAAATTGAAAGTAAGAAAGATTGAAAGAAAGAATGAAAGAAAGATTGAAAGATTGAAAGAAAGAATGAAAGAAAGATTGAAAGATTGAAATATTTAAAGAAAGAATGAAAGAAAGATTGAACGATTGAAAGAAAGATTGAAAGAAAGATTGAATGATTGAAATATTTAAAGAAAGATTGAAAGATTGAAAGAAAGAATGAAAGAACGATTGAAAGAAAGAATGAAAGAAAAATTGACTGATTGAAAGAAATATTGAAAAAAGAAACATTGAAAGAAAGAATGAAAGAAAGATTGAAAGAAAGATGGAAAGAAAGATTGAAAGAAAGAAAGATTGAAAGAAATAATGAAAGAAAGATTGAACGATTGGAAGAAATATTGAAAGATAGAAAAATTGAAAGTAAGAAAGATTGAAAGAAAGAATGAAAGAAAGATTGAAAGAATGAAAGAAAAATTGAAAGATTGAAAGAAAGAATGAAAGAAAGATTGAAATATTGAAAGAAAGATTGAAATAAAGATTGAAAGTTTGAAAGAAAGATTGAAAGAAAGATTTAAAGAAAGAAAGATTGAAAGAAATATTGAAAGAAAGATTGAAAGATTGAAAGAAAGATTGAAAGAAAGAATGAAAGAAAGATTGAAAGATTGAAAGATTGAAATAAAGAATGAAAGAAAGATTGAAAGATTGAAAGATTGAAATAAAGAATGAAAGTTTGAAAGAAAGATTGAAAGAATAACAAAAGAAAGATTGAAAGATTGGAAGAAATATTGAAAGATAGAAAAATTGAAAGTAAGAAAGATTGAAAGAAAGAATTAAAGAAAGATTGAAAGATTGAAAGAAAGAATGAAAGAAAGATTGAAATATTGAAAGAAAATATTGAAATAAAGATTGAAAGTTTGAAAGAAAGATTGAAAGAAAGATTTAAAGAAAGAAAGATTGAAAGAAATATTGAAAGAAAGATTGAAAGATTGAAAGAAAGATTGAAAGAAAGAATGAAAGAAAGATTGAAAGATTGAAATAAAGAATGAAAGTTTGAAAGAAAGATTGAAAGAAAGATTTAAAAAAAGAAAGATTGAAAGTAAGAAAGATTGAAAGACATATTGAAAGAAAGATTGAAAGATTGAAAGAAAGATTGAAAGAAAGAATGAAAGAAAGATTGAAAGAAAGATTGTAAGACTGAAGGAAAGAATGAAAGAAAGATTGAAAGAAAGAAAGATTGAAAGATTGAATGATTGAAAGATTGAATGATTGAAAGATTGAAAGAAAGATTGAAAGAAAGATTGAATGACTGAAAGATTGAAAGAAATATTGAAAGTTTGAAAGAAAGATTGAAAGACTGAAAGATAGATTGAAAGATTGAAGATTGAAAGATTGAAAGAAAGATTGAAAGAAAGATTGAACGACTGAAAGATTGAAAGAAAGATTGAAAGTTTGAAAGAAAGATTGAAAGACTGAAAGAAATAATGAAAGAAAGATTGAAAGAAAGAATGAAAGAAATATAGAAAGAAAGATGGAAAGAAAGATTGAAAGAAAGAAAGATTGAAAGAAATATTGAAAGTTTGAAAGAAAGATTGAAAGACTGAAAGATAGATTGAAAGATTGAAGATTGAAAGATTGAAAGAAAGATTGAAAGAAAGATTGAACGACTGAAAGATTGAAAGAAAGATTGAAAGTTTGAAAGAAAGATTGAAAGACTGAAAGAAATAATGAAAGAAAGATTGAAAGAAAGAATGAAAGAAATATTGAAAGAAAGATGGAAAGAAAGATTGAAAGAAAGAAAGATTGAAAGAAATAATAAAAGAAAGATTGAACGATTGGAAGAAATATTGAAAGTAAGATTGAAAGTTTGAAAGAAAGATTGAAAGAAAAATTGAAAGAAAGATTGAAAGACTGAAGGAAAGAATGAGTGAAAGATTGAAAGAAAGATTAAAAGAAAAAAAGATTGAAAGTATTAAAGACTGAAAAAAATATTGAAAGAAAGATTGAAAGATTGAAAGATATAACAAAAGAATGATTGAAAGAAATAATGAAAGAAAGATTGAACGATTGGAAGAAATATTGAAAGATAGAAAAATTGAAAGATTGAAAGATTGAAAGAAAGAATGAAAGAAAGATTGAAATATTGAAAGAAAGAATGAAAGAAAGACTGAAAGATTGAAAGAAAGATTGAAATATTTAAAGAAAGATTGAAAGAAAGAATGAAAGAACAATTGAAAGAAAGAATGAAAGAATGAAAGAAAAACTGACAGATTGAAAGAAATATTGAAAAAAGAAAGATTGAAAGAAAGAATGAAAGAAAGATTGAAAGAAAGATGGAAAGAAAGATTGAAAGAAAGAAAGATTGAAAGAAATAATAAAAGAAAGATTGAACGATTGGAAGAAATATTGAAAGATAGAAAAATTGAAAGTAAGAAAGATTGAAAGAAAGAATGAAAGAAAGATTGAAAGATTGAAATATTGAAAGAAAGAATGAAAGAAAGACTGAAAGATTGAAAGAAAGATTGAAAGAAAGATTGAATGATTGAAATATTTAAAGAAAGATTGAAAGAAAGAATGAAAGAACAATTGAAAGAAAGAATGAAAGAATGAAAGAAAAACTGACAGATTGAAAGAAATATTGAAAAAAGAAAGATTGAAAGAAAGAATGAAAGAAAGATTGAAAGAAAGATGGAAAGAAAGATTGAAAGAAAGAAAGATTGAAAGAAATAATAAAAGAAAGATTGAACGATGGGAAGAAATATTGAAAGATAGAAAAATTGAAAGTAAGAAAGATTGAAAGAAAGAATGAAAGAAAGATTGAAAGATTGACAGAAAGAATGACAGAAAGATTGAAAGATTGAAATATTGAAAGAAAGAATGAAAAAAAGATTGAAAGACTGAAAGAAAGAATGAAAGAAACAAAGATTGAAAGAAAGATTTAAAAAAAATGAGTACTAGTCACTTTTAAAAAATCATTTGTCCTATGGATTAAATGCCATACACACTTGCATCTCTCCCCTCCCACCCCACACACATTCACATGACCAATCCTCCCAACACCCACACACACATGCGTACATGCACACACACACACACACACACACACACTAGCACAGGAATAAATGTACCCGTACATGTTAGGCCCACGGCCTCCCAGCGCCACTAGAGGCCGCCCTTGCCCCATCTGCAGCTCCCTACTCAGACCCAATTGCACACACCTGGGATCAATTACCCGCACTGTATTTAGCCCCAGCTTCCTAGCCATTCCTTGCCAGACCGTCAACTAGCTTTCCCCGAGTTGCATCGCGATTGGCTCCCTTCCTAGTTCCTAGTTCCTAGTTCCTAGTTCCTAGTTCCTAGTTCCTAGTTCCTAGTTCCCAGTTCCCAGTTCCAAGTTCCTAGTTTATGTCTTGTTGTCTCGCCTTCCCTTCACCTGTCTGTCTCCGCTTGTCGACCAGGACTCTCCACCCAGCCTGGTTCCCCGTCTCTCCACCCGGATCCTGGACCCCATCTCCTGGTCATCATCGTCCCTGCCCTGCCCTGCTCCATCCCCTCCCGACCAGGTCCCCCCGGCCAGCTCCACCGTCCCAGTTAATAAACATCCCTTGCCTGCCTCCCGTGTCCCTGTGTCGTGCGTTTGGGTTCCTCCCTGTTCGGGTCGTGACAGTACGGTCTGGCCAGGAAAACATGGACCCAGCCGACACAGAAGGGCTCCGCCGCGCACTCCGGGACAGAGGAGTGTTGCTTGGGCAACATGACCGGGTCCTCCGGGACATCGCGGAACACCTCCGGACCATCTCTGCGGCCGTCAGCAGCCTGCAGGGCCCTCCGGCCCCCGTGGCCTCCCCTGCTCCTCCGACCTGCCCTCCTTCCCCCACCAGGGCTCCCAGCGCCTCTCTCGTTCCCCCTGAGCCCCACGTTCCGGCTCCAGCGCCTTACGACGGCGATTTCGGCACCTGCCGCGCCTTCCTTGTGCAGTGCGCGGTGGTTTTCCAACAGCGGCTGTCGTCGTACGCCTCCGATAGTGCCCACAGTACTTACTAGTAACAGCTCCAATCCAAAACAAACTAAAGAAATACTGGAATGTATTGATAGGGAAATAAATCACATAGACAAAGAAGAGTGCGACACGGTAATCACATTAGCGGAAGTAGAACTGGCAATAGATGGACTAAATAAGAACAAAAGCCCAGGCCCAGACGGAATCTCGACAGAGTTCTACCAGTGCTTCAAAGCCCAGCTGGCCCCCTTGCTGCTAAAACTTTACACTAGTATTAAAGTAAACCAGACAACTCCGGACTCCCTCACAAAAGGTATCATCACAATTGTATTTAAGAATAAAGGATGCCGGAACCAACTGAAAAACTATAGGCCAATTAGCCTACTCAATTCAGATTAGAAGATTCTGGCAAAAATTCTGGCTAATAGACTTAAAGCAGTAATAGGCTCAATCATCAGCAATACGCAAACTTACAGTATCCCAGGCAGAGATATTACAGACTCCATCAATACAATTAGGGATACAGTAAAAACAATGACTATGCAGAGGGGCCTGCTGCTTGGAGTAGACCTAGAAAAAGCTTTTGACAGGGTTGAGCATCCGTTCCTCTGGTCCGTAATGGAAAAGTTCGGCTTCGGAGCAAAGTTCATCGATTGGATCAAGGTGTTATATCGAAGTGCGAGTAGCAGGGTGAAATGCAACGGACTTCTCACCAGGGACATTCGGATCGAGAGGTCTGTGAGACAGGGATGCCCCCTCTCAGCTCTGCTATACACCCTGGTCGCAGAACCCCTCGCACTCCTAATACTGAAAGACAAAAATATAAAAGGTATCTTAACGCCAAATGGCAACAAAACCAAAATAGTCCAATATGCAGACGACATTAATATCATGGTCTCGGATGGTGACAGCATAGACCATGTCTTCAAACACCTAGGGGCCTATGAGAAACCCTCTGGCGCAAGAATCAATAAAGAAAAATCTGCAATAATGTTCTGCGGTAAGAATCAAAATACGATAAACAAATGGGGCCTTAAAGAGACCACAGGGTGCAGAGAAATCTTGGGTGTGTACATTGGGAAAGACGAGAGTGAAGCAAGAGATAAAACATGGAAGAGTGTGATAATTAAAATACAGTGTACCTTGAACCTGTGGAGGGCGAGGGGGCTTAGTCTAAAAGGAAAGGTAATAGTATCTAATGCCTTAGTGCTGTCAAAAATTAATCATGCTTTGGGAACCTGTGAGCTGCCCGATTGGGCACTAAATTCATTGAACGGTGAGATATCCTCCTTTCTTTGGAAGGGTAAGGGAAATATGATCGCCCACAGGACGTTAATTGCTAATAAACGGGAGGGGGGATTAGGGCTGATTGACATTGGTGCCAAAAGAGACGCACTGAGGGTTAAATTGATAGGGAAATTCTTGGATTCGACCAGGCAGTATCCCTGGGAGGACGCACTCGCAGGCTACCTGGCGGAGTTTGGGGAGAGGAGCAAATACAATCTCTGTACCCACTACCCCAGAAAAACCTACAGTGGCCTGCCGGGCTTCTACCAGGAGGTGCTGGAGGCATGGGGAAGGATACTCCCCCACCTCAGACCCGAGTGCAGTAAAAAAGAGCATGTGCTGCAGTTACCTTTCCTCTCGAATCCATGCTTCACCTATAATGGGAGAAACCTCGTCAGCAGTCACTTGACGGCAGCAGGCCTAACAAGAGTGGGACAGGTGACCGACCACAAAGGGAACTTTGATATAGGGAATGTACTTTGGGAATTAGACAGATGGAAGGTGCAATACAGGGAAAAACTGATTGTCTCTTTCGGGGAAAAATTTGATCAAAGCCTACTACCTGAGTGGCGAGGCATGCTCAAAGAGAAAGGACCCAAGGTGCAGGATGATGCCCTGAACTTCCTCCTGTGCCTTAGAGGAAAATTCCCCACCATCCAATCAGTGAAAACCAGAGACTGGTATAGATTACTCATTTCAAAGATTGTGACAATTCCAGCTTCAGAAAAGGCCTGGTCAAGGATATTTCCTGGCTATTCAATTAGAAATATATGGAACAACATGGAAATCCCTTTTGCCACATCAGCCATCTTCCACCTGGATTTCAAGATAAGGCACAGGAGGATTTTTACTGGCATCATCCTGCATCAAATACACAAAGACTTGCACAAGAGGGAGTGTGCGGTCTGCATGGAAGAAGCAGAAGACATTGAGCACCTATTCCTTAGGTGCACGGCCCTCACGAACTATAGGGAGAGGGTCAAGAGCCTACTGGTGGAACATTGTGGCCTTAGGAGACTAACAGGGCTTACATGGGACTGGGCCTACATGTTTGGCCCCCCCCCCCAAAACAAAGAGTCCAACGGAAAACTTACTGATAAACACTGTGCTGGCATTTGCCAGGCGCGCAACATGGACAAGAAGGAACTTGGCACTATATGAGGGTAGAGACGTAAGCATACAAAGCCTCTTTGGAAACTCACTAAAAGCCCACCTATCGTTGGTATATGGAGGAAACAAAGACCTTTTTGTAAGCCAATTCATGCAACAAACTACCCTACTCCAGGAAACTGAATGCCACTCTCTCTCCTTCGCATTCTGATAGGATAGAGAATGGGAGAAAAAGGGAAAACATGTATTTCCCAAGTGTTTAAAAATGTTTTCTTGGCATAATTGTTACTGTTGATGATTCTGTATTTTTATATTAAAAAAACAATATTTTTCGAGTTCTGATAATTTTCATCAAAGTCTACACGTGGGAAAAAACGCATTTTCGGCCGATTTTAACGTCGATTTGGCGGAACGGTTAAACGCTTCAGTCATTACTCTATGTAACAGTGTCAGACAGTTTAAATACAATGATAAACTAGTATGTGCTGCTAAAGTGTTGTTTGTCAAACAGTTTTAGGCCCATATAAAATGTATTTTTCGAGTTATGATAATTTTCAGAACTTTGGACGATTTGCTGTGTGTTGTTTGTCAACCAGTTTTAGGCCCATATAAAATGTATTTTTCGAGTTATGATCATTTTCAGAACTTTGGACGATTTGCTGTCTACCTGAATTAGAGAAACACCGAACCATTGTCTCTTTGTAGGTGAATGATTCAGAATGCTGCAGTACACCATATAACTTTAATTAATATGAGGAACAATTATTTTGCTTCTTAAGTCTTTCTCAAAGACAGTTTAAATACAATGATCAACTAGTATGTGCTGCTAAAGTGTTGTTTGTCAACCAGTTTTAGGCCCATATAAAATGTATTTTTCGAGTTATGATCATTTTCAGAACTTTGGACGATTTGCTGTCTACCTGAATTAGAGAAACACCGAACCATTGTCTCTTTGTAGGTGAATGATTCAGAATGCTGCAGTACACCATATAACTTTAATTAATATGAGGAACAATTATTTTGCTTCTAAAGTCTTTCTCAAAGACAGTTTAAATACAATGATCAACTAGTATGTGCTGCTAAAGTGTTGTTTGTCAAACAGTTTTAGGCCCATATAAAATGTATTTTTCGAGTTCTGATAATTTTCATCAAAGTCTACACGTGGGAAAAAACGCATTTTCAGCCGATTTTAACGTCGATTTGGCGGAACGGTTAAACGCTTCAGTCATTACTCTATGTGACAGTGTCAGACAGTTTAAATACAATGATAAACTAGTATGTGCTGCTAAAGTGTTGTTTGTCAAACAGTTTTATGCCCATATAAAATGTATTTTTCGAGTTATGATCATTTTCAGAACTTTGGACGATTTGCTGTCTAGCTGAATTAGAGAAACACCGAACAATTGTCTCTTTGTAGGTGCATGATTTTGAATGCTGCAGTACACCATATAACTTTAATTAATATGAGGAACAATTATGTGCTTCTTAAGTCTTTCTCAAAGACAGTTTAAATACAATGGTGAACTAGTATATGCTGCTAAAGTGTTGTTTGTCAAACAGTTTTAGGCCCATGTACAATGTATTTGTCGAGTTATGATTATTTTCATCATTGTGTGCACATGTGGGAAAAAACGCATTTTCAGCCGATTTAAACGTCGAAAAGGGGAATTGGTTAAATGCTTCAGTCATTACTCTGTGTGACAGTGTCAGACAGTTTAAATACAATGGTGAACTAGTATATGCTGCTAAAGCGTTGTTTGTCAAACAGTTTTAGGCCCATGTACAATGTATTTGTCGAGTTATGATTATTTTCATCATTGTGTGCACATGTGGGAAAAAACGCATTTTCAGCCGATTTAAACGTCGAAAAGGGGAATTGGTTAAACGCTTCAGTCATTACTCTGTGTGACAGTGTCAGACAGTTTAAATACAATGGTGAACTAGTATATGCTGCTAAAGCGTTGTTTGTCAAACAGTTTTAGGCCCATACAACATGTATTTGACGAGGTATGAGCATTTTCAGAACATTGGACGGTAAGCTGTCTAGCTGAATTAGAGAAACACCGAACCATTGTCTCTTCAGAGGTGAATGATTCAGAATGCTGCAGTACAGCATAGAAATTTTATTAATATGATGAACTATTATGTGCTTCCTAAGTTTTTCTCTCAGATTTCTATGCCCATCTAACATGTATTTCTGGAGTTATGATCATTTTCATCATTGTGTGCACATGTGGGAAAAAACGCATTTTCAGCCGATTTAAACGTCGAAAAGGGGAATTCCTTAAACGCTTCAGTCATTACTCTGTGTGACAGTGTCAGACAGTTTAATTACAATGGTGAACTAGTATATGCTGCTAAAGCGTTGTTTGTCAAACAGTTTTAGGCCCATACAACATGTATTTGTCGAGGTATGAGCATTTTCAGAACATTGTACGGTTTGCTGTCTAGCTGAATTAGAGAAACACCGAACCATTGTCTCTTCAGAGGTGAATGATTCAGAATGCTGCAGTACAGCATTGAAATTTAATTAATGTGATGAACTATTATGTGCTTCCTAAGTTTTTCTCTCAGATTTCTATGCCCATCTAACATGTATTTCTGGAGTTATGATCATTTTCAGAACTTGTGACGGTTTGCTGTCTAACTGAATTAGAGAAACACCGAACCATTGTCTCTTCAGAGGTGAATGATTCAGAATGCTGCAGTACAGCATAGAAATTTAATTAATATGATGAACTATTATGTGCTTCTTAAGTGTTTCTCACAGATTTCTAGGCCCATCTAACATGTATTTGTGGAGTTATGATTATTTTCATCATTGTGTGCACATGTGGGAAAAAACGCATTTTCAGCCGATTTAAACGTCGAAAAGGGGAATTGGTTAAACGCTTCAGTCATTACTCTGTGTGACAGTGTCAGACAGTTTAAATACAATGGTGAACTAGTATATGCTGCTAAAGTGTTGTTTGTCAAACAGTTTTAGGCCCATGTAAAATGTATTTGTCGAGTTATGATCATTTTCATCATTGTGTGCACATGTGGGAAAAAACGCATTTTCAGCCGATTTAAACGTCGAAAAGGGGAATTCCTTAAACGCTTCAGTCATTACTCTGTGTGACAGTGTCAGACAGTTTAATTACAATGGTGAACTAGTATATGCTGCTAAAGCGTTGTTTGTCAAACAGTTTTAGGCCCATACAACATGTATTTGTCGAGGTATGAGCATTTTCAGAACATTGGACGGTTTGCTGTCTAGCTGAATTAGAGAAACACCGAACCATTGTCTCTTCAGAGGTGAATGATTCAGAATGCTGCAGTACAGCATTGAAATTTAATTAATGTGATGAACTATTATGTGCTTCCTAAGTTTTTCTCTCAGATTTCTATGCCCATCTAACATGTATTTCTGGAGTTATGATCATTTTCAGAACTTGTGACGGTTTGCTGTCTAACTGAATTAGAGAAACACCGAACCATTGTCTCTTCAGAGGTGAATGATTCAGAATGCTGCAGTACAGCATAGAAATTTAATTAATATGATGAACTATTATGTGCTTCTTAAGTGTTTCTCACAGATTTCTAGGCCCATCTAACATGTATTTGTGGAGTTATGATCATTTTCATCATTGTGTGCACATGTGGGAAAAAACGCATTTTCAGCCGATTTAAACGTCGAAAAGGGGAATTGGTTAAACGCTCAGTCATTACTCTGTGTGACAGTGTCAGACAGTTTAAATACATTGGTGAACTAGTATATGCGGCTAAAGTGTTGTTTGTCAACCAGTTTTAGGCCCATCTAACATGTATTTGTCGAGTTATGATCATTTTCATCATTATGTGTACATGTGGGAAAAAACGCATTTTCAGTCGATTTAAACGTCGAAAAGGGGAATTGCTTAAACGCTTCAGTCATTTCTCTGTGTGACAGTGTCAGACAGTTTAAATACAATGGTGAACTAGTATATGCTGCTAAAGCGTTGTTTGTCAAACAGTTTTAGGCCCATACAACATTGTATTTGACGAGGTATGAGCATTTTCAGAACATTGGACGGTTTGCTGTCTAGCTGAATTAGAGAAACACCGAACCATTGTCTCTTTAGAGGTGAATGATTCAGAATGCTGCAGTACAGCATAGAAATTTTATTAATATGATGAACTATTATGTGCTTCTTAAGTGTTTCTCACAGATTTCTAGGCCCATCTAACATGTATTTGTGGAGTTAGGATCATTTTCATCATTGTGTGCACATGTGGGAAAAAACGCATTTTCAGCCGATTTAAACGTCGAAAAGGGGAATTGGTTAAACGCTTCAGTCATTACTCTGTGTGACAGTGTCAGACAGTTTAAATACAATGGTGAACTAGTATATGCTGCTAAAGTGTTGTTTGTCAACCAGTTTTAGGCCCATCTAACATGTATTTGTCGAGTTATGATCATTTTCATCATTATGTGTACATGTGGGAAAAAACGCATTTTCAGCCGATTTAAACGTCGAAAAGGGGAATTGGTTAAACGCTTCAGTCATTACTCTGTCTGACAGTGTCAGACAGTTTAAATACAATGGTGAACTAGTATATGCTGCTAAAGTGTTGTTTGTCAAACAGTTTTAGGCCCATCTAACATGTATTTGTCGAGTTATGATCATTTTCATCATTATGTGCACATGTGGGAAAAAACGCATTTTCAGCCGATTTAAACATCGAAAAGGGGAATTGGTTAAACGCTTCAGTCATTACTCTGTGTGACAGTGTCAGACAGTTTAAATACAATGGTGAACTAGTATATGCTGCTAAAGTGTTGTTTGTCAAACAGTTTTAGGCCCATACAACATGTATTTGTCGAGTTATGATCATTTTCATCATTATATGCACATGTGGGAAAAAACGCATTTTCAGCCGATTTAAACGTCGAAAAGGAGAATTGGTTAAACGCTTCAGTCATTACTCTGTGTGACAGTGTCAGACAGTTTAAATACAATGGTGAACTAGTATATGCTGCTAAAGCGTTGTTTGTCAAACAGTTTTAGGCCCATACAACATGTATTTGTCGAGGTATGAGCATTTTCAGAACATTGGACGGTTTGCTGTCTAGCTGAATTAGAGAAACACCGAACCATTGTCTCTTCAGAGGTGAATGATTCAGAATGCTGCAGTACAGCATTGAAATTTTATTAATATGATGAACTATTATGTGCTTCCTAAGTTTTTCCCTCAGATTTCTATGCCCATCTAACATGTATTTCTGGGGTTATGATCATTTTCAGAACTTGTGACGGTTTGCTGTCTAGCTGAATTTTGAGAAACACCGAACCATTGTCTCTTCAGAGGTGAATGATTCAGAATTCTGCAGTATAGCATAGAAATTTAATTAATATGATGAACTATTATGTGCTTCTTAAGTGTTTCTCACAGATTTCTAGGCCCATCTAACATGTATTTTTGGAGTTATGATCATTTTCATCATAGTGTGTACATGTGGGAAAAAACGCATTTTCAGCCGATTTAAACGTCGAAAAGGGGAATTGTTTAAACGCTTCAGTCATTACTCTGTGTGACAGTGTCAGACAGTTTAAATACAATGGTGAACTAGTATATGCTGCTAAAGTGTTGTTTGTCAAACAGTTTTAGGCCCATGTAAAATGTATTTGTCGAGTTATGATCATTTTCATCATTGTGTGCACATGTGGGAAAAAACGCATTTTCAGCCGATTTAAACGTCGAAAAGGGGAATTGGTTAAACGCTTCAGTCATTACTCTGTGTGACAGTGTCAGACAGTTTAAATACAATGGTGAACTAGTATATGCTGCTAAAGTGTTGTTTGTCAACCAGTTTTAGGCCCATCTAACATGTATTTGTCGAGTTATGATCATTTTCATCATTATGTGTACATGTGGGAAAAAACGCATTTTCAGCCGATTTAAACGTCGAAAAGGGGAATTGCTTAAACGCTTCAGTCATTACTCTGTGTGACAGTGTCAGACAGTTTAATTACAATGGTGAACTAGTATATGCTGCTAAAGCGTTGTTTGTCAAACAGTTTTAGGCCCATACAACATGTATTTGTCGAGGTATGAGCATTTTCAGAACATTGGACGGTTTGCTGTCTAGCTGAATTAGAGAAACACCGAACCATTGTCTCTTCAGAGGTGAATGATTCAGAATGCTGCAGTACAGCATAGAAATTTTATTAATATGATGAACTATTATGTGCTTCCTAAGTTTTTCTCTCAGATTTCTATGCCCATCTAACATGTATTTCTGGAGTTATGATCATTTTCAGAACTTGTGACGGTTTGCTGTCTAACTGAATTAGAGAAACACCGAACCATTGTCTCTTCAGAGGTGAATGATTCAGAATGCTGCAGTACAGCATAGAAATTTAATTAATATGATGAACTATTATGTGCTTCTTAAGTGTTTCTCTCAGATTTCTATGCCCATCTAACATGTATTTGTGGAGTTATGATCATTTTCAGAACTTGTGACGGTTTGCTGTCTAACTGAATTAGAGAAACACCGAACCATTGTCTCTTCAGAGGTGAATGATTCAGAATGCTGCAGTACAGCATAGAAATTTAATTAATATGATGAACTATTATGTGCTTCTTAAGTGTTTCTCACAGATTTCTAGGCCCATCTAACATGTATTTGTGGAGTTATGATCATTTTCATCATTGTGTGCACATGTGGGAAAAAACGCATTTTCAGCCGATTTAAACGTCGAAAAGGGGAATTGGTTAAACGCTTCAGTCATTACTCTGTGTGACAGTGTCAGACAGTTTAAATACAATGGTGAACTAGTATATGCTGCTAAAGTGTTGTTTGTCAACCAGTGCGCATGCGCGACTGGCATCCGACAGCACCAGGAAGTGGAACACCGCGGGTGGAACACGGAAGGGAGTTTTTTCCGGACTCCAGAACGTCTTTACGGAATCTTTTTCATTTTTATGTGACTGATCCTCCAGCAGTGGTTGTTTTCAGTGCGTGGGGGGTCCCCCCCCCCACACACCCCAACCACCCTTTTTCTTCGGGTGTGCGATGACCGATCACATTGAAACAAACTCTGCGACCGGGAAAATGGATCACGTACGGCTGAATGAAGAAGCAAACGCACCAAAAGGTGGCGGCGAAGCAGACAGAAGCTATGGAAAAGAGCTTACAGTCTGTGTGGAACTGCAAGGGGAGGAAAGTATTACGACGACGGAATTGATGAAGAACGTGCGAGAGCTCTGCGGCGGTTTACTAGCTTGCCGCACCACCGGAGATCGACGATACGAACTTACAATGAGTGACCAAAGAGGGAAAGATCGCCTGCTGGAGGGATTCAAGATTGGAGAGGTAAGAATAATAGCCAGAGAATTGAGGAATGACGAGATGGTCGTTTCCTTCCTCAACCTCCCGGCTTATATTACTGACGACGAAATACTGGGGAAGCTACATGGTTGGGGCGTGTCGGCCACCTCGCCGATTAAGCGCAGAATGTGGCCAGGAACCCGTATTGCGGACGGTACACGGTTTATGAGAGTAAAATTCAATAAATTAGTTCAGAGTCTTCCATACTCTGCAAAGTTTCACACTGCCATAGGGCCAGAGTACTTCCGCGTCATTCACGATAGACAATCAAAGGTCTGCCGCCTCTGTATACAGCCTGGACATATCCTACGGGAATGTCCGGAGTTCTTCTGTCGCAAATGTGGATTGCAAGGACACTTTGCGAGAGAGTGCAAAAGTGCCAAGAAATGTGACCTGTGTCATAACACTTGGAATGAATGTGACTGCAATAAGAGCGAGGAGGACGGCGGCGCTCCGCTGGTGACGACGGCCGCTTCAACCGATAGGCAAGGCGAACTGCATAGCGAGGATGAAAATAAAATGGAGACTGAGACGGGGCAGGCGGATGTGAGGGATGAAACTCAACCTGCAGTGGCGGGTAGTATGAACCAAGCAAGCGAGGTGAGGCTAGATCTGAGCCCCGGCTCTGACGAGGAGAGCGGAGCGAGACGAGGAGCGAGGCTGAAGGCGGAGGTGGGAGGGGAGGTGCTAGCCTTGGGAGTGGGCCCCACCCCCGCTCCTACCCCGCTGCTGCTGAAGCAAATCAGAGATCCTGCATCTGAGATGGGAATGATGAATAGGTCATCATCTCGGTCCCAGCCCCTCCAGCGACTGCCTCTTGATAACCTGATCTCAAGTGCAAGTGAGGCCGAATCCGAGATAGACTTGTCTCATATGAACAGAATTGGGAAAAGGCTAAGTGAAAAGCAGATGAGAAGGAGAAGCAAGAGAAACAAAGACAGACTTAATAACTAAATGTCGAAAATCATACTCTCTTCTCAGTGTGACTCTTATGATTAGCTTCACTACTCTAAATGCTAACGGCCTGCGCTCAAAATCGAAAATAGATTCTGTACTGCAAACTTTGAACTCGGATGTAGTCTGCCTGCAAGAAACTTGGTGGGACCAGGAGCATCACGACTATGTGGCGAACCAGAGAAACAAGCAGGTATTTTCAAACCACGGGTCAGCAAGATCATGCGGGGTGGCAATCATATCTAAGATTGCTTTAGGCATGAGTGCTGAAGAGATATACAAAGACGATCAAGGCAGAGTATTAATTGTAGATTTTTCACTTAATAAACAACGATATAGAATAATTAACATATATGCACCAAACAATGAAAATCATAGAAAGCAGTTTTTTATTGAATTAAAGAAATGGTACGGAAACAATGTAATAATAACTGGAGACTTTAATGTGGCTCTAACAAAAATGGACGTGTCAGTAAACAATACCTTCAAGAGTGACGCCAGTCGAACAACCCTAATGAATTTGATAAATCACCATAACCTAGTAGAAATGTGGAGAATCTCAAACCCTTTGAAGCGGGACTTCTCGAGAAGGCAGATTGTAAAGGGGGTCCTCAAACAGTCCAGAATCGATCTCTGTCTGGCTTCCTCCAGCATTATCAGAGACATTAACAAAATTAAATATGAGTTCAATAGCTGGAGCGATCACGCATCTTTATATTGGCAATTAGGGGACGATGGAAGGCCCAGAGGTGGGGGCATCTGGTGCTTCAATGCCAGTCTCCTTGAGGACCAAACCTTCAAAAAAAAGATAAGGAATCTACTGAGCAATATAACAGATGAATTAGCTATAGAAGGAAACTACATTAAATCATGGGACGATGTAAAAAGACGAATTAAGAGAGCCTGTATAAATTATAGTAAAGAGAAAGGATGGCGGGAAGGAATGGAGGAGAGAACATTAAGGGACCTCCTCGCAAAAGAAATTACATTACTTGACCATGACCCTGACAGAAGTTGTGCAAAATTTGAAGAATATGAAGCTAAACTTCACTCTTTTGAAAAGAAAAGATGCATAGGAGCAGCTGTTAGAAGTAGATTTAAAAATATCACAGATGGGGAGAAATGTACAGCTTTTTTCCTTGGCCTAGAAAAAAAAAACCAAAACAAAGCCAGAATGGGTCCGATTGAAAATAGTAAGGGGGAAATAATAGTTGAGCAGGAAGACATACTGGACGAAATACATAGGTATTACGAGAACCTCTTTACTAGTAACAGCTCCAATCCAAAACAAACTAAAGAAATACTGGAATGTATTGATAGGGAAATAAATCACATCGACAAAGAAGAGTGCGACACGGTAATCACATTAGCGGAAGTAGAACTGGCAATAGATGGACTAAATAAGAACAAAAGCCCAGGCCCAGACGGAATCTCGACAGAGTTCTACCAGTGCTTCAAAGCCCAGCTGGCCCCCTTGCTGCTAAAACTTTACACTAGTATTAGAGTAAACCAGACAACTCCGGACTCCCTCACAAAAGGTATCATCACAATTGTATTTAAGAATAAAGGATGCCGGAACCAACTGAAAAACTATAGGCCAATTAGCCTACTCAATTCAGATTATAAGATTCTGGCAAAAATTCTGGCTAATAGACTTAAAGCAGTAATAGGCTCAATCATCAGCAATACGCAAACTTACAGTATCCCAGGCAGAGATATTACAGACTCCATCAATACAATTAGGGATACAGTAAAAACAATGACTATGCAGAGGGGCCTGCTGCTTGGAGTAGACCTAGAAAAAGCTTTTGACAGGGTTGAGCATCCGTTCCTCTGGTCCGTAATGGAAAAGTTCGGCTTCGGAGCAAAGTTCATCGATTGGATCAAGGTATTATATCGAAGTGCGAGTAGCAGGGTGAAATGCAACGGACTTCTCACCAGGGACATTCGGATCGAGAGGTCTGTGAGACAGGGATGCCCCCTTTCAGCTCTGCTATACACCCTGGTCGCAGAACCCCTCGCACTCCTAATACTGAAAGACAAAAATATAAAAGGTATCTTAACGCCAAATGGCAACAAAACCAAAATAGTCCAATATGCAGACGACATTAATATCATGGTCTCGGATGGTGACAGCATAGACCATGTCTTCAAACACCTAGGGGCCTATGAGAAAGCCTCTGGCGCAAGAATCAATAAAGAAAAATCTGCAATAATGTTCTGCGGTAAGAATCAAAAAACGATAAACAAATGGGGCCTTAAAGAGACCACAGGGTGCAGAGAAATCTTGGGTGTGTACATTGGGAAAGACGAGAGTGAAGCAAGAGATAAAACATGGAAGAGTGTGATAATTAAAATACAGTGTACCTTGAACCTGTGGAGGGCGAGGGGGCTTAGTCTAAAAGGAAAGGTAATAGTATCTAATGCCTTAGTGCTGTCAAAAATTAATCATGCTTTGGGAACCTGTGAGCTGCCCGATTGGGCACTAAATTCATTGAACGGTGAGATATCCTCCTTTCTTTGGAAGGGTAAGGGAAATATGATCGCCCACAGGACGTTAATTGCTAATAAACGGGAGGGGGGATTAGGGCTGATTGACATTGGTGCCAAAAGAGACGCACTGAGGGTTAAATTGATAGGGAAATTCTTGGATTCGACCAGGCAGTATCCCTGGGAGGACGCACTCGCAGGCTACCTGGCGGAGTTTGGGGAGAGGAGCAAATACAATCTCTGTACCCACTACCCCAGAAAAACCTACAGTGGCCTGCCGGGCTTCTACCAGGAGGTGCTGGAGGCATGGGGAAGGATACTCCCCCACCTCAGACCCGAGTGCAGTAAAAAAGAGCATGTGCTGCAGTTACCTTTCCTCTCGAATCCATGCTTCACCTATAATGGGAGAAACCTCGTCAGCAGTCACTTGACGGCAGCAGGCCTAACAAGAGTGGGACAGGTGACCGACCACAAAGGGAACTTTGATATAGGGAATGTACTTTGGGAATTAGACAGATGGAAGGTGCAATACAGGGAAAAACTGATTGTCTCTTTCGGGGAAAAATTTGATCAAAGCCTACGACCTGAGTGGCGAGGCATGCTCAAAGAGAAAGGACCCAAGGTGCAGGATGATGCCCTGAACTTCCTCCTGTGCCTTAGAGGAAAATTCCCCACCATCCAATCAGTGAAAACCAGAGACTGGTATAGATTACTCATTTCAAAGATTGTGACAATTCCAGCTTCAGAAAAGGCCTGGTCAAGGATATTTCCTGGCTATTCAATTAGAAATATATGGAACAACATGGAAATCCCCTTTGCCACATCAGCCATCTTCCACCTGGATTTCAAGATAAGGCACAGGAGGATTTTTACTGGCATCATCCTGCATCAAATACACAAAGACTTGCACAAGAGGGAGTGTGCGGTCTGCATGGAAGAAGCAGAAGACATTGAGCACCTGTTCCTTAGGTGCACGGCCCTCACGAACTATAGGGAGAGGGTCAAGAGCCTACTGGTGGAACATTGTGGCCTTAGGAGACTAACAGGGCTTGCATGGGACTGGGCCTACATGTTTGGCCCCCCCCCCAAAACAAAGAGTCCAACGGAAAACTTACTGATAAACACTGTGCTGGCATTTGCCAGGCGCGCAACATGGACAAGAAGGAACTTGGCACTATATGAGGGTAGAGACGTAAGCATACAAAGCCTCTTTGGAAACTCACTAAAAGCCCACCTATCGTTGGTATATGGAGGAAACAAAGACCTTTTTGTAAGCCAATTCATGCAACAAACTACCCTACTCCAGGAAACTGAATGCCACTCTCTCTCCTTCGCATTCAGATAGGATAGAGAATGGGAGAAAAAGGGAAAACATGTATTTCCCAAGTGTTTAAAAATGTTTTCTTGGCATAATTGTTACTGTTGATGATTCTGTATTTTTATATTAAAAAAAAAAAAAAAAAAAAAAAAACATGTATTTGTCGAGTTATGATTATTTTCATCATTGTGTGCACATGTGGGAAAAAACGCATTTTCAGCCGATTTAAACGTCGAAAAGGGGAATTGGTTAAACGCTTCAGTCATTACTCTGTGTGACAGTGTCAGACAGTTTAAATACAATGGTGAACTAGTATATGCTGCTAAAGCGTTGTTTGTCAAGCAGTTTTAGGCCCATACAACATGTATTTGTCGAGGTATGAGCATTTTCAGAACATTGGACGGTTTGCTGTCTAGCTGAATTAGAGAAACACCGAACCATTGTCTCTTCAGAGGTGAATGATTCAGAATGCTGCAGTAAAGCATTGAAATTGTATTAATATGATGAACTATTATGTGCTTCCTAAGTTTTTCTCTCAGATTTCTATGCCCATCTAACATGTATTTCTGGGGTTATGATCATTTTCAGAACTTGTCGTCACAAGTTTGCTGTCTAGCTGAATTTTGAGAAACACCGAACCATTGTCTCTTCAGAGGTGAATGATTCAGAATGCTGCAGTACAGCATAGAAATTTAATTAATATGATGAACTATTATGTGCTTCTTAAGTGTTTCTCACAGATTTCTAGGCCCATCTAACATGTATTTGTGGAGTTATGATCATTTTCATCATAGTGTGTACATGTGGGAAAAAACGCATTTTCAGCCGATTTAAACGTCGAAAAGGGGAATTGGTTAAACGCTTCAGTCATTACTCTGTGTGACAGTGTCAGACAGTTTAAATACAATGGTGAACTAGTATATGCTGCTAAAGTGTTGTTTGTCAAACAGTTTTAGGCCCATGTAAAATGTATTTGTCGAGTTATGATCATTTTCATCATTGTGTGCACATGTGGGAAAAAACGCATTTTCAGCCGATTTAAACGTCGAAAAGGGGAATTGGTTAAACGCTTCAGTCATTACTCTGTGTGACAGTGTCAAACAGTTTAAATACAATGGTGAACTGGTATATGCTGCTAAAGTGTTGTTTGTCAAACAGTTTTAGGCCCATCTAACATGTATTTGTCGAGTTATGATCATTTTCATCATTATGTGCACATGTGGGAAAAAACGCATTTTCAGCCGATTTAAACGTCGAAAAGGGGAATTGCTTAAACGCTTCAGTCATTTCTCTGTGTGACAGTGTCAGACAGTTTAAATACAATGGTGAACTAGTATATGCTGCTAAAGCGTTGTTTGTCAAACAGTTTTAGGCCCATACAACATGTATTTGACGAGGTATGAGCATTTTCAGAACATTGGACGGTTTGCTGTCTAGCTGAATTAGAGAAACACCGAACCATTGTCTCTTCAGAGGTGAATGATTCAGAATGCTGCAGTACAGCATTGAAATTTAATTAATGTGATGAACTATTATGTGCTTCCTAAGTTTTTCTCTCAGATTTCTATGCCCATCTAACATGTATTTCTGGAGTTATGATCATTTTCAGAACTTGTGACGGTTTGCTGTCTAACTGAATTAGAGAAACACCGAACCATTGTCTCTTCAGAGGTGAATGATTCAGAATGCTGCAGTACAGCGTAGAAATTTAATTAATATGATGAACTATTATGTGCTTCTTAAGTGTTTCTCACAGATTTCTAGGCCCATCTAACATGTATTTGTGGAGTTATGATCATTTTCATCATTGTGTGCACATGTGGGAAAAAACGCATTTTCAGCCGATTTAAACGTCGAAAAGGGGAATTGGTTAAACGCTTCAGTCATTACTCTGTGTGACAGTGTCAGACAGTTTAAATACAATGGTGAACTAGTATATGCTGCTAAAGTGTTGTTTGTCAACCAGTTTTAGGCCCATCTAACATGTATTTGTCGAGTTATGATCATTTTCATCATTATGTGTACATGTGGGAAAAAACGCATTTTCAGCCGATTTAAACGTCGAAAAGGGGAATTGCTTGAACGCTTCAGTCAGTACTCTGTGTGACAGTGTCAGACAGTTTAAATACAATGGTGAACTAGTATATGCTGCTAAAGCGTTGTTTGTCAAACAGTTTTAGGCCCATACAACATGTATTTGTCGAGGTATGAGCATTTTCAGAACATTGGACGGTTTGCTGTCTAGCTGAATTAGAGAAACACCGAACCATTGTCTATTCAGAGGTGAATGATTCAGAATGCTGTAGTAGAGCATAGAAATTTAATTAATATGATGAACAATTATGTGCTTCCTAAGTTTTTCTCTCATATTTCTATGCCCATCTAACATGTATTTCTGGAGTTATGATCATTTTCAGAACTTGTGACGGTTTGCTGTCTAGCTGAATTAGAGAAACACCGAACCATTGTCTCTTCAGAGGTGAATGATTCAGAATGCTGCAGTACAGCATAGAAATTTAATTAATATGATGAACTATTATGTGCTTCTTAAGTGTTTCTCACAGATTTCTAGGCCCATCTAACATGTATTTGTGGAGTTATGATCATTTTCATCATTGTGTGCACATGTGGGAAAAAACGCATTTTCAGCCGATTTAAACGTCGAAAAGGGGAATTGGTTAAACGCTTCAGTCATTACTCTGTGTGACAGTGTCAGACAGTTTAAATACAATGGTGAACTAGTATATGCTGCTAAATTGTTGTTTGTCAAACAGTTTTAGGCCCATGTAAAATGTATTTGTCGAGTTATGATTATTTTCATCATTGTGTGCACATGTGGGAAAAAACGCATTTTCAGCCGATTTAAACGTCGAAAAGGGGAATTGGTTAAACGCTTCAGTCATTACTCTGTGTGACAGTGTCAGACAGTTTAAATACATTGGTGAACTAGTATATGCTGCTAAAGTGTTGTTTGTCAACCAGTTTTAGGCCCATCTAACATGTATTTGTCGAGTTATGATCATTTTCATCATTATGTGTACATGTGGGAAAAAACGCATTTTCAGCCGATTTAAACGTCGAAAAGGGGAATTGCTTAAACGCTTCAGTCATTTCTCTGTGTGACAGTGTCAGACAGTTTAAATACAATGGTGAACTAGTATATGCTGCTAAAGCGTTGTTTGTCAAACAGTTTTAGGCCCATACAACATTGTATTTGACGAGGTATGAGCATTTTCAGAACATTGGACGGTTTGCTGTCTAGTAGAATTAGAGAAACACCGAACCATTGTCTCTTCAGAGGTGAATGATTCAGAATGCTGCAGTACAGCATAGAAATTTTATTAATATGATGAACTATTATGTGCTTCCTAAGTTTTTCTCTCAGATTTCTATGCCCATCTAACATGTATTTCTGGAGTTATGATCATTTTCAGAACTTGTGACGGTTTGCTGTCTAGCTGAATTAGAGAAACACCGAACCATTGTCTCTTCAGAGGTGAATGATTCAGAATGCTGCAGTACAGCATAGAAATTTAATTAATATGATGAACTATTATGTGCTTCTTAAGTGTTTCTCACACATTTCTAGGCCCATCTAACATGTATTTGTGGAGTTATGATCATTTTCATCATTGTGTGCACATGTGGGAAAAAACGCATTTTCAGCCGATTTAAACGTCGAAAAGGGGAATTGGTTAAACGCTTCAGTCATTACTCTGTTTGACAGTGTCAGACAGATTAAATACAATGGTGAACTAGTATATGCTGCTAAAGTGTTGTTTGTCAACCAGTTTTAGGCCCATCTAACATGTATTTGTCGAGTTATGATCATTTTCATCATTATGTGTACATGTGGGAAAAAACGCATTTTCAGCCGATTTAAACGTCGAAAAGGAGAATTGGTTAAACGCTTCAGTCATTACTCTGTGTGACAGTGTCAGACAGTTTAAATACAATGGTGAACTAGTATATGCTGCTAAAGCGTTGTTTGTCAAACAGTTTTAGGCCCATACAACATGTATTTGTCGAGGTATGAGCATTTTCAGAACATTGGACGGTTTGCTGTCTAGCTGAATTAGAGAAACACCGAACCATTGTCTATTCAGAGGTGAATGAGTCAGAATGCTGTAGTAGAGCATAGAAATTTTATTAATATGATGAACTATTATGTGCTTCCTATGTTTTTCTCTCAGATTTCTATGCCCATCTAACATGTATTTGTGGAGTTAGGATCATTTTCATCATAGTGTGCACATGTGGGAAAAAACGCATTTTCAGCCGATTTAAACGTCGAAAAGGGGAATTGGTTAAACGCTTCAGTCATTACTCTGTGTGACAGTGTCAGACAGTTTAAATACAATGGTGAACTAGTATATGCTGCTAAATTGTTGTTTGTCAAACAGTTTTAGGCCCATGTAAAATGTATTTGTCGAGTTATGATTATTTTCATCATTGTGTGCACATGTGGGAAAAAACGCATTTTCAGCCGATTTAAACGTCGAAAAGGGGAATTGGTTAAACGCTTCAGTCATTACTCTGTGTGACAGTGTCAGACAGTTTAAATACATTGGTGAACTAGTATATGCTGCTAAAGTGTTGTTTGTCAACCAGTTTTAGGCCCATCTAACATGTATTTGTCGAGTTATGATCATTTTCATCATTATGTGTAGATGTGGGAAAAAACGCATTTTCAGCCGATTTAAACGTCGAAAAGGGGAATTGCTTAAACGCTTCAGTCATTACTCTGTGTGACAGTGTCAGACAGTTTAATTACAATGGTGAACTAGTATATGCTGCTAAAGCGTTGTTTGTCAAACAGTTTTAGGCCCATACAACATGTATTTGTCGAGGTATGAGCATTTTCAGAACATTGGACGGTTTGCTGTCTAGCTGAATTAGAGAAACACCGAACCATTGTCTCTTCAGAGGTGAATGATTCAGAATGCTGCAGTACAGCATTGAAATTTAATTAATATGATGAACAATTATGTGCTTCCTAAGTTTTTCTCTCAGATTTCTATGCCCATCTAACATGTATTTCTGGAGTTATGATCATTTTCAGAACTTGTGACGGTTTGCTGTCTAGCTGAATTAGAGAAACACCGAACCATTGTCTCTTCAGAGGTGAATGATTCAGAATGCTGCAGTACAGCATAGAAATTTTATTAATATGATGAACTATTATGTGCTTCTTAAGTGTTTCTCACGGATTTCTAGGCCCATCTAACATGTATTTGTGGAGTTATGATCATTTTCATCATTGTGTGCACATGTGGGAAAAAACGCATTTTCAGCCGATTTAAACGTCGAAAAGGGGAATTGGTTAAACGCTTCAGTCATTACTCTGTGTGACAGTGTCAGACAGTTTAAATACAATGGTGAACTAGTATATGCTGCTAAATTGTTGTTTGTCAAACAGTTTTAGGCCCATGTAAAATGTATTTGTCGAGTTATGATTATTTTCATCATTGTGTGCACATGTGGGAAAAAACGCATTTTCAGCCGATTTAAACGTCGAAAAGGGGAATTGGTTAAACGCTTCAGTCATTACTCTGTGTGACAGTGTCAGACAGTTTAAATACATTGGTGAACTAGTATATGCTGCTAAAGTGTTGTTTGTCAACCAGTTTTAGGCCCATCTAACATGTATTTGTCGAGTTATGATCATTTTCATCATTATGTGTACATGTGGGAAAAAACGCATTTTCAGCCGATTTAAACGTCGAAAAGGGGAATTGCTTAAACGCTTCAGTCATTACTCTGTGTGACAGTGTCAGACAGTTTAATTACAATGGTGAACTAGTATATGCTGCTAAAGCGTTGTTTGTCAAACAGTTTTAGGCCCATACAACATGTATTTGTCTAGGTATGAGCATTTTCAGAACATTGGACGGTTTTGCTGTCTAGCTGAATTAGAAAAACACCGAACCATTGTCTCTTCAGAGGTGAATGATTCAGAATGCTGCAGTACAGCATAGAAATTTTATTAATATGATGAACTATTATGTGCTTCCTAAGTTTTTCTCACAGATTTCTAGGCCCATCTAACATGTATTTGTGGAGTTATGATCATTTTCATCATTGTGTGCACATGTGGGAAAAAACGCATTTTCAGCCGATTTAAACGTCGAAAAGGGGAATTGGTTAAACGCTTCAGTCATTACTCTGTTTGACAGTGTCAGACAGATTAAATACAATGGTGAACTAGTATATGCTGCTAAAGTGTTGTTTGTCAACCAGTTTTAGGCCCATCTAACATGTATTTGTCGAGTTATGATCATTTTCATCATTATGTGTACATGTGGGAAAAAACGCATTTTCAGCCGATTTAAACGTCGAAAAGGAGAATTGGTTAAACGCTTCAGTCATTACTCTGTGTGACAGTGTCAGACAGTTTAAATACAATGGTGAACTAGTATATGCTGCTAAAGCGTTGTTTGTCAAACAGTTTTAGGCCCATACAACATGTATTTGTCGAGGTATGAGCATTTTCAGAACATTGGACGGTTTGCTGTCTAGCTGAATTAGAGAAACACCGAACCATTGTCTATTCAGAGGTGAATGATTCAGAATGCTGTAGTAGAGCATAGAAATTTTATTAATATGATGAACTATTATGTGCTTCCTATGTTTTTCTCTCAGATTTCTATGCCCATCTAACATGTATTTGTGGAGTTAGGATCATTTTCATCATAGTGTGCACATGTGGGAAAAAACGCATTTTCAGCCGATTTAAACGTCGAAAAGGGGAATTGGTTAAACGCTTCAGTCATTACTCTGTGTGACAGTGTCAGACAGTTTAAATACAATGGTGAACTAGTATATGCTGCTAAAGTGTTGTTTGTCAACCAGTTTTAGGCCCATCTAACATGTATTTGTCGAGTTATGATCATTTTCATCATTATGTGTACATGTGGGAAAAAACGCATTTTCAGCCGATTTAAACGTCGAAAAGGGGAATTGCTTGAACGCTTCAGTCAGTACTCTGTGTGACAGTGTCAGACAGTTTAAATACAATGGTGAACTAGTATATGCTGCTAAAGCGTTGTTTGTCAAACAGTTTTAGGCCCATACAACATGTATTTGTCGAGGTATGAGCATT